>NW_020230457.1:0-727500 GCF_003227715.2 Harpegnathos saltator | reverse complement strand
AAGATGAAGAGCTACAGTGAATTAGGATTGTACAATTACCTAATAACCTAACCTGATTTAACCTAATCTAATCTCTTAACTCTCCATGATTCAATTTTTTCATGAGCATGAAAGAAATCATGTAACGTGAAACCGACAAATAATAACGTCCAGATATAAATTAATAAATACTTTTAACAACCATTGTTTCATTATACTAATAACAATTTTAATAGACATAAATTAACAATTAATTTCCGATTTCCAAAGATTGCATTCTGAAAGAATGGTTTGTAACTTTGGAGTTACAATAAAGTACAGCGTCTATATATGCGTAGATAATTTAATATAATAATGTAATTTAAGTTAAGAATATCGATATATCAATATGCGACTTTAAAATAGGAGTTTAATAAACCCTTTTCTCCAGACAAACGATCGCCTTCTTAAACGAATGCGCCTAACATATACTGAAAATGAAAATTTTATAGAGATTAACGAATACATCTTTTTAAATGTTATAAGATATATGATTAATAAGAATAAATTTTTCTCGCGTACAGATCTTTATATATTTTTAATATATAATAGGCTCATTTATTTAGGAAGGAGATTTTTCTGAAGAAAAGCTGATTGACGACTATTGACTCAGGGATTATATTAGTTTAATATTTCAAGAGAATTAACAGGAAAATTAGAAAATCCACTCAAGTATACATATCTACATGTCACGATCCACACAAGCAACGACCAGTCATCTTTAATTATTCATAACTCTGCGACAAACAACGAGCGACGGCTGAAACATTTTGCAAGTCAATCAGAGCCACGTCCTCGACAACAGATGTCAAGGTCATTGAAATCGGGAAGTGATCGCTGCTAATATTAATATTTATCAAAAAAAAAAAAAAACGACACACACGGTACGCGTATACGAGCTTAAGTTAATCAACAGAAAGATATCGTTTTGGAGTTTCTCCGTCAATAGTCACGGCTATCCTCGGCGGGATTGATCGACAATGACGAAAACCCGAAGGAGACGAAGGCTGAGGCGGAAAATTGTTACCTGCGAGAGGAGAAGCCGGGCCGATGAGGCCGCGCTCTGCACCCTCCGATATCTATTAAACAGATAAGATCGCGGCGAGTCAGGCGCGTCACCGCGTCGATACCGAGAGAAATTTCTGCGTGAAATAAAAGTCCAGAATAATACGGACCGCGAGACAGAGAGGGAAGGGGGGGGAGAGAGAGAGAGAGAGAGAGAGGGGGGGGGCGGGGAGGAAGAAAGAGAGAAAAGGAGAAAGAAAAAGAAGCAAAGGCTTCGTCGCCGGGCGACCACGTGCGAACCGTTGCACGTGATTGCGCGCACACTTATATTTTGTACGATCGCAACGTAATCTTGCGTGTTGTACAGCTGAAGCATTGAGAGAGCGCGCGAGAGGAAAGAAGTTGCAAGGTAACGCCGTTAGATCGACGCGGCGGCGGCGGCGGCGGTGGCGGCGGCGATGGCGACGGCGACGGGTATGCTTCCCGCGGCGATCGATCTTTGAAGTTTTACGGCTCAACGAGCGTAACTCGTTTCTTCGCGCCGCACTTTCCTAGACTGGATTCTGAAATCTTGCACGCTACGCCGATTCCGCGGCGGCGCGCGACCCCTCGCTCGCCTCGGAAGTCGCGGACTCATCGTCGCTGACGCAACGCGTGCAAATCGCGAGCGAATTGCCGCGAAAAGCCAGCGAGTCCGAAAATAAACAATCAAGAGCGGCCACTGGCGACGAGCCCGGCGCGATTAAGGGGGAGCACCACTGTGACGGGCCCAAAAAAGGCCCTTTCTCACGAATTCTTTCTTTGCTACTTAATGAATTACTCGAGGGTTGGGGGAAAAGTATGTTATTAGGGACACTTTCAAGTAGTTTTGTACAAATTTTTAATTCGAAAATATTAAAAAATAATAAAGATTGACAAAGATATATGTAACAGAATGCCGGTCTGTAAAAAAGAGAAGAACATCAAGTATTTTCTTAATCTGCATAAATGTAGTTTTCGTTAAGCGTAGCTGTTGTTTTTTTTTATTTTGAAAATTGCTACCTCTCAAGGCTCCTTGAATGAAGAAAAAATTTTAGATAGAATTTTAGATAGAATTAGATAGAATTAGATAGAATTAGATAGAATTAGATAGAATTTTAGATAGAATTTTAGATCGAAGTTCTTTTTTAACATGTCGCTATTTTGAGAAAAATTAATTAATTAATAAAAATATTTCCTCGCGCCCAAACAATTCTTTTCTTGGCGTGTTTTTCGGACAGTAGGAGGTTTCTTCATCGTGCTTCGATATCTCACATCACGAGCGCGTCTTCGTATCGTGTCACATGATATATTTAGACCTCTTTTCTCTAATGCTGCTTATCCGCCTCGCAACGATAGACGATTATTGTTCGTAAATATCCGTAGTTTGTCCTCTTTGTCCGTCGTTTTCTGCGTAGAGCCACGTCCCGGTAGGTCATTGACGCTTTTCACCTCCAAGTAGCAATTCACCCACTTCTTTACAAGTGCTGTAGATTTTTTGTATATACTTGGCAAGCCACTTGACGCGATATTTTTGCCTCTTTCGGATGTGCACAGAGAAACACGAGTCGCGATGCGTGTGCGGCATTCATAGCGAAATATATTAGATCATTAAATATGAAGTGCCCGATTCCCTTAAGTACTAAGCTCGACAGTCGACATCTCCGACATTTCATTTTCACAGCTTTTGATTTTTTTTTTCCGTTGTGAAGGTATACCATCACTCTTTCAAACGCATGTTTCGGCTCGCAATTACCTCTCGAATTGTCTTTATTACAGCAATTTTTTGTGTAACCATAGATAAGTCAAAAGTTTGTGTTATTTTTGGATATGAATTCCGTCGTGGGAGCAATGCAGATAACTCCAAGTATCAACAAAGTGTTTGGTGAAGATACAGCTAATGAATACGCATAGTACGTCGATAGTTTGAGAAGTTTCGTTCTGGCGATTTTAATCTTGAAAATGAGCCACCTGGGGCGACCTGAGACCAAGGTAGATAATGATGAGCTGAAAGCTGTGGTGGAAGCGGATAGATCTCAAACTAGCGTGAATTAGTAGCAAAGTTTAACGTTACTATCCCAACAATATTGGACCATTTGAAAGAAATCGGCAAGGTAAAGAAGCTGGAGAGATGAGTACCACATAAATTAAACGAGCGTCAGAAGAGAAATCGTCTCGAGGCTTGCCTTTCTTTACCATCACGACATAACGGCGAATAATTTTTATATCATATTGTTACATGTGATGAAAAGTGGATTTTTTTCGACAATCGCAAACGTTCGATGCGATGGTTGGATTAAGATAAAGTACCGAAACACAGTTCGAAACCGAATATTCACCAAAAAGAGCTAACAGTGTCCGTTTATTAATGGTCCAGCGCTGGTATTATCTACCAGTGCTTCATGAAACCTGATCAATCGATTATAGCGGATGTCTACTGTAATCAACCGGACGAAATAATGAGGATGCTTGCGATATAAGCAGCCAAGATTGATCAATAGAAACAGACCAGTCCTCATGCAAGACAACACTGCTCAAATTACAGGAGCTGAACTTGGAAACTCTTCGCCACCCTCCATATTCACCAGACCTTGCACCAACTGACGCTACTACTTCTTCCAGGCACTGGATCACATTTTGCAAAGAAGAATATTCAATTCTCAAGAAGCTCTGGAAAGCTCCTTTCGTGATTTCGCATCGCCACCCGCTCTTCAGGCTTCCTCGCTGTTGGCACAATTAAGCTACCGTTAAGATGGCAAAACTCTGTCGACGAGCGCATACCTTGATGAATTGTACTGCTTCCGTTTGAGATATAATAAACCGAACTTTTGATTCGAATTCGGACGTTTCATATTTAATAACTTAATATGTTCACGAAAACTATGGATCAACTATTTTAACGAACATGCGCGAACACCTCTCTGGAGCATCCTATGTTACCTCCAAACAATTATCCGCAAGCATGAGACGCGACTGCAGTGGAAATGCCCGCCAGTGCTTTCCCGGTGAGAAGGCTCGACGACAAAGTACAAGTAATTGTGAAGCTTCCGCAACTTCTGAACGGCACGCGCGACAAGTTGCGGCAAAAATTCCGACAGCGCGAGTGAGACTCTCTCTCTCCCTCTCTCCCTCTCTCTCTCTCTCTCTCTCTCTCTCTCTCTCTCTCTCTTAGCTTCCGAGTTCATTAATTGTCTACAGTGTGAATTTTCGTCGTCACGGCAAATTATATACATTATGTCGCATAGTAATTGCACATACTCTCTCGGTATGTGCAATTTGCCTGAATGTGCTGTCCTCTTTCTTTAATTGCTGATATTCATTAATATCTGAAACATTTCCGGTACGGAATGGCAACTCTCCGTATGCAATATAAACTCCAATAATTGCTAAGTAATGCACTTTTGTAATCATGCTCGAAGATACGTAATTGATATTTACAGTAGTTTGCACGCCTGCACTGTTCGGAATAACAATATTGTGAATATTTTTATTTTCGACTGCCTGCAAAATTCTTCATGTGTTTACTGAAAACTGCTGCAACGTCGAGTGAATCACAGTTAAGCTGTCGTGATCAATTTTAGACACATAAGAAAGGTATATCAATTGTAATGTGACGTATAATTTTTATTCCAGTTTTCATTATTTTTTTTTTTTTATAAATATTACGGCCGTCTTTCCCTCACGGTTTGGATAAGATAGCTCACTTTTCTCTAGGGTAAGTTGGCCAGCACAACCGAGGTATATTAGTATCAGTATTGCAGCCGAAGAATTATCGACGTTCCACGCAGTTGGTAATTACCGATAATTTGTAATCTTTCCATCGATAACCGTCAATAATTATCGATAGTGCCATCGATAGTTTTCCGCTTGTAATCAGTACCATTCTGCAAGCAAAAGTTATTTTATTGTTTTACAAAATATTAGGTACATCCTTCACATAAAATATGAAGGATGTCCCATGATGGCCATCTACGGCCATCTTTCCTCAAAAGTCAGGCAAGATATTTTAATATTTGGATAATGTAAAATTTTTATCAAGCGTTTTCTCTTCATAGCATTCACTTCGATAGCGTCGCATACTTTAAGCTTTAGTAAAGTAATATCCCAAGCGCTATTAAAAATGCCGAAAATAAAAGTATGTTTTCTATATTTCAACAAACTACGGCCATCTTATCCGAGTTCACTCCATACAATTTTCTGTTATTTCTTTTTTTTATTTTCGTTTAGCCTATGTCCGGCAAGTTTTACTGCAAAAGTGAAAGCACGGAACCCTAAAGGGCCCGGCCGTTGCGTGGCTTCCAGGCCAGGTGTCTCTAGCCTGCGAACGCCGCGATGGGTACTTCCTCGTTCCTGTGCGACAATGTCAACGCTGGATGCACGTTGAAAGGCGCGCGACGGAGAGGCCAACAACGATGACGACGACGACGACGACGACGGTGATGACAACGACGGCGCGGCGTGGAGGAAAATGCAGCGTAGATTCCTGTGTCTCGTTATTTTAAATTAGAGAACCCGCCTGCTCTCTCGCTCTGAAAACGAATGCACGCTGGCACTACGGCGATACCTGTGTGTTATTCCTGCGTTTATCTCAACCTGCGCAGGAGTGTGGCGGCTCGGCGGCGTTTCAACGTGCTGAAGAATTTATACAGAGGCGCGTACAGAAGACGCGCGTTCCTCCGCGACCGAAAACGCTAGAGCTTGAAGAATTACGTTCGTTTCAATATTTGCAGAATGAAGAGTTTCCTTCAGCGAATTCAGTCGAGGACGAAAAAGGGGGAGAAGGAGAGGGAGGGAGGGGGGAGAGAGAGGGGGGCAGGGGGAAAGATTGCACGCGAGAAGGAGAATAACATTTTACTCTTCAGTTAATTGCAAGTAAACGACATTTAAAGGAGGGAACAGAGAAAAAGGCAACCTCTCTCTCTCTCTCTCTCTCTCTCTCTCTCTCAAACACATGGCCGAGAGAGATCGGCAGGACTCCGAGCAGCGTTCGCGCAGAGATTTGCGTCGCGTCGGGTATTTGTGAACATTGATTATCCCCGGTCGGTAGGAACGTCTTCCTGTTTCCCGAGGCGGATTCAAAACGATGATTGACATAGCGGCGTGTGGAATTTAATTGTAGCGACCAGTCGATTGCTCCTGCGAAGCCCCGCAACTCCTGGCTAATTGGATCTGACGGAGGGCTGGGCGGCAAATCGAATTAGCAGTTAGCTCAGTTATTTACCAGCATCAGGCGATTCTCCGTGAGACACGTTCCGCTCAAGCGACTCTCTGTCTGTCTCTCTTTCTCTCTCTCTCTCTCTCTCTCTCTCTCTCTCTCTCTCTCTCGCCCTTGCTCTCCGCTTACCCTCGCTGTAGGACAGACATCCTGCGGTGAAACGAGGCGCGGAATTGGCCGGCGAGGGTATTGCGCTGCATCTGTCGCGGGACATGTCGTCCTTGCTCTCGCAGTGGACGCATCCTTAGGACACTCGCGGGATTAGCCGCACGCTCGGGTATAAACGACTCCCTCGGAAGACACGCGCTCCTCCATTCCGAACGAACGAAGGTCTCGATACACAGCGGTTTCATCATTCGGCTCTAAGTTCGATCGTGGAGTAGTTTTATACCCCGAGAACAGACACGCAGAATATCGACAAGCAGCACGAGTAGTTCCGCTGGAAATTAATTGAAAGCTGCAAAATACGCCGCGGTCTGGATCGCCGCGAACGAGAAGAAAACTCCGCAAACTTGCTCCCTCGGCGCGGTCACTCTGAGGATTCCGTATGAACGGTATGCATCATTAAATAGAAAAATATTCTGCGATGACAAGTAAGAATTTTCCGTTACATGAGCTTTGGGGTCGCAGTAAGAGAAAATTCGATCTCGCAAACCGAAGAATCATTCACATCAACGACTGCTTTCGACGGAAGGAGCTGCCAAGCTTGTTTGATAAGAGCCTGTCCGGCGAAACTTTGACATGGGAACTTTTAGACGGAAAATTCTAACCCCTCGCCGGAGATGCTTCAGTTGTCATTCGATCTCTGTGACAAGACGATATTAGGTCATCAAATATGAAATGTCCGATTTCGAATCAACAGTTTGGTTTATTATATCTCAAACTAAAAGTAATACAAGTAATCAAAGTATGCGCCTAAACTATCGATACGGTTCTGTCATCTTAACGGTAGCTTATTTGTGCCAACAGCGAAGAGGCCTGAAGAACGGGTGGCGATGAAATCGCGGAAGGAGTTTTACAGAGAGTTGTTGAAAATTGAATATTCTTCTTTGCAAGAGGTGGTCCAGTGCCTGGAAGAAGTGGTAGTCAGTTGGTGCAACGTCTGGTGAATATGGAGGGTGACAAAGAGTTTTCAAGTTCAGCTCCTGTAGTTTGAGCAGTGTTGTCTTGCAAGAGGACTGGTCTGTTTCTATCAATCTTGGCTGCTTAATCGCAAGCATCCTCATTATTTCGTCCGGTTGGTTACAGTAGACGTCTGCTGTAATCTACTGACCAGGTTTCATGAAGTTGCGAACTGGATAATACTAACGCTGGACCACCATTAGCTTTTTATGGTGAATATTCGGTTTCGGTACTTCATCTTAATCCAACCATTGTGTCGAACAATGGTTAGATTATCGAAAATAATCCATTTTTCATCATACGTAACAATACGATGTAAAAATGGTTTGCCTTTATGTCGTGATGGTAAAGAAAGGCAAGCTTCGAGACGATTTCTTTTCTGACGTTCGTTTAATTTATGTAGTACCCATCTTTCCAGCTTCTTTACCTTGCCGATTTCTTTCAAATGGTCCAATATTGTTGGAGTATTAACGTTAAACCTTGCTGTTAATTCACGCGTAGTTTGAAATGTATCCGCTTCCGCTACAGCTTTTCAAGTCGCCCACGTGATTCATCTTCAAGATTAAAATCGCTAGAACGAAACTTCTCAAAGTATCGACGTAATATGCGTTCATTAGCTGTATCTTCACCAAACACTTTGTTGATACTTCGAGTTCTCTGCGCTGCATTGCTTCCACGATGGAATTCATATCCAAAAATAACACAAACTTTTGACTTATCTATGGTTACACAAAAATTGCTGTAATAAAGACAATTCGAGAGGTAATTGCAAGCCAAAACATGCGTTTGAAAGAGTGATGGTATACCTTCACAACGAAAAAAAACCAAAAACTGTGAAGATGAAATGTCGGAGATGTTGACTGTCGAACTTAGTACTTAAGGGAATCGAACACTTCATATTTAATGATCTAATATATTTCGCTACGAATACTGCATACGCATCGCGATTCGTGTTTCTCTGTGCACATGCGAAAGAGGCAAAAATATCACGCCAAGCGGCTGCCAAGTATATAAAAAAATCTACAGCACTTGTAAAGAAGTGGGTGAATTGCTACTCGGAGGTGAAAAACGTCAATGACCTACCGGGACGTGGCTCTACGCAAAAAACGACGGACAAAGAGGACAAACTACGGATATTTACGAACAATACTCGTCTATCGTTGCGAGGCGGACAAGCAGCATTAGAGAAAAGAGGTCTTATAATATATCATGTGACACGATACGAAGCCGCGCTCATAATGTGAAATATCGAAACACAGTGAAGAAAACTCTACTGTCCGAAAAACACGCCAAGAAAAGAATTGCTTGGGCGCAAGGAAATATGAGCCGTGATTGAAGCAATGTAATATTTTCCGACGAAATTTTCTTTTGAGCAGGTATTTCTATCGCTCAGACACAGTTACCGCCACCAATAAACTCGCCCAGCGGACCTGTTAAACATCCAGTAAAGATGGACGTTCAGGGGTGCTTTCTAAGAGTAAGGATTTGGTACTTTGCATCTTCACCGACAATTTACACATTGCTAAAATGATCAAAATTTATGAGAAGGCTTTATTGCCATCTGCCCGAAAATGATTTAGGAAAAACGGAAAATGGATACTACAGAAGAGGACAATGACCTAAACATCGAAATCGTCTTTGTACTGCGTGGAAAGAAGAAAATGACGTTGAATTACTGGATTGGACGTTATAAATCCCGACGGGATGCAAATCCCGTCGGAAGTGTTTGGTCCCGGATGAAGCTTAAGTTTCGTGGAAAGAAAATTTAGAAAGTCGAGGACTTAGTTTGACAAATTAAATTAAACTGGAAATTTTTACCTTAAGAATACGCCATAAAATTAGTTGAAAGTATGTCTCGGAAATGTCAGACAGTTATTGATAACGAAGGCGACTGGACAAGTTATTAATATCAGATGATTAATTTTCTCGCTGCTCACGATAGATGGTTCCAGCTGCAAAAGTGGTAAGCTCTGACAGCTGAAGCTGATTGTTTCTTGAAGGTTAGACATCTGACCATAAAATTCAGTGCGCAAAGGTTAATTTTTACGAAAGCAGAAATACCTTTTAATCGATTTAAAATTAATCGTGATAAGTGGTTTTTTCGACACGTACTTCTTCACTACTTTGACCTGAAGAAAACTGCAGTTGTAGTGCACCGATTGATTTCTGGAACTTGTGGTGAACAAGCTCCATCAGAAAGAACATGTAGAGAGTGGTTTAAGCGATTCAAACGTGGTGATTTCAGTATGGAAGACAAAAAATGTTCCAGACAGCCGAAAAAGTTTGAGCTTGCCGAATTGCAAACATTAGTGGATGAAAACCAAGCTCAAACACTGGAAGAATTGCTGAAAGTGTTAAATGTTACTCCAATGGCTGTTTCTATGCGTTTACGCGCTATGGAAAAAATCCAAAAGGAAGGAAGATGGTTGCCGCAGTTGTCCAAAAATGTCATCTTGAGTCGTTTGTCCATCGCGATTTCCTCGCTTGCCAGAGAAAAGTAAGTTTCTTGTGGCGCATTGTGACTGACGATAAAAAGTGGATTTATTTCAATAACCCCAAGCGGAGAAAATCGTAGGTGGATCTCAGCTAACCATCCATATCAACGCCGAAATGGAATATTCATGGTTATAAGGCATTGCTCTGTATTTGGTGGGACCAGGAAAATGTGCTTTATTACAAGCTACTGCCGAACAAAACAGTCACAGCTGATCACTACTAACAATAATTGTACCAATTGAACGATAAATTGATGCGAAACAAACTGTCAGTAGCCAGTAATTGACGCAAAAAGTGCGTTTCTTTTGCGTGACTACGCGCAACCACATATTGCAAGAGCCATAAAGGAAATACTGTTGGGGAACTCGAAGGAGAAGTTCTCCCGTACCCTATTCTTCAGACTTGGCCCCATAGGATTACCACCCTTTCTGATCGATGCAACACGCGTTCGCGAACGAATTACGAAGAAGTCCGAGAATGGCTTGCTTCAAAAGACAGCTCGTTCGCGGAATCGTCGCGGAATCGAACTCTTGCCAGAAAGATGGGGAAAAGTAATAGAAAATGATAGGAAATAAATTTTGATTAATGTATTAATTCATTTTCTTATTAAAATATTCGGTGTTTCGGTCAATTTTCGTTGTTCGCATTTAAATAGCTCCAGCTGCAAATACAGTGAACTGACAGCTGGAACTCATGCTACATTAAAGGTTAGATGTTTTTCAATACAATTCAGTCCACTAAGGTTTACTTTTGCAAGCGGTGATGTTGTTTTTAAATCAATTCAAAATGGAACGCAAGTTGCTTTTTTGATATATTCTTCTCCACTATTTTGATATGAAAAAAACTGCAGCTGAAGCCATCGAATATTAGTGGAAACTTATGGTGACTCTTCTCCGTCAGAAACAACATATAGGGATTGGTTTCGACGATTCAAAGGTGGTGATTTTGACGTGAAAGACAAGGAATGTCCAGGTCAAATGAACAAATTGTTCATCGAGTTCTGCGGGACATGCTCTTATCAAATAGGTTGTATGTGAAGAGAAACGAAATCTCAGTTCAGCGAAAAGTTTCGTTTGAGAAAGTTGAATGGACCAAGTTTAAAGGGTTAAACCAAGTTATGCTTAAAGGTGATGTGTTTCCAAGTTATGCTTAAAGGCCGATATTGTAGAAACGGAATTGCTCTTGCGTTGCAACCGAATTTCCGGTTGATTCTCGAGGAGCGGAAGGTTTCGGTTGTCGTGCAACCGAAATTGCATTATGTCAACCGAATAATTCTCTGTGTGTAGAAACGAATGTTTGCAAGCAAGGAACAGGAGCATCGCGGGAAGTACATGATTCAAAGAAATTCTGCCGAGGAACTTGCGACTTCACTGGGAGAAGTTCCAAGCTTTTCGCCGGCCGAGGATGTTACGGCGGACGTAATCGTCGAGGAGCACCCCGAGAAGAACGGTTCATAAATTCGTCGGTGAATCTCGCTCGTGCTCGCAAGCGAGAGTAAAAGAAGCGGTGGCTAATTTGAATGACAATTAATTACGCAGCAAAGGAGCGGCTGTTCCCATGGAAATCGCGTGGCCGCATTTTCGGTTAAAGGCGGCGGCACGCCGAGAGAAACTACAGCCGCGGAGAATAGTCGGAAATATACTGGGATCCTTCCCACGATGACGCGTCATTAAAATAACGAGAAAGACTACGGTTTTCTCACGTAACTCCTGGAGATCCATCTTTTCCCGCGGTGCGTACGTTAACGAGGACATTACGTCGTGCTTGACCTCGTATTTAACAACAAGGTGTGTGTGTGTGTGTGTGTGTGTGTGTGAAGTTGGCGGATATCATTTTGCGGAAAATCACAAATTATTGAGAGTTCTGCCTTCCTTTTTAATAGTTCTGGAGTTCTTGATAAGTTGAACAAATATTAGGTGTACAAATAAGTTTTAAAGCGTTTTTTATGTGACGTATATTGCTGGCTTACAGATCAGAAATTCTCCCGCGGTTTTGTCACGTGACTGTAACTGATCCAGAATAATAAAAGCGACGCAGAAGTTGGCTCAGCATTCAAATGTTCTTAACCCTTTGAGGCACGTATTTTTCAGGAAATCCGAATTATATGAAAATTTATATACAGGAGTTTCTGACTGATGACGAATCCGTTATCAGATTTTCGAAATTCAAGATGGCGGAACCAAGATGGCGGACGCAAAGATGAAAAATCGCGATAATTTCGGTGACAATGGGTATTCTAGGGTTTTTGGAGTCGCCGATTACGAATCCGTTATCAGATTTTCAAAATTCAAAATGGCGGCCACAATATAAAAAATCGCGATAATTTCGGTGACAATGAGTTTTGGACCTCGGATTCGGATAATCAGCGATCTTGCTAACCAAAGCTAACTAAAGTACAATTTCAGCTAATCATATAAAAATTTTATGATCCGTCATCTTGGAAAATGAATTTTTGAATGTGAACCTCAGATTCGTAATCGGCGACCTCAAAAACTAACCAGAGTGTATTTTTCACACTTTCTTTATTTATAATAAATGGACAACTTATGCAAAACACTTTTCAACTTTTCATGTACGTTCCCATATCATATAAGAAGCTAAGAAACGCAAGAAACCCGATAAGAATCCCTCAAATATGAAATATTTCATGAAAATGTGAGAACAAATAGGTGGTAAGTATACTTACCACTATGCCTCAAAGGGTTAAACCTTCGGTCGGTGAAAGATGGCAAGCGACAAAGCATTTATTCGTCGCTGTATTCGTTACGAATTTCACCAAGGGAAAAGTGCTGCAAAAGCATGTGCATCGATATATTCTGTTCTTGGGAAGAATGCTGTATCGAAAAGCACATGCGAATTTTGGTTCAGGCGGTTTAAAGCTGGTGATTTTTAGGTTAGCGATCGGGAACGTAGCGACGCCCCGCAGAAGGTTGAACATAAGCAATTGCAAGCATTACTTGATTGAATGAAAACTCCGCGCAAATGCAAAAAGAACTCGCTGAACAAGTGGAAATAACTCAACAAACCATTTCTAATCGTCTACACGCAATGGGAAAGATTCACAAAGAAGGTAAATGGGTGCCACATGAACTGAGTCAGAGGAACAACGATGAGCGTGTCATGAAGTGTTTGAATCTGTTAAACAAACAACGTAGGAAATCTTTTCTGTGGAAACTCTCATGTAAATAATTCACAATGCCATCTATACATGAACAACGGAAACTTTTGCGTATCCCTAATATTTCTTTCCGAAAATTTCAGCCTTTGTTTAATTTTTAATATACAAAACCGTCTTTTCGGCTACCTAATAGTATGAGATAAAATGGCGGGAAGAGATTTTTTTCGCGTAGGAGTCAAGTAATGGTCGGGGATTTCGGCCGTCGGGCGAAGCGCAAGGCAGCGGAGAGTGTCGCAGCGGAGATGCCTTTTAAATTTAGTGACACCCATTCGTCTGGGCGCGAAGCGGAGATATGTGTAACGTATACTGCTCAGATAAGCTCGTCGCTAGAACAAATGTGAGCGCAGGCAGGTTGTATCTCGCGGGAGGGAGCTGGCCGGTGTAAGCGCCTGCGACTCGGAGCATTTTACACATTGCCTCATATCGCGCTCGCTTATCACTCGCGGCGGCAACGAGGAGCGATTTCAACGCAGCCAAATAAGAGTAACAGCCGTGTGGACTCTGCGCTGATATTTATCTTTATTGATCACGTGTGTGCACTCGAGAAAGTCACGCGACGTGGTTTCTCACGAGTAATTCAGGAACAAGGACGAAGTTTCCGGATTGTACGAGCGAGGAAACGAATCGATCGAATACATCAAGGATTTATTGAAGATTAATATGAAGAAACACACTCCGGGTTTTTACTCTTTTTACTTCCCAGCAGAGATTTTATTTCGTGTAACTTGACGGAACAATTGATTGCTTTATATTTGAGCTAATCGATGTCTTATGAGATCGAGTTTACTTCCTGAAACGTTTGAACGCGTAATAAGATTTATTTAAAAAGTGTTTTTCTTTTTTAGTAAAAACTCGTTTAGCTTTATTCCCCATTTATAATACACATGATCGGTATGAGATATAACGTGTATAAGGCCTTACAATTGCGAGCCAGATGTCGACACCGACAAGGTAGTTCGTTAATAGATAGCGAGTATCGTTAAAAACACACCGCTAGATCGCGCTAAATCAAGTGAAGAATGAATAAAGCTCATTCCACAAGACAATTGTATGCGCTGTAGTATATCAAACCCGCGTGTGTATACTCGGTTTCAAAATAATTTAAATATTCTCCCTTCTATACGGTTCAGAACGCACAGCCAATGTCCAATAAAAAAAGCTATCATGTGATAATTATTCAGAAACAAAATTTCACTGGACATCAGGCTTTTAGATGATATTTTAAATGATCTGTAGCCAATAAAAATAATGCTAAGCTGATAAAATATTATAATATATGAATATACTAAAATGAATACTAAATACTAGTAGCCAATAAATTGAAACTTTGTGTGATACAACATGTCTTTGTTGAGAATTAACAGCCATATTTATTTCGCTCTAAAAGAACAGAATATAATAAAAAGAACAGACCTGAAGTTATGAACACCTGATAATTCTCTCTCTCCCCCTCCCCACTATCTCTCTACCACGTGCCTGACAGCAGTATACAACTTTACTATGAAACGAAACTAACCTAGAATAATACCGTCTCTTGTTGCCTCAATATAATAAATAAAAACGTCATTTGTTGCGTGTATAAACAATGGAAGAGATAAATGAAAATGAAGAAAATACTTATTCAAGCCATTATTTAAGTAATTTGAGAAAACTAAAGCAAAATGGCACATTGGATATCGGTGAAAATTTTGTTCAACAGACTCTCAAATGGCGAAACACTTTGAAATATTGTGTTTTAGAAACATGTGTCGGACATTACAGCGAAGAAGTAAAAAAATTAATCCCAACAATTTATTTTATTTTATAAATATCTGTTGCATCGAGTGTTTTACTGTATTTATTTTATAAATAACATTTATCATTAAAATATATATTAGAAACACATATAAAAGCTAAAATCAAATTATTTAACATATTTTTCTGTGTTTTATACAGTGTAGATTGGAAATACTGGCCCTTTTGGTGGAATCAAAGAAAAGTACATTACGATTTACATCCAAAGAACTTGATATGATTTTGTTATTTCTAAAGTACAACCTTTGTGAGAAAATGGAATATATACCCTTGATTAAAAAAGTAAAAAAGAATATTAGTGCCATCTTTCTTATTAAAATTTCAGTTTAATTATGTTTTCATCATTTCTTACAGGCCTTAAAACGACTAAGAGATAGTTTGGCTGTGTTGCAAAGACAATGGATACAAAAAGTAAAAATGGAAAATTACGACAAACAAAATATTGGTTCTAAAATGTGTGAAAATGATTTATCTAGTGAAACATCCAAACAAATTGAACGTAATATAAATGATTATACCATGTTTCTTATAAATCTACGTGAAATATGTGTGAACAATTTATATCCCGATGCAACATACCATCGTAGACGTTCCAGCTTACAAATACTTTTGCTCGCACAAGATATCCTCTCCAACGAACTTAAAAATATCGAGTGGAGGAAGGGACAAGTAGAAACAATATTTCAGTGCTTACTGCTGGACACATATGAACCTAATAAAGAGATGGCATATCAGTTACTAAAATATGTAGATCCAAGCCTCTTATGCTTAGATTCAAAATTGCAAGTGCAATTAATAATTGAAGTTGCACTTGAACTGGGTAACAGTATACGACCCATTGACAGTGTTACAGCTGCATACATGTTAAAGATATCTATGCTATCTCCTGTTATAAAGAATGTTCTCTGTGACTATTATAATATGGATGACAATATTACAGAGACAGTGGCACTACATTTAGTCTTACTGTTGTACAGAAAATTTCAAGTAAGTTTGCATATAGTTTTTGCTTTAAAATTACACGTTTACAGCGTAAAGAATATGTTGTCTGTATTTTTCTTTAGGAGGCATTGGTTTTAGCAAGGCAGAATATTGGAATGGCAATCGTTAAATGTTCTCTGTATGGATATCTATTTTGCATGAGAAGTTTACTCTGCGATTGCGACTTGAGGTATGGAAGAAAACTTGTTGTGTATGTTAATTAATTAAAAGAAAAAAATTAATTCTCTAACTAAATATGCTATTGTCCTCTTTTAGAAATGCAGGAAAGGACAAATTATGGCAAAGTGCAATAGCAAATATCATTTTATTGTGCTTCGAACTAAATCACACCATTTCCATAGTAGTAAATAACTCCTCACCGGAAGGCCATTTACCAATGGACTTGAAAACATTGAACCTCAACAATGATACGTCATTTCCCGAGAAAGAGATTGTAACGCCGCAGATGATATTACTTTGTTCCTGGCGTACTGTCAAGGAAGTTAGTCACTTGTTTGGTCTGTTCGCCACCGAGGCGTCAATACAAACGAGCGAATCTGAGAATGGATTGCTTACGAAGGAACAAGTAAGATAATCCCCACATGTATGAATGAAATACGTCTTCGCTTAACGTAATACTGTCGTATGTTAACAGATTGAACAAATAATGAGACATCTTGTCTCGTTATTGTGCGAAACGAAGCATCGAGGTGCGTTCGAGCAGGTGTATGTAGGCTTCCATCAACTATGTATGCGATTGTGGCAACTGACAGGTACAACTTTGAATATACTTCCTATACAATGCTTGCACGATACCTTGATAGGCATCACGGGACTAATACCAGGATATTCAAAATTATGCGCGACAAGAAGAAGCGCTGGTGTTCCGTTTCTGATGCAGGTATTAAAAAAAAAAGAAAATAAAAGACGAAATCTTATTGTATAGAAAAAAACTTGACAAGTTATACTTTACTCTTAATTTTACTCTTATTTTTGAAACTTATAGGCAGTGCTATCTTCGTCACTAAAGACCAGAGACTATTCAAAGGGGCAATTCTTTCATTCGGTTATGAAGATCTTACTACAATTTACAAAGTTTGAGGATACTGTTGATTTATGGGAGAGAGTAAAATGCATAATGTACGAAGATTCGATATTTTCTTATTACAAACATATAATAGAGTCGAAAATGGAAAACAGAAACGAATATCATAATGGGGAAATTAAAGCTGATGTTACCGAGATAAAGACTCATTCTATGAATATTCTTCGAGCCCTATTCAGACACTCCCAGCTTGGCGATTTGGTTAAAAATTATATCGCAGACGGTTTGATAGTGGCGTTTAAAAACTACGATAGTAAAACGTGGGCAGTAAGTCATGCTATATTCTATGTCCATAAAGGCTATCAATAATACCCTAATTAATATATACAGGATGGTTCATTTTAACGTATTCACTCAAATATGTCAAAAAATATAAAACATGAAAAAATGTTTCAGACAAAAGTTGTTTGGTTTGAAAGAGGTTTAAGACAGCGATATTTTATTTGCAGATTGCGCCATTTTTGAGATATTTACTGATTATTGCTTTGCTTTGTGGAAAATGGAAACCCAATCTTTTTATTACATCATCTATTCCTACCAATTAATTTGAATATCTATTGTCTGCAACATTTTTTTATTTGACTAATATTTTTTTATATTTAAAGAAAACTTGGTATTTTTTTCAAGATTTTGTTTACGATATCTCGGTAATTATTCGTTGGAAGAAAAAATGGTACTACTAAATGGACTTCTTTACTCTAGTTGGTCTCAAGAATATACAACGGTATCCTAACTTTCGTTAACTTGATGATTTTGAAATTTCCGAAGGTCCACAGTATATTCTTGAGACCAAATAGATTAAAAAAGTCGAATATCACTTTTTCTTCCAACAAGTAGTTTCCGAGATATCGTAAGCTAAATCTTGAAAAATTACTAAATTTTTCTTAAATATCTCAGAAAATATTAAGCAAATAAAAAAATGTTGCAGACAAAAGTTGTTCAAATTAGTTGGTAGAAAAAGATGATATAATAAAAAATTGGAATTTCCATTAAAAAAAAGTGATCATTAAACATGTCGAAAGTGGCGCCATCTGTGAACAAAATGATATCATTGTTTATGTCCTCTTCAAACCAAACAACTTTTGTCTAAAATGTTTTTCCATATCTTTTATATTTTTCGGGATATTTGAGTGGATAAATTAAAATAACCCATATAGCACGTAATATTACGTAATATTACGTGCTATGTGGGAAGCCACCTCTGTTCATACAAAAAATAACTTTCAAATATAAACTTCGATCTACAATTTTCAATCAAAACAGGAACGTAACGCAGCCACGTTATTATTTAGTGCACTTATTGTTCGAATATTTGGTGTTCAAAGAACCAAGGATCACATTAATCTAACGACTTGCAATACGATGACAGGGAGATTATTTTTCGAAAAATATCCTAGCCTGTTGCCTTTTATCCTGGACGAATTGCGGACTTTCATATCAACCAACGATACTATGATAAAGTCAAACGTGCAAGCTATTTTATTGTTGCTGTCACGATTATATATTAATAATTCTCACGAAGCGGATATCACTTGGAAGGTACTTATGAATAATGTAAACAATCTCCAAATTTAGAAAATTTATCTCAGCTTTTTTCAGCTAAAAGACAGAATAATATACGGGGTGTCTCATTTTAAATAATCCAGACAAAAATCTCAAAAAATATGAAAGATACTAAGAAACGTTTCAGACAAAAATGATATAGTTTCAAGGAGGACATAAAACAACTATATCATTTTGTTTACAGATAGCACCATTTTTTAGATATTCACTGATCATCAATTTTTTTAAATGGAAATCCCAACTTTTTATTACATCATCTTTTTCTACTAATTAATTTGAACAACTTTTGTCTGAAACATTTGCCTGATATTTTTTGAAATATTTAAGGAAAACTTAGTAATTTTTTTAACATTTAACTTACGATATCTCTTTAACTATTTATCGAAAGAAAAAATAGTACTAGAATTTTTTATTCTATTTATTCTCAAAAATATATACAATAGCGCCCTGACTTTTGTTAATTTGATTTTGAAATTTCCAAAAATCGGTAAGTTAACAAAAGTTAGGGCACTATTATAACAATATATTTTTGAGACTAAATAGTGTAAGAAAGTCTGGTGTCATTTTTTTCCGACAAATAGTGAGATATCGTAAGTTAAATATTGAAAAAGTTATCAATTTTTCTTTAAATATCTCAAGAAATATTAGGCAAATAAAAAAATGTTTCAAACAAAAATTGTTAAAATTAATTGGTAGAAAAATATAATATAATAAAAAATTGGGGTTTGGATTTAGGAAAAGTAATGATCAGTAAATATCTCGAAAGTGGTGCCATCTATAAACAAAATGATGGTTGTTTTATATCCCCTTTGAAACCATACAACTTTTGTCTGAGATGTTTCTTAGTATCTTTCATATTTCCCGACATTTTCGCCTGGCTTATTTAAAATACTCTATACTCTATATGACATGGTGTGTGTGTGTACATATGTTTCCAGACAGATGAATTGCGTAATTTAGTATTGCAGTGCGCTAAAAGTCCCGTATATCAAACACGCGAGCTTGCGGCTAGAGCACTGGTGCCGTTGCTAACTGAAAGTACAGTCGATGGCACTTTGGAAAATTTGTTTCTACTAATTTTACAAGCAATTGGAGATATTCAAGCTTCGGCGAATCTAATTCACGGCTACCTGTTACAGGCAAGTGCAACAAAATTTATCAATTACTACAGCATACTTTAAACATTAAAATAATCACAAAGAGCCATGTGTAAAAATAGTAATTAGTGATTGAGTATAAGGAGTGTTATAAAAATCAAGATTAAATTTGCGATACCTGAAATAGGATGTGTGAGTTGTATCATTAGAAATTAGTCCCCAATTTGTTAATCCTCCCTCTGTCTGTACTTATAATTATTAAGTCTGTGTATACTTATAATATTATATGTCTATAGGTGCTCAAAATTTTGAGGAAATTCACGTCTAACGGAGCGCTTCTTAAATCGTGTAAAACGACAAATCTCTCCTCCGCATTACATGTTATATCAAGCCTTCTGGACGCAAGACCTGATAGGTTCAATACTTTCCCAATAGCTACCGTATACGTCGACGTCCTTCATGAATTGTATAAAGCGGAGAAAGACATGTGAGATAATTGTCTCATTACAACTATGAGCTGTTTTATTTTTATACACAAATTGAGCACGTTGAACAAACTTATCCAAGTCGTATCTTTTTATATTTTAGCATAGACAGTTGCATAATGAGGAATGTATTGCACACACTTCAGCGGTGTTTGACGGAAAAGAATCCGTCAAAACCAGAGCAGCCATGGCCAGGTGAACAAATGTACAAAGTGTCCGTAATCAAGCTAATACTGAGCGTTGGGCAACATTCCAATTTCTTGCAAACAGTACACAATAGACAGAGCAGAGCGTTTGAGATATATTCGCGGCTCTTGATCACACCGGAAGCCGAAGTACAGCGTATCGCTTGGAGCACTGTTTCCGAAATACTAACCAGACAGCGAGAAAGTGAGCAAAGGATGTTACTGGGGAATTACGCTATTCGTGTAGCTACCGATATCACCGAACATTTATATAAACACAATCCCGATGTGCAAGATGCACTTTTCGATTTCTTATACAACTGTCTGGTGAATGCGGACGAATGGTTTGCCGCTAATGCTTATTGCAAAAGACGTGAACTCTGCACCTTGGTCTTGCAGAAAATGCATTCGCACTACACGAACAGCGTTCATTTGCAACGTGTTAATTACTTACGGTTGCTTGGGAAATGTATGGCGACATTGATTCGTAAATTGACGGTTTGCTCATATTTTTATACTTTTGTTTCCCCCTTATTTCTCAACCATCCGTGTGCCACATGTTAACGTCTCTGCTTTAAGGATAAAGAACTCGAAATGGAATACAAAGAGGATATCTACAGAAAAGTCTGCGACAACGACTGGATTGGTACATTGTCCAAAGATTTCAGATCGTCCGTTTTCGATATACTCTGCAGTCTTTTCACTGAATACGACATTGATACCGAGCAATGCCGTATGTTTAAATCAATAGTTATTGTACAGGGTGTCCTATTTTAAATGAACCCGACAAAGATCTCGAAAAATGTGAAAGATACTAAGAAAAAGATAAAAGTTGTATGGTTTTAAAGGCGACATAAAATAACTGTATCATTTTGTTTACAGATGACGCCACTTTCGAGATATCCACCGATCATTACTTTTCTTAAATGGAAATCGCAATTTTTTATTATTATATCATTTCTTTCTACCAATTAATTTGAACAACTTTTGTCTGGAACGTTTCTTAGTATCTTTCATATTTTTCGAGATTTTTGTCTGGCTCATTTAAAATAAGACACCTTGCGGTTTAATGAAATTTAATCAAAATAACAATCTGTAATGGAAGGATATTTTTACAGATCCCGTGTTGGATTGGTGGACAGTGGTATTGCAGTTATTAGTCGACGATAATGTGGATATTCGGCGCGAAGCGTGCAAACTAATTTGCTGCATTGAACCGTCCAACGAACTGGAGTGTATAGAGAAAACTTTACCGATATTCTTCCGAAAATTCAACAACACGGTTGCTGAAAAGTATCCTGAAATAGCAATCAGTGCTCTATTTTACTGGAGTGTTTCATTACTAGGAGATGCAGACTACGAAATGGATGAAACCGACGTAAGTGACCAATAGAGAATGCAAAGAGTATCTTGCGATTATCTAAAAAAAATGTTTCAAATATCTTTGCCTTCTAAAAAGATACAACAGACAGAGAAAAAAGTTAAGCTGAAAGAGTATCTTAAGTATAAATACATTCTTATTTGTTTAGTTTTTTTTTTATTTTTTTATTTTTTTAGTTATTTCAATTTCTCGTTATTTTATTAATGATAATTTAATTTATATAATTTTATTATACTATATTATTAATGTATTATTTTAATTTTTTATTTTAACGTTGTTATTTTCGTCATAAAATATTTCAGTAGAATGAACAATCTCAAAATTCGCACAGAAAAATACAATAAAAAGATATTCAAGTGCCCCATTATTAAAATTATCAACTTTTACCATTAGGTCTTCAACAAGTGTAGAAATTACGATGTCTTTGAACCTGTAAGGATATCAGAAATGTGCTACGATCTAACAAGGTCAATAGCACAACGATACTCCATTGACAGTGTATTACCCCTAGATGCTGTCAGATGGATAAATTGCCGTTTAGACACTAACTTTGCCACAATATCCTTCAGAGGCATTGTTCGCGGTTACATGAGCAACGTGCCGACAATCGAAAGAAAATTGGTGGAAATTTTAGATCCAACGTACAAGGACAAATTGCTACAAATTTTAGCATGCGAGAAATACGCAGCCTTACAATGTTGAATCCATTATGCGATTGCAGTTTATTGTATATAAGCGTATTTTATAATATTAATAAATATACATATTATACTAAACAATGTACACGCACACATGCACACGTCAAATCACACATGTCAAACAAGCGTCGCGCTGATATCGCGAGAAACACACGCTTCAAACGCAAGATGGACAGATTTCGAGAGTAACAATGAGAAAAATAATATAAATGGCATTCGTACCGATTTTTCCTTCGGCGGCTCGATAAATTCACCGCGACTCCAGCACCAGCTGGTACACCCGACGAAGACGCGGAACTCCAGTCTATCCTTTCGACAACCATTTGCTCGCTTCCGGAAGCCTTTTAACGAATCTCCCACAACACGACGCGCACAAAACTCACTGCCGACGATACTTCGCGTGGCGTATTAAAATCGCGAGAAGCAACGGCCATCGGAACTTTCAATCGTTAGTTTCACGACACGCGGCTCTCAGCGACTTCGACGCGATCTTCCGCCACGACAAACACACGAAAACACTCACTTCCGTCACCGCCGACGATATTTCGCGCGCTCGATGCTCCGCCGACCTCAGAGATAGAAAGGGCAACGGTTTGAATTCTCAGCTGCCAAACGTGCAACATACGCGCGACTACTTGCTTCGCAAGATATCGATTTTCGATGATCACCCGACGAGGTTTTCGGCAATCTACGCACGAGTCCTGCCTCCGGCAAATCGGCGACGCGAAAAATGTGAAACGACTCCTCCAAAGTGCATCGTCACGTCGTCGATCTGTTTGATAACTGAATACAGGCGCACATCGCAATGATTGAACATCGCGGGCAGCGAACACAACAGTCGTATAACGCTTGAGTAATTCATTGATACAATTGGTTCAACTTTAAAGATGCAGCAGTAAAGACCAATAATTGCTTTGCTCCGCCGAACGCAGCTAGATGGAGTCTCTAGAAGTATCTCGAAACTCTCGACGCGCTGTCCAATCACGGCGACCCGCTGCTCTTCAAATCTCGTTCAAATCCCGATCACGTGACCGCGACAGTTCGAACTCGACTCGCGACTGCTTTGCGTCCGTCGCGTCTTTTCACCCGTCGAAAGTGAGTTCCGCGGGCGAACGGGGGTCGGTTAGGTGTCGAATCGAGCGACAGCCGATTGTCTTGGCGGACGAATCGGCCTGTGCGAGTCTGATTAAACAAAAGCAATGTCGCGTGATACTCGCGTCCAACGTTTGTCGCGTCATCATTGTATGCGGCGTCCAACACGGTTGCTCTTACCGGGCGAAACAAGCGAGGTAAGTTTACGGCTTTGGTCCAATTTAGCGCCACATCGGACCGAATTCTCGATTGCTGTTGATAAAATGATACAAAGAATCGGACCGTATAGAATTTCGTCGTCATCAACGGCTGTGTTCGACAGAGAAAGCTGCTTCGCAATTGTTGGAAAATTTTGCGAATTTCACTGATGTATACTTTTAATCTCGGCTGAATCTAAGAACACTCACTAGTGAGATTCGAGAACCTTATAACAGTGGCACAACAGTGGCTTTCTCTGCTAAACTCGACCAATTCTTCGAGATACGCGATCATTGGAGAACATTGACATTACCAACGGTCTCGGTCGTCGTAGATAAATACGCACCCAATCAGAAGACAATATTTTTTAACATTTTTCGAATATTTATTTTACATTTTTTTTTACATTTCTTCCATTCAATATACAAAAAAATATTTATTTAACGTTTATTTAATATATATTTTACATTGATTCTTTATTTAAAATAATGATAAAGAAGAAATATTTACTTAACGTTTATTTAATGTTTATTTAATATTTATTTTACATTAATAACTCGTTCAAAATTATTTTTAACGTTTTGAAAATGTCATTTAAATGTTTTTCCAATATTTTCAAAAATATTTTTTAAATATCTTTTTCTGAGTGAGCCTAACCTATAATTCATTTTTAATCTATAATTCATCATGATCAATGTTGCAATTCATTATTACCCAATTTTGGGAAATATTCTTACTGTGTTATACGGTAATTATGTAATAATTATGTGTGTGTGTTCACGCTATAGTTCACGATATAGTTGTACAAAATAACCGTTAATTTTTAATAATATTTTGTCGGAAATGACATCTGAAAATGTGACATGTATGCACCTCGATGTAGTTCCTCGACATCGTACATGTCACACACCGTGTGTGCATGAAATATATTAAAATTACGCGATACACATCTTCTATCTTGCATCAACCAGGCGTCATTGTGGTAGTGAAAAGATGTTGCACGTGAGGTGGAATGCGATGAGCCGAATACTTTGTCGTTTACTCTCGCAGCGTCAGCTATGTTGTCAGTTTTGTAAGAAGCTAGTAGCCCTTATGGAGTAGCGATCTCTTAATTTGATAAAATATTCAACAGGTTTGGAGAAATGTAGCGGATCATTACGACGGCCAGCCTCAATGACGCCGGCCGCGTAACATGGTCGAAAAGCGCGCGCTTTCCAGCGGGTTGAAAAGTTTGGCGCGGCCGTCGCGCGGCGCCGCCACGCTCGCGAATCGAGTTGCGCCGACAGCGGCCGAGCCGAGGCGGACGTGGCCGAACGGGATCGACTTGCATGCGTATTTCGCTACGCGACGTTCCACGGTGCGAGTGCTGTTCGTATTTTTCCATTTGTCGCCTTTCTGCCCTTCGTGACCGTCTGCTTTTTGTGCGTGTCGACGCTCGTTGCCTGCGTCTAAGACGGCGCGTCCGGGCACATCCCACCGGCTGCGGAAGTCCCGAAAAACCAGGCGTATGCCCCCTCCGACCCTCGCTGCCCGCCCCATTCGCCTGGCCGCTACACACGGAGAGTACGGTGGCTGCCTGTGCGTGTTCGACAGGAGGTAGGCATGGAGGGTGTTCAGTGCGGCCGTTCCAAATTGTCACGGGCCGTCACCTCAGCCCCGCTCGCAGCAAGGTGAGTGAGCTCGGCCGTTCGTTATCTGTGAGATATCATGACATGGTGGCTCGAGCGATCGCAATTCACCGAGAAGTCGCCTGCGAATTGTTTCATGGCACTGCGAGAGAGAGAGAGAAAGAGAGAGAGAGAGAGAAGGAGAAGGAGAGAGAGAGAGAGACCCACACTATTTCATCTCTCTCTCTCACTCTCTTTCTGTTTCATTCTTCCCTCCGGCCGCCACTCCGGTACCTGACCTACTTGCGCGAGCTGTCATTCTACGGTCGCGGGATTGTTTCGCCGGCCGACAGACAGACAGACCGGCTGGCCCTTCGACATGCGTCTAACCCGAGCTCCGTGCGAATCGCTCTGACGGAGGAAAAGTCGCCCGTTGTCAGAGAAGTCGCGCGAACGGGGTGGACGAGGAGAGAGAGAGAGAGAGAGCGAGAGAGAGAGAGAGAGAGAGAGAGAGAGAGAGAGAGAGAGTGAGTGAGTGAGAGAGAGAGAGTGTGTGTGTGTGTGTGCATTGGACCACCGCGAGTCGCGCGAGGGGAGCGAAAGGACGATGGAGAGCGTAAGAGCGGAGGCACACGAGCGCGCAGGAAACGAGTTTGAAAACTGGCACCGCCAGGCCAGTCGATCGCCAGGTGATTCCCGAAGCGCGTTATTTCCAAGCGCGGAATGTTCAACAGTCTTTTCGACCGCTCGATCGACTAACGGCGCTCTTCGCCCGCTCTCTTGTCTCTCTCTCTCTCTGTCTCTCTCTCTGTCTCTGTCTCTCTCTCTTTCTCTTCCGTCCTCTCTCTCCCTTCCTCTCCCCGCCCCTCTCTCTCTCTCGCTCTCGCGTCTTCTCTCCCTAGAGGGAAAGGTCATCGGTCTCGAATTCATCTTTTGTCCCGCGCCTTTCAGACGGACGACGTGTTTTCTTGTCGGCTCTGTCTTTTTCTCTCTCTCTCTCTCTCTCTCTCTCGCGCGCACGCGCGCGACAAGCCTTCCTCCCTTAACGAACGTTGCGTGAGATCGACGAGTTCGGTTCGCGACGGAGCGGGAGCGCGTCGCGCCGTCGCGCGTCGTATTGACGTCGGGTCCCGCGCCGCGGAGTCCGGGATCCGCGTAAAGCAGTAATCACACTATACCGGCGATTGCCGATTGGATTGCAATTGCGATTGGCAATTACTTTTCAACCAATCATGGCAAAACAGGCACCGATTGAGATTACTGATTGCTGTTTAGACAATGCCCTATTTTAATCGCAATCCAATCGGCAATCGCTGGTGTGATTACGGCTTAACGCGACGTGGGGATGTACTTCCGAAAGGTCACCGCGAACCGAGCTTTTTCTAGCACGTTTCTTCGAGTATGGGAAAGATGTAAATGTACAATATCAGGCCCCGACAGTGAAACGAGAGCCGAAAGCTTAACGAGTTTCGCTTGCCAAACATTGGACACACTCTTTGACTTTCACGTCAAGAAGTTCTAAGAATCTACGCGACACTTTCCGAGATCCTACCAAAAGCAAAAAGTTCTTGAACAAGCAAAGTTGACAATTCAAGCGATCTAACCTAACCTGGAAAACCTACGATATACTTGAACATAAGGGATATAATCACAGATTAAAGTGAATCATAACATCTAACCAAACCTAACTTAACCTAACCTACGACATACTTGAACATAAGGGATACAATCAGAGATTGAAGTGAACCACAACATTGAGTTTGTTTGCAAAGAAACCAACATGATTGAATCCCAGTGGAGACCTTTGCGACTCAGGTTGCAAAGAGTTCAGTGTTCCCTCAGAACAATTACACTGTCACTCTGCGAGTACCTTTGGCGGCGAGAAGTGCGTCAAATGGACCTTGATCCGTTTTTAGAACTGATTAAAGTGATTAGATAAACTTATCTCGGCAAAGCTTATTAGGACCCGTCGCTAAGAAGCGAAACCCCTGAAACTCGGCTTTTGACAGACAAACTATTGTTAAGCAAGCAAACAATCGAAAAAAAAAACAAAAAAGCAAAACAACGAACAATCGCCGGGACCAATATTTTATATTCAGCACTCCCACACGTACGCAAGTGCATTCGAAAAATTTCAGCTTGCCTCGGAACGTCGTCGACCGGTCGAACGCAGCCGTAGATGATGACGAAATTCTACATAGGTTGATTCTTCGTATCATTTTATCGACAACAATCGAGGATTCGGTCCGATGCGACGCTAAATTGGACCAAAGCCGTAAACTTACCTCGCTTGTTTCGCCCGGTAAGAGCAACCGTGTTGGACGCCGCATACAATGATGACGCGACAAACGTTGGACGCGAGTATCACGCGACATTGCTTTTGTTTAATCAGACTCGCACGGGCCGATTCGTCCGCCAAGACAATCGGCCGTCGCTCGATTCAACACCTAACCGACCCCCGTTCGCCCGCGGAACTCACTTTCGACGGGTAAAAAGACACGACGGACGCAAAGCAGTCGCGAGTCGAGTTCGAACTGTCGCGGTCACGTGATCGGGATTTGACCGAGATTTGAAGAGCAGCGGGTCGCCATGATTGGATAGTCGAGAGTTTTGATATTTCAAGAAACTCCATATAGCTGCGTTCGACGGAACAAAGCAATTATTGGTCTTTATTGCTGGATCTCTAAAGTTGAACCAATTATATCAATGAATTACTCAAGCGTTGTACGACCGTTGTGTTCGCTGACTGCGTCCAATCACTGCGATGTGCGCCTGTATTCAGTTATGAGACAGTCGACGATGTGATGATGCAAATTGTTTCGCATTTTTCGCATCGCCGATAGGGATAGGTGGTGTTCGGAAATTACATCGATGTTTAAAATATCGGTTAATAAAAAAAAATTGAATGACATCGATTATTTTCTAAGAAAAAAGAATCGATTTACCGATTAATCGATTAAATTTGCAAAGTAAACATTTATTGGGTGTACAAATTAGTTCGGTTCGTTTTCAAAAGATGGCTCCGGCTGTTATGAATGGTTCATAGTGACTGCCGATTTTGGCGGTTTCAGAGAGGTTAGACATCTGCCAATAATATTCAGTTTATATCGCTTTGAATCTCATACAAAAACTTTGCTTTTTACAATGTTGAAAATGTCGAATTTTGTGTTAACCAAGCAGCATTTGCGGGAGATTTTAATTTTCTGCTTTAATTGGAAGAAAAGTGCAACTGAAGCCCATCGAATGCTTGTTGAATTTTATGGTGACGCTGCTCCAACATGATAAATAATGTAGTGGTTTCGATGTTTCAAGGATGGAGATTTCAGCGTCGAAGACAAGCCTCGCTCTGAACAGCCAAAAAAATTCGAGGACAAAGAATTAGAGACATTACTCGAATAAGAGTCAAACGCAAGAGGAGCTTACAGAATCATTGGGAGTGACTCAACAAGCCATTTCCGTACGATTGAGAAACATGGGAATTATTCAAGGAAATTGGGTGCCTTATGAACTGAAACCGAGAGATGTTGAAAGGCGTTCTTCATGACAACGCTCGGCCTCATGTCGCAAAAGTTGTAAAAAAATATTTGGAAACGCTCAAATGGGATGTTTTACCGCATCCGCCGTATTCTCCGGACATTGCTCCTTCTGATTACTAGTTGTTCCGAAGGATGCAGCACGATTTGGCAGATCACTGGTTCACTTCTTTCGCAGATATTGAAAATTGACTCCAAACTTGGATCGCCTCAAAAGACGAGTCATTTTTTCGAGATGGAATTCGAAAATTGCCTGAGAAATGGGAGAAAGTAGTAGCTAGCGATGGAAAATACTTTAATTGATCTGTTCATTCATTTTGTTTTGAAATAAATACATCTTTTAACAAAAAAAACGGACCGAACTAATTTGTACTCCCAAAATTGGTTAGCATCAGATTAAACATTACTAGGGATGCGTTCGGAAACATCACTCGATGCTCTCTTAGCTTACATGTTGCATACGTTCTTAAATTCGCAATAGATGTAGCCGGCGTTATTCAATCCTTATTTTTCACTGAATATTGAACAAGGATGGAATGACACCCGCAGTATTCTCAGTATTACTAAAAATCCTCCTAAAGGATCTTGCATAGTGGACGCGGCTAGCGACGTGCTATGAGCGATATCTAATGAGAGTTCTGTCTTAAGAAGAAAGAACTTTCATTTCTTCTTTAAAATAATTCTCATTGGATATCGCTTATTGTTCGTCGCTAATCGCGTCAGTGTGCGAGCTCTTTAACTCGGCATCTCATTTGATATATTTTCCATGTGATAAGAGGACTAATTTTGGGAAGATAAGTGCTCTCATTGAGCCATTCGGCAACGTTCCGAAACTTATCAATAAAAATCGGACAACCCTATTGCCCATGACTGTACGTTAGATACAGAAACTTTAAACCTTAAGAAATTAACCAATCCTAACCTACTTTCACAACAATAATTGACTGTGGTTGGCCAATTTCTTAAGACTTAAAGCTTACTATACCTATTGTAGATCCGGACTTAACGTTCATGAATTTCGTTAACCGTATCTGAAAGACGATATTACAAAAATGTCCTCTTAAAAAAAAAAGTTTAAAAATCTAAAGTAAATTAATTAAAAAAAATTTTTTTTAAATAAAAATTGGTCGCCGACGTTGAGAAAAAAATCACCGAACCTCGATTAATTGAGTAAAAATAAAATAATCTGAAAACATCGATTGATTGACAATGAACTATCGGTTCTTCCGACTAATCGATAAAAGTCGTCCATCCCTACTCGCCGGCCGGCCGGCACGAGCAGTCGAGTGCGGCGGGATCGGGGCGAAATTCGCACGCAGCCACGCACGATCGGCAGCGGCGGCCCGCGCCGCGTCGTGGGAACGTCTCGCGTACGACTCACGTGCCGCCGGTCTATTTGTTTCGCTGCGCCTGCAGCAGCGCCGCGCGTCGTTATTTCGACAATAACGCCGCGCCAGCACGCGAGCCGGACAGAAGAACGTAAGCGTAATTTATGCAAAACGCGAGAACGGACCGACCGCCGCGCTTCGTGACCGCCGCTCGTTACGCAATGACAAAACAGCCTTCTCTAACAACAGACGATCGACCATCACCGCTGCGTTCGTAAGTGTGGCGGCTTCAGAAAGTGCTCGCCTCCCTTTTTCGGAGGTTTTCTTTTTTTTCGGTGGGGGGGAGTAGAGTGACGTTGTTTAAATTACAATTGGATCCGCTGTGTATAACACGCGCGTGTCGCTTTACGATCCGCACCGTCGTTGAGAGTCTTCCTCGTAATCTCGGACGAGACTTTGCTCAGGGAGTATTCCGGGAGCGGACCCTCCGTAATATAAAAGGCGTCTCTCCGCTGTAAGAAGCTCCAAGATTGCGAGACGGCTCTCGTCGCGCCTCGTATAACGCGGAAATCGCGCGCGCGCGCGCGCGCTCGCGTTCGAAAGTTAATTTCAAATTTATTCATGGCTGCCACGGGGGACCGGCCGGAAATGTCTTCATACCGGCCGCCCCAGGCCTGATCGAAGCTTTTCTGAGCCTGCGGTTTCTGCGACCGATATATCAAGTAAATCGGAAAGTTCCGTCCATCTAGCGGCAAGTAGCTATAGCTAGAACTGTTGTTAACCTCTAATGTCTAAACGAAGCTTAATGATTTGTCTTGATATCTGTCAATAACATTCAGTAACATTCAGTACATAAAAGTATACGTGTGCATCAATAACATTGTTTTTCACTGCATCGAAAATGTCGAAAATTGAGTCAAATAAGCGTCGTTTGCGCGAAGTGTTAATCTTTTGTTTCAATTGGAAGAAAACTGCAGCTGAAGTTCATCGAATGCTTGTAGAAGTTTATGATGATAATGCTCCTTCCGATGAAACATACAGAGAATGGTTTCGACGCTTTAAAAGTAGTGATTTTGATGTAGAGAACAAAGCGTGTTCTGGACGGCCAAGAGTATTCGGAAACGAAGAATTGTAGGCATTGGTGGACGAAGACCCATGTCAAATGCAGAAGCAACTTGCAGAAGCATTAAATTGTGCTCAATCTGTCATTTCCGATCGTTTGAAAATCTTAGAGAAAGTTTACAAGGAAGGAAATGGGTCCCATATGAACTGAAGCTAAGAGACATTGAAAGGTGAGAAATCACCTGCAAAATTCTGCTTGCTAGGCAACAAAGAAAGGGGTTTTTACATCGTATCATCACTGGAGATGAAAAATGAATTTATTTCGACAATCCCAAACGTCGAAAAACTATTTGAGATCCCGGCCAACCCTCAACATCGACGCCAAAGCGGAATATCCACGGAAAGAAAGCAATACTCTGTATTTGGTGGGATCAGAAGGGTGTGCTGTTGTACCATGAGCTGTTGAAAAGTGGTCAAACAGTCACAGGGGATCTCTACAGAGAACAAATGATCCGTTTGAGCCGAGCATTGCACGAAAAACGATTAGAGTATGAAACGAGACAGCATAAAGTGATTTTGCTTCATGACAACGCTCGGCCTCACGTCACAAAATCTGTCAAGGAAACGTTAGAAGCACTTCACTGGGAAGTGTTACCCTATGCGGCTTATACCCCATGCCCCTTCCGAGTACCATTTGTTTCGGTCGATGGCACACACACTTGCTGACGAATGCTTCAATTCTTACGAAGATATCGAAAAATGGGTATCTGACTGGATAGCCTCCAAAGATGAGTAATTCTTTCGCCGCGGAGTTCGCTTGCTGACCGAAGAATGGAAGAAAGTCATCGCTAATGATGGACAATATTTTGATTGATGTACTTTTTCATTTTGTTTCTTAAATAAAGCCGTACATTTTGCAAAAAACGGGGACGGAACTTTCCGATTGACTTAATATCTTCCTCTTGACGGAAGTTTCGTGGCAGCGGCAGTCGTACAATCGGACATTCTGCGAAGAAAGAGTTGGATTTTTTCGCGGCGAAACTACCTCTTCTTTTCGCTTTTTGTTCGCGTTCAGCCGCGCTCTCGAGCGCGAGTTGTTTTGATCCGCCTGCACAGGTTTTAAACGTTCCCACGAGGGAGGGGCGTTCTCTCCACGTGGGATTTTTAACGCTGTTTGAGCGCAAAGTTCCCTTTGAACGTCCCTTGAAGTGACTTGAAGAAGAGTTCAGGAGGGGAAAGATTCTCCGCTCGGCTGAAGAGCGCGCTCGGGTATAAATCGCATGAAGAAAAGGTCGCGTCCGACTATCAACGGCCAGCCCGTGAGAGGAGATTGGGGATGACCTCGCGACCGTTTAAAATTAATTCACTGCGTGTCACGTGTCACGACTCGCGAGTCGGGACTCGCGTTGTATCACGAGTGACATGTCGTCGGTTACGACGAAAGAAGACGACAAATGCAATCACTTGACGACTCTCGCGACGTGTCAATCTCCCGCGAAGATAATTCGCTAAATATACGTGAAAAGTAACGCAGAGCTCATCGATTTTTTTTCTTTATTTTTAGATATATTACAGGAGGTGAAATTCCGAGTAACTTTTTGTCATACAATTATACGAGGGTCGCTTGTAGTAGTTTCGGAGATATTTGACCCTAAAGAGCATTGGGATTGTGCATTTTCTAGAGTTGTTTACTTTTATTCTGAATTAGGTTAAGATTAGTCTGAATTAGGTTAAGATTATAGTCTGAATTAGGTTAGATTAGATTATCGTTCATTTCAATTATTGCTAAGTTAACTGATAATAATTTGTAATTCTAAATTTGAAATTTATAATGAACTTATTAATGAGTCTGAAGTTACATGTTATATATTAACAATATATACGTAACAACATGTGTAATAATATATGTAACAATATCATTAACAACATGTTATTCCGAGTTAAGTTAGGTTAGATTAATGTTTATACAAATAAATAAATTTTCACTTAAATTTGTTAAAATTTATCTTCTTTTATTTAAATTTATTTAGCAGAGCTTATTGATTATTTTTATTGTTGAATATGTTACGGAAAGTGAAATTCCGAGTAACTTTTTATAATACAACTATATGAGAGTCGCTTGTAATAGTTTCCGAGGTATTTTGTATATACAGAGGGTCCGGGATTTTTTAGAAATGAAAAATTGTGAAGATTAATCAGATCAAGCTAAGGAGGAAAGTACCATTTTGTAAAAATCACAATAGTTATTAAGTTATCAATGATTGAAAATGACCATATCTGAAGGCTCTTTTAATAGAACTTGAAAATTTGCACACTTATTTGTGAAATGGTAGACTATTTTGTTCAGAATGACCTAATTTACAATTATATGACGGCTATTGTACCTAGCGACAGATTCAAAATTCAGGTTTTAAAATTCAATATATTCATATTTATTGCTAGGCACAATACCCGTCATATAATTGTAGATTAGGTCATTCTGAAAAAAAAAGTCCTTTACCATTTTGCAAATAAGTACGCAAATTTTTAAGTTATCAGTTAAAAGAGCCTCTAGAGATGTGGTGTATTAATGATTTTCAATCATTAATAACTCAATAACTATTTAGATTTTTGCAAAATAGTGTTTGACTTTTCTTTTCAGTTTGATCAATCTTCAAAATTTTCGTTTCTCCGGACACCCTGTATGTATACTAATAACAACATATATAACTTCAAATTTATCAAATGAATTCAGAGTTTAGAATTATAAGTTATCACACATCCTTTTACGCATATTTATCGACAATTCCCTCTGGACACGAAGGACAGACTCTGACGAAGAGTTTTTCCGGAAACCCTTATTCTCCACGAGTCTCGATGATACACTTTACGTATCGTTCGCAGAGACGGTCTTCCCCGGAGGAATTTTCATTTTTCGACGCTCACGGTCTTCTTTTTTTTTTTCTTTTATTTTTATCAACTCCTCGATTTATGCTCGTCATTCACTTCCTGCGCGGCAGCTCGCGCGAAGACTGGAATTTTTCATGCAGCCGCGCGGGCTAACCCGTCCGCGGTAATTGCAGAACGGGACGGTTGCTCGTCTGCACCCTCCATCCGGTTTTTCATTTGACTCCTTTTAACGTCGACCTTAAAATAAACTTTGCAGTCCTGCGTGCCGCGTCTTTCCGCTTTCGCGCTTTCCTCCCGTTTCGTCGAGCTACTCGACTTTATGTCGCGTTTTGTATTCCGGTGCAGTCGAATATTCACGATCGCGCAGAACTGAAAAAGAAAGACGCGAACAACAAAACATCGTCCCGCGTCGAGCAGCGCTGCACTACAAATAAGGGATTAAAGAAAGCCAGGCTACGGTTCATACCGGAGACCGCCAGCGACAATTCACATAAAAAATAGCTATTCTCGCGGCCGTTCGCCGAAACCGTTTTACGATATCGTCGATCCGTGCCCGCTTTACTACGTCGCGCGTACACACACACGCGCGCACACACAAACATCCAAGACACCTATTCGACGGCGATGTTCTGTAACATTGCTCAAAAGAAGACACTTTCTCAGGCAGCAGCGCAAGCTCGAGGACGATGTCGCGATCGACGGTGACCGAACGAGCGTGTGAGGTAACAACATGGCGAGGATGAACAGCCGCTACTTTATGAGCGCTATCGAGTGGATCGTTGGTCGCAGGAGCGCGATAGCCCGAGGAGGAGAGCACCGGCCGGATGCACTGAGGATCCTTCGGTAGGAAGCAAGCGGGCAAGACGCATCGTAATAGAGGATCGGCGGCGAGCAGCGCGTCGACGAGGACGACGACGACGACAAATCATCAGGAACAACGACTAGGATGGACGAGATACGCGGTTCGCCATCTCGCCGGCTGTCGCAAATCATCGATCCGATCACACGGTTCAACAGCGACTTCGGCTCCAACTCGGCGCCGTGCAGTCCACGGCTGGGTAGCCGCGTGCACGACGCGAGCAGTGGACCCGCCGGCCAACCGGGGCCCACCGCCGGGGGCAGCTCCGTCGGGATCAGCGCCGCCGGCGCTCCAGCGTCATCCCGAGCGGGCCCGAGTGGCGCCGCCGTCGCCGCGGCTACGCCCAGCGGGCCCGACAGCCCACGCTTGTGGCCGCGACAGCTTCGACAGGCACCTACGCCACCGCCACGACCTAGACACGCCGGTGCTGCCGCCACCACAGTCATCTCCGCCGCCGTCACCGTCGCCAGCACCGTCAGCAGCTCGGCCAACGTCAATAACAACAATAACAATAACAATGTCCCGGTGGTGGCGGGTGGCGGCGAAGGCGGCGGCGGCGGCGGCAGCGCCTTGTCGATGCACCCGAGGGACTCGCCCTACGTCAACGTGCCGAATCTGTTCTTCCAGCGGGACAAGAGCTTCGCCGAAAGCGCCAGGAGCGCCGGCTACATCGAGCTCCGGAGCGACAAGTGCGCCCCGTACGACTTCACGAGCGAGTCGAGCGGTCACATGGAATACGCCACCGATAAGAGGACGTTCGTGTCGCAGTCAGACCTGGCCGCGCCCGTCGCGTGCTACGAAGCGAATGACCCTGCCGGCCTCTGCAGGGTGAGGTCGAACTTCGATCCCGGACCCTCCGGTAGGGGTCACTTCGACAGGGCTTTCTCGTTCTCCGGCAGGCAGCCGGAGCAACCGGCGCCACGGATATATGAAGCCAGTCGATTGTTCGTCGATCAGAGACCTGTGGCCGGCGGCATCGACAGCAAGAGGGAGAAACTGGACGTCAGGCCCGGCTACGCCACGTCCAAGAGCTTCGATGGCTACACCACGACCGTGGAGGAGCTCAACTGGCAGGAGAGGTGTCTGGAGCTGCAGCTGGAGCTACACAGGAGCAGGAGCCAGGCAACCAGGGTCAGGGACATGCTCCGCGAGAAGGTGAGTCTCTTCTCTCTTTTCCGCGATCGAGTAATGATAAGGCTACGTTTGGAAACTTCACCCTGAGGTTAGAAATGGGTAATAGGGGCAAGGTGCTAGCCGGGTGCGAATAGTTTCCGAATGGTAAATAGGAAATGATAAATGGTCTGTGTACCTTTTAGCTGCACCAGTGCAACAGTGTAGCTGAAGAGAACAGATCAAGACAATGGCGAATGATGGCGGACGATTTCGGAATATTATCGTACGTAGGCAGTCTGAAAAGTTCTCGACCTGACACATACATGACATTAAAAACTGTCAAACTATAATTGTATTGGAAAGTGGCAACCCTGATATAAATCTATGTAAAATTTTATTCGATTTGTCAAATCATTCGAGTAGTAGCACCAGTTGAAAGAGCTTTGTGCAAGATGGGTACCGCATTTGCTAACAATTGACCAAAAACGCATTCGAATGCATATTTCTCAAGCGTGTTTGGATTGTTTAAGCAAAATAAAATGGATTTCAAGCGTCGTTTCATAACTGTTGATGAAACTTGGATCCATCACTATACACCAGAGCGAAAAGAACCTTCCGGAATCACACTTTAATGATGGTATTGAATTATTGGAAAAAACGTTGGAATAAATGTATTGAAGTTTCAGGAGATTATATTGAAAAATAAAACATGTTTCACGACAAAAAAAATTTCTTTCATTGTTAGGCCGAGAACTTTTCAGACTGCCATCGTAGTTTGCACCGTGACTACTAGACAGTAATTAATAAGAACATGTTCGACGCATTTTGAAACGCACATAGAACGACACCGAGTTGGGCCAAATCAATGAATCGAAAACACTAGTTAAAAACCCCGCGAAATGTAACAATTTACCTGAATCCACCCTGAAATTTCATAGAAAGTCATTCACTCGAGGTACATCCAGACAGAGTTCCCGAACGACTCCACCGTTGTCACTTGGGTATTACCTGAAAGTTTCCGAACGGCGCAAGGTGTACCTGAATGCACCTGGGTGAAGTTTCCGAACGCAGTCTAAAATTGATGTTCAGAAAATCCACCTTCAGTGGTCTTGAAATATGTTATAAAAATCCTCTTAGAGTCCTTTTGTTATAGAAGACTCTTCTGAGTAGTCTTTGATAGGTTTTAGTCGTCTCATTGTTTATTAAAAAAGTTAACAAGAAAGTTTCATAAATGAGGCGTACTTTTACGTCACAGTGTATATTGCATGTGGCAAACAGTATATGCGCGAGAGAGGTACTCCGCCTCGCCTCTGCATCCTCTCCGCGAGGGGAAGAAAGCCTAACCTAACCCATTCTATGTATCTTTGTGTACATGGTTTTTCAGTTTTACCTTTTATACATGGCTGGATATTGTGAGAAGGCTCCATTCAAGTATCTTTGAAAGTATTTATTTTGTTAGCTTTAATTATTTTGAAAGCTTTTTCCATTTCAAAATATTTTTTATATTGAAAAACGATATATACGCAAAAATATGTAGGATAGGTTAACTTTAGATCAGGTTAGGTTAGGTTTTTGTCAGGGAGGTAGTTGTGTGGATTAGAGTGTGTTGATTACCATTTGTAATGTACACTGTGACGAAAAAGTATGCTTCATTTATGAATTTTTTTATTATCAACTTTTTAATAAACAAGGAGGCTAAAACCTTGGATAAACTTCCGAAAATGTCCAACGTCAGATTGCTACAAATTTTAGCAGAAATACTTGAAATTATGTCCAACGAATCCTCAAGTAGATTTCCACTTGATAACAATGTTTAATGCTAAAAATGTTTAAATAAAATTATATATTAAATTTAAACTTTAGAACTGTAAGTTACATATCAACGATTTACATAATATAGTGCGGAATAGCCACAGATAATCTTTCGTCACGCACATGTTATATATACAGGATGTTTTATTTTAATTTAAAATTAATTTCTGGAAATAGTCAATTTCCGGAAACCACGAGGTTTTAGAAAAAATGTTCCTTACAAAAGTCTTATATGACTTCGAGAGGAACAAGATGGCGCCATTGGTTTGTCTTTGGACCGTTTAAAAACTACGTGAAAGTGATCTTCAATTTCTTAAATGGTAACTTCCATTTTTCATTGCATATTTTTTTAGCTCACCTTGAGTTCTTTTCAAAATATTAACAAAGTATTTTGTCATTGAGTACTTTTCGAGCTACAAGGTTTGAAAGTTGTAGTATTGCTTTAGTATTAGCATTACTAAAAGTGTACCACGCGAAAGTTGTTTTGTTCTATTAGGGGTATACAAAAGATTTTATCGTTTTAAGACAATATTTTTTATTAATATTATTATAAATTATATCACATAATATCTTTAATCAAAATATTTTCCGGCATTATCTGCTACTTTTTGCCATCCTTCAGACAAAAGATGGATACCAGAATAAAAGAAATATTTACTCTTAGAATGAATAAAGTTATCGATGAATTGTTGCACAGAACGAAATAAGGGAAAATGCGATTGGGCAATATATAAAGAATATGCCGGATGTGGTAGGACTTCCTATTGCAATTCCATTAAAGTTTCCAGGTGGTCAATGCAACATGGGGCCTGGCAATGCCGTGGCGGAAGAATCACTTTGTTTTCTTTATCGCAAAATATGGCCATTTCTCGATCAATTGCTCATTCAACTGCCTCAGTTGTCGATTGTATAATTCCGCGATGGTAGTCTGAGATGGTTTTAACAGCTCATGATACAGCACTCCTTGCATGTCCCACTAGATACACAGGAGGACCTTATGACCATGGTTATTTCGTTTTGCCTGTGACGTAGAGAGTTCTCCAGGATTTACCCACGATCTTTTGCGATTAGGATTGTAATAAATCCACTTTTCGCTTTCAGTCGCAATTCGATACGAAAAAGACTTGTGTTTGCGTCTATTGAGCAGCGAAAGGCAAATGGTGACTCGACTGGCAATAGCGTTCTCGGTTATTAGTAATTCATAGGAAACCCATTTTCCTTCCTTCAGAATTTTCCCCTTCTCATGCAAGCGTCGAATTACAGTGCTCTGATTAACATATAACCTTTTCGCAAGCTCTACACTCGATTGAATCGAATTTTCTTGCAATAACGCTTCCAAGTCATTCGAACTCATCTCTTGCGGTCGCCCGGCATGATCCTCGTCTTTCAAGTCAAAATAGCTACTTTTACAGATCCGAAATCACTCACTCATAAATTTTCAGCTATCGTTCCCTCACCATGAGTTTCGCAAATGGTTCTGGTTGCTGCGGCAGCTTTTTTACGCTGATAAAATAAAAAAGCATACAATGACGAATATGCGTCTTATCGACTTCCATCTTCATACGAATTAAATATGTTTATGTCAATGAATATGACTTATTATGCATCAGTTTCTACGCAGATTGACCAATACTGATATAATCTAACAAAAATGCACTTTCATGTAAATAATTCACAATGCCATCTACATGTGAACGATGGAAACTTTTGTATACCCCTAATATTTGACTGCCATTATGTATACAGGGTGTCCCATTTTAATGTCCCACCCCAAATAGCTCTTCAGTATTGAAGTTTCAAGGAAAATGATCCGAATAAGAGTTGTAGGGATTTAAGTGAGCTACCCTATGATGACTTTGACCTTGACCTCTATTTTCAAGGTCATTTGAGGATCAACTTGCGTTTTCTTAAACGGGAACTCTTATTTGTTATTACACTGTTTTTTTTCTACTAGTATGAACAACTTTTGTCGAAAACATTTTTTTATTTGTCTAATATTTTTTGAGATATTTGAGGAAAACTTGATAACTTTTTTCAATATTCAATATTCAATTTTTCAATATTTAACTTACGATATCTCGCTAATTATTTGTCGGAAGAGAAAGTGGTACTAGACTTTCTTACTTTATTTAGTCTCAAGAATATATTGTTACGATAGCACCTTGACTTTTGTTAATTTACTGATTTTTGGAAATTTCAGAATCATCAAATTAACAAAAATCAGGGTGCTATTGTAACAATGTATTCTTGAGACTAAATAAAGCAAGAAAGTCTACTACCACTTTCTCTTCCGACAAATAATTAACGAGATATCGTAAGTTAAATATTGAAAAAAAGTTATCAAGTTTTCCTCAAATATCTCAAAAAATATTAGATAAATAAAAAGATGTTTTCAACAAAAGTTGTTCAAATTAACTAGTAGAAGAAAACAGTGTAATAAAAAATAAGGGTTCCCATTTAAAAAAACGCAAGTTGACCTTCAAATGACCTTGAAAATAGAGGTCAAGGTCAAAGTCAATGTTATCATAAGGTAGCTCACTTAACACATCGATCAATAAGTCCCGGGACTAACTACTAAAACAACATTTGTTTGCCAAAATTCTTCTTTATTTATCGATATAGTCTCCTTCAAGAGCGATACATTCATTCCAACGCTTTCCTAACTTTTCTATGTCAGCCGTGTAGAACGATTTATCTTTGGTTTCAAAATAGGCGTTAGTTTCGGCAATCACTTCTTCATTGGAGCTAAATCTCTTTCCTTGGAGCATCTTTTTGAGGTCTGCGAACAGTCAATAATCGCTGGGGGCCAAATCTGGAGAATACGGTGGGTGCGGAAGCAATTCGAAGTTCAACTCATGCAATTTGGCCATCGTTACCATCGACTTGTGACACGGTGCATTGTCATGATGAAAGAGAACTTTTTTCTTCTTCATATGAAGCCATTTTTTTACAATTTCTGTCTTCAAACGCTCCAATAACGCTATGTAATATTCGCTATTGATGGTTTTTCCCTTTTCAAGGTAATCGATGAATATTATACCATGCGCATCCCAAAATACGGAGGCCATAACCTTCCCGGCCGACTGTTGAGTTTTTGGTCGCTTCGAACGATTTTCACCAGCTGCTCTCCACTCAGCTGACTGCCGATTTGATTCCGAAGTATAGTGGTGGATATAGTGGATCCAAGTTTCATCCATTGTCACATACCGACGCAAAAACTCCTGTTTATTTCGCGTAAACAGTGCCAAACAGCGCTCTGAATCATCGATGCGTTGTTGTTTCTGTTCCATTCTGAGCAAACGCGGCACCCATTTCGAAAAAAGCTTTTTCATGACCAAATGTTCATGCAAAATAGTGTAAACACTACCAAATTATATCTTCAGGATGTCAGCTATCTCACGCAACTTTACTTTGCGATTTTCCATCACGATGTTGAGGTTTGTTTTATGTTTTCTGGTGTGACAGCCTCATTTGGACGACCAGAGCGTTCAGCATTATTTGTGTCTGTACGACCGCGTTTGAAATCAGCATACCACGACAAATGGTTGTTTTCGATGGAGCAGAACCTGGATAACACTTTTCAAGCCATCGCTGAGTTTGAACGGTATTTTTTCCCATTAAAAAGCAATGTTTTATTAACACACGAAATTCGGTTTTTTCCATTGTTTTGAAAATAACAAAAGTAGCGTCACTAAAACCACTATAATTCAATGACACAATGTCGTAATGTCATGAAAGTTTCACACGTAACTTCTAAAGGTTGGTACTAACTGAGGATGGTATGGATTTGTTATTAGAGGCGCCATCTGTTGGTTAGTCCCGGGACTTATTGATCGATGTGTTAAATCCCTACAATTTTTATTCGGATCATTTTCCTTGAAACTTCAATACTGAAGAGTTACTTGGGGTATTAAAATGGGACACCCACTCTATATATAGCAGGGATTCCCAAGCGGGGTGCACGTATCCCTTTGGGATGCGAAAAATCATTCTTGGGGGTGCGAGGAAAAGTGATTGTAATTAATAATGATTAAGATAAATTCTGGAATAATCCGGCATTTTTACTATCAAATTAAAAAATGTTATTAAAATTATATATTTTTTACGTACTGTGTATATACATTACGTGTATTTATTACGTATCACTATGCGAAGCTTCTTAGTACCATGGATAATTATTTTATAATATTAAAATGATAGTTTTTTATTGAACATGAATTTTTATGAAACAATACTATGTAATAATAAATTATTATAAATTAACTTACTTTAAAACCCTAACAACTAATTTTTACCATAAAACACATGAATAATTCTTTTTGTAGGGGGTGCGAAGGTTCATTAATAAACTTTTGAAGGTGCGAGATATAAAAAAAGTTGGAAAACCCTGATATATTGTATCAGTCAAGTAATTAGAACAAAGCTGGAAATTTTTGAGTTTGCGATTCTATGGTACGAAGACGTGAAGCGTGTATAGAAATAATAGGAAGACGTGTAGAAAATCTATAACTTTGTAAGCACTTGAAGCGAATAGGTCATTTGCTTTAATTAAAATAAATAATTGTTCAAAACTCCGACAATATTAATCTTTCGATTCATGTTTGTTAGGACTTTTTTTTCCATTTTGTGAGTACTATCTGCTCTTAAAGTCCTGAACGCTCTATATTATAGACAGTATATTGTAGACTTATCCATTTAATATCAAATTGAAATTTAACGGATATGCTCACCTGGCAAAGTAGAATACGAACAGCGTTATATAATTTTATTCAAACATCATATTTTGTTGTCCGTGGAAATCCATTGGAGGGTTCATTCGTTCGACATCATTGGAAGTATTTCCAAAATCCATGTGTGTGTGTGTGTGTGTGTGTGTGTGTGTGACAATCTGGCGTTGGACGTTTACGAAAATTTATTCAAAAACTTTCAAAGATTGGTGACTCAGGGGGGGGGGTGACTTCTACAATATACCTCACTTTTACCCCAGTAATTATTATTCCCGTAGCTGCTTCGCGCCGCTGCTCGCGTCGCCGTTCGCCGGAGGACTATTTCTTCATCCGAAGACGACAGTACATCGCGAGCGTGCGTCGTGGAACATTCGAAATTAGAATATCGGATTTTCCATACGCACGCGACATACGTTAAAGCAAATTACGTAGGCGGGGGAGATCCCGGTGTGCGGTAGGGGAGTCGAAATGTGTATCTCACGTCTCGATTAGTATGCACGGCCACGCGCGTCGATTTAACGCCATCACTTCAGATAAGGCACATAGAAGCGCGCAGCGTTGTCCGCCGCGCCGGCGGTTCTTCGAGACGCACCGCGTCGATCGTTTAGCGGGACGAGCTCCCGCGGACGGCGTTTAACGGCTGTTCATTTCGCCGGACGATGTTCGAGCGAGCTCATTTCAGCGAGCGACGAGAGAATTTCCCCCGGCCGCCGCTCCCCCGCGACTGTGCATTCCTTTTTTTTATGCCTCTCGACATCGCGTCGAATAGCGTCGCACGCGCGCGCGTTATAGCCGAACGAACGCGCCTAACGAACGATCTGAACAAGCAAGAACAGACGTTAACGAACGAACGAACAGACGCGAATGAACGTAGACGTCGAGACGAACGCAAGCACGAACGAGCGCGAACAAACGGACGAGCCCGCCGACGAATGACGCGTCGCTTGTCGCTATTTCCGAGGGAAGACAAAAACCGCGCACGCGCGCGCGCGTTTTATAAACGATAAGCGATTCCTCGCGAAATTTTCCAACGTCTGCCTGTTTGCCGAGCGCCTCTTTCGCGTTCTTCGAAGGACGCGTTTCCGAACGGAACGAATAAATGGGATTACGGCAACATGTCCGGCTTTCCTCGAAAATTGCATAACAGACGCAGGACGAATCCTCCTGCTGTGTCCTTTTCCATCCGTTTAACACTTTGTGGCACATGTGGACACCCAAAGACCCACCTATATTCCGTCAGTTTTTTATTTTATATTCTATGAGGAGTTTTAATGATCGATTTCTTGGCAATTATATCTTCTAGCTTCTTAAGACCCTAACTAATGTAAAATAATTGTGATTACTTATAAATTCTTTAAACTTATTATTGCTAATGGTAAATAAGTAAACACAATAAAATGTTCTTAAGAATAAATGTAAGGCAAGGCGAAGAAAGAACTATTTTTATCTGGGAATTGATACGCAGGGATTTTTTTTTGGGCGCTGATTACGAATCCGTTGTCAGATTTTAGAAATTCGGAATGGCGGATCTAATATGGCGGATATAAAATTAAAAATTCAACAAATTTCCGTGAAGCTAGATATCTAGGGTTTTTTTTGGATCACTGATTATGAATCCATCATCAGATTTTCAAAATTCAAGATGACCAATCCAATATGTCGGACAGAATACTTAAAGAAAACTTCAATTCCTAGAAAAATTGGTATTGCGTGGTTTTTGGGTCACTTTACATCACAATTATGAATCCGATCATCAGATTTTCAAAATTCACGATGGCTGATTCAATACAGCGAAGCGAGAATTTTAGAAACCCCAAATTTCTACGCTGTTTGGAATTTTGAAAATCTGACAACGGATTTGTAATCAGCGACATTAAAAACTTCTAGATACCTAGTTTCACGGAAATTGATTGAATTTTGAATTTTACGTCCGCCATATTGGATTCACTATTTTGAATTTCGAAAATCTGACAACGGATTTGTAATCAGCGACTCAGAAAACTCCTGGATATAAAGTTATAGAAATCTGTTAAAAGGAAAAATTCGTGGCTTAAGGGGGGAATCCTGTCTGTAAGGTCCAAAAAAATTGACTTTTTTTTATTATTATATTTTCTGAAAATACATATTGTTAAGAATCTACTCTAAAATCCGTATCGAAAAATTCAGAAAATTACGGAAGTTATAACCTATTATTCGAAGCGACGCACAAGCCAAAATCAGAGCGCTCATTGGGTCTGTTAAATTTTCGTCATACAATTGCTGTAGAAACAATCCTACAAAACTTAGGAATGTAAAGAAAGAGTTTTCATGAAGTCGAGAAGAATTTATTATATGGACCTGGAATTACTGATTAGGCTGAAATTTACGTGAGTACTAGATTTATGATTGAATAATACATGAAACTTTAAACGTGTTTTTCTCAAAGTGACTTTGCTTTAACTGCCTCCCACGATTTGAAACAAACGAATAAACCGATCGACTTCAGCGTGTAGTTACACATTCGAAACATGTCTCTCTATCGTATGAACTAGCAAAATTAAAAAATATTAATTTTTTATATTTATTTCTAACGTAAAACTGTCGATTTTTATGGCGATTTTTCAATTCATCGTCAATCATAATTTTTAAATGCCTTGAAATTATTTAAAAAGTAGTTCGTTTTTTTTATTTGCCTAGTTCAGACGATAGCGGCAAGTTCGTAGATTAATTATCTTGTGTTTTTGTCCCAGTACGTATCTCGAGATTTTATGGAAACCGTGAAACGGCGCGCGCTTAAACATGTCACGTTATTTTTTGTGTATCTGCTACATTATTATTCATATAACACTATAAAAATTCTTATAAGTTAAGTATATGTTATTATTTCTACCAAGTTTGAAATTAATCGTCCATTTGGTTTCCGAAAAAGAAACTCGTAAAAATAGTCTATTTTTGGCCTAAAGACAGGATTTCTCCCTTAATCCCCCCTCTCTCTCTCTCTCTTTTCTCCTCTCTCTCTCTCTCTCTCTCTCTCTCTCTCTCTCTCTCTCTCTCTCTCTCTCGGTGCGTTGTGTGTACGTTTAGGTTCGCGCGTTTGTCCGTTAGACGCGCACACGGTGTTAACGCAAACAAACTGTCGCGTGCGAGAAACGGCGGGGACACGTAGCAACGGCGGAATGGACGTGTATGAAACGCGCTGACGAGGATTCAACGTCGGGCCGGAAATTATACGTCCGCCTCGGCGGGCAGGCCGTAATATCACCCGCAAGTTTTTCCTTTTCCACGAATTTTTCGCACAATACGCGCGCGCGGTCGTTTTGTTTCTCACCGACAGCGGAAAAAAAGCCGCGAGTGCTAAACGACAAATCGGCGAGTCGTAGTTCGCGCGAATGCGATATCATCTCGCTCTCCTCCCCCCCCTCTCTCTCTCTCTCTCTCTCTCTCTTTTTCTCTCTCTCCTCAATGTGTTTAGACATTTTCCAACCGGATTTCGCGAGAATTGAGAGATTTCGCTGGGCTGTCAGCGTGTTTATTGTCCGTTACGATTGTAAAACTCGGTCGCCGGCAATATCGAAGTCTCTCTCTCGGCTTGCACTGCACGGCATGCGGGCGTCGCCCGGATTGCGGTGGCGTGTTCCTGCTGAAAGCGGATGCTGTTTATATTACCGTGGCGAGAAGCCCGGCGTGCCCCGAGCGCGTGCAAAATTCAAGACGAAATCCTTGATGTATCTCGAAGCTACTTTCCGACGCGCAGGAAGGGTCCCAAGCGGCTTTACGGGCCGAGGCGATAAGGTCTCTCTGCCCTCCCGTTCGATAATCTCATTCTGAATAATAAACATTTGTCTAACGCAAAGCGGATTCAGGCCGCTGAGATCTGACGATAGAAAGAGAGAGAATCTCAAAGACAAAAGTTGATGAAATGTCGTGTACATAATTAATCTCTCCCTGCTCTCTCACTCGACATTTTCGGTAAGTCCGGACGCGAGGCTAAATTTGATTTATTTATTCTCCGGCGGAACATCTCTTTAGTTAGTTTAGGAACAAATTACACAGAACCAATTTAGATTAGTATTTTCGTTTATTGTTTACTCGTTGCTAAAAAGAGAAAATCGAGCTTTGCTCAATTGTTTCTTTTTCTGATATTTCGCTAAAGAAAAATTAAATTTGCTGAACGATACGTATACAGGGTGTCTGAGATTTTTTGAAAACGAAAAATTGTGCAGATTAATCCCATTAAATTGAGAAGAAAAGTCAAGCCATTTTGCAAAAATCGCAGTAATTAAATTATTAATGATTGAAAATGGCCACATTCAGAAGCTCTTTTAATCGACAACTTGAAAATTTGCGTACTAATTTACAAAATGGTAAACGTTTTTGTTCAGAATGATCAAATCTACAATTATATGGCGACTATTGTGTCGCTTAGTGACAGGTTCAAGGTTCAGAATTCATAGATTCAATATACCCTTCTCTCGCAACAAGATCTCCTTCAATCTCCTACGAAGATAATTCGCCAAATATAAATAAAAACTAATACAGAGCTCATCGATTCTTTTTTTATTTTTAAATATGTTATAGAGGGTGAAATTCCGAATAACTTTTTACAATATAATTATATGAGAGTCGCTTGTAGTAATTTCCGTAGTTTTTTGTATATACAGAGTGTTCGGGATCTTTCGAAAACGAAAAATTGTGAAGATTAATCACATCAAACTAAGAAGGAAAGTACCATTTTGTAAAAATTATAATAGTTATTAATAATTAAATGAATTAATGATTAATGATTGAAAATGACCACATCTAGAGACTCTTTTAATTGAGAACTTGAAAATTTGAGGACTTCTTTGCAAGGAATTTTTCTGTTCAAAATGACCTAATCTACAATTGTATAAAGACTATCGTGCCTAGCGACAGGTTCAAGATTCAAGGTTTAAAGTTCAATATGCTCATATCTATCGCTAAACGACAATAGCCGTTGTATAATTGTAAATTAAGTCTGAACAAAAATATATTTTACCATATTGGTAAAGGTGGGGTTTAAGGGGACCCACCTCCAATGAACTTGTCATTGATATAGATTATCAAGAACACTTTACTGAGTGACATTCAAGAGGTTTTAGCCGTCGCTCATTGTTTGTTAAAAAATAATTAACAAAAGAAATTTCATAAATAGAATGTAATGTTCGACACCGTGTATATATTTAAGGAACGAGTACGCGCTATACACGCGCTATATATGGACATATTCACCGCACTACGAAACTTGTTCTGTTTTGATTATTTCTATTGTGTATATTCTTACTTGGTATGTTTCGTATTATCTGTATTATTACTCTCAGTTGCTCTTTCGTCGTTTAACTAGTTGGTCGCTTAAGTAAATCCAAGAGTTATGTAAGTAAATTTTCAAAATGTATTTACATAAATATTTACATATGACACATAATTTCGACAGTTTATGGAATTTCTTATGTGAAAAAAAGTCGTTCGAAATGAGATAATGTGTCCGCGATGTAAAAAATTATTAAAAGCAAATAATCCACTTGAAAATCGTTTATTACATTGCACAAACAAATATTATAAAGTTACTAAAAGTCGAAAACGACAAAGAATAACGTGCAACTTCAAAATTAGTATATTTCACGGAACATGGTTTTCAAGAATGCATATGGATTTGACTGTAATTTGCCGTTTTATCGGCTATTTTCTAATGATGCAACCACCATGACCACAATAATTTTTAATGAATGAGTTGCAAATAGATCAACATAGTGTTGTTGATTGGACGAATTTTTATCGAGAAGTAAGTAATATATTGCTTGTTACTTATTTACTTGTGCTTATTAATAAATAATATTACATTGAGTTGTTAAATTATCTCTAGTTACTTCAACAATGAATTGAAGATAAACAAATTCCAATTGGCGGAGTGAATAAAATTGTAGAAATAGATTAAGCCAAAGTAGGAAAAAGAAAATATGGTAAGAGTGGGATTTAGGGGACCCACCTCCGATAGTTTTCATATTGATATATGTTATAGAACTCACCTTCCTAAATAACACTAAAAAGGTTTTAGCCGTCGCTTATTGTTTATTAAAAAGTTATTAACAAAAGAAGTTGTATAAATATTGCATATATATACTCATGTATATATTTTTGCACATCGTATATACAAAGAAATATAGTAAATAGTACACGTATATGCGCGGGGAAAGGACTCCGCCCCGATTTATTAGTTATGAATTTGGTTAGGTTATGAGTTTGGTTAGGTTAGGTTAGGTTTGTTGGGGAGGGGCGCAGCCCCTCCCCCGCACATACGTGTACTATTTACTATATTTCTTTATATATATTATGTGCAAAAATGTACACATGAGTATATATGCAATATTTATGCAACTTCTTTTGTTAATGACTTTAATGAATAATAAGCGACGGCTAAAACCTTATTAGTGTTATTTAGGAAGGTGTGTTCTATAACATATATCAATATGAAGACTATCGGGTGGTGGGTCCCCTAAACCCTACTTTTACCAAAGTTATAATAGATAATAAATTTTTTTTTAGGCATATCATGCCTAATATAATAATTTTACCACCTGAGATAAGATTTTTGTTATATGTTTTTACATTTCATTCTCTCTCCTTCTCCTTCTCTTTTCCTTACACTCCTTGTTATGTTTTTACTCGTTCCGTTACGACCCGCCCAGGCTGCTTTGCCGAGCAACCGCCGCAGGCGTCGGTGACGTCCGTTAACATCGTTGACAAAGCGCGTTGTTAAAAGTTAGACACATTATATTATTTAAAAATATTAAAAGTTAAATATTAAATAGTTAAATATTAAAAGTTATATACGGGTTATAGTCGGCGTTCGTACACATAGGTCGTCGCCGATTATAATCGACGCTCATAATCGCCGATTATAATCGACGAAAGCGTTAATAATATCTTATAATTTCATAAATATATAGAAGTGATTTTATTTCCGCCGTGATCTCTGGCGATGTGGGAGTTGTATGTTTTTATTTACGCGTGTGCATTCGCTACTGTGCGAACGCGCACTATGGGCGCGCGCGCGACAATCAATATGCGCGTAAAGTCGATAGGACCGTGCCAGACTATGTCATCCACATCAATTGAAGCCTCGTTTCCAACGTTTCTCCCATCCTTTTAAACCGTCAAAAAAAATTGATCGTCTAAACCTGAAAAATACTGGTTTACAGCGTTTTCCATCTCAACATTTGACTTCTATTTTTGGTAAAAGTGGGGTTTAAGGGACCCATCTCCCGATAGTTTTCATATTGACATATGTTATAGAACTCACTTTCTTAAATACCACTAAAAAGGTTTTAGCCGTCGCTTGCTGTTTATTAAAAAGATATTAACAAAAGTTGCATAAATATTGCATATATACACATGTGTATATTTTTGCACATAGTATAAACAAAGAAATATAGTAATTAGTACACGTATATGCGCGGGGGAGAGGTTCCGCCCCTCCCTCCGCACCCCTCCCCAAAAAACCAAACTATAAGCTAACTCATAACTAATAAATCGGTTAGGTTAGGTTAGGGTTTGGTTTTTTGGAGAGAGGGTGCGGGGGGAGGGGTAGAGCCCCTCCCTCGCGCATATACGTATACTGTTTTATATATATGAGGTATGTGAGAAAAGTAATGAGACTGAATTTTTATCTACCAAAATTTTTATTTTTTTTCAAACAATATTGTCCCCTTCAAAGTAGTTCCCTTCGGCAGCTATACACCGGCGGAGTCGTAGTTCCCAGTCTTGGTAGCAGCGCTGAAAGGCTTCAACTGGTAGGGCCTTTAACATGTTGGTCACATTCTTTTGAATGTTCTCCAGAGTCCCAAAAATGACGTCCTTTTAAGACATTATTCAATTTCGGGAAAAGAGAAAAGTCACAAGGACTCAGATCAGGTGAATAGGGGGCCTGTAGAACAAGAGGAATGCCTCATCGGTTTTTGAAGTTGAAGGTCTCCCTAAGCGAGGTTCATTTTCAACGTGTTCTCGGTGTTCCAAAAATGATTTGTGCCAGCGGAAAACTTGTGATCTTGATAAGGAATGTTCCCCTTAGGCCTGTTTCAACTTTTCAAAAGTCACACTCGCGGATTCCCCAAGTTTAACACAAAACTTGATGGCATAACGTTGCTCTAAATTCCGCTGTTCCATTTTCGTAACATACATCAGAAACAACTTTACTGATGGCGCTCTCAAAAAACGTGATAGCTGTACGGAGCTGAAACTCGGACTGAGCATCTGGAAGGGATGAACACACCGGTCTACACAAGTAGAACAACACAGCGTTGCCAGATCGCTCACAGTGTTGTCAGTCTCATTACTTTTCTCACACACTCGTATATACATCAATTTAATAGTAATTGAGAGTATTATACTTAGTATTAGGTTACATAATCTTATACTATATATATATATTAATAGAAGAAATGTATACAAAGAAATTTATTCCATATTCGAATTATCTAATGGATACATTAAATTCATAATTTCGAAAAAACCATCGATACATTTGTCAAACTCGTATGCTTCTTTAAATATAAATTCTGCAAGATAATGCGTAAAATGATAATCTTGTATATCATATCGAGGAATTTTTGCTCGGATATCTCTGCACAATCTTTCTATGTTCTGTGTATGAACACCAGTCTCTGGATTTACAAAATTTCTTGAATCATTTACTGTTCTATAAGTATAATTTCCGTAATTACGCAAAATATTATCCTCGCCACTGGTCCGTATGTATTATAGAACCAGGTGCAATATATTTTTTTAATAACAGATAGCAGAATATCAGCACGTCGATTCGGTACGAGTTAAATGAAAAAATTTTGGTATCACGTTCTATACCACCAAAAACCCATTGTCCTGTAATTGTACGTCCTGTATTATATTTTCTTTTTCCTACTTTGGCTCCATCTATTTCTACAATTTTATTCACTCCGCCAATTGGAATTTGTTTATCTTCAATCCATTGTTGAAGTAACTAGAGATAATTTAACTCAATGTAATATTATTCATTGACAAGCACAAATAAATAAGTAACAAGCAATATATTACTTACTTCTCGACAAAAATTCGTCCAATCAACAACACTATGTTGATCTATTTGCAACTCATTCATTAAAAATGATTGTCATGGTGGTTGCATCATTAGAAAATAGCCGATAAAACGGCAAATTACAGTCAAATCCATATGCATTCTTGAAAACCATGTTCCGTGAAATATACTAATTTTGAAGTTGCACGTTATTCTTTGTCGTTTTCGACCTTTAGTAACTTTATAACATTTGTTTGTGCAATGTAATAAACGATTTTCAAGTGGATTATTTGCTTTTAATAATTTTTTACATCGTGGTCACATTATCTCATTTCGAACGACCTTTTGTTCACATAAGAAATTCCATAAACTGTCGAAATTATGTGTCATACGTAAATATTCATTTTGAAATACATTTTGAAAATTTACGTAACCCTTGGATTTACTTAAGCGATCAACTAGTTGAACGACGAAAGAGCAACTGAGAGTAATAATACAGATAATACAAAACATACCAAGTAAGAATATACAATAGAAATAATCAAAACAAAACAACTTTCGTAGTACGGTGAATATATCTATATATAGCGCGTGCTCGTTCCTTAAATATATACACGGTGTCGGACATTACATTCTATTTAAGAAAGTCCTTTTGTTAATTATTTTTTAACAAGCAATGAGCGACGGCTAAAACCTCTTGAATGTCACTCAGTAAAGTATCCTTGATAATATATATCAATAACAAGCTCATTGGAGGTGGGTCCCTTAAACCCCACTTTACCATATTTTTTTCCCCCGAGAAATTTTTTTAAATTAGGAAACAGGAAAAAGTCGCTGGGAGCTAGATCTGGCGAATAGAGTGGGTGCGGAAGCAATTCAAACTTCAATTCGTTCAATTTTGACATTGCGACCATGCACATGTGAACCCGAGCGTTATCCTGATGAAACAGGATTTTTGTCTTGGCCAAATGCGAACGTTTTTTCTTAATTGTGGCCTTCAGTTTATCCAGCAATGCAGCGTAGTACTTGTTGATTGTTTCACCCTTTGCAATGTAATCGATAAGAATTATTCCACGGCTATCCCAAAAAAACTGTCGCCATCACTTTTCCTGCAGAGAGAACGACCTTTGCGCTCTTCGGAGTTGGTTCCCCCACCGCAATCCACTGCATTGACTGTTGTTTGGTCTCAGGCGTATGGTGGTGTACCCAGGTTTCATCGACGGTTATTATTCGCCGCATAAATTCCACTGGATTTTTTTGATACAGGCTAAGACACTCGCGCGACATGTCCGTCCGTATGCGCTTTTGGTCGATCGTCAACAAGCGCGGCATCCAGCGCGCGGATAATTTTCTCATATACAAATCTTGATGGAAAATCTTGTGCACCCGTTCAGATGATATCCCACAAGCCTCAGCAATATCCTTAATAGTCAGTCGACGATCTTCCATCACAGTTTGATACACTAAATCGACCATTTCGTCACTTGTCCCGGGTTTCGGGCGCCCAGAACGTTCCTCGTCTAAAATGCTCGTTTGTACTCGGCCACCCAATGTTTGACCGTTGTAAATGAAAGGGAAGCTTCACCGTATACAGAGTCTAACTCATCTTTTATTTCCTCAATCTTTTTCCCTTTCAAATGAAGGAATTTTATCACTGCGCGATATTCAATTTTCTCCATTGTTGACAGACAATGTCAGTTGACAACTTTGGGAGAGTACCATAGACAAAGTAATGATCAGAATGACTTGAAATGTTTACGGTTTACATATGTCAAGGCCATCTATTGGACGGCGAAAGAAATTTTTTTCTACAGTTTATGTCGATGAGGCCGGAAACTTTTCAAATGGCCGTCGTATATGTACTAAAAGATACATGTATTGAGAGATCCAAAAAAAAATTATGCAGAAATATCAAACAATAAAAAAGATATGTCCGCCTGTAGGTAATGAAATTTTTATGAAGACGTTCGGCGGTGGACACTCTGCTGCTGAAACGGTGCATCTAAAAGAAAAAATGGAATGTATTATCAAGAGACACGGTAATGTCTCGCGCCAGGTGCACACGAAGCGAGCAAATGAGCGCAAACTTTACGCGACAGTTTGAGTTAGGAAATAACCAAATAGCTGTAGCTCTGTAACGGTTGGTCAGATCAAGTTCCCTTACCCACATCCTGAGATGGATATCTTTACGAGGGAATAATCTGCTGAAGCCGGTAATCCCAACGAGCCTTCTGTTGATGTGGCTGACACAGTCCGGTACGATCCTATCAACTTCGCTGATTTTGATTGTCGCGCGCGCGCCCGTAGTGCGCGTTCTCGCAGTAACGGATGCACACGCGTGAATAAAAATATACAACTCCCACATCGCCAGAGACCACTGCGGAAATAAAATCACTTCTATATATTTATAAATATATTTATAAAATTATAAGATTTTATTAACCCTTTCGTTATGGGCGTCGATTATAATCGGCATCCACGCGACGACTTGTGTATACGAACGCCGACTATAATCGCCGACTATAACCTGCACTATTGGTATAACTTTTAATATTTTAAAATAATGTAATGTGTACACTTTCAACAACGCACTTGTCAGCGATGTTAACGACGTCACCGACGCCTGCGGCGGTTGCTTAGCAAAGCGGCCTGGGCGGGTCGTAACGAAACGAGTAAAAACATAACAATGAGTGTAAGGAAAAGAGAAGTAAAGAAGGAGAGGAAATGAAATGCAAAAACATATAACAAAAATTTTATCTCAGGTGGTAAAATTATTATATTAGGCATGATATGCCTAATAGGCATTTATTATCTATTGTAACTTTGGTAAAAGTGAGGTTTAAGGGACCCACCTCCCGATAGTTTTCATATTGATATATGTTATAGAACTCATCTTCCTAAATAACACTAAAAAGGTTTTAGCCGTCGCTTACTGTTTATTAAAAAGTTATTAACAAAAGAAGTTGCATAAATATTGCATATATACTCATGTGTATATTTTTGCACATAGTATATACAAAGAAATATAGTAAATAGTACACGTATATGCGCGGGGGAAAGGCTCCGCCCTTCCCTTCGCACCCCTCCCCAAAAAACCTAACCTAGCCAAACCGATTAATTAGTTATGAGTTAGGTTAGGTTAGGTTTTCTGGGGAGGGGTGCGGGGGGAGGGGCGGAGCCCCTTCCCCGCGCATAAACGTACACTGTTTTATATACCGGGTGATTCAAAACAACCTTCCATTATTAAAAGTATAAAATCCTGATAAAATTCTGAAACAACTTTTCCTCTTGCAAAATTTTGGCAAAAGCTTAGATTTTAAATTATTTAAAAAAGTAGTAGACCTATTGCGGGTCGGGTACGGGAGGTAGACAGGTGCGGCGCAACTCACCGTCAGACGTGGACGCTAACGCGGAGTACCCGCAGCAATCAGCTGATCACACTACACATGTTATACACTAGCTACGTTCCAATATTCATTGCCAGCATAAAAATCTGTATTTTCTGTGACGTTAGGTGATTATTATAACGGACAAAAATTTTGGAAAACAGACTCGGAGAGACCGAGAACGTGCTTGCATGTGTGTGCGCGTACAATCCTGGCTGTTTTCCAAAATTTTTGCCCGTTATAACAAATACCTAACGTCACAGAAAATACAGATTTTTATGCTGGCATTGAATATTGGAACGTAGCTAGTGTATAACATGTGTAGTGTGATCAGCTGATTGCTGCGGATACTCCGCGTTAGCGCCCGCGTCTGACGGTGGGTTGCGCCGCACCTGTCTACCTCCCGTACCCGACCCGCAATAGGTCTACTACTTTTTTTAATAATTAAAAATCTAAGCTTTTGCCAAAATTTTGCAAGAGGAAAAGTTGTTTTAGAATTTTATCAGGATTTTATACTTTTAATAATGGAAGGTTGTTTTGGATCACCCTGTATATACATCAATTTAATAGTAATTGAGAGTTAAAATTTACGTAACTCTTGGATTTACTTAGGCGACCAACTAGTTGAACGACGAAAGAGAAACATACTAGAAGTCCGCATTATAAGTCGATTCAGCACCGATTACATTAATATGTGGCTTTACTGTATTTACAAATTCCTCAGCGTTTTGACGTATAGTTAGATCAGTTAAATGAGAAGACCGCGTTTTAAATGCAGTTATTTTACGTGATGTAATACGATGTGCCTTTTTAAAATTCCATATCCACCAATTTCTTGCTTTAAATGAAGAAAAATCCACTTGTTCCTTTGCCCATTTTCGCAGATTTATATCATGAATAATAAGTCCTCTATTAACAGCTTCTTGGAATTTTATAAGAACATATTCAGCAATAACTACAAGTTTGTCTGTATTTGAACCCCCACGCATTACATGTTGTTGCCATCTTTGCAATTGTTGAATAGATTTTACCTAGAAGAAAACAAATCTCAATATTAAACAATTCGAATTCAAAAATAAAAGAAGTTATATACGAATTAAATGTTCACGAAACATCAAATTGTAAAACTTAAAATAAAAAACAACGCGACTCTAACTATATAATTTACAGCTTTGGTCATAAGTATAAAGCATCTCTAACTCATTGTATTTTCCTAGAAATCAATGCATATACTCATAGTAAATATATAATCTCTTTACAATAAATATTATATTAATATTTTATAATATAATGTGTATATTATATTTATGTATATTATATTTATATTATAATTTATATTATATTCATATTATATTATATTACAATAAATATTGTAAAATAAATATTATTTTCCACATATTCTTATATTATATTTTTTTATTATATTATTTTTCCATATACTCGTATACTATATTATGTTCTCCATATATTCATATAGTATGTTTTTGTTACACAATTTAAATAAATTTTTTGGGATGCTTTATACTTATAGTCAAAGCTGTATGTACAATGACCGACAATGATGCGTTCCGCGAGAGGGGAAATAGAGTTCTCTCTGTCGCGGAACGAATCACTGCCGGTCACTGTACACCGTAAAAGCCTCAAGTATTTTACTATATATTATTCTTCTTATTTTTTAATTAAACTTTACTTTTCTAAAACGATGTTGTACAGAAGTAAGAGATAAATGTCCTTTCTTTCCACTCTTCCAAAATTCGATTGCCTTTTTCTTATAATTTAAGTTTACATTTCCACCTTCATCATCCACAGTGCAAACTTCATTTCCATAATTATCTTCTTCAGCATCAATATCGTACACATCTACAAATTGTACGTCATGCGGTTCTGATGGATCGTCAAAATCAAGTCCCCACTCATGTTCGATCGTAATATCGTGATGTATAGCACTCTTTATTAAATCAGTAATTGTATCATGGAGTTCCACCTCTTGATGATTAACAGGAGTTATTGCAATATTTGTGAAATGAAATGTCGCAATTAACAAATTAATAACATTAGCTGGATTTATTACTGACATTATGATACAAATCTTAAGGATATTTTAATTAAACATTTCTTACAGCAATAATAATATACGTACTGCTTCAATAACTGCTTCAATAACACTGAAATGTATTCCAAAATGGACAGCTTTTATATGCAAATGAATGAAGATAACATATGTCAATATAATGAACCTTGATTGCACTGTACTTGATAAAGAGTGCTATTTTGGTCGCACAGTCATAAAACTTGTGACAAGTGTTTTGCATGTTGCCATGATGTACACACACGTGCGCACGTACAAAAACACACATACACACACACACATATTTATTTATATTTACGCGTGTCGTTTAAATTAATGAAAAAGGTAGCCGCAATGTTGGCAAAATAAACGTCTATTACGTGAAATTTTATAATTTATAACATTTTTAAATATTAGTGACTGTATCCTTATCATGCTATTTTTCTCCTACTTACTTCTTAACATCAACTTTATTGCTTTTTTAGATTTTCTATTTTCTTCCTTCCTTATCTTTTACAGTTTGCAATTATGAGGAAGATTTGAGGAAGAAAGAAATGCCATCGTCAAGTAGCGAATCCTTAAGTTTGGTACGCGTAGCATATATATAAGAGATTTTTAATTTTTTTTTCAATATTGCCTTTTCCAAACATAATGTTATTATATATGGTTGAATTTGTCATAAAATAAGCTTTATTTTGGTTGGACAATTGATTTTAACAATTTGAAAAAAGAGAAGGAGAGGGGGTATTTTATACACAATTTTACATTTTTAAAAAATCTAAATATAGCATAATAAAGTACTTTTAAAACCATAAAACTTTTGTCTAAAACATGTTTTCATATCTTTAATAGTTTCGATAATATTCGCTTAGAAAGACAAAAATCAACTTTGTTCAAGGGGTTGTTTCCACCCTTAAAACCGTTTTTGGGCACCAACGAAAAATTGTTTTGTTATTAGGTATATCTGCTCTACAATTATGCAGAGTTTCAGATTTTTTTTAATTTCCGCGTTGCCGAATGTCCCTTGGGACACTGAACCACTTTTATACCAGCTATATCTAAATAAATTTCGAAATCTTGGAGAAGACAGTTGATTGTGTGTTAAAGATTGCAATTTTATTATGTTATTACGTAAATGTAAATTTATGTCATAATTATTTATAATAACACTATCAGAAAAGCTTCGAACAAAATTTTTCCAGATTCTGAAACCAAAAACATCTAATGGCTGTATAAAAGCAGTTGTTTTTTTGGTATTGTTAGAATATTTACATGTTTGTCTTTTGGTACAAGTTCTTCCAATTGGTTCGGGCAATGTCCTGTCCATGAATCAAGCAGTAGTATATTTTTCTCTCCAGTGTTTGGTAGATACACTTCTTGGAACCAATTTTTGAAATGTTCAGTTGTCAATTTCCCTGATTTTGAAGCCGCAATAATAAGTTCGCAATAATAAGTAAGAATACACACAATACCAATAATCAAAACAAAACAAGTTTCATAGTGCGGTGATATACAGGGTGTTTGATAGCTGATCATGCAGACGAAAGTTGGAGATAGATTGGGTGTAGCCGAGAAGAAAAGTCATGTACCATAATGTCAAATTGCCAATAGTTATCGAGTTATTAATTAAAACATGTGAGCCAACGAGCGCGTAGAGAGCGGAGGGCGACCGCAGTAAGCACATGGACATTTGATACAGGCGGAGTCAGCGAGTGACGGTAGGCGAGCGCGCGCGGCGAGAGGCAACGTAAACAACAAGAGGCGAACGCGCGCGACAAGGTGCGAGCGAGCGCGAACGACGAGGAGCAAGCGAGCGCAAGCGACAAGAGGCCAGCGAGCGCAACGAAGAGCGAGCGAGCGCAAACGACGAGGAGCGAGCGAGCTATAAGGAAAAAGCTATAAAGAAAAAGCTCGCTCGCTCCTCGTCACGCGCGATCGCCTCTTGTCGCTTACGTTGCCCCTCGCCGCGCGCGCTCGTCTACCGTCACTCACTGACTCCGCCTCTATCAAATGTCTATGTGCTTACTGCGGTCGCCCTCCGCTCTCTACGCACTCGTTGGCTCACATGTTTTAATTAATAACTCGATAACTATTGGCAATTTGACATTATGGTACATGACTTTTCTTCTCGGCTACACCCAATCTATCTCCAACTTTCGTCTGCATGATCAGCTATTAAACACCCTGTATATACCTAATATGAAAAAGAACTTAGTGCGTAACACATAATAACATATTTTTCATTATATACGTTTGTCTTTGAATTCAATAGAAGTGGATCATAAAGATCATTTACATTAATGTTTCTTTTTGATCCTGAAAATCTTACTTAATCTTACAAAACCACGAACATATTCATTAAATCCTATGATACTTTTTGTATACTTATTTAGATACTATACTTATTTAGATACTATAGTAACTAAAATCTCACATTGGAATATTACTGTGGGCTCACATAATTATAACACCAATTGAACTAAATAATAGCCCAAATCAATTTCGTCCATAATAACAATTAAATTCTCATGAAAACGAGTTCCTTTATAATTAATCCATTTATAAATTTTTAAATTATAATTTTTTTTAATATTATCAGGTAGAAGCTAAAATCTAAGTCTGTTTCAATTCATTTATGTTTCTTATAGGTGCAGTTGAAAAAGTTTGAACAATAGAAGAAAAACTTAAAAATCTGTAACACATGTGCAATTGGTGCTTTACAGCAATTGTATAAGCTGTATTTTTCTTACATAAATACTTGCAAAAGCCGCCTTTTTTAAACTTATGTTTTGCTTTAAATTTGAAGCATGAAAATTTACACACAGGTCCTGCTTTCTTCATAAAATTAGGATAATGAACAATTAAATGATACTTTGGTTTTAAATAATTTTTTGTTAATAATAAATATAACGTATTATATAACTTATAATATATTAACTTATATATATTGTATAACTTATATATATTGTATAACTTGTGATATTCATTTACAAGTACTTGCAAAATATCAGGACAATTTTCGTGCATATTTTTGGCAAAAACAATGTCAAGGATCTCTCTACAACAAAAAAACTACGATAAAAGTCTACAATAAACAAAAAGTATCACTTTCAGGAATCAGATCACTAATCAAAAAGGCAAAATATTTTACAAAACATAAAGTGTGAGTAGTACTCATTTCTAATGTTAAACTGTCCAGATGAACCTTTTAAAAATAAAAGGAGGTTCAGACGATTTATCTATAGGTCCATAGTTAAATACAGACATTCGACTATTTAGTTGTTTCAGACTAAAATAATCATATTCTATACAGTGTTATATTATATGACACATATCATAATGACAGATTCCTTCGGCGAAATCACGCATCGAATTTAAAGCAGAATTTAAAGTTACTTGAAAATTTCCTAATTGATTAAAAATGCTTCCTTCTTTTATTCCTGTCAACGTTTCGTTCTCTTTAATGACATGAAAAACAGCTATGTGCAAATCAGAATTATCAATATCGTCGTTATTTAATTCTTTGTCCTGATTTATAGTTAACCTTTGTGGTTGTTGCGTATTATGATAATAAATTAAATGTTCTTTTAACGATTTAAAAGTATCGAATTTTCTGTAGCAATTCATTTCCGCACAATTATAGTGTACGATTCTTTCGTGTTTAAATTTGAAATGAATGCGCAAAAGTTGAACATTACGAAGTTCTCTCGTGCATTTAAAACAAATCGGCATTTTGATTAATGAGTGTCCTAATTAATATTAAATGTTTATTTTGCATTACTTAAGTTGTGTTCTTAATAATGTTAATAAAACGATGCTTTGGAAAGATTATAAACACTATTTTATAACTAAAACCTGAAGAAAGAAAGAACTGAAAAATAATACTCGCAGAAGGAAAAATGTTCATATTTTTTGATCAAAGTGCTAACTGCTGTAAATTTTTTATCGTACATTGTATGAATACTATAAATACATGTTTGTAGAAAAAGATTTCCTCGTCCACATTCCTTAAGATATTCAGTATTATAGGAGTTTCAACTTTATATAATGCTGATTGTTGACAATGACAAAACTGCGCCTTATATCTATTTCTGATGAGCCTGTAATAACAGTCTTGGTTGCAATGTTAGCTTGAAAGTCTTGGTTGCAATGTTAGCTTGAAAGTGGACAATTTCTTTCTTCTTCCGCAAATTTTTCTGTTTAAATCACCGTCTAACAATAAAAAGAAACATGAATTATATTATATTAAAATAATTCATATTAGAATCGATATATACAGGGTGTTTGATAGCTGATCATGCAGACGAAAGTTAGAGATAGATTGGGTGTAGCCGAGAAGAAAAGTCATGTACCATAATGTCAAATTGCCAATAGTTATCGAGTTATTAATTAAAACATGTGAGCCAACGAGTGCGTAGAGGGAGGGCGGAGGGCGACCGCAGTAAGCACATAGACATTTGATACAGGCGGAGTCAGCGAGTGACGGTAGGCGAGCGCGCACGGCGAGGGGCAACGTAAACGACAAGAGGCGAGCGCGCGCGACGAGGAGCGAGCGAGCGCGACAAAGAGCGAGCTATAAGGAAAAAGCTATAAAGAAAAAGCTCACTCGCTCCTCGTCATTCGCGCTCGCTCGCTCCTCGTCGTGCGCGATCGCCTTTTGTCCCTTACGTTGCCCCTCGCCGCGCGCGCTCGCCTACCGTCACTCACTGACTCCGCCTCTATCAAATGTCTATGTGCTTACTGCGGTCGCCCTCCGCCCTCCCTCTACGCACTCGTTGGCTCACATGTTTTAATTAATAACTCGATAACTATTGGCAATTTGACATTACGGTACATGACTTTTCTTCTCGGCTACACCCAATCTATCTCCAACTTTCGTCTGCATGATCAGTTATCGAACACCCTGTATGTTCATAAATAGCGCGTGTAAAGCACGTGTTCATTCCTTAGATATATGCACGGTGTCGGAAAATTACATTCTGTTTATGAAATTTCTTTTGTTAATTATTTTTTAACAAACAATGAGCGACTGCTAAAACCTCTTGAATGTCACTCAGTAGAGTATCCTTGATAATATATATCAATGGCAAGCTCATTGGAGGTGGGTCCCCTAAACCCCACTTTTACCGTAACTTTTTGTTATTTAAAAAGTTTTGAAATTGTGGAAAATATATATTTAATATTTTAAATTTATTATTTTAATTTTTAATTAATTTTTTTATTATATTTATATTTTCATTATTTGTTATTTTATAAATATAATATTTCTTAATTAATTTTTTTTGGATTTATTTATTATAATATATTTTTGTTTTTTTAGAATTGTTAAATTAAATTATATAAAAATATAATTAAATTTTAAGAATCATTTTTTTAATATCTTTTAGAATATTTTATTTTATTTTTAAAAAAAGATCAAATTAAATATATTTTTAATTATATATTAGGAGTATGCAAAAGTTCTCGCCGTTTTTTCACTTGAAAAACTTATTTATAGAACAAAATGAAATATATCATCAATTAAAATATTGTCCTTCGGCAGCTACAACCTTTGTCCACTTATCAGGCAAAGCATGGATTCCTTCGAAAAAGAATTGTTCACTTTTAGAAGCGATCCAATCGTCGATCCATTTTTTGCAATTTTCGAAAGAAGTGAAGTGTTGATCTGTCAAGCCGCTGGTCATTGATCGAAAAAGGTAATAGTCAGAAGGTCAATGTCTGGTGAATACGGCGGGTGGGGTAGAAGTTCCCATTTGAATGATTCCAATGTTTCCTTGACTGATTTGTGAACGTGTGGTCTCGCATTGTCATGTTGGAATATCACTTTACCATGTCTGTCGGCGTATTGTGGTCGTTTCAACTGCACTGCTCTGTTCAATTTGATGAGTTGTTGCCGATAACGATCACCAGTGATAGTTTCGCCTGGTTTGAGAAGATCATAATACAAAACGCCTTTCTGATCCCACCAAATACAGAGCATAATCTTCGATCCATGGATGTTCCTTTTCGGCACTGATGTTGATGCTTCCCCACGACTAATCCATGATTTCCTTCGCTTAGGATTATCGTAGTACACCCATTTCTCATCACCAGTAATGATTCGATGTAAAAACGACTTTGATCTCTGTCTAGCAAGCAACATTTCGCACGTGACTAATCGCCTCTCAATGTCTCTTTCTTTCAATTGATATGGAACCCACACATCTTCCTTTCGAATCTTCCCCATAGCTTTGAGGCGTCTGGAAATGACTGATTGGTTAACGTTCAATGCTTCTGCGAGCTCTTCTTGGGTTTTACGCGAATCAACATCCAATAAATGTTGCAGTTCGGCATCTTCAAATTCTTTTGGCTTTCCGGATCGCTCATGGTCTTCAACGTTGAAATCACCACATTTAAACCTTTGAAACCATTCTCTGCATGTTCGTTCCGATGGAGCAGATTCACCATAAGCGTCCACAAGTATTCGATGAGTTTCTGCTGCAGTTTTCTTCACATTAAAGTGGAAAAGTAAAACTTCCCGCAAATATCGTTTTGTTGGCTCGTATTTCGACATGTTTAACGGTGTAAAAAGATATGTAACTTTCGCAAAATAAAACCTTTTTTCTCTGATTGTTGTTGACAGATGTCACAAACAAAGAATATGAAGAATATAGATAACAATGTTTGCGAAATACATAACTGGAGACATCTAGATGTGAACGGCGGAAACTTTTGCATACTCCCAATATATATATACAGCCTTGGCCATAAGTATAAATCACCCCAAAAAATAATTTAAACTTGTTAACAAACAACAATATATTATAAGAAACAATTTTATAGAAAAATAATGTTTATTTTCATAGCAGTTTTAATATTTTGTTACTCCTCCTTTAGCTTTCAGTACTGCTTGTACTCTTTTTGGCATACTATACACTAATTTTTTACATTCAGCAGGAGTAATGTTCTCCCATTCTTGGCGTAAAACGAACTTTAAATTCTCTAGCGATGATACTCTGTTTCTTGATCCTTTTCTTTAATATTGACCACAAATGTTCAATAGGATTTAGGTCAGGGGACTGTGCAGGCCAATCCAAAACTCGGATATTGTTTTTTATCAACCAATCTTTCGTTGTTTTAGATGTATGACATGGAGCATTATCTTGTTGGAATATTATCGAAGAATGATCTTCGTCTCCAAATATTTTAATGTAGGAACTCTCCAGTGAAGCCTCCAAAACTGAAATATATTTGTTGCTATTCATTTTTCCTTCGCATACAAACATTTGACCAACACCTTCTGCTGCAATACAACCCCAAATCATAACACTTCCGCCACCATGTTTGACCGTAGACACTACACAATCAGAATGATATGCTTCCCCGGCCCTCTTTCGAACGAAAATCGCACCGAATAACGAGAACATTTCATTTTTTGCGCAATTTTCACTTGGCTTATGCCTTGAGAGACTAAAAGGACGATCTGTGCCCTTTCACCTTCAAAAAGTTTTCGGATTTTTTGGCATATTGCCTTTTTTAACACTGACTTTATTTTACACTTTCACAATCAGATTGATACAATATCTTAAAATTGAGAAATCTTCGAGATTAACACTTCAAGGACTGTTCTCGACATAACCTAAATGTAAACAAACAGGTTTACCAACTGAAATGTGAAAGCAAAATATTCCCCTTATGGAAGTTTCTATATTAAAATTCCTCTAATTAATGAAACTATATATTTAATATGTGTATATGTATTAATTTCTAAGAAAATGTAATAAATTGAAAGTGCTTTATACTTATGGCCAAGGCTGTATATATATACATATATATATATATATATATTAGCACTTGGCTTAACTTATTTGGTATCAGATATTTGGCAGATATTTTATAGAAAATACTTTTTTTGTTGAATTTTTTTTTAAAAAGGTTATTGATACGAGTCGCGTGCACTTGGCGCTTTTTTTAACCTTATTTTAAATAAGGTAAGTTTTTTACGAATACAATTTAACAACAAAGACGAGTCGTTGACGATCGCCGATTTTTAAAATCTATTATGTTTTCAAAATGGCGACGAATTGAAACTCAAGTATGGAAAATGTATGAAAAAAGTCGTTATTTTTACATAATTATTAAAAAATGAAGATCGATTTGAAAAAAGTAAGATCGTCAACGACCTCTAAATGTTTCTCAGCGTATTTTGTGTAAATTTCAAAACGATCCATCGAGCGGTTCTCTAGATATTCATGTCCACCGGCTTCGAAAACAGTGTTTTGAGAAAAACGCGTTTAAAGTTTCAAGCATGGTTGAACTATAGTTAATGAAGAATTTTAAACTTTACCTTTAATCGTCAATTCCAGGGTCATATGAGGTACCCTCAGCAGCAATTGCAGCTTCGTGGGAAGAGGATTGTCGTTGTCTGCGAGCAATTCTTCCTTCGCGCGTCGCCTCCTGTGCTTTAACCAGTGATGAGTCGATGCGCGCTTAGTCCTGATTCTCGCAGTATGCAACGCAATTCCGGCCAATATCTGTATTTAAGGCCTGCATTATCAGCAAATATATATAAGTATCTTCATTAAAAATGCACCGACGCATCTTTCCAATAAATTGTCTTCCGAAAGATTTTCATATATCGGACGAATTGCTTTGATTACATCGTCGTGAAGCGGCGTTTTATGCTCATAATGCTGCAGAGTTCCTGCGGCTTTTGCTTACTGCCACGAGCACCACGATACCGGTCCTTGAGGGCAATTATCGTGTCGAGGCTCTGCATTCGTTGAACACTTGTGATGAAATGTGGACCATATGGCATCCTTCATTTTTTCCACAGAATCGTTGTTTGTTCTGATGGCGAGGCCGTAATAAACTGTCAGTTCATCGATTAGTTTTGCAGTCAATTTGCCTTTACCACCGAGACTCGTGGTTTTTTTCTTACAAACGCGAAGCCTTGTGCCCATACGTTTTTGAACGTGGCCTACATTCTTTTTTCTTTATGACAACAGAAGGCCCGTACGGAGAAGCATCCACTACTCCCTTATACGAAATCCTTAATAAGAAAGATCCTCGCAAATTATAACAAAGTGCGCCTATTCGTTATCGAGAAATTAAAGCGGAAAGTTCAGGGCCGAACGGAGCGAAAATAACGCGTGACCGGGTATAAGCTACAAAATTATTTGTCATAAGACATGTCGAAGACTACGTCTTCGAGTCACCATCGTCTATGTAATTGATATATTTTATTCCGTAACTGGATTCAGATCACTCGAACATTTCACGGATAGCGTCGACTTCCATTTTTCCCGCCAACCCTTGATGATTAGTAGAACAATTTTCTTTATGAGAATCAAGCCACTCGACATATTCTGCTGTATCTTTCCTATTTTTCTAAGATTCACAGGCCTTGCAAAAACTGCATTTTACTAAAATGTCAATTTTACCGCTATAGTAACCAGTGATAGCTGAGACGCCGTGCAATGAATTGAATCGTCGTTTTCTCCATGTTCCGTCTCCCGAAACAATAAGTCCTTTCGTTGGTCCTTCTATTTCTTCCCAGTTATTCGCTTCCATCTTTTTTTTCTTCTTCAACACTTCGAGATAATATCATTTTGCAAACAGCGTCCGAAGTAGTTACTAAGCTATTGACGATGAGATCATACGTGTTGTGAAAAACTGGTCGATGCAAGTCCATTATTCCACAGAATGTTGTTGCTCCTGCTAATCCCATCCCCAACAGTCGCATAGCAAAGAAAAATCTTCTATTTATTTCGTAAGTGCTTCCTATGTACGGACGAGATGTTTACAGGTTGGCACCTGAATTGCATATCATTATTATTTTGAAGCCCAAACTTCGTTCACTTGCACGATTGAACGTCACGTCGTTTCCACACTGCTTACGTCTCACAGAGGCACTTATTGCAGAAAACACAGTTAGGAAGTTAAGTATTACATATCCGATAGATTCGTTTATCGGAACATTGAAATGTTTCGAGTCCTGTAATTTTTTTGCGGACGCACTCGTATTCGCTTCTTCTTCTTTTTCGCTTTCGAACGGATTCGATGGTCGTCTTCTTTTCCTCGGTCTCGTCTAAGCGAAGTAGAAGCTCTTATATCTCGAGAAATTTTCTCTTTTGATGCCGTTATTACCACACGCTTCGAAACTGTAATATACAGACAGAAGAGCAAGCGCCTAAATTATATTATTATAATAGTCCACTCGCTAGCTCAACGGCTTTCTTCGTACTGAATTCTAACGGTTCTTAACTGAAAGACGTAGGTAGAAGGGATTCTCTCCGTGGAAGGGATAGTTCCGTTAACAACAGAATACACAAAGAAGATCGAAAGGACAACTGAAACCCGAAATACCGCTAGAGCGGTTGTGCGCGCCACTTCAGGTAGCTTAGTTCGAACGCTCGATCGCTCCAACTTGTTTTTCTCATAACTTCGTCAATTTTAAAGATATCGATGTGAAAGTTTCAGGGTATATTTTTAACATTTGGAACTTTAAAAAAAAGGCAATAAAAAAATGCAAAAAGAAATTTCTAGGTGAAGCGTGCCCCCTTAAAGAAAGATGGGTTGTGTAATTATATTCTTTTTATCAAGGCCGGCAAAAAAGATAAGGCTTAAAATGCTTTATTAAAAGATTCATGTCGAGGCAAAATTAAAAGAAAAATTCCAATGTTAATGTAATAGACACTACTTTGATTGCAATTATTTATTGTCAAATTAGAGAGTTGTAATTGTGTTCGGTCTTAATCGGATTTAGAATTGTGCACTTTTATGTATTTATGTGTTTCCTTATTAATTATCTTGTTTTCATTGATTTTTAATTAAAATTATTCGTATTTGTTCACATTTCTATAAATTTCGTTACTTCTATTTCATTTCAAATTTTTAATGTGTTATTATTTATTAAATCTCATTTTTAACTAATCTTTAATTTATTTCAATTAATTTATTATGCTCAATTAAACCCTCCCTCATTCTCGATATATTGTTTAGTTTGATTCCGTTTAAACAAGTTTCTCGTTTACAATTGTCTCGTTCGTTTCATTCCTTGCTTCCTCGTGCATTTCTATGCGTTCCAAAAGATTCATAATTAAATCTTAATTAAGTTCTTTTTCCCAATATTTGATTATCTCTCTCCATTTGACAAGGTTTTAATTATAATTATTCTCATTATTTTGTCTCTTGAATAATAAATTTAACTCTCTCGTTAGAATTCTTTCTTTCATTGTTAGTATTCTTTGTTCGTAGTATTTGTCGTCAACAGCATATTGTAAAACGTATTGTATTAATTACAATAATTTCAAATTATATTATAAGTCATGGAATTTTATTCGATTGCGGAAATGGTTAATATGCATTTAATGCATAGCGCGGTAAATTGCATTCGGGTTGAAGTCAGACGATTTTACGCGTGAGTCGGTTCCCAAAGCAACTCTTACTTAACGAAAAGACATCCGAAAGACTGCATCCGAAAGACGCTGGCAAGAAACTGGAAGTTTTAAATCTCTCTTAAGATTGCGGTCGGCCACGAACTGCAAGACTGTATAGTTCGAAGAGCGAGTCTGGTTGGTTCGCATTGAAGAAGATACAGGTGATAGCACAAGATGAATCGCTTTGGGAAAAGATTCGGGAGGTGCTACTGTTTGGCGGATTTCAAGAAGTTATCAATTATATTCTTACCATAGCTCTCTCAATGTGCAGATTATGAAATATTGAGTTGTCCGGAAAGTTCGTGCCGATTTTGAAGGAAAATTGAAACGCAGATTTAAATTTTAGTATACATTTATTAAATTATATAGGTGCCATTCTGTTCTACAACCTTTCTCCATCTTTCAGGCAACTTGAAAATTCCGTCCTTCCAGAATCTCTCAGGTTTTTCAGCGAAAAACTTTTCTACCTGATTTTTTATCTCGACCAAAGAGTTGAAGTTTTTAAGGGAATTTTGTAATGATCGGAATAGGTGGAAATCAGAGGGCGCGAGGTCTGGTGAATATGGTGGATGTGGTAGAACATCCCAATCGAGCTCCAACAACTTTTGTCGAGTTATCAAAGACACATGAGGCCGTGCATTGTCCTGATGAAACACGACGCCCTTCCGATCCGCTATTTCTGGACGCTTTTGTTCAATTGCTGTCTTTAATTCGTCTAATTGGGAACAATACTTCTCTGAATTTATCGTCTCGTTGTTTGGTAAAAGCTCATAATACATCTATTTGGAAAACCGCCGAAGCCCTTCAAATATCAAAAACAACAGTAGGATACAACAGGATCTTAAAACATTTCCTGAACATGTATCCGTGTAAAACAACATCTCATCAATTGCTAACTGAACGCGCTCTGACGAGAAACGTGTGGAATTTTGCAAGACAATAAATGGAATGTTGCAAGATTTGGAGATTTTGATAAGAAATTGATAATTTATACAGACGAGGCACATTTCTGGCTGAAAGGTAAAGTTAATCTTCAGTTAGCGCGGAAATCGATTAAAAAGGAATTGATGGGGTGACATTTTTTTTTCTTTTGGCAACTTTTCAGTTACACCAATGAGCAGGAGATAAAAATATTAGTCCAAACTGGTTTCGCTTATTTTGTTCCGCTAACTTATGAGATATTCCAACCGGAGTGGGACGAAGGCAATTTGAATGGAGGCCACATGCGTGCCAAACTCGTAAAAATTACGGCCCTGAGCTGCATTTAACATGCGAATTTATCTCCTGTACTGTTCGTGATACGCACTGTTTATCAATCATCGTTTTCCGATGCGCACGTGGCTTAATACATGTGCGCGCGACAGAACGCACGAGATATGTAGCGTATATCGGCTTGAATGGAAAAGGAGGGCGGGATCAATTGTGGATTATAAATAACGTCGCTGAGCTGGCCGTGACGTCTCATTATCTAGGCAAATATACAATACACATAATGCGGCACGGGCGGAAGGGTATTGTATTGTCGGAGCATTACTACTGAATTCGATATCCGAGCGACGTGTACTGGCAGCTACCGCACGCGTCCCTGACATACAGGGTGTCCCAGGCCCAGCTGAGAGGATCTTTTATCGCCGTGGGTCCTTTGAGCGGAGTCAATTTCCTCCACGAGTCTTCCATTCCCGTGCGTTCGCAGTTTAGATTATCCGCTCCTCGATATTTCCATCAGTGACAAATCGTTTCTATTAGGTGGCCGATAAAGTTCGTGCGGTTTCGGCTTTGAGTTCGGTGCAATGAGCTGTCGAATCCTGATGAGACTTGTCGGGCACGTATCGTGTAGCACAGCCATTTTGGATTCGTCATTTTGAGTTGCCATATTTTGACCTCAAATTCTTATTCAGTCATCTGAAAGATTCCTAGATACCGAGTTTCATAATCAGATAGAGTTTTATTTTTTTGGTCCGCCATTTTGAATTGTCATATTTTTACCTCAAATTTTTATTCAGTCATCTGAAAAACTCCCAGATACCGAGTTTCATAATAATTAGATAGATTTTTATTTTTTGGTCCGCCATTTTGGATCCGTCATTTTGAGTTGCCATATTTTGACCTCAATTTCTTATTCAGTAACCTCAAAAAGAGTATAAATTTTTACGAAAATCGGGCCAGTCAATAAAAATGTAAACGATGTGCACATTAATGTGTCAATGCCATTTATGGTACGTATGTCTTTATTTTGACGCAAAAGTGCGTCAATGGCAACAAAATGATTAAGAATGCACCATGTTCAAGAAGATCCTCCTTTATTGATAACGAAGTTACCGATTTATTTATTCATATGTGAATTGCAATATTTTTTTTTTAAATTGCTGCCCTTATTTAATTTTTAATATGCAAAACCATACGAATTTTTTGGTCACCTAACCTACCTTTTCATAGGGTGAGGAGATCGACACAGGCGGAAAGTAAATCGTGTTATTTGGGCCACCCTATTTGCAGCGCGATCCGTATTAATATTATTGATTTCTCGGTTGGCGTTAATGGAAGTCCTCCCGCCAATAGACGCGCAACAAGCCGTCCGAATGCCGATACGGATTTCAAAAGACGTCTTGTCTGTCAACGTCGCGACAGCACGGTATAGTTCTCCCTCGCTTCCCCTCTTTCCTGCTCTCCGCACTTGTGTCCGTATAAAAAAAGTCCGACGAAGCGAACTCGTGACTTTGATCGCAATTGTTTCTCCTTTTCTCGCATTTAAAATATACGGTAGCAGGCCACAGTGAGATTCCCGTGAGATTAAAATATTACGGGAAAACAGCTCCGCGGTAATTCAATCGCGTTCTTCCCGATAATGGAACATTCAACGTCTCGACAGGCGGTTTGCAATTAAACCGATTAAAAGTTAATGTTAACATCAATTATCGCTTTTTCTTCGGCACCGTCTATCCGCGCACCGTTCGCCGTTTAACGCTCCGCTCGCTAATGAGTTTTCACGTTAATGAAACTTAGCTTCTGCCGGGACCCGCCTTCGATTTCGCATTACACGTCGCGAAATCCAGAGAACCAGATGAGCCTCCGTGCTTTTATCTCTTTCTTTCCTTTTATCTTTCTATCGAGGAGAGAGGTGCTGGATGTTTTCGATGCGGTATCACTCTTCCTGCCTTTTTCTCTATTTCACTTTCCTACTATCTCCTAATCTCATAATCTTTCTTCTCCTTTACGTTTCTGTCTCGACAGAATATCACTCCTCTTCCTCCCCCCTCTCCCTTCTCTTCTAATCTTCTAATCTTTCCCTCTTCCTGTTACGCCTTCTTCTTTTATGGATGACGGTCCCTTTTGGGACGCGCTATCGCTTTCGCTCTCTCGCCTTTCCATCGCCTTTCTTTCTAATCCTCTATTTTCAGTTTTCGCGGAAACTTTCCGCGATTGACGAAAAGGCTCGTCCTCCGCGAATGCAGAAAGGAACGCGCGATGGGAACAAATCAAGACGGATAGCCGACTCGGTCTCTCGATTGATACGAACGCGTACACCTGCAGACCCTTGGGACCTACGCGAGACAGACGCCCGTTACATTGTCACGTGAAATATCCGCCATTATCTTGATTTGTGCAGCCGTTGCGAGTCCGCACACAATATTCCGATCGCTGATCGACCGGCGATACGCCCGTGGTCTTTAACTTTTCATCTTAATGGATTGCGAGTGGCTTCCGCACGTGCCATCGCACGTTGTTGCCGCGACATATCGCCAAAGCGCAGTCGCTTTATCTTCCTGATGCTAGCCGGTCTCTTCATCACAGGGCAGGGGGAGATTTTTAGTGCTCTAGTTGTAGCCCGAAGGAACAGTGCTAAAAGGTTTAGGAGAACTCCCATGGTCTTAATGTTGGTCTTAATGTTGGTCTTAATGTTGGTTTTAATGTTGTGTGGACATATATTATAGAACTTACCCTCCTGAGTAACTTTCAAGAGGTTTGAAAAGTTATTAACAAAAAAGTTTTACAAATAGAGCCTATTTTTTCGACACAGTGTACATTAAAAAATGTTAAACAATATACAGAATGTCCGGGATCTTTTGGAAACGAAAAATTGTCACGAAATCAGATCAAACTGAGAAAAAAAATCAAGTACTATTTTGCAAAAATCGCAATAGTTATTAAGTTATCAATAATTGAAAATGACCACAGGAGCATTTTTCAAATTGATAATTTGAAAATTTGCGTAGTTATTTGCAAAATGGTAAAGAACCTTTGTGTTAAGAATGACCCAATGGTTGGTTCTTTACCTACACACATTTTTACATCGAAAGATGTCGCTAAATGGTCTATATCTTATATCATTAAGAAATAATATGTGGTTCGTCCCGAGCGCTTTTAATTGCAATTGCGCGAGCTTTTACAGGCTACCTTAATATTGATGATATTACACAGATGCATTTAAAAATTCTAATTTACCGAAATGCTATATTAGAATTGATGTTGCACATTTTATAAAAAAATATTCAAACTATTGTAAAACTTCAAATAAGAGAGTGAAGATTTTTTATCTGGGAGCAATTGGTCAATTAATATTTTCCAGAAATATAAGAAGTGCTAAGAAAATAGTAAAATCCATTTTTGGATATATACAAATATAAAATAATTACTGAAAAAAATAGCGTAAAGATTACAGCGTTATAAATAATGCATAACTTCTTATCCCTACTAAACTATATGTAAAGAGAAAAAATGAGACGTGAAAAAAATAAAATAATGTTACGTCTTGATCGTGAATGTTTATGAGCTGTCGTTTTCGGGTCAATGGATTAAACCAATTTACCTTGAGATCGACAAACTTGTGTGTGTGTGTGTGTGTGTGTGTGTGTGTGTGTGTGTGTGATGTATGGGTGTGAAAGAGAAATAAGAGAGAAATGAATAAATTTAACCAACTGATTTACTTACGATTAGACTTTTTGGTTAGTGGACTTTAGGAGCGTTACGTACTGGTCAACGATTGACAAGCAAATAAAAAGGAGATAGGAGTCAGAGTGGATAGGTTCAGTTATGTGACACTAGGCGAAACTGTATCTTAAAATAAACCTTTATTTACCAGCTGAATACAACTGAGAGACTGGTATATGAATTCAATGGCGACTAGTGTGAATGGCAATTAAAATTTACAACGAACAATTGATGCAAAGAATCAAAAAGAATTTCGTCAGGTATAAGAGTTTGAAATGCCTAAATATTTTCCAAGTGTCACCCAAGTGCGCAAGAATAGTCCTATCTAAAAGCTAAAAGTTAAAGCCGCCGATTATCATCCGCGTTGTCCCTTTATATAAAGGTGGTGAGACACTCCCACGCGAGTTCTTATCACCTTAATAGTAGTAGGGGAAAGATGTTTCTCACGACATAAGAGTAATAATCAATAATCAATATCGTTTGGACAATCGTCTTCTGTCATTTCATTCTTCTGTTCTTTTATCAATTCATAATCATATTTCCGAACATAATTCTTTATCGATTGAATTTGAAAAGTTACGTGGACGTAACACCTTCCCCCTTAAGTCATACGTGGTGACTTAATTATGAAACCACGTATGAGCGCGATTAAAAGAATTAGAGTTAGTTTATATATGCGAACATTTTTGGTGAATATTTATAAGGTGACTTGGTATAGCCTTCCTTTAAATAGATTGGTACAATATTTTATTTGGTCAATATAATATAATCTAATATTTGAGTATAATATAATTGGTATAATATAATTGGGTTTAATATAATATAATATAGAATATAAACTAATATATAATATTTTTAATGTTAGGTTTTTCTAATATCTTCGTTTTACAAACAACTCCTTTTTCCTCATAAAATCATATAATCCTTTTTCTAACAGTTCTTCTATACATTCTGGACATTCGCTGCCAGCTACTCTTTCTTCTAAAACTTGTTTAAGACAATGAAAGAAATATAATTTTAAATTAGGGTTATAATTTCCTCTATGAATTATAATATGTCGATTTCCTAATTCTTCAAAATTTGATGGTATTAGGCCATAAAACAATCAGCGCATAATCCATCAATTGGGCCGTAAAACTCATTAAAATCTTTGGTTTCCTCGCCCTTTGGAATCTTCATGGTCTAATATTAAGAAATTGTAAATTTAATTCAACTAGTTTTGAGAAAAGAACGTATGTATACTATAATGTGAACGTATTTAAAATGTTTTACTTATTTGGATTAAAGTAAGTTTTGTTTTTCTTAAAATAAAATAGTGTTAACTGTTTTAGCAACTGCTCTGTTTCTCAAATGAGATTTACTTGACACAAAACTGTTAACTGTTCTATTGTTGTTTATTAACTAAAAGTATTAACATACCTTTAGTTTTGGCTTTTTTTTAATAGCGTTTGGCATATTACTTCATTGAAACTTAAAATATGTGATACTGTCGAGGATTGAAGGAAAAAACATTTGATAAAAATTTTATATTTTATTCAAATATTATTCAAATATTATAATATTATCAAATATTATATACAATATAAAACATAAGTATTGACCATCATACCTGACCTTTGAAGAAAAGACAGCCGTTCTCCTCTGTCTTGCGTAAGATAAACTCGTGTGAGACGGCCATAATTTTTTCAAAATGCAAAAAACATTCTTTTGTTTTTGATATTTTTTAACAGCACTTGGCATATTACTTCATTCAAACTTAAAGTACGTAACATTATCGAAGTTGTGGAGGAAATATTTGATAGAAATTTTATATTATCCAGATATTGTAAAACATAAGTATTGGCCATCTCACCTGATTTTTTAGGAAAAGACGGCCGTAGCATCATGGGACAATTGATCCTGCATATTTTACCAAACAGGTTGTAAAATAATAAAACAAAACCTTTGTTTGCAGAACGCTATTACTAATTACAAGCGGAAAATTATCGATGGCGCTATCGATAATTATTGACAGTTACCGATGGAAATATTACAAATTATCGGTAATTATCGACTGCGTGAAATATCGATAATTCTTTGTCTACAATTTTAATGCTAATATACGTCGATTGTGTTGGCCAACTTATCCTGAAAAAGATGGGCCGAAACTGTGAGGAAAAGACGGCCATAATATTAAAAGAAAAAAAGCGAAGACAATAAATAAAAATCATACGTCATATTACAATTGACATAGCTTTGTTATGTATCTAAAGTTGATCATGACAGCTTAACTGCAATTCATTCGATGTTGCAGCAGCTTTTAGTAAACGCATGCGGTCGAAACACGATATAATATTCACAATATTGTAATTTCCAGCAGTGCAGACACACAAACTACTGTAAATATCAATTATCTTCGACCATGACTACAAAAGGGCCAATTATTACCAATTATTGGAGAAATTACAGCCTGCGGCCATCTTTTCCCTATGGCCATCACACCCGAGTTCACCCTATTTCTCCGCGGGACTTCGCGCTCGTCCGAGCAGCGGCACGCGCGAGAATCCCTGAAAATGGCGATCGATGTTACATAAAAGCGCGTTCAATCCCACTTCGATATTTCGGTATGCCGCATCACGGAACGGCTCGCCGCGAGCTCCGGATTGCGAGCGCGGCTCACGTAAATCTCGAGGAAAGTGTCTCGCCGGGCACAAGCGAGGGGAAAAGCGTTTTCGCAGTCGGAGCATAACGGTGAGGGACAACGGAGGGATCGAGGCACTGAGGGGTTGTTCGACCTGACGTACGATAAAGCTCGCACGTAACGGGCCGAGACCGTGTTCTACGGATGGACTCCTTTTTTTTAACCCGGCCACGATAACGCGGGGGTGTCGCTAGACGGCGGACACGTTAATATCATTTGCCTGCCATGTCGTTGCTCGTTCGACCACGAGGGCTAACTCGCCCTCGGATATAATAAGTAATCTCGAATTTTAATAACACAGGGGAACCTTATCGTGCGTCCTTCGTTCTCGTGTGCCGGGCGCGGCATTTCACTTTCACGTTGACCCTGCAAATTCCGTGGAGTTTCAGGCACCGATGGACGATCTCGAGAAATATTGTAATACCGCACGGACTATTGTTTCTCGATGCTACAAATGCTTACTTGCATCGACAGGCTCGATCAAGGAGATACTTCTTTCGGAATTATTCAACACTCGCCGAGAGAATTATTCAAGATCGTCGGGTCAGACCGAAACACTGCGACTGTCGAGGCGACGAGCGAGATTTACAATTCTTGTTGTGTGATTTGAATATTTGGCTATTGAGATACTGAGTCGAACTCACGTTGATTAACACGCATGACGATCTTGAATAATTTTCTCGGCGAATATTGAATAACTCCAATCGAATTATGTCTATTAGGTGTTTCGGTTAATTTCCGCTGTTCGCATTTAAATGGCTGCAGCTGCAAATGTAGTGAACTGGAACTCATACTGTATTTTAGGTTAGACGTTTCTCAATAGAATTCAGTCTACCGAGGTTTACTTTTGCAAGCAGTGCTATGGTTTTCAAATCAATTCAAAATGGAACGCAATAAGTTGCTTTTTTTATATATTCTCCTCCATTACTTTGATATGAAGAAAACTGCAGTTGAAGCACATCGAATATTAGTGGAAACTTATGGTGACTCTGCTCCGTCAGAGACAACACGTAGAGATTAGTTTCAACGATTCAAAGGTGGTGATTTTGATGTGAAAGACAAGGAACGTCAAGGTCTGCCAAAAAAGTTTGAAAACGCCGAACTGCAAGCATTATTGAACCAAAATCAATCTCAAGCGCTCAAGGAATTGATTGAAGCACTAAATGTTGCAATTTCAACAATTTCTGACCGTTTACATGCAATGGGAAATATTCAAAAGGAAGGAAAATGAATGCCACATGAACTGACCGAAGCGAACATACTGAACCGTGTATCCATCACCATTGCTCTGATTGCCAGGCAGAAAAACAGGATTTTTGTACAGGATTTTCACTGGTGATAAAAAGTGGAGCCATTGTGACAATCCTGAACGCAAAAAATGGGTAGATCCAGACCAATTAGAGAGTACGCTGGATGCGGAAGGATTTCCCATTCGAGCTCTAACAATGTTTGTTTAACGATGGAAGCAACATATGGACGAGCATTATCGTGCAAAAGAATCACCTTGCGTCTATTGCTGGCTATCGCTGACCTTCTTCGCATCAAATCATCATTCAGTGTGTTCAATTGTTGCTGATATCGCTCCTGCGTAACTGTTTCATTCGGATTTAGAAGCTCCATACTACAACTTCCATATTCCACCAAATACATAGCATTATTTTGTGACCCTGAATGTTCCGTTTTAGTGACGATGTTGATGGTTGTCCTGGATCAATCCATGATTTTTTTGCTTTGGATTATCAAAAGTCCAGTTTTCATGTCCAGTTACAATTCGCTTCAAAAAACTTTGTTTCTATTTGGCAAGCAAAGACATGGCAATATTCAAACGATTTGCAATTTCACTCAATTCATTTGAAACCCATTTGTCTTCCTTTTGAATTTTCCTCATGGCGCGTAAGCGTTTAGAAATCGTTGATTTATCGACGTTGAGTTGTTCAGCCAATTGTTTTTCCGCTCGAGCGATATTTTCATTCAATAATGCTTGCAATTCAGAATTTTCGAATTTTTTGGATTGACCAGTACGTTCTTTGTCATTCAGATCAAAATCACCACTTTTGAATCGTTGAAACCAAAATTTACAGTTGAAACACGATGGAGCTTGATCACCATAAGTTGTAACAAGCATTTCATGAGCTTCGGTTGCCGATTTTTTCAAACCAAACAAAAAAAGTAATGAATGTCGAAAATGCAATTTTGTATGATTCATTTTAGACACGTATAAACAATGAAACTGTCAGTAACAATAGCGCGCAAACTGTCATATGTCATAGAGAAACGTCAATCTTTCAGTGTTGCCAGATTTCAACATTCCTACTAACCATTAACTTGTTACTGAAGCCATCTATTGTTAAAGACCAGAACTAATTCAACCTCCTAATACTTCGCGAAAGCCGCCATTGTCGGGCATGGGGAAAAAAGCATCTGGGACTTTTCGGCGGCCAACGCGAGCCGCGGAAATGAAGGGACAGAAAAGCCGGTGATGAAAAGCCCTTGGACGGCCATTGATTTTTTTCTCGCGTCCATTACACCCATACATCCACACTCGGGACATGGCGTGGACACGGTCTGTCTACGGAATATGCGAATATCGACGAGACGGCGGTCAGGCAAATTCATTGCACGGCCGTACGGTATGTTTGAGCGAATTTCAATAATTCTCCGCCCGACCGTGGAAAATACGCGCGAAATAACGTTCCCGGGAAAGTGCGCGCGCGCGCGCACGGCAGGGGGCGCGCGTAACAAATTGCGATCCAGCTGGTTAGGCCGTCGTTTAATTAGCCCATCGTGCGCCGTGATGTTTCTTCGCGGCGCACGATATCCATTTCCGCGAATATCGTTGACACATCGGGCATTTTCGACGAGCGCTTCGAGCGCGGCCGATACGATGCGCTCGTCTCGGGAGCGTTTCACGTCTCTTCCAGACTCGGCCCTTCCGCTCCGCGTGACAGACACGCAAAGACTGTTTCGATCAGCGTGTCTGTCGAACCGCACGACCTAAAGCTCACGTCCGGCCGATCCATTTATCCCTGCGGAGGAAAACACGCAGGAAAAAAGCTCGTATTTATTGACTGCGTCGCGACAGTTATATATTGCAACGCGTATAAGCCGAGGCTCGCGCGCGCAACTCGTGGATCACCCAAGTGCGTTTCATTGCTGCTTTCCTCGCGGGTCTCTCCGCTCCGTGTATTGACAACGCCGAAACAGACGCGTTTTCCATGTCCGTCGGACTAAAGTACGGGTTTGACGGAATTGTCGTAGGAATTTTCGCTACATCGAAAAAGACTCAGTACGCCCTCTGCGCGCGCGCACGCGATGTTGTTCAGCAGTGTAAGAAATAATTTTCTACGGTCTTTAAAGCGGTTGGTACTGGCCGACACGTGAATGTAAGTCGGACTTTAACCAAACAAAGGTGGTAACCCTGTGTAGAAAGGGGGTTATCGGTAAGAAGAGAGAGTTGCTAAGAGAGATTCGAAGAGGAACGGTCGAAAGATTCGAGAAGCGCGAGACGAATGATAAGAGTCGCAAATACACGTGAGTTACGAGCACGTAGTTGGACCCAAGTGAATGTTAAGAATCACAAGGTCTGTGCGATATATCGGAACGGAATATTGGTGAGCCCGGAATTTAACTGACGTTTTGGAAGTGATATGGTACATTCTGTAATTAAACGTCATCACGATGACATGGCACATTGCGGTGTAGAGAAAACCTTTGAAGGAATTTATTCTACATATTGGTTTCCTTCTATGCGAAAAAGAATTCGTGATTATATCGACAATTGCGTTATTTGTTTAATAGCCAACTCCGCAAGCAATGTTCGTGAGGGTGAGATGCAGATTACCTCGACTGTTTTGAAGCCGTTTGATATCGTGCACCTAGATCATTATGGACCATTACCTCAGGCAATTGACGGGTCTAAATATGTATTAACTATAATCGACGAGCTAACTCGTTTCACCTGGTTCATGGGAACTCATTCTACTAAGTCTAAGGAAACATGTGATGTTTTGCGATTTTTGTTTAATATTTTCGGAAATCCGAAGGAAATGGTTAACGATCGAGGTACGGTTTTTACGTCGCGTGAGTTTGCTGAGTTTGTGAACGACTATCATATTACTCACCAAATGGTGGCAGTAGCTTCACCATGGGCAAATAGTCTTGTCGAAAGGTCGAACAGATTTTTAAGATCGTCCCTAACCAAATTAACAGACGAAGCGAATGAGTGGAAATCTCATTTAGAAGAGATTCAATACGTGGTTAACAACACATACCACTCGTCTATTAAAACGACACCGTTTAAGCTTTTATTAGGATATGATCAGAGAAATCATGGAGACTCTAATCTGACACAATTAATTCACCATTTAGCGTCGTTGGACAAAGAGATAATAGTAGAACGGCAAAGACTAAGAGACGTGGCCATGGAGACTACTGACAAGCTTAAAAAATATAACAAAATGTATTATGATGCTCGACACAAAACTCCGACGAAATATAAAGAAGGAGGATATGTTTAGTTAGAGATCTACAATCTAGAGTAGGTGAAAGTAAGAGACTCAAACCAAATTACAAAGGACCGTACATGATTGCGAAAGTTTTTGGTAATAATCAGTATGTGGTAAAGGACATCCCTGGTTTCATTATTACGGCTAAGCCTTATAATACAATTTTATCGCCAGATAAGTTCAAACCATGGGTGAAACCGGTAACGTTACCACAATCAAGTTAATTATTAGTAGGTAGGTTGGGATAAAAATCGAAGATCTCAAATTTTTTTTGCTTATGATCTGCGTTGTGATTTTTTTAGTATAGAGTATAAAGAAAGCGATAGATTTAAAGTCTTTCTAAATTGAGTAAGTCAGTTTAGTTTACTTCTCAATAGTTTATTTACTTCGTTTTTCTTAGCTAGTTGTGTCAAGTTGAGATAAAAGTATTATTTGCCCGTTAGTACGGATAAAACTGTGATTATCAAGACTGATTATACTGTGATAAACGGACTGTGCAATACCGACTAGGTTAAAAAAAATAGATTCTTTAGCGGTTCATAGTTAGTCATGGATCTTTGGAATAGTTTGGTCATTCGGGGACGAATGCAAAGTCTGACTAGCCGAGCTGTAAGAAATAATTTTCTACAGTCTTTAAAGATATTAAAGCGGTTGGTACTGGCCGACACGTGAATGTAAGTCGGACTTTAACCAAACAAGGGTGGTAACCCTGCGCTATGTAGAAAGGGCGTTATCGGTAAGAAGAGAGAGTTGCTAAGAGAGATTCGAAGAGGAACGGTCGAAAGATTTGAGAAGCGCGAGACGCATGATAAGAGTCGCAAATACACGTGAGTTACGAGCACGTAGTTGGACCCAAGTGAATGTTAAGAAGGTCACGAGGTCTGTGCGATATATCGGAACGGGATATTGGTGAGCCCGGAATTTAACTGACGTTTTGGAAGTGATACGCCCTGGCGAAGATTTGTGTGTAACGGTTGTCTGATTTACCGGCGACCTCCGGTCATGTAACATTTGTGTTTGTATAATAAAGTCTGTGCTGTGATTACAATATCTCGAAGCAGTGATACTATTCCTAGACCGATCAAAGCCATTCTGTGATTATCAAATCTCAGAGCTGGAGATAAAGAAATATCTTACAGCAGTTTATCGCACGGCCGGGACGACTGCTGTTCTCATAACAGACTAACAGGGACGCCAACGGACGTGGGACGCGTCGAAGAAAAAGCGATATTTTATTTTAACAAGGAAGTTGGAAGAAGGCGCGCGCACGAAAAAGTACCCTCTGTTGGATTCGCAACGAGAGTTCGGCCGGTAGCTCGTTCCATCGCATGTCTTCCGTGAAGCATACATCTCCTGTTCGTCTGGACTTCCCTATCCATCTTCCTCTCCCCACTCCCTCTTCTCACACTCTCTCGCTCTCTCGCGACTGTTCACAGGTTAGGTTCCCTTTTTGTCTACCGCCTGTTCGCGTCCCTTTGCGTCTACATATCGTCTGTCGACGCCGTCGAGTGCGACAAAGTAGAATTTCAGCACGTGGCACTTTCGCCTTTGCGCGCGCGATAAGAGTGTTTTTTTCTTTTCTCTCTCCCATTCTCTCCCCCTCCATCTTCCTATGGGCGCGTGTGTGTGTTAGGAAACACCGACGGCAACTATCGAAAAGAGAGGACAATTCATGGCGCGTTACGCAACCGACGGAATCCAACGACACTTTGCTGAAGCAGCAGCCATTGCACCTTGCCGCGCGGTGAATACAAGTGCATGAGGTGTGGCACCAGACGCCACACAAGATTCGGGGAAACAGACGACAATGGAACGGCACTTTCATAAATTAGGCTGTACTTTCCGAATGAACCACCTTCTTAATTGGGCTGGAACTTTTTTGGTGAACTTCAAGTATCATGTTAAAGTTAGCTACCAAGGTCCCAAGTGTGGGAGTCTTGAATAGTTTCAAAGATGATTTTATAAAATTAAGTACTTTAACCCTTTAACACCCGACTTTTTTATAAGTGTTTTGAGAATAAAACTTGAGTTTTTTTTTAACTGAGGCTATAAGTAGTGATAACCAAAAAAATGTCAGAATTTTATATCTACGAAAAACTACCTTCTGAATAAATGAGTACATGAAGTTTCCGCTTTTCGTTTGTTGGTTTCGTTTGTTTGGTTTTTTTTATCGTTCGTTTTTTGTTTATTGGTAAATATGACTTGGATCCTAAAAGCATGTACGAAATGAGCAACCTATACAGAGAAAAATGAAGGATAATTTATACGACATCCCTTTGGAAAAATTACTTTAAGATGTTCAAATTAACTTAAAGTTACTTATAGTTAACTATAAATTACTTACAGTTAACTATAAGTAACTTTACGTTAAGTGGAGTCTAAAAATAATTTTTCCTAAAGGACACCCTGGATAGTCAGCTTGACATTTTTAAGCCGAAACTTTACTATATTTGTAAGTGAAGTTTATCATTCAGAGCGTCAAGCTTACTATTTCAAAAGAATATCTTATAGATCACCATATAAATAGTCAATCGTCCCTTCATTTTTCGCCGCATAAAAAACTGTAGGTCACCAGGTTTCACGAAAATAGGTTGATTTCTTGATTTTCGTGTCCACCATATTGGATTCGCCATTTTGAATTTCCGTATTCTTTTAATTTCATATTTCCCATCTGAGAAAGCTTCCAAATGTATCAAATTATAACAGATTCACCATTCTATTCATTTATAGTGCACTTCTAGATGTCAGTAACAATGCTAACTGTGCCTACTTGGAATTTGACAAAACATGTTATCATTAAAACTGAGCTAAAAACAGACTAAACCGAATCTACATACAATCTATATACCATTTTTCAGAAGAAGAATTCACCTTTACAGTGGTGCAAAGAAAACGAAAATATCTCCTTTTTTTACTAAGTTATGGATTCTTAAATGCGTTTCTGGTAACAATTTACCACTATGATAACTATTTACCTAAGAATTATGTTCGGAAATATGATTATGAATTGATAAAAGAACAGAAGAATGAAATGACAGAAGACGATTGTCCAAACGATATTGATTATTGATTATTACTCTTATGTCGTGAGAAACATCTTTCCCCTACTACTATTAAGGTGATAAGAACTCGCGTGGGAGTGTCTCACCACCTTTATATAAAAGGACAACGCGGATGATAATCGGCGGCTTTAACTTTTAGCTTTTAGATAGGACACACTATTCTTGCGCACTTGGGTGACACTTGGAAAATATTTAGGCACTTTAAACTCTTATACCTGACGAAATTCTTTTTGATTCTTTGCATCAATTGTTCGTTGTAAATTCTAATTGCCATTCACACTAGTTGCCATTGAATTCATATACAAGCCTCTCAGTTGTATTCAGCCGGTAAATAAAGGTTTATTTTAAAATACAGTTTCGCCCAGTGTCACATAACTGAACCTATCCACTCTGACTCCTAACTCGTTTTTATTTGTTTATCAATCGTTGACCAGTACGTAACGCCCCTAAAGTCCACCAAAAAGCCTAAACGTAAGTAAATCAGTTGGTTAAATTTATTCATTTCTCTCTTATTTCTCTTTCACACCCATACATCACGTATACACAAGTTTGTCGATCCCAGGGTAAATTGGTTTAATCCATTGACCCGAAAACGACAGCTCATAAACATTCACGATCAAGACATGACACATGCATTATATCGAATGCAAGATTATCGAATAAATTAATCTACAATTTTAAACAATTGTAGATACGTTCTTCATTTATGCTTGTTTTTGATACGTCTCCTAATCTTACGTCCATTTCGTAATATATTGTTTCCATAAGAGCATCGATTTCAATAGTCGTTTCTCGTATTGAATGAATTGACATTTTACAAACATGATGTGGAAAATTAGCAACAAAACTTTCTACAAATCCGCAAATCTCATGTGTTCCAAGATTATCACCTGTAATTAACATAAAACAAATGTTAATTTTATTATCATCAGTTTTGAATACAGGATTATTTTCTAAATATTTCAATTCTTTTATAAGTGGTAAGAAAGTACTTTTGTTTCCAAACTCTATTCTATCTTTTTTGTTAAATAATAGAGTAAGAAAAATATTGTTCAATTTTAAAGAAAACTGTGGTGGAATGCAAGGCGAAGAAAAGTAAATTACACCCATTTTATGATTACCTGCATGTCCACCTAAAGGATTCTGTGTTTCAAAAGTGTCATAAAATAGAATAAGAGGTAATACTAGAGAATCGGCTGGAAACTGTTTTAATAAGCGTTTGTATAATTTTCCTTGAATAATATGAATTACATTACTTTCTTCAGACAAAATTTGCATATAATTTAATATTGTTGCTAAAAATCCTGGTTTATTAAACAAACTATTTAGTACTTTATTAATAGAAACAAATTGACCGGTCGTATTTTCAGATGTAAGCGAAAATTGTCCTTTATGACGTTTACATATATTTTACTTGAGTAAAAAAAGTAACAAGTCAAAATTTCCAAAAATCTTACCAAGGAGTATACATTTTTAACATCAGGATTCCTTGATTCATGAGATATAGAATCTTATATTATTCTTGCTTCACTTTGTCCAAATATTTCTGGAGATTCAAGTTCTTCTTCTGGTACGTCTTCTGTGCAAATGTCTATAGATGCACCTACGATTAGAGTCAATTTAATTCCAGTAAAATGTATGTTCGAAATGTTTTCACAGCTAGAAATATTCTACATAATATTTTAAATTTGATTAATTTCAGTTTAAATAAAGAAAATAATAGAAATATCGTTTGCAAAATTCGAAAATTTCCTAACTCAAATGTTTGATGAAATTGAGGTGCTTATTTCTTGACAAAACAAATCAGATGATATAAGTATTTCAATTTCACCATAAACTGAAGTTAGAAAATTTTTTCATTTGGTCGACGATATTTAATCGATGATATAAAACATTTACCTTAATTTTTTTCTTTACTCACCTTTATTAATTGTTGTTCTAAAAACTGTTTCCTTTTTTCTATAAAAATACATCTTGCACTAACAGTAGATATCAATTCTGATAATGTTTGTTCTGAAATACTTAATAATAACAAAGGGCTTATTTCTTGTTCTATAAAATTAAAAAGCATTTATTTTTATTATATCTTACTTTTACAACATTCAATATAATGTTTACCAATTTTAATTTTACATTGAATATGTTATATTTCTTATTTTCCGAATACGAGAAAAGAATTTAGAAGTTCATAAAAACACCCAAAAATTTAGATATCCACTTCTCAAGACCTCATTCTTTTAATGTTTCAATAACAAAATCGTCGTCACCCATTTCTTTAATACTACGTTATATAACATTAAATAAATCAGAATTATATAGTCAGTTTTGCAGATGCCATGCCATTTCTTAGACCAAGAGTTATAGAATTTTCAGCCTTACATATATATATATATATATATATATATATAAGGTTGATAATTGTATAAATAATTGTAATTGTAATGATATGGTATTTGCTATGTCGGCTGTAATAAATAAGGATACGTACAAACTAAACGAATCGAACGACGAACGAATAAAAATATGTCGTTTGTATTTTAAAACAACTATGGCCATCTTACTCGAATATATCCTACGAGAGGAAGGAGACGGCCATCTTTTCCTCAAAAGTCAGATATGATGATCAATCACTTATATTTTATGACATCTGGATAATATAAAATTTCTGTCAAATATTTTCTCCTCAATCTTCAACAGTATCACATACTTTAAGCTTCAGTGAAGTAATATGCCAAGCGCTATTAAAAATGCCAAAAATCAAAGTATGTCTTTTGCACTTCCAAATAACTATGGCCGTCTTACCCTACGCGAGGCAGGGGAGAACGCGCGTCGTAGCGGCGATTCGAGTGGGCGATTTCGTTAGACGCGGTTTCATCGCGCGGATTATTTGCGCGTTAAATGTATATGGCGGCCGGCTCGCAGACGGTGTGTGTGCAACTTAAAAATAAACAAGCGTCCGCGTGTAAATCTGTTGGCGCGCACGAGTAGGTCCAAAGAGGTCGCGAGAGACGGCGCTTTTCAGGCCGGTGATATAGCGCGCTATAAGTACGAGTACGCCCCAATTTACGATTACGGTGCACGAGGGGGCTCAAACGAAGGGTTAAGCCGGGTTTAATCAATTCTCGACGAAACGCGCCCCGGCGCTACCCCGACATTGACGAGGCGGATTTAGCGAATTCCACGGCGTGGAGCGAGTGACGAGGTAAACGGCGAGGAACAGCGAGGACGAATAGCGATCGAGATTCTTCCAAGATATTGCCCGCAGCCTGCGTGTGATCCAAGATGCTCCCCTCTTTTTATTTCGCCGTTTGGCGCATCTTTCTCTCACTAGGAGCTCTGTATCTCCCTCGGAAGATATCGAGAACTTTCCGTTAACGGAGGGTTCGGCCCCGGGAACGGTTCTTGCTGTATCTCGCCTATTTTTCCGCTCGTAAACGATAATACAGCGTGCCGCAATCCAACGCGAAAAAAGGTCGAGCAAGTTACGTTTAAGCGATGGCTCGCTATTTTTCGGATGCAATTCCTCCCCGGCGCCCAAGTTTCCTCGTAACCCCGGACTGCCGTCCGACGTCGCGGCGCCGTCTTGCGCTGCGCGGTGCAGCGGAATGTGAGACGAAGAGCGAGCGAGAGAGAGATAGATAGTTTATTCACACCCTGGGGAGACAACCCCTTAGGTTTCATTACGAATACAAGTATACGCCGACGGCGTTGTAAGACCATTGATCGAACATTGTACGAAACATTAAAGAATGCACTATCAAAGTATTGAGTAAAGTAACGCAAAATAACGCAGAGTAACTCAGAGTAACGCAGAGCCGCCACAATAATGACCACCTGACCCCACCACGACTATAATAATATTAGATATACAGAATAGATATTTAGATATGTTGATATAGATGCATATAGACATATATATAGATACACATTGATATATAGATACAGGGTATACGTATAGATGTAATAGAAAGATTAGTACAAACAGTTCCAATGTAGCGCAAAAGTAAATACAACGCAGGGGCACATGAGACTAGAGTATGCAGGAGGCTGCATACGCCGTTGTCTCCATCTCAAGAAGGAAACTATGTAGTCTGCTTCTGAATGCTGGCAGCGACGTTGAAGAGGCAATTTCGTCAGGCAGAGAGTTCCAAAAATGGGCCGCCTGCATCATAAAGGATCGCTTATATATTAGGTCTGGGAAAAAGTTCGTAGCGTTTTTTTTTAGTATTTTTTTTAGATTTTTTTTAGTAAAATTCAACTGGTTTTCTTATAGTGTGAAAATGAATTTATTTAAAACAAATATGCTCCATTATTATTGACAATATTTCGCCATTTTTCGGGTAGAGCCATGATGCCATCGGTGAAGACCTTCTGTGGTTTCTGGTTGAAAAACTGAATCAAGTGGTTTTCACAGGCTTCTTTTGAAACCAGCTTAATTCCATTGAGATAGTTCTGCAGAGATCGGAACAAGTCATAGTCAGAGGGTGCTATGTCTGGACTATACATACGGTGGATACATCAAAACTTCCCAACCAAGCTCTCGCAATTTTTGACGGGTCATAAAAGAAGTGTGTGGTCGGGCGTTGTCATGATGGAAGACAACACCTTTCCTATTATTCAATTCGGGCCGTTTTCTTTCAATTGCCTCTCTAGTTGTCCACAGTAGAGTTGAGAATCAATGGTCTGACCAACTGGAAGTAGCTCATGGTGGACGAGTCCCTTCCAATCTCATCACACACACAGCATCACCTTTTTCGGCGTTAATCTTGGCTCCCGCGAACGCTTGTGACGGCTCACCATCCCTTGTCCACGATCTTTGACGCTTGCGATTGTCGTACGTGATCCATTTTTCATCACCGGTTATGACACGTTAGAGAAATGGCTCGATTTCATTGCGTTTCAACAGCGCATCGCAGATGTTAATTCGGTCTATCATGTTTTTCGCGCTCAACTCATGAGGAACCCATATATTAAGTTTCTTTTTGTAACCAGCTTTGTGTAAATGGTTCAAAACAGTTTTGTGGTCAGTGCCTAGGTCCATACCAATATCAAAACTGCTGATATGCTTATCTTACTGGACTTTTTCAAGAATTTCATCAGCTTTTTCAGTGATTGGACGACCAGAGCGTGACTTCTTTCATCTTTCACATCAAAATTACCAGAACGAAAGCGAGCGAACCATTTCCGCGCAGCAGATTTTGATAAAGTCCCTTCATCGTACACAGCACAAATTTTTTCACAAGCCTGCGCAGCGTTCTTCTCTTTGTCGTAATAATATTGCAAAATATAGCGCAATTTTTCCTTACTTTTCTCCATTTTCGCAAACAACTTTCCAACCACTGCACCAATTTCTATGTTTATACCCTCAAAGTAACGCTCGAAGTGTCACCTTTCCAACAAGCGTTTAGTGGTGTCGCTGTGATCTGTGTTTCCTGAGTTATTTGCCGCCATCTATCGGGAAAAACGCCACGAACTTTTTCCCAGACCCAATATTTCCGTGCGACATTTAGGCACAAGGAGCCTGCCGCCCACAGCCCTCGTCTTCCTGGCCCTCGGAGGAGGCACAGAGAAGTAATCACACAAGTACGTTGGACCTTGCGATAGAAAAATAGAAAACAACAAACAGCCGATATGGTAGAGTCTCCGATTCTCCACAGAGAGCCAGTTTAGTCCCAACCGAGACGGAGTCACGTGGTCACGGCGCCTCAGATGTTTTATAAAACGTATACACGAATTCAAGGAGCGCTGTAATCTCGTATTCAATACCTCCGGAAGATCACAAAAAAACAGCTGAATAGTAATCTAAATGAGGCAAAACAAGTGCAGAAACCAGTCGTTGCCGCATACGTTCATTGAAAAGCTCACGATGCAGTTTAAGTTGATAGAGGCAAGCGTTGATCTTTGCACAGATTTTATTAACATGTTCAGTCCATGACAGATTTTTTGTGAGGATCAGACCCAGCGACTTAACGGAACGTTCAAAGGGAATAACGGAAGTATCCCAATGGATACCACTATCCAGGTCCAAATGCCTGATACACTGTTCACTCGCTATACAAATAGTCTTACTCAAATTCAACTGCAACTTATTGCTTGCCGCCCATGCACCGACCTCACCCACGTCACGCGAGACCTCAGCGATCGCGGTAGGCAGATCCTCAGGAAAACAATGAAGATATATCTGGAAATCACCCGTGTACAAGATGTGCTTTGTGTGCCTAAGTATAGTAGATAGGTCATTGATAAACAATGTGAATAATAATGGACCAAGCGCGCTTCCCTGAGGTACATCCGCCGTAACAGGCAACCAGGCTGACATCTCACCCTCAGACCCTACGACTGCCTGCGACTTACCTCCGAGATATGACCCGAACCAGCGAATCACTTGATTTGAGAGCCCGAAGGATACCAGCTTCGTCATAAGGAGAGAGTGGTCAACAGTGTCAAATGCACGACTGAAGTCAAAGAGTACGAACAACGTAACCATGCGACGATCACACGCAAGTCGCGCATCATCCACAATCTTTAAAAGAGCAGTTTGAGTGCTACTACCCCCCCGATAGCCAACCTGACATACGTCAAGCAGGTCGGAGGAGAGCAGATGACCACGCAGCTGTACGTATACCAGCTTCTCCAGAACCTTAGATAAAGCGCTCAAGATTGATATTGGACGAAAGTCGCCAGGCCAAGGACTACGGACCTTCCCGATAGGAGTTATCAAAGTTTTCTTCCATTCCGCAGGAAAGGCCGAATTTAAAAGAGAATAATTGAAAAGATCGACAATGAACGGAAGAGTTACAGAAAGGCATAATTTCAAATGCCTGATTGAGAGACCATCACGACCACGCGCATTCGAGGAGAAAGAAGCAACACACTGCAATACTTCCTCAGGATAAATATGGTGAAAGAAGAAGGCATCCTCATCATTAAGAGAAAAACCACGAGGAGAGACGACTCCAGCTAGAGCTGAGGAGGTCTCAGCCAGAACAGAAGAAGACACAGTCGCTGAAGCGACAAAATGGAGGTTAAGCTCATCAAGAGCTAAATTTCTTATCCCGATATTGTACTCAATATAAATGAGATCATGTCCAGATAGAAAAGGAACTGAGATTTACCCCGATGCCATAATACTATCAATGGAGTCTATTGCAAAAACATCAAGCCAAGTATGAGAGGTGGCAGTATAATGAATTGCCTCGAAGGGCACAATATTAAAACCTAGACACGTAATTAAATTCTTAAGATAATAGGAATCAAAGTTATCAACTAGTAAGTTAGAATTAAAGTCTCCGATGATGGCAGCATGCTTATAATTAACCAGAAGCTCAGAGAAAGCAGACTCAAATCCGACTTTAGATGGTCTATAGACCACACCGAGTAACACGCACGACCCAGCGTCCGGCTTAAGCTCTACAACCAAGAATTCAGGTCTGTGGCTATATACATCCGGCGATGTAGCGAGTATACGGGCAGATATGTTTTTCTTGCAATATATGGCGACGCCCCTACCCCGCCCCCCTTCCGCCCTGGTCGCATCTAAGAATACTATTGTCATCAAGAGACACTAGATCATCAGAAATCTAATCTCGCAGCCTGGTCTCAGAAATCGCGATGACGTGATAGGTAGAACCAGTAAAATAGTGGCGGAATTCGTCCAAATGCCTCACCAGCGATTGAGTATTGACATGATAAATTCTTAAGTTGGCGAAGACCGGAGCAGTGGAGGGCCGCAATCGCAGCGAGGGGCAGTCCGCTTTTCGCCCGCCACCAACAGCAAGACATCAGTCCGTGGGTTATAACTCCTGCAGGTCCCGAATCTGAGAAACCTTGACAGGTCGAAATCCCGCCTCCTTGGCGATGCAGACTACTCCATTCCTGACCCAAGACCGGTGCCGGTCGCTGCTCCGTGCCAAAACTCGCACTTCACGAAACAGCTTCCTTGTCTCCAGCGGGAAGCCCTCGTTTATACTACTGTGATAAAAAAATAAGGTGAATTTGTTTATAAAATGAAAAATCTTTATTCTTCCAAATCAATTGCATCGCCTTCAAAGTACTCCCCGTCCGACATAATGCACTTATGCCAACGTTTTTTCCAATCCTCGAAACAGTCAGAGAAGTCTTTTTCCGGGATGGTCTTCAATATTTTCTTCGATTCGGCTTTTATCTCCTCAATCGAGTCGAAACGGTGTCCCCGGAGCGGTCTTTTGAGTTTGTTGAACAACCAGAAGTCGTACGGTGCTAAATCAGGCGAATACGGTGGAACGATATGGGTCGAATTTTTGGGAAAATGTTCTCGAAGAACCAATGCAGTGTGGGACGGTGTCGAGATTTGACGCGTTTGAGGCACAAAACATCTTTGAAAATGATTTGGGTTGATCTAAATGAAATGCCCGTAGCATCAGCAAGGTCTCTAATTGTCAATCGACGATTTTCGAACAGCAAATCTTTGATTTCCTTAACGTGGCTTTCATCGGTAGATGTTAATGGTCGTCCGGGGCGCTGTTCGTCTTGATCTCGTTCTCGGCCTTCTTTGAAGTCTTTGTACCACTTGTAAACATTTTTTTGTGACATAGCTTTATCACCAAAGGCTTTCTGTAACATCCTCAACGTTTCCGCGGCAGAATATTCATTCCGCAAATAAAATTTAATGCAAATTCTTTGCTCAACAAAATCAGACATAGTCAAAATCGAAAAACTCACTTTTGTATGTTTACAAAAACACGTATAGCTTTGCAGCAATTGAATATATTGACATGAAACTCTGCATAGATGTCAAAAACAGTGCTACCAACCCACCAAAAAATAATTTCATGATTTTATAGTACCCGCGAAGTTTAAATGAAAAATTCACCTTATTTTTTTATCACAGTAGTATATATTTGGGCAGAGTCCGATGCTGCCAGACTAAAAACAGGTATCTCACCGACCTTCAAAGAGCCCCTTCTACGCTTGTGCAGCAAAAAATCATTACGCAAAGAATTTGTTGACAGTTTGACTAGAACAGCACGCGCACGCACACACCCGTCAACAGGCACACGCCCGAGCCTGACCGCCGCAGACATCTTCGGCAACGCCACACGGAGTCGCAACACGGAAGCAATCTCGCAAACCGCAGAACGCAGATCCTCATCCTGCCTCTCAGGCAATTCAGATATCAATAGATCCTCCGCATAAGCCTCCCTCTCCAAAATGTCAACCCGCGCTGCCGACCGTCGCAACGAGTCTCGTAAGGCACCATTTTCAGCCTGTAGCTCATCGCATCGAAGAGACAACTCGGAGTAAGCCGCCTCAAGAGAATCATTCCTCGCGCCAAGGTTAACGAGCTTTTTATCGTAGTCCTAGACAGTCATCACCAGTTTATCATGAGAGCTGGAAACAGCACTAAGCTCACGACTCAAACGATCGTTCGTCTCCTTCTGCCTACTAATGAAGGCAGAAACATTAGAGGCAAGACTAGAAACAGTTAGAGGCAAGGTCCTGAATCGCCTTCAGAAGCTTCCTTATGGAGAGAGAGAGGGGGGGGAGAAGGGAAGGAGGGAAAGATGTGCGTTTATGGAAATTTCAGGATTTAATGTCGCTTTCTTATCTCGTCTTATCACGCGGAATGTGACACGGTCGAGATGTTGGAAATAAGTTTCACATCTGAATCAATGGTGCCCAGCTGAAATTCCGCCTCCAACTGGGCCTGGAGACTCGCACCGTCGCACAATGGGGTCAGATTCTTTGGTTCAAAATTCTCTAGAGACCTGAATTTCCAACCGATCATCAACATCAATGAATGAGGTTGATCCTGAATAAATTCCGAATAGATCTGCCTTGCCAAAATAAAAGAAAAATTTTTTTCTCGAATTACTAGTCCCTAGTAGGATTATTGAGGAATATTACCATGCTTCACGTGATGCTCTATTGTCTAAGCAGCGCGCGCATTTCGATTTGATCGATATCGACAAATCATTTGCGTTTAAAGTACGTTCCATTAATAGCTCTTGAAAATTTGCGCGGTATGACACGCGACAGGTGATATCGAACATTTGTTCTTTCAAAAAATCTGTATGTTTATTGGCATATTGCGTATCGCGTCGCATATCGCACTGGTCTGAGCTAACCTTATATTCTAAATATTATGATTGTAGTTGACAAATATTTTGCTACTATGTCGATGTATTAGTCATTGCAGCAAACGTTTTCTGTGTAGTAGACAACTTGGTAGCAAGTACAGTTTCAGCAAACCATATTAGCTGTGGTAAAGATAATTTTCTTTTACCCGGACATGTCTGATAGCTAGCTACAACTAACTTTATATTGCTAAATAAAATGACTGTAATAGACACGTATATTTTGCTACCACGTCCATATATTAACTACAACAGCAAACTTTTTGTATGCATTAGCGAATTTCGTAGCTATAGTAGCGAATATAATTTCAGCTAGTCAGAATTAGCTGTGGCAGAAATTTTTTTTTCCATGTATGTATTCAATTTAACAATATTATCTTTCAAACTGTTTAAAATCCAGAGAGAGTTAACCTTATAATATCATCCCTTGAATTCACTCGATAAGTTTCACTCAATCGGAGGGACGGTCCATCTGGAAGAATATCCTGGAAGAATAGTAAATTGCGCCGTATGACATGATGATGTTTTCACGAGGATCCGGAGATTGTTGCTAACGAAAATGGACCAGCCAGACTGCGACGCGCGGGAGGGGGATGAGGGGGAGGGGTGCGAGCCGCCGCGCGGAAGTGTCTCGGGGCGGATGGCTCGGAAAACAGCGGAATTCTTCCCGACGGCGCGAGAATTTATCACGGCCACGAATCTCTCGATTCGAATCCAATTTTCGAGATATATGAGACCACCCACCGTCCTCTCCCCAGATATACGCCGGACCGCCTCGCCTCCTCCACTTTCACTTCCGCCGCATTCTTTCCCTTGTTTACCGTTCGGTATTCGCCTGTCAAAAGGTGATATACCGATCCTTCGTGGCTGCGAGATGGATGGCGAACGCCAATCTTCCCTCCGCCAGTCTCGCAGTGACTCGCCAAATTATTTGTTCGTCCAACTTGCGTACCAACGTCATTCCACGCGGGAAAACGAGTCGGTTTCGTTGCACTTCTCTCTCTCTCTCTCTCTCTTTCTGATCAACAGAGTCCGTTTATCCATCCATCTGTCTTTTCTGTTTCGTTTCCTCGCACTCGCGCGCGCACTCACTCGTCGGCCCTACCAAATATTCCGCTGTCGTTTTAATATAAACTCTCGGAGTTACGCGCAATTATCGCGCGAGTTCCCTTTTATCCGGCGTTGAGAAATTTTTGAAAGCTTCCGCTCCGCGGGACTTCTCGATTAACGCTTCTCCTTTGTTTTTTCGTCCGATGTACCCCGCGCGCGCGCGAGCGCGCCTTTGCCGTTGGTCTCCTTCTTCTCTTTTATTTCGGCAAAAAGTTGATCGTACGAGCGGATCCCATTTAGCCCGGGAAGTTATCCCGAGGAACTTTATCGCTCGGCAGAGAGAGCATGCTCTTTCGCGCTTTGTTTCCCGCCATCTTCAACGCGCCCTTCGATCGGATAACGGTCTTTTATCGGCCGCGCTCGCTCTCGGTTTTTCCAATTAATACGCCGGCTGGAAGCAGCGCTGCCGCGCCGTATCGTCGTAGCGCTTTTACACGTTATCGCTCGTCCTTTTTGCACGTATCCGCGTCGTACGTAAGCTGAAGAAAAGCGCGAGCACACGTTAACAGCCGGCGGACAGCGATATTTCGCTGACGTCACGCAGCACGCGTCACGTACGCGGTATCGCGAGAAAACGGAAACATGGCGAGCGAGCGAACGAGCGACGGGGAGGGGGGGGGAGGAAGTTTAATAAATCAGGGCTCTTCGCGTTCTCTCACAGAGAGGATAAACCGGCGGCGAAATTTAGCAATGGCGCGGCGGGTCAAGAGCGACGAATAAGGAAGAAATTGGCTGACCAAATGGGACCCACGGGCATCGAAATGGGGTTGGTTTAAATCGAGATAGAGAACAAAAAAAATAAGGTGCTCGATGGGCTTTTTATCGAGTGATTTGGTCAAGCGGCTCCCTTCGGAGCGATAAGGGGTAGTCGATAGTCGAGGCGAGGAGAAAAACCACCCTTCGGCCGGCTCTTTTTCCTTCTTTCCTTCTTTCCTTCCTTTCCTTCCTTCCTTCCTTCCTTCCTTCCTTCCTTCCTTCCTTCCTTCCTTCCTTCCTTCCTCCCTCCGAAGATCCTCAGTCATTACTTCATCTCGTTCTGTTACTTTTTCCGTCTGCTCTGCCGGGAAACTTTGTGATTTAATTGAAAAGAGATTCATCGTAACTCGATTCGCGCTCGGAGCACTCTTAATCCGCGGTCGAGGAAACGACAAACTAATTTATCGCCCGCGGATTCGATAGTCACTCACTATATGTATATATATAATAAAAATGATTAAGAAGTTGAATTAGTTCTGGTTCTTAGCAATAGATGACTTCAGTAATAAGTTAATGGTTACTTTTCTTAAATGGAAACCTGAGTTTTTTATTATATCATCTTTTTCTACCAATTAATTTGAACAACTTTTGTCTGAAACTTTTTCTTTTTTTATTTGCTTGATATTTTTTGGAATACTTAAGGAAAATTTGGTGAAACTTTTTGAATATTTAACTTACGATATCTCGCAAATTATTTGTCGAAAAAAAATAATACTAAACTTTTTTATTTTATTTGGTCTTAAGAATATATTGTTACAATAGTGCTTTGACTTTTGTTAATTTGATAATTTTGAAATTTCCAAAGATCGATAAGTTAACAAAAGTTAGGGCACTATTATAGCAATATATTCTTGAGACTAAATAAAGTAAAAAAGTTTAGTATTACTTTTCTTTCGATATAAATAGTTAATGAGATGTCGTAAGTTAAATGTTGAAAAAGTTACAAAGTTTTCCTTAAATATCTCAAAAAATATTAGACAAATAAAAAAATGTTTCAGACAAAAGTTATTAAAATTAATTGGTAAAAAAAGATGATATAAAAAATGGGGCTTTCTATTAAAAAAAAATAAGTTGACCTTGATCTGGCCTTGACAACGCCACTCAAGATCAAACTGATAAGATTAATAAATACGTCGTTTTGAGTCTTATAATTTTTGTCTGAAACACTTTTCTGTAAAACTTACATCTTTCAAGATTTTTAAGGGATTCCATCTTTTTTCCACACCCTATATACATACATATGTACACATAGATATGCATATATAGCACCTCGCCGTTAGCCATTTCATATTTTTTATATGTTAGATTTTGCTGCTGTAAATGCATGGATTATACAGGGAAGTTACGTGTAAAAAAATATCAAGAAGAATCTTACAAAATCTCGTGGAAGAATTGAGTGTCCCATATGTTGCCTGAAGACGAAAGTCTCAAAATTTTGATTCAACCGTAGAACAAATCCGATGCTTCAGGCAAACAACTATTCCGTCAAATAATAAAAATTGCAAGAAAAACCACAAAGTTGGAAAATGTCGTTCGTGTAAAAAATTTGTATGCGGTAAATGTACAAAGAAAATTATGTACAAATACGTTTCCTGTAGTATAATACATAACAGCGTTGTATTTCACGTTTAATCTTTCACCAGAGACTAAAGAATATTCAATATAACTAACAGTCTTTTTTTTGTTCAATAAATTACTGATATTATTGTTAAAACGTTAAATTTTATAATTACCTATACGTTTCGTTTCTTTCTATTTGTTATTTACGAAAAGATATATGCTTGGAACGAAATCGACTCCTACAGTCCTTCTGGGGGAGTCGTCAAATCCGGCCCTCCTAGTGTTAAAAGTTATTTTAACAAAAATAAAAATATGTTTTTTGCATTTCAACAAACTACAGTCATCTTATCCGAGTTTCCCATATAACAGTGCCCCCTCGTCTCTTCTTCATCTTATAACACGAAGCACCGTGTATATCGCCGGGAAGCGTACTTTTTCATCGTCCCCACCGGAAAGATTCGCCGTATGACGGATGTTACCGCGTGTGACCGAGCCGAGCGACCCGACACGTGGAAAAGCGGAGCAAAAGCGGGATTCGACGGCGCGAGGGCGAGAAAGAAATTCTGCCGCGAAATCTCGAAGGGGGCGATCAAAGACGAGCGGCGTAGCCGAGGGTGCTGCTTCGGGGAGGAACGAGCAGTCCTCCATTGTTTAACTTGATAAATGAAGTACCCGAGCGCGGAAGCTCAATGCTGGCCTGCTACACAATGCAACGCCGGCGATATATTGTTTCCAGTTAATTCAATGCTGGAAACTCGCTCTGCCTCACAGGTGGGCGTGTATAGACGCGCCCGGCGTGAGTTAAATATACAATATATTTACGCGACTATACGCCCCCGCTAGCTCCTCTGTTGTGCCTCTCTCTCTCTCTCTCTCTCTCTCTCTCTTTTTCTCGCTGCCGTCCAATTGCGCGCGCGACTCTATGACTTCTCGATTGCGGCGGCCCGATCTTACTAACGTATCACATCGAGGACTGGAAAAATAGATGGGGCGAGCGAGCGAGAGAGGAGGAGAGAAGGAGAGCTCGATGTTTCAGATGCATTCTGAAATCTGTTTCGGAAACTTTGGTTTTAATTATTAGGAGTGTGATTTAGTTCTGAGGGTCCTTTTTCCTCAAAGAACAAGACTGATTTACTTAGACGAGACAATGAACAGAATACCTTGATCGAAATATTTTCCTTCGTTTTCTACAACTTTTTCCCATCCTTCTGGCAAGAAATGGATTCCGCGACGATAAAAGGATTCTTTTTTGGGATTGATCCAATTTTCAACAAATTTTCGCACTTCTTCGAAGTTATGAAAGCGTGTATCCTGTAGAGCAGGGTCTCACAAACTTTTTTGTATTTCGCATCTCCAAAAATTTATGAATGATCCTTCGTACTCCCTAAAAACCAAAAAAAATTATTCGTATGTTTTATGGTAAAAATTAGTCGTTAGGGTTTTAAGGTAAGAAGTTAATTTATAATAATTTATTATTACATAGTATAGTTTTATAGAAATTAACTACCATTTTAACATTATAAAATTATTATCCATGGTGTTAAGCTTCGCATAGTGATACGTAATGAATATATACGCACTGATACGTAAAAAATATATAATTTTAATAACATTTTTTTTTAATTTAATGGTAAAAATACCGGTTTATTCCAGAATTCATCTTAATCATTATTAATTACAATCAGTTTTCTTCGCATTCCCAAGAATGTTTTTTCGCATCCCCCAGGGAGTGCGAGCACCCCCGATTGGGAACCTGTACTTTAGAGCATGTTGCATCGACTGAAACAAGTAATAATCGGAGAAGCAAGTCTAAAGAATATGCGGGGTGCGGTAAGACTTTCCATTCCAACTTTAATAGCGTTTGCTTCACAGATAATACAATATGAAGTCGAGCATTGTCATGAAGAAGGATCACTTTGCGTTGTTTATTCGCAATTGGTGATCGTTTCTGGTCCAATACTCGCTTCAATTTGTATAATTGTTGTCGATGACGATCAGCGGTGACAGTTTCATTCGGATTTAACAGTTCACAGTACACAACATCTTCTTGATCCCACCAAATACAGCAATACCTTTGAACCATGAATATCGCGCCTCGAAATGCATGTTGTTGGTTGGCCTGAATCAATCCATGATTGTTTTTCTTTGGAATTATCGAAATAGATCCATTTTTCATCCCCAGCAACAATTTGATACAAAAAGCTCTTCATTTTTTATCTGGCGATCAACAAAATGCGAATGTTCAACCAGTTCGCAACGGAATTTTCTGATAATTGATGTGGAATTCACTTTCTCTCTTTCCCATATCATGTGAACATTTAACAACTGTTGTGCGATCAACAGTTAATGTTCTGGCAAGTTCTGAAGTGAACTATGCTGGATCTTCGTCCAATAATACTTGCAAATCTGCATTTTCAAGCTTCTTTGGTCGTCCCGAGTGATCTTTAACACTGAACTGTTGTTTAACATTGAAATCACTACTTCTGAATTGTATAAACCAATATTCATATATCTTAATTGATGGAACAACATCACCATAAGTTTCTATCAAAATTCTATGACTTTCAGCCGCCGTTTTCTTTTGATTAAAAACAAAAATAACGCATATCGAAAATGCTCTTTAGAAAACTCCATGTTTAAGATGGTATTAACACGATCTTTACTGCATTATTGTTAATAAATAATTAAATATCATGGATCAAAGCATTAAGAAACAATAGATGTAATTGGAATGCCTTCGACAAAATTGACATTAGTGCCATCTCTTGCAAAACCATTCAAACTAAATCACACTCCTGATATAAAGTTGGTAGGCCTCGAACTAACCTAGATAATAATCCGTAATTGTTTAGCTGACTCATGCGATTTACTTTACGATTGGGAAATTCCATAATCAAGATAATAAGTAATAAAATAATCTATCCATTTCTCTATCTAATATTACAAAGTGAGCAGCTAGAATCAAGTTTGTAAGCAAGAGAAGTGCATGGCTGTGAACGCCAAGCGTGGTCAGCTGATCAATTACGAAATGTATCTAGGTTAGTTTAAGGCCTACCAACCTCGTAACTAAAACCAAATATCCGAAGCCGATTTTGGAACACAAGGATAACCAGTTATCCGCGGAACAGAATCTCCGTCCGGTCACGAGGCGGGAAATATTCGCGGAAAGAAATCGAACACGTACGTGCGCGTCATCACACAGCTGGGAGTACTGCCTTTACTTTTTTTCTTTTTTTTCTACGTGCCTGTGAAGAAGAGTCACCGGCTGAATAGTATTAACTGTATTAAAGAAAGAGAAGAGAGGAAAGGGAGAGAGGAGAAAGCGCGGCGTGCGAAAAGAGACACAGAGGCAAAAGGAAACAGGCTTTTTACGCAGTACGAGCATTTATTGGCTGGCCGTTCGCCGTGGCAATTACGGCGCGATAAAATCGACGCACGGGGGATGCGCCATAAATCGGCGGAAAAGAGAGGGAGAGCGGGGGCGAGAAGAAGACCACCAGGGGTGGCAGTCAGATAGGAAGCGAGAGAGCGCGAGTGCCCCTATCATCGTACTCGTCACGATCGAGCCTTCCTGCTTACGAGCGACCTTTATGTGGATTAGGTGAGAAAATCGTAAAGTGAAAATCCCCCCTCCTCCCCTCTCGCCCCGGCAATTCCGACGGGAGCAAGAAGGTGGTGCTATCTTGCGCGCGGGAATTCTTTCCCTCCTTCTCGGTCGTCTCTCTTTCTTCAAGACCCGCAACGGAAACGATCGTAAGTTCCCCCCTCCTTTTTTTTTAACCGTCCTCCTTGAAATATTCAGGCTACGAAGATTAGGGTCTTCTTCCGTATGTGACTCGCCACGTTCGCTCGCCACTTGTGGCCTCTTCCTTCTTCCTCCTTTATGCCCACCGCGACACTCGTCAATTGTCACGTTCCGAGCCTTGTGGCGGAAGGGGCAGCGGCGAAGGGGAGAGGGGAGGTTGTCTTGCCGTGTTGTACTCGGTGTCCGAAATCGACCTAGCTCGAATTATTCCGGTTTCCAATGTCTCTTTCCTCCGGCCTCGTCCCGCGACTTCGCTAACAGACGAACAAGCGGAGGGGTGGACGGGCGACAGGGGGATGGGGAGGGAGGCAAGAGAGATAATGTAAATTGAGATACGAACACGCTCTCTCGCAGGCGTATCTTGTATGTAAATGACCGAGACGGAGTGCGGGGCGGGGATGGAACGAAGATTGGGCCATGACGCGAGCGAGCGCAAGTCCTCGAGTGTCTTAATATCGCGCGAGACGCGCAGAGGCAACTTTGTCTTCATTTTCATCTTCGTCATCGCGCCAGGCCGGGAGAGTCTCATTTCCCCAGATATATTTATCTCCAACGTGCTTATAATCCCGAGGATGTATTAGCGCGCGTCTCGCGATGAACGGGATGCGTGTTCGTTTCAGCGAGGAAGAATCGACGAGCGCGCAACAGAGCGAAGCGATCGAAAACAGCCTCTCGAAGACCATCAGCCGGCGATCGAGCGTAATCTTCTTCTACCTTTATCTTCTCTCTCTCTCTCTCTCTCTCTCTCTCTCTCTTTCTCTCCTGTTTACCTCGTTGTTTTTCTCGTTGTCCGATCGCCGCGCTTTACGGCCGGGCTTTCTATTTACTCGTGTCCCGTCGGGGCTTACATTTTAGGATATGAAATTTATATCTCCGCTGTACTTCGCTCCAGTCTACTCTCCTCCTCCCTCCGCCGCGCGCGCCATCTCTTTCTCTCGCGCTCTTCCTCTATTACCGCCTCGACTGGTGAGGCTTAAAGGGGCTCGGCAGCGTTTTCCGCGCCGGAGGCTTATTAACTATAAGTGTCTGTTCCCGGTAGTGCTATTTATAAAATTAAGACTAACTTTCGTCTCTTCTAATATACGCGGCGACCCGCTCGTGCCGCGCTTTTTCACTCCAGCTTCTTCCTCCCCCCCCCCTCTCTCTCTCTCTCTCTCTCATTGCCTCGTCGGTCTCGGCGGTCGCTTCTTACCGGAAGATCGCTAGGGCGAAAATAGCATCGGAATAACGAAGATCCAGCGGCGCTGCGACGTCGCACGACGACGCCGTGACAGATTTACGGCGGTATTGTCAGCGGCCGTTGCATCCGACCGACGGTCGTGCCCGTCGCCAGGCTGCGGAGAACGAATCCGCCTGAGGAGCAACCCTCCGCGAAGGGTGTGGCGCGGCGCGGTCGCTCTAATCGAGATTAAACCTTCGAGATTTCGCCGTTCCTATTTCTGTTTCGCGCGATTAACTCCGCGCGCGAAGATCATTTTCACGGCCATGATCGCGGAATGGATCATCAGCGGCTGTCAGCCTCTCCGATCATGGGGGAGAGCCTCGCTGGGGCTGCGGCGCGATAAGAGAGCTGTCGGGAGAGAGGGAGAACGCTCGGCGAAACGGAAGTGACGGGCCGAGAGAGCATTATTGGAAGGTGCGCGCCTTGCTAATTATCTCAGCGCGAGCTGAATGGCGCGATTCGGGCCTGCGTGGCCCGCAACGTTTATGACAATGACAAATGGCGTTTTCGGCGATTCATCATGCCTCTCTTTGCACCACCTTCTCCGGTCTACCGGCCTGTGTGTCTGCGCGCCGCGCCTTCGGCGGCGAGACGAGTGCCGGATATTGGGTTATTCGAAAAGTAATTTCGGTTTTTTGCATGAAAATGAAAGACGAGATTTTTAATAAAAAAAAAAAGTTTTATTCCGTTAAGTATCGACCATTTTGTTCCAACACCTTTTGTCATCTTCGAGATAATAACGTGATTCCACGCTCATAGAACTTCTGGTCCTTATTGGCAAAAAACTGAATTCAGTGGTTTTTGACACCTTCACTTGAATCGAAATTTTTACCATCCTTCCAAAGAATTTTGCAGTGACCGAAACAAGTGATAATCAGACGGTGCCAGATCAAGTGAATATGGTGGATGCGGTAGCAAATTCCATCTAAGCGTTAACAGCTTCTGGCGAGTCATTAAACTTGTGTGAGATTGTGATGGCGTTGTGATGATGAAACACAACACCTTTTCTGTTCGCCAATTCTGGTCTCTTCTGCTTGATGGAATCGTTCAATTTGTCCAATTGATGACAATACACATCCGAAACAATCGTTTAGTTATTTGGTAGCAGCTAAAAAAAAACCATTCCTTTTCAATCCCACCAAACAGAGAGGATCACCTTCTTTCGATGGATATCAGCTTTCGATGTTCTTCGAGCTGGTTCAATACGTCTGCTCCATGATCTTTTACGTTCATTGTTTTATTGCATTTTATTGCATTGTTTTATACGCATTACGTTATTGTTGTGCACGATCCATTTTTCATCTCCAGTTATGAGTCGCTTCAGAAATGAATCGTTTTCCTCACGTTTCAACAGCAAATCGCAGATGGTAATGCGACGAATCAAATCTCTTTCTTTGAGAATGTGTAGAACCCAAATATCGAGTTTGGAACGAAACCAAGTTGTTTCAAATGCTTATGCACGGTCGAATTCGATAAATTCAATCTCTCAGCAATTTCTCGTGTTGTTAAATGACGATTTGCGTCTACCAATGCCTTTATTTGGTTTCCATCAGCCTCAACTGGCCTTCCAGAACGTGGTGCATCTTTGAGATTAAAATTCGCAGAACGAAATTCCGAAAACCAATTCTGATACTGGCGTTCAGTCAACACATCCTCTCCATAGACAATTTTTTTCTTGCTTGCGCTGCATTTTTGCCTTTATGGTAATAAAAAGGCAAAATGTGACGAAAATGCTCACTTAGTTTTCCATTTTTGATACGACGCCAAATAAAAATAACTTGACAAATTCCAAAACAACTTTTTCCCAAATGAAGTTTGGTATGTGCGTTGTAAAAATGTAAAATGATCTTCTGATTTAGAATGAGCTTAACTGCTTAAAAAGGCAACTGATACCATCTGTTTGAAAAAACTGAAATTACTTTCCGAACAACCCAATAGTTCCGTCGGCGCAAAATGGGGCCAGATGACATTCTTTGGTTCAAAATTTTCTAGAGACCTGAATTTTCAACCGATTATCGACACCAATGGATGAGGTTGATCCTGAATAAATTCCGAATAGCCTTGCCAATATTTTTTTTCTGGAATTACTAGCCCCAAAAGAGGAAAAATTAACATTAAATGCGAGAAACTTCTGAAATACTCATTAATCGACACTTATTTCTATCTAATAGCGTATTCAGCGGATTGAAACTATAAAACCAATCAACAAACACCTCGAGATTTATTAATCTTGAACCAGAAACCCATTAACCCAAAACTCATTCGCCCAAAATACAAAAACCTCAAATATAGACCCGTTAAGCACAAAATCGAAGGATTTTAATCCTTAATTCTTCCTTAATGTAGGCTGAAATGACGAGCTTTGAAATTCTGAGTTTTCTAAAAGGTGATTATAAGTTCTGGGGTTTCGCATTTAGTATCCATAGGCTCAAACCCATTGAGGTCGAACCCAAGACACTGTACTTTAAACGATAAACTTTTAAGACAAACTCTAAACCCATGAACCCTGAACCGATAATTTTTTCAAAATTTCGGCTAGACAGATCTCTTTGGAATTTATTCAGGATCAACCTCATCCATTGGTGTCGATGGTCGGTTGGAAATTCAGGTCTCTAGAAAATTTTGAACCAGAAAATGTCATCTGGCCCCACTGTGCGACGCCCAGCTGGTCCTGAGGCGACGTCGTCGTTAGGCATTCGACGGATTTCTTGGCTTCTGTTCGCCTTTCCCGTCTTTCCGCCGATGCGCGCTTAATTGCGTGATTCAGCCGCTTCACGTTCGCGAGGGTCCGAAAGAATCAGCGAATCCGCGCTTGACGTCCTCCCTTGTTAAAGTTCAAGGAGATCCACGGCAAGGGATCCACGCAAGGGGGTAATCGCAGGGGGATGCTGTTTACAATAAACACCAAAGGGAAGGTCGCGTGTGTTTGCAAACGCGCTCGTGAATCGGTCGTTTCTGATCCGCGAGGAGCTCCTGACGGTTCCTCGATTCTCGCAAGTTTTGTCGAGTTTCAAAGATTTCCTCTCATCTGTGCTTTCCTTCCATCTTCCTTCCTATCTACACGTTCGTCTGCAGTTTGATAAAAGCGCGATAAAAGCCCGTAAAATTAAATATTGATTTTGTTTGCGAGCAATATGGCGGCCGGCAACTCTCCTCGCCTCATCGGGGAAAGAAAGATCCTTTGACCTTCCGGGACAGTCTGTCGCGGATCCGGAGCAAAATTCACTTAGGAGAACTTTAAAAGGTTCAAACCAAGGGAAATCCTTCCGGGGGAGAGCCTCTCCTTAACAGCGTGGAGAAGCGGCTGTTACGTGCAACGATCGCGTATCATGAGAATACAGTAACGGAGTTTTATTTCAAATAGGAAGCAATCGCAAAAGCCTCTCGCGTGTGTACAGCGGCCGTTGGCGTAATAGTCGGTAACAAGCAGCATTAGCAAGTGGAATTTTTCAGTCGCTCGTGTCGAGTGTTAACGCGTTCGTGCGTCGCGATTGTTGCTTGGGCAAATATACCGAATAGGGGATTCAGCTCCAATGGTGGCTCTCGATCTTGATGTACAGGATGTTTTTAAATAAGAGGTTCAGGACTTTAAGAACAGATGATACGGTATGCAGGAAAAGATCTTGATGCAGCATAGGTCGAAAAATTAATACTGTCAGAGATATGAACAATTATTTATTTTAAAGGGTCAAGCACCTTGGACGGGTTAAGGTCATTGTCATTTCCGGGAAATTTTTCTAAGGACAACAAAAGAAATACAAAAATGAAAATAAGATATTTATTAAGTAACTCTTTAAGAGAAAAAAATATTTCTTTTGTAAATATTTTAAAATGGCGGCATTGAAGCCACTGTTGGAGACACTGGGAACCCTTTTCGACTGACGCTCTCAGCGGTGTTCAGTCTCACGACTACAACATTGGACGTAGAACAAAAACGAAAAAATTTTTATTATCTAAATGCCAGAAACTAAAGAAGTACATATGGATATTTAAAAATATTTATTTTTGTGAAAACGGTAATTACTTGAAAAAAATGTTCATGTTTTAACTTAAAAATTTCGTGCAAAAGTGTTAATTGCAAAAAAAGTTTTTAATATTTCGCAAAATACATATGTACTTCAGTTTCTAGCATTTAGATAGTAAAAATATTTTTGTTTTTGTTTTACGTACAATGCTGTAGCTGTGAGACTGAACACCGCTGAAAACGGTCAAAAAGTGTCTCAGCTTCAACGCCGTCATTTTGTTTAAAATATTTATAAAACAAATACTTTTTTCCCCTTAAAGAGTTGGTTAATAATTGCCTTATTTTCATTTTTTAATCTCTTTTGTTATGTTCTCAGAAAAAATTCCCGGAAATGACAGTGATTTTAATCCGTTCAAGATAGCCTAATCCTTTAATTAAAGCAAATGACTCACTCGTTTCTGGTGCTTTTGTATTCTCTGATGAAGTTTATATATGTAATTTATCAATGAAGAAAATACCGCCAATATTCTAAAGGAGTCTCTAAAAAAGTAGCTTTACTTTTATTCGGAATGTAATTTAAACAAACATATATTTTCTTTCTATTTGTATACACGCTTCAGCAAGCAATTGTTAATCACACGTGAACGGAGTGAACAGTTGCAGAGAACTATCACAAAGTTTCCGCAGTATGCTAAGAATGACATCGTATTAGTCCAATTGAGATGTGGCAGAAATATACTTCAAGTATGACCATGCATCAGAAACGAGTAAGCTTCTGCTTGCTTGAGTTAAAGTAAGTAATTTTTTATAACTCCGACAATATATATATATATATCTTTTTTTTCTCCATTTTGTATTACTTGAAGTTTTGAACTCTTTTTAAAACACTCTATATATTATTATAGAATATATCTTTTCCTGAGTAACTTTTCAAAGATTTTAGCCGTTGCTCATTGTTTATTAAAAAATTATTAAAAAAAAGGTGTTTCATAAGTAGGACCTATTTTTTCAACACAGTACATTTTGTAAACAATTTTAAACAATATATAATAGCAAAGCAGAGGCGGAGATCCTCAAAAAACGTAGCCTAACCTAACCTAACTCAACTTACACAGGGCATCTGAGATCTTTTGAAAATGAAAAATTGTGAAGATTAATCAGATCAAACTGAGAAAAAAAAACCATTTTGCAAAAATCCCAATATTTATTAAGTTATTAGTAATTGAAAATGACCACTTCTAGAAGGTTTCTTAATTGATAACATAAAAATTTATGTACTTATTTGCAAAACGGTAAAGGACTTTTTTTGTTCAGAATAACTTAATCTACAATTCTGTAATGGCTATTGTGCTTAGCGATAGATTCAAGATTCAGGATTTAAAGTTCAATACTTTCATATCTATTGCTAGACACAATAGCAGTCATATAAAAGGTTAGGTCATTCTAAACAAAAAAGTTCTGTTTCATTTTGCAAATAAATATGCAAATTTTCAAGTTATCAATTAAAAGAGCTTTTAAATGCGGTCATTTTCAATCTATAACTATTGCGATTTTTGCAAAATAGTACTTAAGTTTTCTTCTCAGTTTGATCTGATTAATCTTCACAATTTTTCATTTCCAAAAGGTCCCGGACACTCTGTATATATTTGCATATCGTTAAACATTATGGATTTTAAAGGGACCTTTTCAACAAAGGTTGGATTAGTTTAGGTTAGGTTTTTTTTTGCGGGGTATAAGGACCTTTTCCTGTTCATACTATTTAATATTTTTCAACGTACACAGTGTCGGAAAAATAAGCTCCGTTTATGAAACATTTTGTTAATAACTTTTTAATGTACAATGAGCGACAGCTAAAATTTTTGACAAATTTGTCAGAGCTATGTCCTTGACATACGTCAAGGTCATTGGAATCGGTGAGGTCGCCATTAATAATAATATTTACTATACGCCCAATATTGCCTCCATTTTTACACGTGACTTCACGCTTTGTCCTATAAATGCCATTTTCTTTGGAATAATCGTCGAGATATCGCTGCCGTTCGCTGCGACATCTCGACGATATCCGTCCTCGGCCACAATGGCCAGCAGCGCGATGCGAGTGAAGTATTCTGACTACACCGTGCCGTTATTCGTCGAAACTGTTATACGCCGATCTACGTATTTATTTATTTCGCGTCATGAGTCACACACACTCTGCATACGCATAAATCGCTCGTCATTCAAGTCGTTAAGCATCTCGGCGATTAAGCGATTGTGTGTCGCTCACTCGCGGTCTTTGCGAGACTCGACACGCGCGCACGAGTCCTTCGATTCTCGATGCCTTGATAACCGTGTGACCGTTTCGTGCTTTTACTTTGAGTTGAATTTCTCCCCTCCCTCCTCCTCTCTCGCGCGCGTCTGCGGTTGAAAGGACATTCCACGGGTATCACGTACGTTATTGGATTAGCTGGAAGGCGCATTGTATATGAAGAACTTTCTCAAACTCGCGGAGCAACGGCACGCTATCGCGATAATGCGATAAGGGCGCTAGAAATTATTACGGTCACTAGGAATTTCACTAAAATTCCCGGCATAGCTGCAGCTCGCAAAGGGCCGACCTACCTGCTATCTAATAACACTCCGCCGCTCGCGGGTTAATTCATTTTGACGGGATCGATTAATCAGGGGCTGAAAGCCGCCGCGTAAATGACTTCTTTCTGGCGGTCTCGTTTCTACATTGTCGTCGGCTTGCGCAGCGAGAGCGCTCACCAACGAAATAGAGGGAGGCCGGGGGAAGGGGGGAGAGCGACATCGGTCGAGATTATCGGAAAAGCGTGTTTTATTACGATCGTGACTATGTCGTGTGTACGTACGTGTGATTCGTGTTGGCACGTGATACGACGAACTCCGCTTCGCTATTCGGAATAAAAATCCCGACGGAAGAGGGAGAAAGAACGGCAGAATGTATCGGTCGCGTTCCCAGCTGCGAGGAATTAATTAGGGAGAGACCGCGGCCGCGGAAAAAGCGGAACGCGATCAGGGGAACGATCGTTGATGCCCGAATGCGCCGCGCGGTGGCGTCGTGTAAGCAACAACCATTGACTATAGAATACATGGACGGAGCCTATAGCGAAAGGGAGTAGTGATAATTGCGGTAAGGGGATCACTACATTGACTTCGACAAACTTCGTTTATCTTCAGAAAGATTCGGTTCACATGTATGTGTAATGCGTGTATCACACTAAAGCCCGTATCAGACTATGGATTGGGATTGAGATTAGATTGAAATTTGACCAATTGAAAAAGAGAAAATAATCTCAAGTATACTCAAGTATCTCAAGTAAACTTACTCCTGATTGGTTAAATTTCAATCCAATACTCAATCCCGATCCGTAGTCTGATACGGGCTTAACGGCTCACGACTACGGCTACGGCTGCGATTGCGATTGCGATTCTTCTTCGACCAGTCAGAAAGCAGCGACTCGCGGCTGCGACTCACGACTGTCGTTTGGACGGCTGTCCATTTTTCGAGTCGCAGCCGCAGTCGCAACCAATCACAGAATCACGTGACGCGCTCGTCATAGGCTGCGTTCCAAAATTCACTGCCAGTACTGAAAATCTATAGTATACGTGACACAAATTATGTATTTTCAGTACTGGCAGTGAATTTCGGAACGCAGCCTATATCACATTTATTTAATAGTATGTAGAAGTCGGTGATCATTAGAATAAGGTTATACCTAAGGCCGATTGTTCCAACTTCTTGGTAAGTTAAATCATATGTTTATCTTATCTTCTATACATATTTATCTTCGTTTTTCCTTCAATTTAGACAAAAACAGAGATATGATTTGACTATCAATTAACTTACCACGAAGTTGGAACAATTGGCCTCTAGTGTTGTTTTATGTGTTACATATTTTTTTTAAATGTCAAAACAATTTAATAAGGAGATAGGAGATAGGATAAGGAGATAGACTGTTATTTAGTAGATCTCGTAGAATGTAAACCCCTTCTCTGGGATTGTACGTGTGACAGTATGTTAACAGTATTTAGCCGCAGCCGCGATCGCCAATCGCAAGTGTGATCGGAAAACAAGAAATCGCAATCGCAATCGCAGTCGCAGCCGCGAGTCACTAGTGTGATACGGTCTTTATGTATACACATGTATATACACATCAAGTGTATTAAGTATGTACTAAAAATAATAAAGATAGTTGATGTTATGTTAAGAGCATTTACAATACATATAAGTATAAAGTTTGATGGATAATATATAAGAATAAAACATATATATGTCATAAATAAAAGGGATTAATAAATAATATACAATAAATGTTTTGTTTTTTATTGTCTTTTAAATAATATCAATTTATGTAACTTATGTCTATCGCTAATTTTAACATTTTGTATATAATAGGTTAATCGTGTTTTATATAAATATATAATAAGGCGTAATAAGTAATTAATATGATTATTCGAAAAACATTGTTTTGTTTTTTATTATTCTTTAAATAATATCAATTTATGTAACTTGTGTCTATCACTAATTTTAACATTTTGTATATGATAAGTTAATCGCGTTTTAGTATATAAATGTATAATAAGGCGCAATAAATGATTAATATGATTATTAGAAAAACATTGATCGCTTATATGTTGTTTTAAGCTGTCAAATATGCAAACATGTATAAATTGCTTCATGACATGTAGAATAAAAATATGCATATTAAAATTATTTAGTGTTTTTTCTCTCAACAAATAAGTATGTATTGTATTTTCTACCTGCTTACATACATATACAAGGTCCCTTGATAGATATAATAAAGATCCTTTTCGTTTTACATTATTTAAATTACAATTAGTATCTGTTTTTTGCTGCATTAATACACCCACATATTCAGTACAATGCATAATTGTTTTCAATTTTCTTAATATATATCCCGCTATGTATGTAATAACTTCATTTTTATATTCAGTTAATACCAAGGGTAATTGTATATCATAATCATGATCAGTATGTTCTGTATTCAAAACATTGAGCCATTGTTTTGTTTAATTCTGATTTATCGTAGCATTTATAACAATAAATGAATTGTTCGCTGTTGATACATTCAGTATAGAAATATCTTCTAAAGGAACACAATTACCAGTGGTTCCTTCTTTTATTTATGCATGTATAATTAGTTTTTTAAACGCAGATTTGAATTGCTTAATTGTAAGATTGTTATTATATCCACCATGGGACCTTATGCTACTAAATAGTAATTCTAGGTGATCTTGGCTAATTTTGTACATTGGAATTTACATGTACATTGAAATACTTAACTAAATCATTGTCAATACAAAGAAACTTAAACATGTGCAACATACTCTGAATATTTATAAAAAAATCCAAGAAAACCTGTCTTCCTTTTAGAATGGAATATATTTTTCTTTTCCCCGACAAGAGACAATAATTTAATATACTGTGCACATTCTTGGATTTTACTAATTTCACTATGATTATTGATACTTATAGGCTTCTTAAAACCATGTTGTTTTGGATTCTTAGAATTAAAAATATCAAATAAGCCATTAAACATTGATGTAAATAGAATTGTTGCAGAACAATCTTGGAACTCAGGTAACGTTAATGTATTTTTACAAAATGCAAAAGCATTTACGATAGACGAACTAAATAATTGTGTTGCTGTCTTTACTTTCATTTTGTTTTTATAAAATTCTATTTGTGTATTTCTAAGCTTATTCGCTAAATGCAACCCCTCTGCTTCTTGTAATTTATGTAATTCTTAGAAATACTTCCATTTTATTATATTACCATCACTATCAAGAAGTTCCTTGTGTTGGCCAAGAGTATTTCTAACTAACTTGGTCATGTGGCTCGGATCCAAAAAACATGAACATTGGTATCGTTGGCAGGATGTTTAAATCAACTCTGGAATTTGTTCGTATTAGTGTTAAAATTGCATCTCAAACTCTGCAGCATGCTTAAGTAAGAAGATAAACCATTACATGTAAGGGAAACAATTAGCATTCCAGTTTCTTGAATTGCCGTTAAACATTGTATCGTAAAGTTACTTTTTTTATCAGTACTTAATCTGTTTATTAAATAATAAGCAATAGGCATTTTCCAAGATTGATTCATGCACACAACGCAAAACACCAATGCTTCCTTTACAAGTTTTGTAGTAACGCACTCCACATTAATATCACAATCTATGTAACCTACAAATTGATCACTGCAATAATCTAAATGTTGGCGTATCGCCATTTCGTCAAACATTAAAGCACCAATTAATCTATAAGGCACAGCACGTGACTTTATAGCATCTAAAGCTTTTCTTTATTAATGCCAGGCTCTCCACCAAACGAACGATACCATTTCGAAATAGTTTTTGGGTGTGGCAAGCAATTATAAAATTTGTAGCGAACATAATTATATGCTTTAGGTGAGTAGAAATGAAGTGATAATGCAAATTGGCGTAAATTCGTTTCGTATTGTTTAGAAACAGGCAAATTGTTTTTTTGTCTTATTTCACGCTTGACTACTTGTTTCATACCTTCGTCTAAATGTTGTAAAAGATCACTGTCCTCTTCTGTTATAAGATCCTTCCTGCGCAATTCCTTTAACAAATGCTTCAATGACTTTACTTTGTAATTGTTTGTTCTTATAACTGCTGATGGATAACTTTCGTTTCATAATTTTCATTTCATGTGCATGAAACTCTCGCAATTGAGTCTTCGTAGGCGAGTTGAAAACACAGTCAGGAGAGATGCTACTAGAACGGTCCATTTTTGTAGTCATACTTGCTGTGCTTTCTATTTTGCCATTGTTGTTGTTACTGCCTGCAAAGATGTAATATACATATTATTATTACATAAATTATTAACATTACACATTCAACATATTTATACTATAGAGAGGTACAAGTATTATCATATAATAGGATAGGTTAATACACAAGTACGACTGTTGATCATAATTCTAAGTGATTATCTCCAGTACTAACCTTGTTGATTCCATATTTTGTATGAGTTGTGTATTGATATTGCTCGATGTTTCACGTTGCTTGATGTCACATTGTACTTCTCGAAGTTCATCATTTGCTGTTTGCTGGTTTTCCAGATTAATTTTCTCCTCAAACTTCTCAAAGTATGATACGTTTTGAGATAACTGTAATGTGTTCATTATACAATACAAATGCTAAACACTTATTCATTATTATACATAGATATGGAATGGCATTCTTTTTCAATTTGCGTAAGTAATGTCCCACTTCATAATCTTCTTCTCGAAAATGTGCAGAACATACAGCCGCTGTTTTACGTGGATTATAATTGTTTAAATTTAGTGCTACAAGCCACTTCTCTTTTCTTTCAATGTTTTGAGGAAACCTAACAACAAATATAATACATCAAATATACATATATATATATATATTACATTAATTTAAGTAGAAACAAATAACATTCCAATTGAGAATTAACCTACACTCTACACATTTTATTAGGTCAATCGAAAAGTTCCGTCCGTTTTCTTGCAAAACGTGTGGCTTTATTTAAGAAACAAAATGAAAAAGTACATCAACCAAAGTATTGTCCATCGTTAGCGATGACTTTTTCCCATTTTTCGGTCAGCAAGCGAATTCCGCGGCGAAAGAATGACTCATCTTAGGAGGCTATTCTGTCAGAGACTCATTTTTCGACGTTTTCATAAGAATTGAAGCATTCGTTAGCAAGTGCATGTGCCATCAACCGAAACAAGTGGTAGTCGGAAGGCGCACAGTCTGGTGAATAAGCCGCATGGGGTAACACTTCCCAGGGAAGTGTTTCTAACGTTTTCTTGACAGATTTTGTGACGTGAGGTCGAGCATTGTCATTAAGCAAAATCACTTTATGCTGTCTCGTTTCATTTTCTCATCGTTTTTCGTGCAATGCTCGGCTCAAACGGATCATTTGTTCTCTGTAGAGATCCCCTAACCTAATCAACCTAACCTGTGACTGTTTGACCACTTTTCAACAGCTCATGGTACAGCACACCCTTCTGATCCCACCAAATACAGAGCATTGCCTTCTTTCCGTGGATATTCCGCTTTGGCGTCGATGTTGAGGCTTGGCCGGGATCTCAAATAGTTTTTCGACGTTTGGGATTGTCAAAATAAATCCATTTTTCATGCCCAGTGATGATACGATGTAAAAATCCCTTTCTTTGTTGCCTAGCAAGCAGAATTTCGCAGGTTTTTCGTCTTTCAATGTCTTTTGGTTTCAGTTCATATGGGACCCATTTTCCTTCCTTGTAAACCTTTCCTAAGACTCTCAAACGATCGGGAATGACAGATTGAGCACAATTTAATGTTTCTGCAAGTAGTTTTTGCGTTTGACATGGGTCTTCGTCTGCACCAATGCCTGCAATTCTTCGTCTTCGAATACTCTTGGCCGTCCAGAACGCTCTTTGTCCTTTACATCAAAATCATCACTTTTAATGCGTCGAAACTATTCTCTGCGTGTTTTATCGGAAGGAACATTATCACCATAAACTTCTATAAGCATTTGATGAGCTTCAGCTGCAGTTTTCTTCCAATTGAATCAAAAGATTAACGCGCAAATGACGCTTATTTGGCTCAAATTTCGACATTTTCGATACAGTGAAAAACAATGTTATTGATGCAAACGTATACTTTTATGTACTAAATGTTATTGACAGATGTCAAAACAAACTATGAAGCTTCGTTTAGACATTAGAGGTTAACGACAGTTCTAGCTACAGCTACTTGTTGCTAAACGAACGGAACTTTCCGATTTACCTAATACTCACACGTGAAACGAAAACTTTTTATTTTTCACTTCATTTCCTAGTTGTTCATGATTCTTTTTTGCACAGCGATTTTTGCACCCAAACACGACACAAAAACTCATTTTTCTTTATTATTGTACTTTATTATTATATTTGGCAATATGGAGTCTGTTCTTTATAGCTGCATTACTGAACTAGTGCAATAAGTTAAAATGAGACAACTATATTTTTTCTCATTCTAACTTATTGCACTAGTTCAGCAGTGCAGCTATAAAGAATAGACCCGTTACCGATACCCGTTACCAAATATATACAGAGTATGAACCGAATCCTACCGAAGAGAAACGAAGTTTATCGAAGTCAATATCGTGATCCCTTTACCGCTATTATCACCGCCCCTCTCGTCTAAATCAGCACTTTAGTCTCCGTCCATGTATTCTATAGTCAATGGCAACAACGTGCAAGAGCGCCATTGATACGTCGGACGAGCGCGGACTATTAGGTTCCTCCTCGCCTAATGGATACTTCCGGCGGCATGGACGCGTGTCTTGGACCGGCGAGATGGAACGACCGCGATGAAGATACACGGGTGCGGCGAAAATCGCGGCCGCCAGCGGCGAGGGAGGGAGGGAGGGGGGGAGCTGGAGGTGAATCTGTATAGTCGCATAAATCACCGTGTCAGAGTATAGAATTAGCTCGTTCGTCCGTCCGCTCGTTCAGTATAATATCATCGCCCGGGTGACGCATTAGTTGAGTACCGCGAGACACGTCCGAGTGGCGTCGAGAGGGGGGAGACGGCTGTTGCGAAATCGACTGGCGATAAGGGCATGTCCGAGGATGTTCTTCAGAATGGACCACCTCTTCGATCGGAATGAAACTTATCAGGTGAGCTCGGGGGATCGCATTAGGGTTAACTCTCTCCAAGTCCCAAGTGTGGATCTTGAGTAGCCTGAAAGATAATATTATAAAGTTGAATATATAGTTTAAAAATATTGCTATCCTTATTTATATATAGTTTAAAAATATTGCTACCCTTACTTATATATAGTTTAAAAATATTGCTACCCTTACTTATTCCCCATCGACGACTTTGATCTCGATCTGTAGCATGAAAGTCATCATTTCAAGTATTTTCGATCAAGTTTTATCCGTCGCCCATCGCTCGTTGAAAAGTTATTAACAAAAAAGGTTTGAAGATTATATCAGTTGTATTTCGAGATATTCAGTAAAATGGCAACTTGACATATGTTGTCACGGTCAATGTCTTGAGTAACCTTTAAAAGATTTTAACCGGCGATCATTGTTTATTAAAAGATTAACAAAAAAAATGTAATGAATAGAATGTAATTTTCTGACGTCCTAGATTGAGAGATTAGATTGTATATTTTTCGTGGAAAAACAAAATACCTTCTGTTCAAAAAGTACCCGGAAGTGTTCATTTAAATGACGCGCGTTTATGATATTTCAAAATCCTTTTGTGGTTAAGTTATCATCGTACTTAATTTCCATATAGAATTGGAGCGTGATCAATTAGTTCGTTCGTGATAGCTGTTTATATCAGCCAACTGCAAGTACCATTTGCGATTTTCACGATGTCAAATATTGTGGAGCAAAGAGTTTGCCTTAAATTCTGTGTTTTTAACGAAATTTGTTATGCCGGCGTGTTGAAAATGCTACAAAAAGCATATGCGGATAGCTATATTTCAAAAACACAGGTATATGAGTGGTAGAAATTATTCAAAGAGGGTTAAAGGGTTACTTGCCTCGTTCTGGTCGCCCATCCATGTCAAACGACGAAACGTTAAAAGAGTGATGATATTAGTGCTTGAAAACAGCCGTGTGAGTGAGAGAGATTGCTGCCGAATTTAACTCTTTCATTGTTAGTGGGAAGTATACTTCCCATCTTTTCTTGATTCCATTTTGCGTTGTAAATCACATAATTTTGAAGAACTAATCGGGAATTTGAGTTTTCCAGATAATTAAATAGTTGTTCAACATACTCCAACAGGTTTTTGTACCCAATAATTATTGATTTGTGATTATTTATAACAAATCAAAGTTGAAAAAAATGCTTTTTTTATGGAAAAATCGATTCCTCGGAGAGTATTGAATGTAGAGGTCTGAAATTTTCACCAAATATTTTTCTGATGTTGTACAAAAACATATATTTTTTTCAGTATTTTTTTGCAGGTTAGATTTTTGTTTTATAAACAAATATTTCTACAAAAACGGCCGAAATTTGATTTTTTTGCACTTCTTAGCTCTATTTTCCTAGTTTCTTCATTCTGTATCTCCATCTTATCTATACTATCAATATTATTTTACTCAAAAATGAATGTTTAATCTCTAGTAAGCGTAAATATGCAGTATTGAACATTTTCCCACATAAATTTTTTCCAGCTCGATCGAGTTCCATCGTCTAGAATCATATGTTCTTATTACGACCTGGTGATTATTTAATAATAATTGAAATTTTCATTAATTTTGTACATCATGATTGCCATATTGAATCCGCCATTTTGAATTTTGCAAATCTGACTTTAGATTCGTAATCTAGCGACCCAAAAAACATAGGACTACCAAATATTTTAATAATTTTCTCAAGGGAAGTTAATTCAGCAGTGAAAGGATTAACATATCAAATGGCTCTGTTCATACCATTTTTACTGAAAGTTTTGGGCATGAGACGCGTCGTAGCACAGCTGCCGAAACAGCTGAACTTTTTGCGAAAAGAATACCGCAAAAATGTGACCGAAGAAATGATTTTTCAAGCATCTATCGACAAAACATTCATGCAGCGCATCATGATTTGCCAAAATTCAAATTACTGCTTTATATTGTGCGTTTTGAGACAACTGAGGCAGTAGAAGAGAATTCGCTGAAGAAACTCAAGGTCATACCAAAATCGGCTGTTGAATATTTTGAATCGGTAATTGAATATTTTGTGTTTTATTGCTCGATTCCGGGTACTTTTTGAGCAGAAGGTATGTGTAGTTGAAATTTTTCTCTTTGCTAAATTAATTAGGCTGTCATATACTAAAATATCAGATCGTGAAAAGGTTAGCAAGAGCTCCTACGCAACGCGAGGATCTCGTGAAATTAAAAAGCAATTTATATCCGAAGTGTGGAATAGATCTCGCTCCGCGTGGAAAATGAAAAACTTATATATAGAGCTGTATGTTCCTACGGAAAAGCGGAGCGAAGTATGAACGTAATCGATAAACTCGATAAACCATCATTGAATCTATCCATAAACTATTCCTGAAGATATATAACTCAATCAACTATTACTGGAAATAAGTCGATAAACTCAGTAGATTGTCACTGAAAATAACATAAAGAAAATTAACCTAACCTAACCTATCTCTACCCAAACTCCTCGATGAAAACGGCCAGCACCTATTTTTTTCTTCAGTTTTCTGCCTTACAATTGACCATCGTACAAAAACGACGTAGTTAATCCTATTTTGCTAATAATTTCTTAACAAACGATATGAGCCTTCGCTAAAATTGGTGGGAGAGCCCTCAGGAGACTACGACCTTCATGATACGCGTCAAGGATCAAAGCACCAAAGTCATTGTGACGGGAGGTGGTTAAGAGTGAAAATATCTTTAAACTACTCAATTTTATCAAATCCTCTTTGAACCTGTTCAAGACCCCCACACTTGGGACCTTGACACCTGACTTTAACATGATCCCTGGAGTTCACCAAAAAAGTTTCACTCCAATCGAGGGGGTGGTTCATCCGGAAGTACAGTCTTCGACTTAATTGACACTTTACGAGTGCATCTCTCTACGTGCGATACGGTGCCATCGCTGTCGTGTCGGAGACGGCGGTGGGGCGGTGTAGCGATGGTGTGGTGGTGTAATGGTGTGGCGGAGGCGGTGGCGGCGGCGGCGGCGGCGGCGGCGGCAGCGGCGGCGGCGCGCATGTGACGTATGCGCCCAACGCAATCCTTCGGCATCGGCCACCGCGACAGACGTGACTTCCCTCAGTGGCCCGTGAAACGCGATCGGAGTACTACGGAGTTCTCTCGTTCTCTCCCTAGTCTCCCCTCTCTCTCTTTCTCTCTCTCTCTTCTCGCTCGCGTCGCGAAGCGACATGCGATCCGCAATTCCGCGATCATCCCGCGTCACATCGATCCGACAGCGTCGCGCTTGACGGCCGCGGAAAGATCTTGGCGGCATGTCATGGCGGGTGCTTGTCGCGCTGTCTAATGTAAATTGAAGGGATAAGTGCGAACGTAGGTGGTATGTAATGTCTGGGGAAGTCACCGGAGGTTTCTGCATAAACGTGGTTGTCTCCCTCTCTCTCTCTCTCTCTCTCTCTCTCTCTCTCTCTCTCTCTCTCTCTCTCTCTCTCTCTCTCTCTCTCTCTCTCTCTCTCTCTCTCTGTCTCTCTCTCTCTCTCTCTCTCTCTCTCTCATTCTCACTCTTTCTCGTGTGTTTCTCCCGGGGTGCTCCTCATGCTTTCTCGCGAATTTCCTCTCTCCTCTCTTTGCCTCCAAAAATGTCAGGTATGTATTCGTTTCATTCCCGGACAAGCGGAAGTTGCGACGCATGACACGCTGATTCGCTTGGAGAGGATTGACAGATTGAGGAGCGGGTAGTATTTGTAAAGTTATAAATTCCCAGTTTCTCTCTCTCTCTCTCTCTCTCTCTCTCTCTCTCTTTCTTTCTTTCTCTCTCTCTCTCTCAATGTAATTTTCACAGAGGATCGTGATAAAACTACTGGCGAGTTCGTTTTGTTTGGCCAAATTTTCTCCCCTCGCCGTACGGGGCGCGATCCTCGGTTCTAGACGCGGTCGCGTTTGAACGGCGCTGCTAAAGCAATTAGTGGCCTCTTTCTTGCCAAGGCTGTGTCAATTAGCGAGCAAATCACGCAGGACGAAAGGAGAAATCAAAAGAGCTCTCGGTCAAGATAAGTTTGTTTAATTGTTGCGCGGGTCGCGTGGAGCTGCTAGATTCTGTCCCGGTGCGGCACGATCGATAAACGGGTCGTGAAAAATCGCGCCTTGATAAAAGAAGAATCGAGAAAATTAAATTCTTTTTATCATCAACGACGCCGGTATTCTATTAAATTTCTGCCGGGGGGAAAGAAATTGCTGCAAGTATGCGCGCGTGATTAATGACTTACTAGGAACTGGAGCATACTGTGTGTATACGTATAAAGGTCGGAAAGAATAAATTACGAAGTTTTCGTGCAGTTTCGCATCGACAAAGCACAACAGAGAGAGAGAGAGAGAGAGAGAGAGAGAGAGGGGGAGAAAGAGAAAGAGAGAAACAGAGAGAGATCCCGGAATAAGCGGATAAAATTGCGAGATGGACTGTTTGACCTACGCCGAATCGATTTTTCCGCCGCGAAGACGTCGAGTCAGCGCTTGTGGAAATAAAAAAACTTTTCGCGACCATACAACTTTATACACACACACACACAATTACCAAACTTCGAGAGACAGGTGGACACTGTGCGCGCGCGTACAAAGAGAGAGGGAAGCACATTATTGAAAATTGAGGGAGGAATTATATGGAAAAAAAAAAATTCTTTTGCCATTTTGTATCGCACATTTTTTAAATATATACATTTAAAAATATTTGTGTGAAGTTGGAAGAAGGATATCGAAAAATTGAGCAGGAGCAGGAGCGATTTGAATGCAAAGGCCCGAAGTATCGTCAACCAAGTCAGAAAAAGATGAATACGAGATTGAGAAGTGCAAACGGACGACTGCATTTTTATCTATAATTACAAATCGGATCGGTTCTTGTGATTCAATCAAATTTATTTTATACTTTGAACATTAAGGAATGCACTGTATTGCACATGTAATGCACATAATTACGGAGATGTGTAACATTGAAACTCGGAAAGATATACGGCGAGCGGCGGCGAGTTTTCCCGGCATTTTCATCGATCGGTCTCATTAAAATTCGACCTGTTTCATTCCGCTGCCCCTCGCCGAGAGCCGTTCCGCATTGTCGCCGCTGCAATTGATCAAAAGTTCGTCCCAGTTGAATGTAGTCGCTTTTAAAACTTGTTACACAGTTAATGCCGAAATGAGAATCTGCTCCGTGGCTCCTCTTAATTTAGAGTGCCGTGCGAAGGTGCCGTAATTCACGAAAATTTCACCGCAATCTTTATGTGTCATCGCTTTCGCTCGCCGCCGTTACTTCTGTTAATATCTCTCCTTACGCTGTTAATTTGTCTATATATTTATGCGCGTGCACGCTTGTCATATTGTCCCAAAAATATCCCGCGGACAGGGCTGAGTGTCGTCGTACCAACTTCCGCCCGCTTCGCTCTTGCACGAAGTCCAGCGGAATTAGCGAAAATCCATTGTTGTATTTCGTTTCGTATTTTTACTCGCTTCGCATTTCTTATATTGTTCTCGGGGGAATTAAATTTAATTTCCCGGACCGAATAAATATTCTCCCCTTTTTAAACGCTACTTTGCGATAAATCTCGCGGGAATAAGGGTGAACGAAAATTAAGAACGTAAGAATTGGAAGGGTTCGTATGGGGATGTTTATGGCGAAATAGATTAAAAGCTCGCGTCCCATCTTGCGTTTCTTTTTTTTCCTCGTGCAGACCAAGTGCAATTCTTACGGAGGAGGAGGGTCAATAAGGACGTTTTTCTGCCGCCACAGAATTTTCGAGAAACAATTTTTTTTTTGTATTGCATGATCATTGGGAATGTCAAGAGTAACCGTTAGATGAGAAAAACATTCGACCCGTAGAACCGGAATTAATTATTAAGACATTTGTAGTATCTAAGTCCTTTTCGTGACTAACAAGTGGACTAATAAAAATATTTTCACTCATTATATTTTCTTGTTGCATATTAACGTCAATTTAGAAACATTTTGAAAATAGTACAGATGATGCTGCTCATTATTCGTCGAATCCTGAGCGATCATCATTAGAAGATGCTTAAAGGATACTTAAAAGTTAGTGTTCAGTGTTCAAGTGTTCATGTTAGTGTTCAAATTAGTGATTGTAGTATTCAGTATGTCCAGAAACAAAAAATAAAAGGACAAAAAAACAAAAAAACTTGAACAAAAGAATTAAACATCAAAAGCGAAATAAGAAGATTAAGATAAAAAAGAAATTAAAACTTATATAATAATCGTAACTTTGACGCAGTATAGAGGATCAAGTTGTCAAAAAGGTTTCAGACAAAAGTTGTATAGTTTCAAAGGGGACATAAAACAACTGTATCATTTTGTTTACAGATGGCGCCATTTTCGAGATATTCATTGATCATTATCAATTTTTTATTATACCATCTTTTTCTACGAATTAATTTGAACAACTTTTGTCCGAAACATTCTTTTATTTACCTAATATTTTTTTTAGATGTTTAACGAAAGCTTGGTGACTTTTTCAACATTTAACTTACGATGTCTCGCTAACTATTTGTCGAAAGAAAAAATGGTCCTAGACTTTTTTACTCTATTTTTTCTTTCGATAAATAGCGAGACAAATATCGTAAGTTAAATATCGGAAAAGTTATCAAATTTTCCTTAAACATTTCAAAAAATATTAGGCAAATGAGAAAATGTCTCAGACAAAAATTGTTAAAATTAATTGTTAGATTAATTACTAGATAGGAAAGATGATATAACAAAAAATTGGGGTTTCCATTTAAGAAAAATAATAATCAGTGAATATTTCGAAAGTGACGCCATCTGCAAACAAAATGATATAGTTGTTTTGTCTCCTTTGAAACCATACAACTTTTGTCTGAAACATTTTTCTCTAAAATGTCGCATTTAGAAAAAAATCGGGTGATCTGGAACATCATATATATCAGGAGTGATAAAAAATTAATTTTTTCATCATGAGTTGTATTCACTTTTACCTTGGAGGTGATATATATTGTAGTCTAAAGTGATGTTAATATGATGGCGAAGAGTATAATAAGCGAAGATATTTTATTAATCCATTCATTAGTCATGAAAAGGGCTCGATGATATACCCAGATTAATAATTAATAACTGTTTTAAATTGATAATTGATTTTATAGATCGAGTTTTCTCTCACTTAATGATTATTTTTGACACTCCTAATCCTTAACCAGCTGTCTGTCACTGATGAAATATCATGCCGTGTGAATTTTTGATCTTATTAAAAAACATCACCACGCTGGTAATACTAATTTTATAGGTATTTATTCACACTATCAGTAATGACAACATTATGATAAAACAGGTCAGTTCTCGTATATATTTTGCTATAAACAATAACAAGAAAATAAACTTGGAGTGATATTTGATAGTAGCTTTTTACTAATGATGGTGCAATATAAAAAAATTGTTTTTCGAAAATCCTGTGGAGGCAGAAGAACGTATTATTATCCAACATTCTTTATTGATGTTCCTCCTTTTTTTCTTTTGTTCATCTGCATTTTTTGTTTATGCGAATTTTAGACCACGCATAAGATCTCACTCGAGTTGTGCATTCCGAAATTCCCCATCCACTTTCCCCGGTATATCGTGTCGCCCAGGCTCTATTATCGCAACTCCCCGATTAATTGCCGCCTCTATGTCGGACAAAATGCTTCTTGATTTCTCTCGAAAAGTTCTACGGCCCTTTTCACCCTCTGATCAAAGCGGTAACCCATATATCCGCTTACACAAGAGACAGCGAGGTAAAAGCCGGCCTGGATGGTATCTATTCCAGGTGGTATCAGTCGCTGTTCAGGACCGCTCTTTTTCAATTAAGCTTTGATCATGGTGCATCGAGATATATAGACGAGCGTGTGCGCGTCGTTTCACCGGTATGCGTCCGAGGGTTAGGTTCAAACGAATGTCACTCGGATAAAGGAGGGGACGAGACACAGGCGCTCATAAATGGAACAAAAATCTCATTCGATCGAAATCATGTGTCGTTCGATTCGCGCCAACGCGCTGGGGAGCCACTTAAAAAGGCACGTTTTCTTCCTTTCTTTTTTCAGCATTCAGCACGTGCGCGGCGCCCTTTTTCCGCGTCTTTTCGATCTCAATCGACGAATTCATGCCTGAAGAGACTTTAATTCGCGTTTCACCTCCCTGTGTTCGTTGATTCCGTTCGTTCGCACTTGGAAGCAAACTCGTGGTATTAATTACGAGAATATCGAACGGTAAATATTCGAGAGTTCTTCAGGGCAAACTTCTCTCGGCCAGGTTTACTCAATTCCCAGACGACGATTGCACTTCCTTAGTGGTCGACACGACGATATCCGCTAGCAATCTACCGCGAGCCGCGCAGTCGTTTCGGTCAATATTGAACGAGCTTATCTCGACTAAGAAAATAATAAAAATGCTGTACAAGCGACGGCAAGGGGGCAACGAGGAAGAGGCAAAGCAGAAACTAACTTTCCGCGCGCGCGCGCGCGCACGCCACTCTCGTCCTTTGGTTGCTCTTCGAGGCCCACCCCGCGGCGCGCGAGAACGCGCGATCTGTCTTCTATTTGCTTACCAAATACCGGAACGAATTGAACTTTAACAAGAAGGAGACGGAAGCGAGCCGCGTGTGTACGGTGATTAGCGCGAGGTAGCGAACAAAAATATTGATCCTCCGCGGTTCGTTATTTTTCAAAATTAGAAGAAGCCGACGAGAAACCGGTCTTCGCGTAACTCCGGAAGAGCACGCGTGAAAGAATCGTCGTAGCGGCGCGTATCTCTATAACAAGCTGACAAATTTTAATTTTTGCTCCGACCTCCAGACTTTGTATAGACGATTTCGAAAGTTTTTGACTTTCCTAAAAGTAAATCCATTACCCAAATATATCGCGTCAGGTTTCCGAGATATTCTAACCTAAAGTGCCACGAAGGCCATTTTTGTCATTTTTTTTAGGTTAGAATAAGCCTGAAACGGGAAGTGATGAATTCATTTAGCCAATGGATTTGAACAACAAAAGATCTACCAAAATTGCCTGTACATTCAATAAAAATAAACAAATAAACATTTGAAATGTTTATTTATATGAATGAAACACATGCAAATAAATTTTAACTATATTTTATAGAAGACATTTTCTCACAAACACTACATTTTCGTAAAGTCGCACTTTTTCTAAGCCTCTGAAATTTGGAGCCTCCATTTTCAATGCAACGTGTAAGAATTTTAAATTTCTCATGCGTTTCTCGTGTTTTATACATATATAGGATGTCCCATTTTAAATGAGCCAGACAAAAATCACGAAAAGTATGAAAGATGTACTAAGAAACGTTTCAGACAAAATGTATGGTTTTAAAGAGGTTATCATAAAACAATTGTATCATTTTGTTTACAGATGGCGCCACTTTCAAGATATTCACTGATCATTACTTTTCTTAAATGGAAACTTCAACTTTTTTATTATATCATCTTCCTCTGCCAATTAATTTTAACAACTTTTGTGTCTGAGAAATTTTTTTACTTGATTAATATTCCTTGAGATATTTAACTTGGTAACTTTTCAAGATTTAGCTTACGATATCTCGTTAACTATTTGTCGGAAGAAAAAATGTACTAGACTCTTTTACTCTATTTGGCCTCAAGAATATATATTGTTACAATAACAACCTGACTTTTGTTAATTTGATGATTTTGAAATTTCTAAAGACCGATAAGTTAACAAAAGTTAGGGCGCTATTATAATAATATATTCTTGAGACTAAGAAAGTAAAAAAGTCTAGTACTATTTTTCCTTTCGACAAACAGTTAGCGAGATATCGTAAGTTAAATATAAAGAAGAAGTTACCGAGTTTTCTTTAAATATCTCAAAAAATATTAGACAAATAAAAAAATATTTCAAACAAAAGTTGTTCAAATTAATTGCTAGAAAAATGTGATATAATAAAAAATTGGGGTTTCCATTTAAGATCAGTGAATATCTCGAAAATAGCGCAATCTGTAAACAAAATGATATAGTTGTTTTATGTCCCCTTTAAAACCATACAACTTTTGTCTGAAACATTTTTCCCTGAAATGTCGCGTTTACAAAAAAGGTCGGATGATACGGGTGGTCTGTGTGACACCCTGTAATATTTCTTTTAGTAATATATCGCAGCGTACCGCCGTACTGCAAAGAATTAAGAGTTACAAAACGTTTGACAGATATGTACGCAGTATTTGTTGTATTCATAAAATGTAAAAAGAGAGATTTTGCTAGATTTGCTTATTTCAGTTTAAAAATGATGAAAAATGGTCTTTCTGGCGTAAATTTAAGGTTAGGATATCTTGGAAACCTGACGCGATGGGGTATTTTGAACAACGCGTCAAAAACCTCCTGGGTAACGGAAGGGCAATTAATCCGCTGATTGAATTGTCTTCGCGGAAAAGAGGGATTCTCCCTTTTGTCTCGTGTATCATCGTCGATATTTACGAGGGCGCGATGCAAAACTCCGACGGCGGGGGTTGATCTCTCGACGGCCGCGGCGCGTCGTCACGCCGCGGTCGTCATCGAGAACTGTCGAGAGGAACGTCTCGAGCGTCGCCTCTCTCCGGCTCTACGACTATTTTCGTACGTGAAGTATTTTTAAGCCTCGCTTTGGGAGTCTCGAAAGGCGCGATTTCCAGAAGAAAGAAACGCGCCGTTTCCTGCCCGCCTGTCGCCTTTCACGAGATGCAGTTAGTCGCTGCACTTCACGGACAATCGAGAAAGAAAATACGAGGGGAACACACGTGCGTGCGTGCGTGCATGCGTGCCTCTGGACGTTCTCCGAGTATATACATAGAAACACGTTCCTTCTCGACTGATTGAGCCGCGCGACAGGCACAATCAGTTAATGAATCGCGCGGCTCGCAGGAACTTTGAAAAACCCGATCGCTCGCAGGCGATTCTGAAACTTCTGTTTGCAGAGGAAATTTCCGCTGGAATTTCAGGTAGGCGTTCTGAGCGTCCGTAAACGATCGTTACGCGCGCACCTTCGATTACGATGAGAAACGCGACGCGAGGAGTGACAGTGGAGTTACGAGGTGACGAGTGTCGACGTTCATAACACGACGTTTGTGTCGCTCGACGGAGCCGCCGTCGACGGAAGAACGATCGTCGATAACAGTGTTTGCGAGGCAACGCATCGGGACTAGTGACTCGCACGTGGAAAAAGGTGAAGCGATCAATCGCCGATGATGCAACCCGTACACACGGACAACAACAATTCCTCTTTAGACATGGAGTCCCTCGAGGAGATGCTCCGCAAGGTAACATCACTTGTTGTCCTCTTGAGTACTTCTCCACGAGATTATGTAATTATAGCTCGAAATTCAGAGGGGAGCGCGCGAGGCCTCTGAAAGGAATATCTTAATTCTCCCTCTGTGACTCAATCTTTCTTTAGTGAATATCAGAAAAAAACTACGTAACGCGAAAGCAGCAAATGTCCAGATATACAGGGTGTCCCATTTTATTTTTGACAGTCAAATATCTCGAAAAATATGGAAGATGTGGAAAGATGTTTCAGACAAAGTTGTATGTTTTCAAGGGAGACATAAAATAACTATGACAGTTTGTTTACAGATGACGCCACTTTTGAAATATTCACTAATCATTACTTTTCTTAAACGGAAACCCGAATTTTGTATTACATCGTCTTTTTCTACCAATTAATTTGAACAATTTTTGTTCGAAACATTTTTTTATTTTGCCTAATATTTTTTTAGATATTTAAGGAAAACTTAACTTTTTCAATATTTTAACTTACGATATCTCGCTAATTGTTTATCGGAAAAAAAATGGTACTAGGCTTTTTTACTCTACTTGGTTTCAAGAATATATTGTTACAATAGCGCTCTGACTTTTGTCAATTTGATGATTTTGGAATTTCCAAAAGTCGATAAGTATATTAACAATTAATCTATAATTTTTAAAGATTTTATCTCAGAAGGTTTTATCTAAAACGGTTTGCAACTTTGGTCTTACAATGGTATACAATACCTGTATGTGCATATACAGGGTATTTAAAAAAAAAGGTTTCAGGACTTTACGATAGCACGCACAAAATGGAGGAAAAGATCCTAATAAACATGGGTCAAAAGATTAACATTATCGGACTTGCGAACAATTGCTTATTTCCATTCAAGCAAGCGCTTACTCGCTTTTGATGCTTTTGTGTACCGATATAATTTATATATATTGATATATTTTATATATATTATTTATCGATATATTTATATAATTTATATATATTATTTATCGATAAAGAGAGTACCATACTCTAAAAGAATCTCTGAAAAAAGTAGCTCCGCTCTTGCTCGGAATATAAATCTCTAATTTTTTCCCCTAACCTCTAATTTTTTTCTTAACTCTTTTTTTCCTCATTTATACACACGTTTCACCAAGCAATTATTAGTCACATATCCTTGTGAACAATGAGCGGTTGCAAAGAAAACACAAAATTTTCATACTACGGTAAGAATGATATCGTATTACCCCAATCAAGAAATGACAGAAATGCATTTCTCATATATGGCCGCGTATCAAAAGCGAGTAAATCACTTGCTTTAATTAAAATAAATAATTGTTCATAATTCCGGCAATATTAATTTTTTGACCCATGTTTATCAGGACTTTTTTCCTCCATTTTATGGGTACTATCTGCTCTTAAAGTCCTGAAGCCTTTTTTTAAGTACCCTGCATAATTAAAGCTAAGAATGTCGATATACCAGTATGTAACTTCAAAGTTAGACGACGTTATAGAGAATTAAGACGCAGCGATCATAAATTCGGAAATACCAGGTATAAGCCGGTACAGCAGCCCCGTGCGATTGTTTGTATGTCTGAACGCGGCGAAATTTTCCCTCAAAGAGGAAAAGAATTATTACGCGAAGCGTCGGACACACACCATGAAAGGGACTTCGTTGGCGAGCGGGGAAGGAACGAGTTTTTAACTGCGACTTCCTGTAATGTATTCCGTCAGGCATCGCTGAATGGACCACTTAGCGAGCGTCCACAGTGTTACGCACGTGTAAATGTCCGTGTGTGTGCGCGTTGGTAGGGTTGAAACGTGCTTATCTCTTTCTCTCGCTCACTCGCTCGCTCGCACGCTCTTTCTCTCTATGCTCTCCAGCAAACGCATTAATGGTCGACTCGGCGAAACTGCGCGAAAAAGCCTCGCGAATACGTAAAGTAACCAGTTTTTCTGCCGCTTAAATCGGCACATTCCTTCTCTCGCGTGAAAAGGAAGGATTACGTTTCACTTAGCACTTAATGCTCGCGGAAGGGAATACCTGAGGATAATTAAGACAAGGGGAGTATACACGACACAGCGGATTTATTTGTATCTCCGCCCGAGTTTTAATATCCGTCGGTCTTAACGTCTGTTCTCCTCCCCCCCTCTTTTTTTTCATTGCAACGCAACGTCTGCGAGGGAGATTCTTTATCGCTTCCATTAACAGCACTATTGTCCGTAGCGCTGTCGGATGCAAGTGTCGTGAGACAAATGTTACGCTACGTAAACGCAGCGTGGATTTATGCTCCGTCCATACCGCCGTGTCCTACGCAAGTGTCAGAAATAAATGTCAAATAAAAAGCTGGCAGAAAAGGGGCCGGAGTTTACATTCGACATTTACCACTCATGACACGTGTCTGTGCCTGACATTTCCCCTCCCCACCCGCTCATCGCCATTTTCTCATTATGATAAAACGCGCGACAGAAAATGGTTGTCGTCGCTCGTGGCTGCTGAATCACCGTTCGCCTCTGTCATTAGGGACTCGAACGTTCACGACAGTCGAGAAAGAGAACGAAATATTAGGTGTTTCTGTTAAGGTACTCGGTTTCCGCAGTGTTTGGCTTAAAAAACACATTTGTTTCAATTACAAAATGAATCGATTAATCAATCAAGATACATTCCATCGTTTTGTATTACTTTTTCCCATCTTTCTGCTAAGAGATGAATTCCGCGGCGATGGGAGTCAGGTTTTGAAGCAGTTCATTCATCCATCCACTTTCGGACTTCTTCGTAATTTCGAAAGCGTGTGTCTTGAAGGACATGCTGCATTGAACGGAACGAGTGGTAATCAGACGGGACCAAGTCTGGAGAATACGCAGCATGCGGAAGAACCACCCATTCGAGCTCTGTCAACGTTTCCTTGAAGACATTTACAACAGATGGCCGGGCATTGTCGTAGAATCACTTTTCTTTTGTCGCGTGCGATTTATGGTCGCTTTTGACCCAACGCTAGCCGCAAACTGTATAATTGTTAACCGATCAGCCGTGACAGTTTCATTCGGTTTTAAGAGCTCATAATACATAACACCTTCTTGATCCCACCAAATACAGAGCAATGTCTTATGACCATGAATATTGCGTTTTGGCATGTGGATGGTTAGTCTGGCTCTACACCTGATTTTTGCGTTCAGGATTGTCATAATGGATCCTCTTATCATCACCAGTGACAATCCGGTACAAAAAACTGTTTTTTCTGCCTGGCAATCAGAGCAATGGCGATGGATACGCGGTTCAGCATGCTCGCTTCGATCAGTTCATGTGGCACCCATTTTCCTTCCTTTTGAATTTTTCCCATTGCGTGTAAACGGTCAGAAACTGTCGAAACTGCAACGTTTAGTGCCTCAACCAATTTCTTGAGTGCTTGAGATTGATTTTGGTCCAATAATGCTTGCAGTTCGGCGTCTTCAAACTTTTCTGGCTGACCTGAACATTCCTTATCTTTCATATCAAAATCACCACTTTTGAATAGTCGAAAACAATCTCTACATGTTATTTCTGATGGAGCAGAGTCATCACAAGTTTCCACTAATAGTCGATGTCAGCTGCAGTTTTTTTTTGTATATCAAAATAGTGGAGGAAAATATGTCGGGAAAACAACTTATTGCGTTCCATTCTGAATTGATTTAAAAACAATATCACCGCTTGCAAAAATAAACCTTGGTGGATTGAATTTTATTGAAAAACGTCTAATCTTTGATACATATACAATTGATATTGATACAAGTATAAGTTTCAATACAAGTATAAGCCAGGGTTGCCAGATGTGAAATGACTATTACCGGAGCATATTTTAGGCGACGGTTGAAAAATAGGTTGTTAAAGAATTTTAGTTAAATTTGAGAGATAGAAGAGTAAGACAAGAGGGTTAAGAAATGCCGTTGTGTACTCGCAACGAACAAATACGTGAATTAGATACCAGCAGAGAGAAGTTTGGACATAAATCATGCGATTGTATTTTTACTACACGAATGGCTTAGTTGACATCAATTTTCTTAGATGGCACGTCGAAAAATTCGACCCTATAAATCGCGATGACCGCTCTCAGGTTTCTCTCTGGTACCAATTAGAAACCTGAATATTATGATTATGATTTTGTTGAAATTCTGATTTTCCGGGACAGAAGACTTAAATTCCTGGACACGGGACAAGCTTAAGAATTCCGGGACATTCCTGGAAACCCTAGTTTTCATCTTGCCATCTGGCAACCCTAGTTCCAGCTGTCACAGTTGACTACACTTGCAGTTGGCCATCTAAAGCCATCTAAAGGTGAACAGCGGAAATTAGCCGAAACACCAACTAATAGAATCGCGCCGGGTGGAAAATCGCACGTGGAATTTTTTCCTCGTTCCTCGCACGAAGCGTCGCGACGGCGCGGCGTATCGTTCGCGGCATGTTCGCGAATTTCGAGAGCCAGCCGGACGGCATCCGCAACGCGCGACCGCGTCTCGAAGCGGGACGATATCGTCGTCCGCGCCGGCCGACCGGCGTGCAATCTCTCAAATTATAATGCGAAATGAATTCGCGATGGTCGGCCGCAGCGAGCGGAAGGGTTGCGGAATAATAACTCGCTCGCTCGCTCGCTAGCTAGCTCGCTCGCCCGCGTTTTCCCGCTCGCGCAGGATGTATCTATAACTCGTGAATGGAATGCATAATCCAGCGCGCATTTGCATGCGACGGGATGCAAAGCCGAGCCGGTAAGCTCGGCGCCAGTAACGTAAACTAAAGCTTAAATAACATCGGACGTGCGTGCGGAACTTCGTGTCTCCTCTCCCGGCGCGCTCTACGCAGCAGGGTGGGGTGGGGTGGGGGGAGGGGGGAGGGGGTAACGCGTGGCCATTCGCCCACGAAAATGGAGCGGTTAATTGCCCTTCCGTTACCGTGCAATTACGTTTGTCACACGGGATAATGCCGTTTATTGTGCCTTACTGCTGTAATTACTTTTGTAATTAGTGCTTCTTCGAGTCCGCCGCGGGAGACAGGCATCGGCCGCGAGCCGGAAACCGGATTCTGCACTCGGTTCCTTTCGCAGATTCTGCAAAGTCCAATTCCGAGTCTGCGGGTGTAACCTATCCGGCGGATTGTCGGGAAATTAAACAGGAAGGATTGAACTCCGCCGGTGGAGTGTTTCTCTCTCGCGCGTGCAAATGAATCAGTTCCGCTCGCCGAAACGCGAGGCGAGGATTTTACGTTGGAATTCTCGAATGCGCCGGCAGTCCCGGCCGCTGAGCCGCCCGATATTAATTACGCTTCATTCGCGATCATTAATTCGCGCAACTTCTGGGTGACTAAAAGGAGCTCCGACGACGATGATAAATTTTCCACTAGTCCGTCGTCGTTCGTGCGTGTCCGCGGGTGGTAGGTGAATAACACGTGGCTTTTAGGGTAAACTCAGCTAAGGCGGCCATAGTTTGTTAAGATACCAAAAATTTTCTCTTATCTTTGATATAATTTTAACATCACTCAGTATATTACTTCATTAAAGCTTAACTCTTTCACTGTTAGTGAGAAGTATACTTCCCCCCTTTTCTTGATTCAATTTTGCGTTGTAAATCACATAATTTTGAAGAACTAATCGGGGATTTGAGTTTTCTAGATAACTAAATAGTTGTTCAACATATTCCAATAGGTTTTTATACCCAATTATTCATTTATGATTATTTATAACAAATCAAAGTTGAAAAAAATGCTTTTTTAGGAAAAAATCGATTCCTCGTATGTAGAGGTCTGAAATTTTCATCAAATATTTTTTTGATGTACAAAAACATATATTTTTTTCAATATTTTTTTGCAGGTAAGATTTTTTTTTATAAACCAATATTTCTACAAAAACGGCCGAAATTTAATTCTTTTGCACTTTTTAGCTCTATTTTCTTAGTTTTTTCATTCTGTATCTCCATCTTATCCATACTATCGATATTATTTTACTCAGAAATGAATGTTTAATCTCTAGTAAGCGTAAATATGCAGTATTGAACATTTTCCCACATAAATTTTTTCCAGCTCGATCGAGTTCCATCGTCTAGAATCATATGTTCTTATTACGACCTGGTGATTATTTAATAATAATTGAAATTTTCATTAATTTTGTACATCATGATTGCCATATTGAATCCGCCATTTTGAATTTTGCAAATCTGACTTTACATTCGTAATCTAGCGATCTAAAAAACGTAGGACTACCAAATATTTTAATAATTTTCTCAAGGGAAGTTAATTCAGCAGTGAAGGGGTTAAAGTACGTAATATTCGTAATCGAAGTACGTAATACTATCGAAGATGAAGAGGAAACACTTGATAGAAGAATTTTATATCACCCAAATATTATAAAATATAAGCATTGGCCACCTTACCTGACTTTTGAGGAAAAGATGGCAGTCTCCTGCCTCTCGTAGGGTATATTCGAGTAAGATGGCCATAGTTGTTTTAAAATACAAACGACATACTTTTAATTTTAGTATTTTTTAATAGCGCTTGGCATATTCTTCATTGAAACTTAAAGTATGTAATACTATCGAAGTTGTGGAGAAAACACTTGATAGAAATTTTATATTATCCACATATAAAACTTAATCATTGGCCTGACTTTTGAGAAAAAGATGGCCATAGCATTATAAGACAGTTGATCATACATATTTACGTTAAAAATATACCTAACATTTTGTAAAATAATAAAGAAGACTTTTGTCTTGCAGAACTAATTACAAGTGAAAAACTGTCATTATCTGATATTATAACTGATATTATATCATAACTGATATTATCGATAATTATTCACAATTATCAATGGAAATATTACAAATTATCGGTAATTATCGATTATCAAATTACTGCCTGGAATATAGTTCTCCGCCTACAATATTGAATATACGTGCTTTGTATTGGGCAATTTGTCTTGAAAAAATGGGCCATCTTATCCAAACTGTCAGGGGAAGACGGCTGGAATATTTATAAAAATGATAGTGAAATAAGAATTATGTCACATTATGTTTGACGTACCTTCGTTAACATGTTATGTGACTAATGTTGATCACGACAGCTTAATTGTAATTTGTTCGATGTTGTAGCAGTTTTCAGAAAACACATGAAGAGTTTTGCAGGCAGTCGAAAGTAAAAACATGACATAATAATCACAATATTGTCGTTTCTAATAGTGTACGCGCATAAGTTACTGTAAGTATCAATTATCTCCTAGAATCACCACAGAAAAGTACTATTTAACAATTATTGAGGAAATTACAGCTTATGGCCATCTTCTCCGTATGTTCATCATACACGGACTTATCCTACAATTTCACATGCCGGGCAATGGCAGGTTTTACGGAACGGTCTCTTCCTGTGTTCACTTGGACTTGCTCTTTGAGAGTATTCGTTGCTGACAAACGGCAAGGACGATACCGTAAGAGCCGTATTTCCACCAGCGGATCACGCTGATCTCCGTTTTCTGATTCATAACGCGCTGCTAGGCGCGAATTGATTTTCTCTCCTCTCACGGAGGAGGAAAGCTTTCGGCTGTATCGAGGGTTAAGCAAGGAAATATACAAAAACGGGGGACGGGGACTCCCAGTTTTATCCCCGAGCGCAGACACCCGCGACTTTCCCAACGTGGTGCGGACGTGGGGAACGATCGAGGAGAAAGAAAGCTCTCGCGGAAAGCTTTTTCGGTTGCGGCTGCCGGCCTAAGCGGCTTTCCACTTGCGGTAAGGATACGTATTATCGACCCCACGGCCACTCGAGAAATATTAATCCTGACCGTTGAACACACTGATGCCGGGAAGCGGGCGAGTCGACGGGATGGATTTCTCACGAGACATCAGCAAGTAGGGACGGGAAAAGAAAGTCGACCGTGTGTTCTCGTTATAATCGAACACGCTCGTGTACGAAATAGCCGACCGTCGCGCATTCCTCATCGCGACCGTTCAGTACGACCTTTAACCTTCCGACTGTTGATCCTTCTTGTCATGTAAATCGGACCATTTGATTATCAGTTGTCCAGCACGCGCCTATGAGATGACTTCGGGTCAGTCGGACAGTTTCATTTCATTCTTGAGTCAGATTTAATTTTATCGCATTTTAACCCTTTTACTTACACATTTTTCTTTTCCTTGCATTAAAAATATCTAGGTATTTTTTTGTATCGCTGGATCCAAATCTATGGATAAAATTTTTAATCTGGAGAATTCAAAATTGTACGAACATGGCGGCCAAAAATCGATCATAAATGTGAATTCTGCGACCTAAAAAATCCCTATCGAAATATATATCTCGACCTTTACATTTGAAGTCGCTATATTGGATTCGCCATCTTGAATTCTTTTAATTTGAAAATTTTAAATAAAAATTCAGATTCTAATTCTTGAGATATCCTTTAAGAAAATAATTTGGAAAAATGCAATGTTGTTTGGATTTTTTTATTAAAAAGATTGCATTTCTTACATTTTTTGGCAAAAAAATGTTGATAACAAAGAAAAGATATGGTCGAGAATAGCAAAGTACTGCAGAGTACTGTATAGCATACTGAGCATACGAAACAAAAATTTGTGATTTTCATAAAAGTTTATGGAAACATTTTTACCCTGTACAATAAGAAAATCCCATGTTTTTTTGTTAAAAAGTCTTTGAAAAAATTTCAAAATCTAAAAGATAAAAGGTGGGACGTACACAGTGTCCTTAAAGGGTTAACAACAACAAATAGATTCATCGATCAGATAATCGCTATTACTGACCCTTCATATATCCAATTTATCAAAGGAACACTCTGATTACTACTGATTTTACTGAAAGATACAGAAAAAAGTTTGATAAGTATGCAAAAATTCGGGACAAAGTCCGTTTCCTTTGTACTTATCAACCAGCCTGCTTTATCTTCCTCGAGCAGAGAATCGAAGGATATCACCCTTTGTATGGCAGTGGCATACTTACCATCTCTTTCTCTTTCACTTTTACGATGTATCGTTTATACGGTTTAATGAAAATAAGTATCATCTCTCATTTTTCTGATATATTAATATTTACTCTACATGTTCTCCATAATTTTTATATCCGATTTCTCATTTTTCATTATTCATAAACAAATAAAGTCTTTAAGATTGGAAGCTGAAAATTTTACAGAATATTTTTTACGTGCCAAAATATAATATACTTTTTCCAGAATTTTTCGCACGCTAGATTTTTTTATAAATATATTATTTTATAAATATAAGTTACTTGTTTACTCTACGTAAAGATAAAAATTATCAATTTATCGATACTCTCTGGATTTTGTAAACACATTTTAAATGTAATAAGCTTCTTTGAATATCTAATTTGCTCCTATGTAACAGCCATATTGGATTTGCCATTTTGAATTTTTGAAATCGGACTCAGTAATCGGTGACCTAAGAAATATAGAAATCCGTCAAGTAGAAAAAAATGTGCCGCACGGAGGGTTAAAGAATCGCGAGCTACTCGCAAATGACCGCATTACGCACCCAACGACCCAGAGCTCCGCTCGTTCCACGCTGGCTGCGCCAGACGAATGAACAGCGACGACTCCCGACATGCCGATTAAACGGAGGTCTCCGCGCCTCGCGAACTTTTTCGCGCCCCTCGTCGCTGATGTACGGCCGAAACGTCGAAACGAGCTCAGCGAGTGCGAGCGTACGAGGACGCGGGGATGGATCGTAAGTGCGCGCGGCGCAGGAGGAGCGACGGCGGAACACGGTCGCCATCCAGCTCCAGTGGCGCCACCTCTCCTCGCTCCGGGCCATGGAGCGTAAAAGGGCAATAAAACACACGGGACGCATCTGGGTTACGAGCTTTACAAGGCACTAGCTTCTTTCTTTATCTCGCGCCGGGGCCATCGCTTCGGCCCTAAGCGATTTCACGAACGTCTCTTCCGCCCGCCGGCGCCCCGCTCGCCCCCGCCCTGCACCCCCTCCTCCGTGAGCGAAGAGCTCGCCGCCGCTGCAAGCAGGATCGGATTTTCCAGATGATCGTATACTAATTCTCCGAGTCCGTCGGAAAGTTTGCGGCGAGTTCTCCACCGTCGCCGACGTCCTCGCAGCGTCCCCGACGGTGCGCGTGCTTCCGGTGTAATTTGTCAGCGATCGAAGCAGCGTTCACCGTTTCGTTATCACGCGCTACGTGAGGCTCGGGGAGGAAACAGCCGCGATATCACCGCCGTTCGATACCAGAGACGCGTCGTATCATGCGACGGAGACGGCCTGCGAGGGAAAATGTCGCGGTGGTCGGCGAAAAATCACGCTCCTTCGTAACGATGATTCAGGTGGCGGCGATTGCCTGTGCCACCCGGTATAGAGCGGAGCACGTGTAGCATCGCGACGATGTGGCCAGCCGACGGCTGCTCTCTCTCTCTCTCTTTCTCTCTCTCTCTCTCTCTCTTTCTCTCTCTCCCTCCCTCCCTCCCGCCCTCCCTCTCGCACGCGCTCTCTCGCTCTGTCTCTCACTTCTATCGGTCGTCCTGCGAATAAATGTCGCAGTTACACGGATTGCACTGGGAATTGGGCACGTGGGCGTGTTGCGCTCGCAGCGGGATGCAGGAGCAGCCAGCTAGCTAGCGACGGCTGCAATAACGATAACGGCTAGATCGTGCTATAAAGTCCGCGCGACAACGTTACGTGACGATGACGGGCGTTATGAGCGCGATAATAAGGAAATATGAGAATTAGTTCGGCGACGGTCAAACGTGATATCCCGTTTGTCCTGTCGACCGCTCGGAGCGTCTTCGCGGATCAAGCGCTTATCAGGGTAGAGATGCCGATCTCACACTATCACCGTGTGGAAAAGGATTGGTAAAAACGGCTGAGTGTAATCGTGGCAGATTACACTCAGGTTAAGATGTCTTTCTGGCGTGGGGACAGCTAATAGCGTTCTCGCCGAAGCTCAATTTACTATTTGAACTTGGACGTTACGAGAGATATTCACTGCCGCAAGCAAGTGACATCTTAGTACGTATTATATGTGATAAGTGTAGGGTAATATTGTACATACAGGGTGTCCGGGATCTCTTGGAAACGAAAAATTGTGAAGATTAATCGGGTCAAACTGAGAAGAAAAATATATACTGTTTTGCAAAAATCGCAATAGTTATTAAGACATTAGTTATTGAAAATGGGATATCTAGAGAATTTTTTAAAATGGTAACTTGAAAATTTGCGTACTTATTTGCAAAATGATACAGGACTTTTTTATTCAAAATGACCTAACCTACAATTATATGACGGCTATTCTATCTAGCGATAGATATGAATATACGGAACTTTGAACTGAATCTTGAACCTATCGCTAGGCAGAATAGCCATCATATAATTGTAGATTAGGTTATTCTGAACAGAAAAGTCCTTTATCATTTTGCAAACAAGTTTAGATAATTAGGAAAATTTTAAAGTTATCACTTAAAAGAGCTTCTAGATGTGATCATTTTCAATCATTAATGATTTAATAACTAGTATGATTTTTGCAAAATGATATTTTCCTTCTCAGTTTGATCTGATTAATCTTCATTAATTCTAATTAATTTTTCGTTTTTAAAATATCGCCGACACCCCATATATGCAAAAAACCTCAGAAACTACTACAAGCGACTCATATATAATTGTATCATAAAAAATCATTCAAAATTTCATCCTCTATAATCTATTTAAAAATAAAAAAAGATCGAGCTTTGTTATCTTTTATGTATATTTAGCGAATGATCTTCGCGAAAGATTGACACGTCGCGAGAGAAGAGTATGTTGAACTTTGAATTTTGAACCTTGAACCTGTCACTAAACATAATAGCCATCATGTAATTGTAGGTTATTTTGAACAAAAAAGTCCTTTATCATTTTGCAAATAGGTACGCAAATTTTCAAATTATCAATTAAAAGAGCCTCTAAAAATGTGGTCATTTTTAATTATTAATTATTTAATAACTATTGCGATTTTTGCAAATGCTGCTTGACTTCTCTTCTTTTAATCTGATTAATCTGCACAATTTTTCGTCTCCAAAAGATCTCGGATACCCTGTGGATAAAATGTGTTTATAATATCCACAAGATATTGATAAATCAATAACTTTTATCTTCATGCACGGTAAACAAGTAATTTGTTTATAAAAAAGTCTGGTATGCAAAAAATATATTTCGCGTGAAAAATATTCAGCAAAATTTTCAGCCTTCAATCCTAAATACTTTCCAAAAAATCAAATTTTTTTTAAATCGCTCCTTTTAGCTTTATTTGTTTGTAAATCATTAGAAATGAACAGTCGGATGTGGAAACCGGGGGGGGGGGAAGCGCGTGAAGTAAGTATTAATATATCAGAAAAATGTGAGGTCATACTTATTTTCGTAAAAACCGTATAAACAGTACATCGTATAACAGTAAATCGCATACGATGTACTGTTATTATTATTATTATTATTATTATTATCCAATTATTATCATTGTTATTCTATTATATTCATCTTTATAAAAACGAGGGAGAAAAAGATGGTAAGTATACTTCCCACTGCCGCGCAAAGGCAGCGGCCGATCAGTCGTTAACGTGACGTGAAGATAAACGTAAACGGACGACTAATGAGGGTTAACACCACGTGATGTAGGCTAACGGCGAATCTCGGTTTCTCAGCAGCAGCAGTGAGTGTATCGACGTAATTCTCCGGCACTCGCTTACGGCACTCGCGCGCGCGCGCGCGGCGAAACCTTCCGTACGTTTCGTACCCCTTTGCCAGGGCCGGCGTGGTTAATATACAAGGCACGAGAGAGCGATCCGGCTTTTCGACCCCGGGATTTCGATATAAATAAGGGTCGTGCCCTCGTCCCACCGGTATCCACCGCGAAGAAGAACCGCTAACGCATGAGGTGCTAACCGTCGTACATCGTACATCCCCGTCCTGGCCGAGCTAATTCCACCGTGCCGTTATTCTTCTCGCGCCGGCAAGCAGTCCGGGCGAGTCCGAGGACTGTTCGGCGTAATTCTCGTGTGAGATCTCGCCGCGACAGGGAATTGAATCGATCGTTGCGCGGAAAGTTTCTCGCGCCTTGGAGGATTCTCGACGAGAAGGGGTTACAGGAATTGTTGATTCTCATCTGCGGGGATGTGAGGATTTGAAGAATATTCTCATCCAAGGATCTGTGCATCTTTTAAAGTGTATTTGGCCTCAACTGGATTTTCTCATTCTCTCGTTGGGTTTAACCTTTTGTTATTTGGCATATTGTTTCCATCTGGCGGGAAATCTTACACTTTTATGTTTTTTTATTTTTTTTGGCTCGCTGATTACAAATCTGAAGTCAGATCTCAAAAATTCAAAATAGCAAATCTGATATGGCTGCCATATAAAGATAAATTAGTATAAATCTAAATATAAATGTAAATCAGATCAATACGATCGATATAAAGGTTTTTCAAATCGTTAACTACGAACTTTACGTGGGATTTATAAAATTCATTCAAGTAATTTGTTCATAAAAATATCTAGCGTGCAGAAAATTTTGCACGAAAGAATATTCTGACATGTGAAGAATATTTAGTAAAATTTTCAGCCTCTAATCTTGAATACTTTTCAAGAAATTAATCTTTTTTAAATATTCTTTCTCAACTTGTTTATAAACAACTGAAAATGAACGATCAGATATAAAAATCAAGGGGAACATGTAAAGTAAGTGTTAATATATAAAAAAAATGTGAGAACATTTATTTTTATTAAACCGTGAAAAGTTCATCGTAAAAATGAAAGCTACTACTGCTACACAAAGGGTTAAAGGATTTTTTTAGTGTTTTCTCGTTAGTTTTAATCTTCACCGGAATAGAATGATTTTATAATACGGATTTTAATAAACGGATAGAGGTCTCAGAGGTTCTCAGTACAAAGGGAATAGCTAAAGTTAATAATTCTAAAATATTTTGCTCCTCGTAATTTAGTTTATTTGTTTAGTAAAATAGTAACATTAATATATATTCATCACATGTATCTTATATAATAAACATATATATATATTCTTTTCTTTTCAGAATTTTTCACATGCTCCATTTTTTTATAAACAAATTCCTTGAATGAATTTTATAAATCTAATATAAAGTTTATAATTACAATCTGTAAGACCTTCATGTCTGATTTATTCCGACTCTATTACACTAATTTACTTCCCCATATATTATGCATTATATAATATTAGGAGGTTGAATTAGTTTTGGTCTTTAGTAATAGATGGCTTTGATAACAAGTTAACGGTTAGTACAAATATTGAAATCTGGCAACACTGAAAGATTTGACATTTCTTTATGACAGTTTATGACAGTCAATAATTACGAGGATGTGCAAAAATAGGTGTCTGATCGGATTGCTTCGAAAGACACATCGTTCTATCGTCGCGGAATCGCTAGAAAGATGGGAAAAAGTCACAGCTAACGACGGAAAATATTTTCATTGATGTAAATTTAACTATTTCTTTAAAATAAAAATAAAAAATTTGACAAAATAAGACAGAACTAATTTGACCTCCTAACTAAAAGTAGCATTAATATAGACTATATAGGCTATTTTTATACATAGACTATTTTTATATATAGATTATTTTTACTATTATATTCATTACATTTGATTTTTAATGAAAGAGCCTCAGAGGCTTTTTTATCCAGAGATGAAGGCTAAATATATCAATTCACAAACTCTCGGCGAATTTTCGACACAGCTCGCGACTCGTGCGAGTCGAGAAACGCAAAAGCGGGAACTGCGAAAAGAAGCAAGAGGCGATTCTTGGCGATCGCGAGAACACTTTCCGTTGTCGAGGATCGGCGCATAACTTGCCGAAATGTATGCGCGCGGTGATTCATATCGCTCCTTTCTTATTTACTTAACCTCGCGCCACCGCCGCGCGATCGTTTTTAATAACAAAATGGAAACGTGTCGAACGTGAAAAGTACGTGAATCGCGTAGCCGGAGGTAATTTCCGCGTTCGCATTTTTCCAGGCCGCCGGTCACCGGCAAGAAGAAAACCAAGCAACATCACCCCCGTTCTTTTTACCGCCGCCCACCCGTCTCTCTTTCCCTCCCCCTCGCCGTACACTTTCCGTGATTCTCTCCGCGGCACGCGACAGCATCGGGGGAACCGGCCATAAATTCCCCGCGCACAAAGCGAACGAAATTCAAGAAAGTAGCCGGCGCGCGCCGCACTTCTCTATGTCTCGCGTCACGCAAGCACCGATAACATTAACGAGCCAATCCTCGCGACGTCCCGGCGCGCGCAGGATCCTCCGGCGATCGAAACATGAAAGGGTGTGTTATCGTGCCTTTCGCGACTTTCGTCCCCTGTGTTTCACGCACGGCATCCGCGGGATTACGAGTAGGCAGGCAGGCAGGCACTACCGCCCCCGGAGAAAAAGGCCACTCACCTCCACCTTTCCGCTCCGAAAAAGAAGAAAAAGCGCGTCCCTTTAATGACGCGAGGTCTCTCCGAGGGCCTCGAGAACAGCACGTGTGAGTCGCGTGCGCACGCGCGCGCGCGAGAGTGCGGTCCTCGTGTGGCCCTCTACGAGTGCGGATGTTGTTTCACGCTCGTGAAGGCCCGCGATAATCCGCCGGGAAATTTTTCATTTCGCACCATCCGCCAGTACTTGCAAGGCCACCGCCTCGCTTGAACAATCGTGTTTGTTGTTAATTAGAATTGACAAGCGCGATTGGTCAATTCCAATGAAGTAACCAACTAGTTAAGTTCGTCACAATTGGTAGAAACGAGCGTAAAGCCCGTATCAAACTATGGATTGGGATTGAGATTGGATTGAAACTTGATCAATTGGAAAAAAGAAAGTAATCTCAAATATAGTAAACTTAGCCCTGATTAAGGAGGTTAGATTTCAATCCAATATTCAATCCCAACCCGTAGTCTGATACAGGCTTAAGTCTTCCAGCCCGTCTTTGTTGCGCGAATCGGATGCATCAGGGGATTGAATTAATTCGTGCCGTTTTTTACTTGGAATATTTATTATTTTCATAATATGTTACAATCGGACATCGATCGAAATAATTGTCATTGCTTTCGACTACGGCTTGCCATCTTCCTGGTAAAAGCTGGGTCCCTCGTCGAAAGGAGGACCTGTCTTCTGAGGCAATCCAATCATCGACCCATTTTCGGAGTTCCCGAAGTTGGCGAAGTGCGTGTCTTCCAAGGTGTGTTGCATGGAATGCGGAACAGGTGAAAATAGGAAGGAGCAGGATCGGGGGAATATGCCGGGTGCAGCAAAGCTTCCCATTCCAGGCCCATCAGTGTTTCTTTAACCGTTCTTGCCACGTGCGGTCTAGTGTTGTCATGTTAGGAGCTCACTTTCCGCTTATTACTGACTACTAACGGCCTTTTTTTGCATCAATTCGTCGTTCAATCCCTCCGGTTGGCGTTGATAAAGTGTGGCATTAACCGCTTCACTGGGATTCAGGTGCTCATGATACATCACGCCTTCCATATCCCACCAAATGCATAGCATTATCTTCTTTCCGTGAATATTCTGTTTCGGTGTCAATGTTGAAAGTTGGCCGGGGTCCACCCACTACTTCCTCCGTTTTGAATTTTCATATTATCCATTTTTCGTCCCCAGTCATAATGTGCCACAAAAAGTTGTTCTTCCCATGTTTAGCAAGCAAGGAAATGCAAATGTTCAAGCGATTCAACTTTGAACTTTCTAACAATTGATGAGGCACCCATTTCCTCTCCTTGTGGATATTTCCTAGGATATGTAGCCGCTTCGAAACGGTTGATTTGTCGACTCCGAGAACTACTGACAATTCTTTAAGCGTCTGTGCTGGATTTTCATCCTGCAATTCTTCGTCGTCAAATTTTTTTCGGCTGCCCTGAGCGTTTCTTGTCTTGAACTTCAATATCACCTTCTTTGAAACGTCGCATATATTTGCTACACGTTCTTTCCGAAGAAGTAGCTTCGCCATAAGTGTCCAGAAGCAATTAATAAGCTTCAGCTGCACTTTTTTTCAAGTCAAAGTAATAAAGAAGCACGTGTCAGAAAAATACTTTATCGCGTTCCATATTTGCTTCACTCCTTATCATCTTCTTCTATACACAGAAACGACCTTTGTTGACTGAATGTTGTTTAAAAGTGACGAGATGTATAACTCCTAAAACCTAACGATTATGGCATGAACTAAAGTAACATCCAGAACCATCTGTTCTTTAGATGATAAAAATTTCGATTCAAATGAAAGTATCAAAAACCACTTAGTTTAGTTTTTTGCCAATAAGGACCAGAAGTTCTACGAGCGTAAAATCATGTTATTATCTCAAAGATGGCAAAAGGTGTTGAAACAAAATGGGCAATATTTAACAGAATAAAACTTTTCTCTCTATTAAAAATATCGCCTTTTATTTTCATGCAGAAAACCGAAATTACTTTCCGTACAACCTCCCGAACAGCAATAGCATTTCTACATCTACGCAAGTGCACTCCAAAAATTTCAGCTCGCCGGCTCACAGGGAGCCCCTCGGAATTACAGGCCGCGAAGGGCCAAGGCGTATTAAAGCAGCACAGATGAACCAGTCAAAGGGCCAGCCAAGATGAGCTGTGCTGTGCGCTTATGACGAGATACTCGCGTTGTCTTGAATATTATCTTGCGGATTACGCTCGGCGACGCGCATCAGCTCACCGATATCATTTGATCATCGCGAGGAAAGAAGGCGGATTTCGCGGCGCTGACGACAGTTTGAGAGATCCCGCGACGGCGCATCCCCTTTGCGGCTAATGTACCAGTCCTCTCTCTCTCTCTCTCTCTCTCTCTCTCTCTCTCTCTCTCTCTCTCTCTCTCTCTCTCTCTCTCTCTCTCTCTCCTCCCCCTCCACCTCCCACCTTCCCGCGCGCCCCACGCGGGCGGATTTCCCTTTCTGGCAAGCCGCTCGCGCTGGCGCGCGCGCGGCGAGTTTCCCTCTCGGCATTAAGAGGAATATTTCTGCGTTTCTCCTCGGCCTCGCGCTCTTCTCCCTTTCGTCTCTCGCGCGCCCTTTGCTTTTTTCTGCCGCCGCGACGCCAGATGCTGCTAACTGCGCCCTCCTTGATGAGATCCTGCTCCCTCCTCCTACTCCTCCTCCGCTTCGCTGTGTGCTCCGACATGCCTCCCTCTGCCGATCCATCTTCCTCGAAAGAGACGAGATCGCGCTACGCGGTCGCTTTATTTGCCGGAGCGAGAGATAGATAGATAGCAGGACAGTGGGCGGAAGGGGGGAGCGAAACGCAAGGAAGTACAAATTCTTTCTGTTCGCCAGCTCCTTTTATTATCGCGCTGTGCCTGATGATTACTTCACGACCGCTGATATCGCGCCGGGCGAAGCACCGGAAAGACGTAAAAGTGAAGTAAGGAAGAATGAGCGCCAAATCATCGCTCTCGTCGACTTCATATCAGCATTGGCTCGGATCACTAATCAGAACTAATCGTCGTAATTAACAAGTTGTCGCAATGAGCAGTAGCCCGGCAAGGTTGCAAAGTGGAGCGAGTCTGACTCGCAGCGGCGAAGGATGCGATTATGAAGGGACGGAAAAGTTGACTCCGGAGATCGATCGAGGAATCGCGGTCGTTCAAGTCAGAAAGTCGTGAGACATTCACACACACACACACACACACTCTCTCTCTCTTTAAACGAGATTTCCGCAAAGGATATTCGCGCTAACGCGCACACGCGTATCAATCTCCGTTGGATCGAGCCGGTGTTAGAGTCCAGTTTAGCTCCATCGTAATCATTAAACTGTCATCGAGTACGCCTAACCAAGTGCGCCTCGTCCATGGACTTAACCAAGTTTGATGAAACTTTCCCTCGCGAAATTAGACGACATCGAACATGCTCGCACGTCAAACTTTCTTGGACGGAAGCGTCTTACCTCTCGAGAACACTATGAATTTGCTACACGTTACTGGGATATTAAAGGTCTTTATCAGCCGTCCTTGGCAACGACGTCAGAAGTGGGAGAAATACGAGCGATTCTTGCGCTTCTCCGACTGACATCGCATCAACTCGTCGGAGCAGACCATCACGAAACGTCGTGAGAACCCTGTTGTCAGTCTGATAAATTGAAGTCGGACGAGCGTGATCAAGAGCCTCGGAAAGAGCCGGTTATTTGTTTCAAATACTGGAATATTTGAATGCAAAAGTCTATGCCCGATTCCGATTCCGTCATTAGAAGAGGTATATGATAGCATCATTGATTGCTATTAGGAGATTGGATTAATTCTGGTCCCTAGCAATAGATGGCTTTAGTGACAAATTAATGGATACTACGAATGTTGAAATCTGACAACACTGAAAAATTTGACATTTCAGTATGTACCAGGGTTTCCCAAACTTTTTTGTATTTCGCACTCTCTACAAAATAATTATTCGTATGTTTTATGATAAAAATTAGTTGTTAGGGTTTTAAGCTAAGAAGTTAATTTATAATAATTTATTATTATATAGTATTGTTTTATAGAAATTAACTATCATTTTAATATTATAAAATTATTACCCACTGTATTAAGCAACAATATCAAGCGATACGTAATGAATATATACGTACAGATACATAAAAAATATATAATAACATTTTTTTTTAATTTGATGGTAAAAATTATTTTTACCATTGTTTTACCGGATTATTCCAGAATTCATCTTAATCATTACTAATTACTTTCCCTCGCACTCCTAAGAATGTTTTTTGCACCCCCAGTTGGGAACCTCTGCTTTACGTAACAGTTACGTAACGTAACAGTTTGCACGCTATTGTTATTGATAGTTTCATTGTTTATACGCGTCCAAAATGGATCGTAATTAAAAAATTGTATTTTCGATATACGTTACTTTTTTGTTTGATTTGAAGAAATCGCCAACTGAACCTCATGAAATGCTTGTTACAACTTATGATGATCAAAAGTGCAAAATCGTTTGAATGTCGCTATGTCTGCTTGCCAGATAGGAAAAAAGAGTTTTTTGTGGTGAATTATAACTGGAAATGAAAAGTGGATTTATTTTGATAATCCAGAGCGAAAAGAATCATGGGTTGTTCCAGGACAACCATCAACATCGACACCAGATCGGAACACTCACGATCACAAAGTAAAGTTCTGTATTTGGTGGGATATAGAAGGTGTGATATACTATGAGTTTCTAAAACCGAATGGAACAGTTACGAGGGAGCGATACCAGCAACAATTAAACAAACTAAATGATGAATTGATGTAAAAGAAAAAGCCAGCAATAATCAGCAATAGACACAAGGTGATTCTTTTGCATGATAATGCTCGTCCACATGTTGCTTCAATAGTAAAATAAACATTGTTAGAGCTCGAATGGGAAATCCTTCCGCAATCAGCGTATTCTCCAAACCTACCATCACCTGATTATTATCTATTCCGATTGATGCACTACGCTTTGGCAGATACACACATCAATAATTACGAGGATGTGCAAAAAGGAATGTCTGATTGGATTAGTTCGAAAGGCAGATCGTTCTATCGTCGCGAGATTGCTATGTTGCCGGAAAGATGGGAAAGAGTTGACAGCTGACGACGGAAGATATTTTGATTGCTGTAAATTTAACCATTTCTTTAAAATAAAGATAAAAAAGTTAACAAAATAAGACCAGAATGAATTCAACCTCCTAATATGTCTGCGTATTGTACATCGTTGGGAAAATGACATATTCAGTTGTCATTTGAACGAATGATTCATGCGTTTTGATTGAATTTACGTTGTGAAAAAGAGAATTTTGAAAATGAACGAAAAAAGGGTGCATTTATGGCATATTACGCTTTATGAGTCTTGGAACGGTGCAACAGTTGGGACCGCCGTAAGAAACATTCAAGATGTGCATCAGGACCGTACGCCAGCAGCTCGAACTGCTAAGAAATAGTTTGCGAAATTTAGACGCGGTGATTTCCATCTTGACGACTAGCCACGCTCTGACCGACCTTCTGATATAGATGATTACATCGTGCGCAATTTAGCGCAAAATAACTCACGAATTACAAAAAAACTTGATGAGAGATTGGACACTGATAAATCGGCTGCATTTTGGCATTTAGAAAAGATCGAGTACGCTTTGAAACTCGATATGTAGATGCTACATTTGCTAACTGAAGCGAGCAAATTGATTCGAGTTTCAGCAGTTTCCTTACTTGGTCGACTAAATAAAGATCCGGTTTTGGATTGACTGGCGGTGAAAAAATGGATTCTATACGACAATGTTCAACGCGAACGTACTTGGGAACCAGCATTGTTCTCCCAAACTAGGTTGACGAAAGAATCAGCCTCAGATGACGAGGAGAAATTAACAGTAAATCTATTAGTACCAGACTTCCTAAAATCAAAAGTTCTGTTAAGAAGCTGCCTAATGTTTTCCATACTATTCAATTTTGTAGTCAACTTAAGGACAGCAATCGACGCCCTCTCGTCACGTGAGGAGGGGTGCACCTTCTCAATAATGACCAAATGAGCATGTAGAATCCATGTCAAAAACCAATTTGTATCCCGAGAAGATGAGGTTCTCTGTTTGGTGGGATTGTAAAGGAATAATTTATTTTGAGTTGCCCCTCGTCAGACGATTACCGAGTTGATCAGACGATTAACTCTAACAGGCATTGTCAACAATTAGGCAATTTGAAGCAATTCAGGAGAAGTTTCCAATTCCAATCAATCGTGAGGGAGTCGTCTTTCACCACAACACACAGTGCAAAAGCACACATTGCGAAACAGACTCTGTGTAAACTAAAGAAACCGAAATGGAATGCCAGATCGCACCATCAGACTATCACTTGTTTCGACCATTGCTAAATAATTTAAGTGAAAAAAAAATTCTTTGGAAGCCGTCAAAAGCATCATTTTTCTTTTTCAACCCAAAATTGAGGTCCTTTTATAATCGAGGCGTCCGTGAGCCAACAGAACGTTGGGAAAGGATTGTAGAAAACAACGGCGATTACATCCTTGATTAATAAAAAGAATCTTACAAGCCAGATTACTGCTGGAGTTTTAATAAGAAATCGGCCATGACCTCGTCCAACACGCAGAAATCGTTCAGTTTTTTCTGTGCGATCAGATTGGCGACATAGTTTCCAACACACTTTACGAGCCTGCTCGCGATCGAAACGGCGTTACGTAAGTCGCGAGAAGCAGTACGGATCTCGCAATTTACTGGCTCCTTAAACGACATCGTTCGCGACGACTGACCGAGGTGTTCCAAACTTACGCCTGCGTCAAATGATCGCGATCCGTGCATTCAATTTGATCGCGTTTAAGAAGATTTATCGTTGCTAGTGGCTTTATCGTTGGCGTCCGACTCGCGAACGGAATCGATATTTCGTTAACGCTCGTCAAACGGGATCGTAAGAGAGAAAAATTACACGCCTCCTGATTTCGCGAGGCGTTATTTTGCATTTTAGCGACGGAGGCTGGTAATATCACGGCTAAAAGCCGAGGCGATCGTTTATCTCATGAAACGCCATTAATCTCGCGCAAGCTGACGTATCGCTCAAACGATCCTGCTTTTTGTTTCAGCTCTCCGAACTCGAGCAGCGAGTATTAGAAGCGGAGGGCAGGGCCGATGAAGCAGAGGACAAGGTAAGCAGACGCTGTATCAATATTCTGCCAAATTGGAAATGCAAAAGCACGCGAGTGTCCAAGGCAGAGGGAGGGGGTAGCCTTGAGTAGACGCTGGTAGAGCTGGGCTAGGGAGAATGCGAGAACCGTGGGAAAATCCAGAATCCTACATTACACGCCTGGAATTATGATTACAAGGATTTTCACTCGATGGGGAATTGCCAAAAGAGAAAACATGTTGCCGAGGGACAGCACATCGTCCACATATTTCGCATTTCGACAACCTATCGATTCCTCACCCGACCATTGCTCATCCCACGTAAGGTTTACCCTTTTTCGAGGAACTTTTCACACTGATTATGCATTAATGCATCGAGTGTATATTAAAGCGTTCGGAAATGACATCCTTTGCATTCTGAAAACAGTTTCGGAAACTTTGGTTTTAGTTATAAGGTTGGTAGAGGCCTTAAACTAACTTTGATACGTTCCAGAATTGATCATGCTTAGGTGTTCACAGTCATGTACTGGAAAGCAAAACAGTTTCGACAGCCTTTTTTTTCTAGTGACATTGATAATCCATGTAGTTGTGAATTTGAGAATCACTGCTCGTATAGAATACATAGAGCAGTCTCAAGATCGTTGGGATTAGAGAGACATACACCATTGGGGTTAGAGAGACTTGCGATCTTTTGCGCAAATTCTTGAGCAGTGGCTCCTAAATTTTACAACTAGACTAATTACTAATGTTTGTAAAAAACAAAAACACTGTCGAAACTGTTTTGCTTTCCAGCGTACTTTTTCAGTCGTGTACTATTTCTGTTTACAAACTTGGTTTAATTATCAATTTTGTGATATCAGATAGAGAAATGGGTAAATTTTTTATTGTTTACTATTTTGATTAGCGAATCTCCCGATCGTAAGGTTGATTGTGTGTATCAACTGATCAATTACAGAACGTCTCTAAGTTAGTTTAAGGCCTACCAACCTTGTAACTAAAACCAAAGTTTCTAAAACCGATTTCGGAACGTAAACGGAATTGTTAACATCGTTGTTCTTCTTCGAAGTGTAAAGGCCCATCTACAATGGCTGCAAGAATAAGGTTGTAAGCGTAAGCAGTAAGAAATGGACCAACCATAATCGATTATTCTTATAATAATCGATTGTGGTTGGTCTATTTCTTACTTCTTACGCTTAGAACCTTATTCTTGCAGCCATTGTAGATGGGCCTTAACAGTGGTCAGTGCAACAACTTAGTATACTAGCTGCCTAAGTCTTGAGCTAGTGCAGCCGGTTCAGTGCAGGTTTGTAGTGAAACCTGGTTTAATTTTAAAAGTAAATATACAACACACGTAATCTTACTTAATGAGCCAGGCTGGCTGCTGCATTGTGTGGCGTTCTTTCTTGCACTTTTGCACCGATGTGAACCACACTGTACTTATCTGTCCTAGTTCAGTTCAGTTCAATTCATCTCAGCACTAGTGCTGTTTTCGTGCTTCGAAAAAGAACTCTATTGTACTCACTTGTCATAGTTCAGTGTAAAGCCCTAAATCATCAGACCAATAATCAGAGGTGCACATACACGTTACCCTCTCCATTTCCCATAGTCAACATATTGGCCCCGCAACAAACAGCTGATCGCTTTTAAAGTAATCTCTGACACAATTTGGTCATTCAGAAATGTTTTTACTTTGATTGCAACATTGTAATCAACGTGAAAAAAGAGATTTTTGAAGTTTCGGAATATCGAACAAGAAATGTCGATACATGACAACGATATCTTGTTAAAACGATAAAGTAATATTATATGACATTTGTTTTGTTCGTTGTTGTCTCGGAACTCGGAGCTCATTTTGTTAATAACATTACAAATATTAATCTTTTCCGCTCGGAAATATCAGCTATAGGTCTAACATTCCTGGTTCTGATTGAAGTCGCGGTCAGCCGATCAGCAAGCGAGCCTCCGATTGCGCTTCTCTGATTATTCAGGACTCTAGTGCAATGCAGTTCAATTTATTTCAGTGTTAGTACAGTTTACGTGCTTCGAAAAAGGACAAACCCAGTGTTTTCACCTGTCCCAGTTCAGTTCAGTTCAATTCGGTTCAATATTTGTGCAGTTTTTGCCTCGAAGAAGAACAAACTTCTAGTTGAGGTGATCGGACCTCACGGTAGACCCTGGATGGAGCCTCCTGTCTTATCAAGCAGGATTCATCCTCTTCAAGATTATTTACCCCCGTTCTATACCGTACACTGGCATAGTACACTCGCCATGTTCCTTTACCGACGACGACGGCGACGACGACGAGCCGACCCGTTTCCACGCCCCCGCGAGCGTTTCTTACCCTCTTAAATCTAGCTTTACCGACGGTTACTCTCGAAATCTCCTTCCCTATATGGTGCACTGTGGAGACCTCGAATTTACCAGCCGGAGGCAAGCCAGGTGCTCACTTTCGGCAAGCCCGCCGATGATACTTCCGTTACAACGCAAACGGAAACGCGAAGAGAGACGAGAAGCAAGCTCGCCTCGCGCGCCAGAAAAATCACGTCGTAAAACATCACGTAAATAATCGCAAAACGTAGCAACACTCTCGAAACTGTCGGCAGCTCTTTTTCAGACTCGACTGATTACGGAGAGCGGGCTTTCCCAAGCGAAGCCGAATGCTCGCTGCCAGTTGCGATTGATGAAAGCTATCTCGAGGCTGTACCACGTCCGCTATCAGCCTCACTCGATGAATGCAACCACCCTCTTGCCTGAAATCGATCGCCACCCTCTGCGTTAATTAAAGTTTCACGTAAAAAAGCGGGTAGTCTCTGGCGTGAGGGGGAAGGGGGGTTGAAACTCCGTTATCGTTGCCGCCGCGAGGTATCGATTCATCGCAGCGATGTGTGTCGGTGCCCGTCGGTATCCGTCGGTATTTTAACAGAGAGTGCAAGAGAAAGGGAGAAAGCGCGAGAGAAAGAGCAAGAGAGGGAACGAGCGAGAGGGCGAAAGACTGATAGGAGTAGCAAGATGGCCGTGCGGCCGGCCGGCGAGGTCGTCGTTTTGTTATGACCCCGAAATTTGCTCCGGCGAAAGCACGTGCGCCCGCGACGGTACGTTCTCGCAGTGTCGCGTGAAGGCGATCATCGTCGTCCCGATCGCGCGTCAACGCGATCGCCGCCGCCCCGTCGCTCGTCGTCGAGAACGTTGGGACGCGTCGACAGAAATCCCGGCCGTCGCTCCCGGCGAACGCCGGCGAAGGTCGAGGTCGTTGTTCCCGTTCCCGTTCCCGTTCCCCGTGCGCGAGGGAGCATGGCTCGCAGCAGGTGACATCGATGAAAGGTAAATCAGCCGATGACGCCTCGCTGATCGCGAATCGCGCGAGATCACCGACGAATTCGCGCCCCGAGGCTCGTCCTCCTCCGTGTTTATCCGCGACGGCTCGCTCACCAAGTGCTTTCGTGCGTGCGTCGAGTGATCGGGTTAGCCAAGGCGATGTGGAATGTCGGCCGCCAGATGTGTGCAGAACGCTCCGTGGAATGGATGTTTATTGTATTAGGAGGTTGAATTAATTCTGGTCTTATTTTGTCCATCTTTTTTTATCTTTGTTTTAAAGAAATGGCTAAATTTAACCATATCTTCCGTCGTTAGCTGCGACTTTTTCCCCATCCTCCTGGCAATATAGCAATTCCACGACGACAGAACGATCTGTTCTTCGAAGCAATCCAATCAGACACTCATTTTTGCACATCCTCGTCATCATTGAAGTGTGTATCTGCTAAAGCGCGTTGCATCGATCGGAATAGATGGTAATCAGATGGTGCTAGGTCTGGAGAGTACGCTAGGCGCGGAAGGATTTCCCGTTCGGGCTCTAACAATGTTTGCTTAACTATCGAAGCAACATATGGACGAACATTATCGTGCAAAAGAATCACCTTGCGCCTATTGTTAGTTATCGCTGGCCTTTTTTTTCTTTGCATCAATTCATCATTTAGTTTGTTCGATTGTTGCTGGTATCGCTCCCCCGTAACTGTTTCATTCGGTTTTAGAAGCTCATAGTACATCACACCTTCCACATCCCATCAAATACGAATAAGAACTTTGCTTCGTGACCGTGAATGTTCCGTTTTGATGTCGATGTTGATGGTTGCCCTGGAACAACCCATGATTCTTTTCGCTTTGGATTATCAAAATAAATCCACTTTTCATCTCCAGTTACAATTCGCCACCAAAAAAATCTTTTTTTCCCGTCCGGCGAGCAGACATGGCGATATTCAAGCGATTTGCAATGGTATTTTCACTTAATTCATGTGGAACCCATTTACCTTCCTTTTGAATTTTTCCCATGACGTGTAGGCGTTTAAAAATTGTTGATTTATCGACGTTGAGTTGTTTAGCCAATTGTTTTCCCGTTTAAGCGGTGTTTTCACTCATATAATGCTTGCAACTCAGAATTTCCGAATTTTCTCGGCTGATCAGTACGTTCTTTGTCACTCAAATTGAAATCACTACTTTTGAATCGTTGAAACCAACATTTACGGTTGAAATACGATGAAGCTTGATCGTTATAAGTTGTAACAAGCATTTCATGAACTTTAGTTGCCGATTTTTTCAAATCAAACAAAAAAATAATGAATGTCGAAGATGCAATTTTGTACGATCTATTTTAGAAGCACATAAACAATGAAAATCCATCAGTAACAGTAGCGCGCAAACTGTCATAGGGTGTTATAGGGAATAGTCAAATCTTTCAGTGCTGCCAGATTTCAACATTCGTACTAATTATTAACTTGTTATTAAAGCCATCTATTATTAAAGACTAGAACTAATTCAACCTCCTAATATGTCGTTTTAGATCCGTAAGTAGAAGTAACAGACCCCAGATAGCACAATGACACCCTCCGGAAATCCTAAGGGCGGACGTTGAAGATATCCATTGTGGATATCCAAATTTTATCTCGAGGCATACTTTGAATGTCCCGAAGAAGAGAAAGTAATAGCTGAATAATATCCTTTAAGATGCCTAGAGGGTGTCCTGTTGGATGTCCTTCCGTGAACTTCCACGGGATGTGGTATGGATATTCCTTAAGCCGTAATCACACTAGCAATTACCGATTGAATTCCAATTGCGATTGGCGATTAACAATTATCCAATCACATTTATAATTGTGGTTAGCAATTGCGACCACTAACTACGTATATTTTTATATCCGAAAAGGAAAGATTCAACGAAAGGTCCAGCATCGGATCAAAATGGCAAGGAACAATTATCAATATTGGAAATGCATGCAGAAACGAAAATTGTCCGCTGTGATATTTCTAATGCTCGCTGAATATAGATACTGACACTCACTTCACATAACCTCACCTACATCAATCCACTACATTGAGGAGAAGGAAAATGAGCAAAAGAAAACTCAAAATCAAATTCGCTGATGTATCATGTTTATTAGAATTATTTACTTGTTACACGTGGGCCTATAAGATATTACTTTTTGCCAAAGGGTTTCTTTTAAATCATTTCTTCCGTATGTTGGATAAGAAACATCTCACAATTATGATCAATTTTTCACAGTATGATCAATAAAAATTCCTGCTCAATAGTAAATGCTTGTTTCTTTGGTGGCATTATATATATATATATACTTATGTAATCTTATCCGAAATTTAAAAAAGAATATCTTTAAGAAAAAGAACACTATATATAGTACCGGTTGCATTACAGTCTCTGTTATATTTATCGCTTTGGCGCCTTCTTATGAACTAATCTGTCACGTGATTGAACTCGAATATTTCATTGGCTACGATTAGTCGCTGACTGCAATTGACGATTATAAAATAGAACATTGTCTAAACGGCAATCACCAATTTCAATCGGTGCCTATTTTGCCCTGATTGATTGAAAAGTAATCGCAATCCAATCGACAATCGCTAGTATGATTACTACTTTAGGCACCTCAAGGAAAAGGAAGGATCATAGTGTATTGAATTTACTGACTGCGAATTGTGTATTTTCTGTTCGAATTAAATATAAAGGGAAAAAGCTCAATTCTCAGCTGTCTCAATTCTCTAAATCGGAATTGGCTAATTGATTACATCGATAGTTCAATTTTGTTCTTAGAAACAAAAAATTTCTAGACCTTTTCAAATCTTGATCGTTTAGAATTCTAAAATCTTTTGATTTTAGAAGAAATCATGCTATTAATGTATTCGATTTGCCAAGTCCGGTTTTGGACCGAGACGAATGCTGTCTTTTCCTTATAATTTAAACAGGTTAAATATGTTACATTTCTATGGTTTATTCTTGAGACATCTTTCAAAAGATTATGCTGTCCGGGTTCTCATGCTATTTGAGACTAACGAATATGCAGTGGACATTTACGGGAGATTTATATTTTATGTTGCGTTGCAATCAATCGAGTTAACATAATTGATATACATAAAGCCTCATTTACAACACAACACAACTGAATATCCTGCAAAAACCCCAGGACATATCCTGAGTGCGTCCAGGGTATACTCGGATACTTTCAAGAAACTCCCATGTCCTGAAAATATCTCAGAACATCCTGGACATATTCAGGATCATCCTGAGGACAGCGCAGACTTCCAGCAGACATGTCCCGCTCTCCTCGAGTATAGGAATCCGCAAAAAACATCGATGTCAAGTGATCATAGATGATTACATTTCGATGTTCCGATATTTTGCCATCGATGTAACGCCTTAAGCCGTAATCACACTAGTGACTGCCGATTGGATTACGATTGCGATTGGCGATTGGTGATTAAAATAGAACATTGTCTAAATGGCAATCACCAATCTCAATCGGTGCCTGTTTTGTCCTGATTAGTTGAAAAGTGATCGCCAATCGTCAATCGCAATTGCAATCCAATCGGCAATCGCTAGTGTGATTATCGCTTTACGATACATCGATATTTTATCGATGTTTTTCTTCGATATTCTGTTTTTACACATTTAATTCTTTCATACCTCTAGGACATATATGTCCCGCTTATGAAAAAAATCATAACTTTAAGACAAATAGTTCTAGTTTAAAAAGTAAATAGTTTAAAAAGGAAAATGGAAGAGAAAAATTGCAAGATAGTGCAGACATTGCAGCTAAAAAGAAAACACCTATGAGTAAATAAGAAAAATGCAAACAGTGAGAAAATTAACCATTTACAGTCGATTATTCTCCTTACGGTCAAGAAATAATCAACTGTGATATTACTTTTACAATCCGTAAATAAGAGTTTATGGAACTCGTAAGAATTGAGATACGTCCTATTTATATCGTCTATTCTCATTTTCTCTTGCTCTACCTTGTTGATATAGCTTGTATTTCTTAATAAAAAAATCTGTGATGAGTGTATGTTGCTACGAATTTTTTATGTTCTATTAACAATATTTGCTTGTGTAATTCATTTACTGCATAATTCTTTTATTATATCGTAATCTTATGCATTAAATAAAAAGAAATTAATTTTGCACAATATACAGTAATATGCGAGAGACAAAAGAATTTAATTTTGAATAAAAACATCGATGTCAAGTAAATATCGATGTTAAGATAGAATCGATATTTATCGAATATCGATATTAAGTTTCGATGTTAATTTCGATGTCAAATATCGATGTCACTCTTACCGATGCGGAACCCTACTCGAGTACTCGAATATCTCTTTGTTGCTTTCGGGCGTTGACAAGAGCCACAGCTTGTTGTCTAGCGGTACCGAGACGTCACGTTTATACTTTTATCGTTATTTTTGCACACGTTACTTTCCAGCTTGTATGCTTTCGTGACATTTTGCTCCTTTTGCAGCGTGCGCTTTTGAGGGTGCTGGTGAGTCGCGTCGCGATGTGAAAGGGAACCTTATCAGGCGGTATCGCGCTAGCACCGCTTGAGGACGATATATCGGTTGCGACAGCGGCTTAATGAGTCGCGTCTCGTGTAGAGAATTGGCTCACCGCCAGTGTATGAGTAATCCTCACTTCCCGCCGACATCCGCACATTAAATAAAACGAAGAGATGCAGTCGTCATCGTCGTCGTCGTCGTCGTCGTCGTCGTCGTCGCTACCGTCGCCGACGCCGCCTCTTCGCGTCGTCCGGGCCGGGGCCTTACTTCGCCTTCGCGACTTTGTCGCATGCGAACTCGCGCGCGAGGAGAGTCCGTCGAACGAAATCGAGCGCGGAGTTCCTCGCTTCGTCCGCTGAATGATTCTCACGGACGTCGCGCTGAAGAGCAATCGTTATCGAGTCGCGGGACGGCGTTTCTTCCCGGCTGGCCGCGCCGCGGCCATCGCAGCAGGTGGTTCCACTGTGCACGTTAATACACATTGCACGGGGAATTGCGTGGCGCGACAGGCGAGCCCGTATTTATCGAATATATTATTGACCGGCGGCCCGGCAATTTTCGCGTGTTCGTTAAATTTCTACGCAATAATGCTCTCCGCGCATGAGTGGCGTCTCGTCGTAAAATACGCTGGCTTTGTCGCGGGTATCTCTGCCGAGAGAGAGAGAGAGAGAGAGAGAGAGAGAGAATGTGTGTGTGTGTGTGTCGCTGGTTTTATTACGCCACTAGACGACGTCGCGCCGAGATGTACTAAAAAGAAGAGACAGAGGAAGGGACAGAGAGAAAGGAAGATATATTCTGTTTCTCCGTTTCGTGAACTGTTTCTAGTTGTTCCGATCGTGCAGCAATTTAGAAGGCAACGCGGACGCGCGATATTTCACGGCGGATTACTAAAATTAAGCGACGCCGCGCGCGCACGAGAGGGCGACACACGTCGCCCGCGCCTAATTACGCTCGCCGAATAAACGCGTTCTTTCTCCGCTCTTTTTGTCCCGCCATTGTCCCGCAGGTTGCGATAATTTCTAGCGCAACCGCGGGAAACTGTTGAACGTCCATTGTGCGCTCTCTCGAAGGGTGCGCGCGCGCGCACACAGCGTCAATGGCGTTATTTCAATAGCGTTATTGATACACGCCTCTCCTGAGCGATACAATGAGCATTTAACGGCTTTCACGTCCAATAAAAGCCGCGAGAATGTTGCTCGAGGCCTCTCTCTCTCTCTCTCTCTCTCTCTCTCTTTTTTTTCTTCTTCTCTCTCTCTCTCTTCTCTCTCTCTCTCTCTCTCTCTCTCTCTCTCTCTCTCTCTCTCTCTCTCTCTCTCTCTCTCTCTCTCTCTCTCTCTCTCTCTCTCTCTCTCTCTCTCTCTCTCGCTCATGAGGCGAGTTAAGTGAGTCACCCTTGCTCACGCGGCACCGGATATTGAAACACACCGGCAGCAGCGACTTCCTCATAGCCGCATTGTCAAAGCGCACTCGGGATCGCTCTCCGGCCTGCTCTCTCATTCCTCGGCGTGTCTTCTTCGTCTCGAAGCCTGCGCTAACGGGATGCACAAGTGGAGCGGATCGATAATTTTCAAGAATGATCCCGAGAGAAGAAGGCGGCGGAGGAGAGCTTCTCGCTCGCGGGAAGCCTCGCTCGCTGGGGAATTCTTCTTCGCGAATCGAGACTCTCGCTCATCCGTACTCGTCGACTGTCGCGCGATCGACTCGATCGTCAATTATCAGACGCCGCAGGGGACGGCGCTCTTTTAGGGAGCGAGCTCGCGCCGGCTCTCAGGGTCATCGGCATGACCTACGGTGGTTGCGCGCGTGTCGTGTATGCATACGAGTAGCATCTACAAATTCACCCATTGGCCACGAGCCAACGTGACTCACCGCCTCTAGAAAACCCCCGGAGTTTATGTACTTCGCTGCCGTTTGCCTCGCTTCAGTTCGGCGCGATCTTCACCGGCGAGCGGACGAGGCAGCCCCGGCCTCTCGGCGTCCCTGTGCGCTTGTTCGCGTTTGTTGCGAAGGTCGACGCGAAGTATTGGCGTAGATGAAGCGTAGATATTCTACGCGACGAGCTGCTGTAAAATAAGGATAGAGTAAGAGGTTAGAGCCGCAGCTCTAGAGAAACCGTCTACCATGGCAGCGTTCAATCGGGGTAAGACGAAGACGACGGTGAAGACAGTATCGCATCGTAATTACGTATTTTACGATTATCCAGGATATCGATGACTACTTCTCGTCGCATGAGAGTCAGTTAAGTTTAGCGGATCCGCGGATCTCGCGATTTCATCGGTACACGGAAGGGGCTCTGAAGGGGCTATGAAATTACCAGCAACTACGAGACGCGGTGAATTTCCTCCGGGAACGTTCCGTCGGAGAAATCAGAGATGAAAGCGCGCGACTGTACGACGAACGGGGCTATCATCTCGCGGGGATGAAAGCTGATCGCTTTACGCCGCGAAGCGCGTGGGCGACGCGGCACGTCGCGTCTCGCGTCGCAAAGACGACAAGGGAAGGCGATGAGACTCGCGAGAAAACACCGAAACGGTAAAGGCAGGAGGAGGAGAAAGAGGACCGGAGGGCGGCGCAGACAGACAGAGAGAGAGAGAGAGAGAGAGAGAGAGAGAGAAAGAGAGATCGATATAAGTTGGGCAGCACATGCCGGGAAAACATTCCGGCTTTCCGTCGAGAGAGAGAGACGATTTCCCCGCGTATTGATTTTCTCTCGACAAGTCCCCTTTCGGCCGGCCGTCGCCGGTGGACAAAGCTCTCGCTCTCGCTCCCGCACGCTTGCGAGCGAGCGTTAAGGCGATATCGATTTTTGACAGCTGCTGCGAAACGTGCACCCCGTATACCGCGTGCGAACCGCGTAAGTTGCGTATGGACGAGCGTAAGCGCGTCCTACGTACAGTTGGAAGGGTTCCCCCCTGATGCACGAGTCCTCCCTCTCCCTCTCCCTCTCTCACTCTCTTTTTCCCGCTCTCTCTCTCTCTCTCTTTCTCTCTCTCTCCCCCTCTCTCCCTCCCTCTCTCTTTTTCTCTCTCTTTCCCCCCCTCTCTCTCTCTCTCTCTCTCTCTCTCGCTCTTTTTCTATCCGTCTATCCACAAGCGCACGCAAACGCAACGCGAGATCCTTCGCACACTCGCGCGATTTCGATCCCCGCTTTCCTCGAAAAGCCCGCTCGGCCTCATCGTGTCTATTACTGACCCCGCGACCGCGACTCCTCGCTCGATCAGCTCAACGTACTCGACGTAAGTCTCACATCCGGGGCACTGCGGCTAGACGGAGGTTCCTCCGCGTTTAAGTACCTTGGGTCCCTATGTGTCCGCGAGATATCCGAACAACGCAAAGAAGAAGAATCAATGCCTGAATAGAAGTTGCGTAGAGAAGCACCGCACGACACCGCTGAATTGCAAACGTTGTATTTCCGGTTGCTTGGCTCGCCCAACAGCTCAAGACTCATCCTTAAAGGACTAAGCAGGAATAGTTATTTACTTTTTAGATATTTTATGTTGTAGCGCGTCGATGTACAGCTGTACCGATCGATCAGCGAAGTTCTACGTCTCCGGGAAACACGGCGCGAGTTGATGCTCGTTTATACATGAACGCTTACTCATTCACTCGCTCACTCACTCTCTGTCCGTTCCAGGTACGGATGATGGAGGAGCGGCTGGTGAAGGGTGAATACTGCCTAAGCACATCCGGCGTCAGTTCTCCGCCGCATTCGCTACCGTCCACCTCCGGTACGCAGAATGACAAGATCGAGGACGTCCATTGTGCCTGCATCTCCAAGTTAGAGACGCAAGTTGAAGAGCAGGTAAACGGAAACACTTGCATAGGAGGAACTGGCAGACGCGTTGAAGCAAGTTTGCTTCTTTCGCCGGGGGAGAAAAAAAACTTCGACAGTCTGAGGAGCTTTTGAGTCACAGTCGGTTAAAAGTAACTGGTGATGAAAACGCATTCTCTTAGCAGTACACGAAGATAACTGCGACGAGTCACAATTCGTGTTACTCTCGCGCTCTATTTTCTCGATACTCGAGATTACGATATCCGACGGCCGCCCGAATGGGCGGGATCCGGCTGAAAGCGGTCTTATCAGTCAGTCGTCGTTGCTCGTTTGCAGAGACAATTACGGCTGCAAGACGCCAGGCAGGTGGAGGCGAAAGCAGCGAGGATAAAGGAATGGGTCACTAACAAGCTGAGAGAACTAGAACAACAGAATCAACACCTGAGAGAACAAAACAACAAGTGTAACCAGCAGCTCGAGCTGTTGCGCAATCATATCACCAACATCGGACTCAAACCACCCGTAAGTTTCGCGATGGTCGGCCGTCGACGTGCTCCTGTTTTTCTCCTGATTTATAGCATCAAGGCTTCTGCTTCTCCTCGCCGCAAATTCTGAGCGAAGAGGTCCAACTAAAAGCTAAAAGTTCCCACGGGTTACGTAGAAGCAAAAAGATACATCCGTAAAATGACGCCTGCAGTCGACTGAGTGCATTTCCAAAATGCTTCGAAAACGCTTCTTCTTCTTCGAAGCAAGTGATGAAATCATAAGAAGAGATAGAAAGGCAGTTAGAAAAGAAAGTTGCATATCATGTTAATTTTACGGTTATTTATTGATTCTCAGAGGAGAAATTTTCGGAACATTATAGAAAGATGCGAAATATCTTAAAATGTGTGGGAATTTTTAATATAAGTTTCTTTGCTTTTGATATCATCAATCAAAAAGACATCAATCGACTCTTTGTATGGCACATTTTTCCTGCCTGACGGATTTCTATAAAATCTTGCATTTCTATGTTTCTTGGGCTTTGCTGATTACAAATTTAAGATTAAGTTTAAAAAATTCAAAATGGCAGATCCAAGCTGGCATATAAGGATAAATTAGCGTAAATCTAAATAGATGTAAATTAGTTCAACACTATATAAAAGTTTTTCAGATCGTTCATTATGAACTTCATAATTCAGATTTACAAATTCATTCAAGTAATTTGTTTATGAAAAAATCTAGCGTACGAAAAATTTCGAAAAGAATACGTATTATATTCTGACATGTGAAAAATATTCAATAAAATGTTTAGCCTTTAATTTTAAATACTTTTCAAGAAATTAATTTTTTTTAATAATTTGTTCAACTTTATTTGTTTATAAGTAATTAAAAATGAATTGGATATAAAAACTATGTATTAATATATCAGAAAAATCTGAGATCCTACTTATTTTCATTAAACATTAATTAATATATCGTAAAAGTGAAAGGAAAAAAGTATATTTATTACTGCTACACAAAGAGTTAACAGAACTTTGAACCAGGTGCAAACACATTTATTGGTAGGTGTAAGTCTGAATAAATGTAAATCAGATACATACTATTTTTTCAAGTCATTAACTACGAATTTCATATCAGATTTACAAAATCTCAAGCACTTGGTTTATAAAAAAGTCTAGCGTGCGAGAAATTCCGAAAAAAATATATATATTATGTTGTCTAAAAAGTATTGAGCCTTTGAAGGTCAAAATTGAGAATACATTTATTGTTATTTGAAAGTAACATTATGAAACTACATATGCACCATTTTGTTCGATGACCTTCTGCCATTTTTCCGGCAACACCATAATCCTGTCGCTATAGAACTTCTGCGGTTTCTGGTCCAAAAATTGTGACACATGGTTTTCACAGGCCTCTTTTGAAACTAACGTGACACCATTCAGGGAGTTCTGCAGAGATCGAAACAAATGATAGTCTGACGGTGCCAGGTCCGGGCTATAATAGTGGATGCATTAAAACCTCCCAGCCAAGTTTTCTCAATTTCTGACGGGTCGTTAAAGATGTATGCGGTCTGGCGTTGTCAGCGTAGTATACGACATCCTTTCTGTTGACCAGTTCCGGCCGTTTCTTTTGAATTGCTAGGTGCAATCGCGCTAATTGTCGACAGTACAGGTTCTAGTCTATCGTTCTGCCTGGTGGCAGCAGCTCGTGATGCACAATGCCCTTCCAATCCCACCAAACACACAGTATAACCTGTGTGACTGAGCGTCAGTGTGGGCTTTGCCACAGACTGTGGAGCTTCTCCTCGCTTCGACCACGATCTTTTTCGCACATTGTTGTCGTAAATTATCCACTTTTCATCACTCGTGATCAACTGCTTCAGAAATGCCTCGATTTCGTTACGTTTCAGTAGAGATTCGCAGATAGAAATTCGATGGAGTAAATTTTTTTGAGTCAGATCATGTAGCACCCAAACATCGAGCTTCTTTTTGTAGCCAGCTTTCTCCAAATGGTTTAACACTGTTTGGTGATGGATGTTTAGGTCATTGGCGATGTCATGACTGCTTACCCCGCCGGTCTTGCTCGACTTTTGCCAGAATATCATCCACTTTTTCTGTGATTGGTCGCCCACTGCGAGGAGCATCTTGGACATCGAAATTTCCAGAACGAAAGCGACTGGACCATTTTTGGACTGTTGCTTTTGATAACGTATCTTGCCCATAAACAGCACAAATTTCTTCACGGGCCTGCGCATTATTTGCGCCTTTATCGAAATAAAATTGTAAAATGTAGCGCAGTTTTGTGGGAAGTTCACTCATCTTCACGGCGCAATACCTTACGTCTGATTATAAGAATTCCAACACTTTTTATACGTCTTCTAGCTTCAACTGTCAGCTGTCAAATAACGTTAAGCCTGACCTACTGCAACTCATATACCCTGAGATTTGGGACACTAATGCTATCTCGTGCGCAAAAGGCTCAATACTTTTTAGACAACCTGATATATATACAGGGTGCTAAAAAAGGCTGACAAACCTTAAGAGATAATAGAAGATACGTAAATAAACAATATGAAATAGGAAACTAATAATTGGGAACTTATTATATATGAGGTGTGAAAGAAAAATACTATTATTATACAATTGCATTTTACTGACATACTTTTGTATGTACGTAAGCAGGAGAAATGCATTCAATTTCAGCTAATTACAGCAATATTACACATAATCAACTTAATATGTCCGAATTTTGTAACATTAAACAACGGAAGGATATATTCAGTCAAATATAGCTCAAAATGTGATCTTTCTACGTTGCTACATGATTTCATTTTCTGCGCATCTTACGTTTTCAAATTATTGAATTATTCGTTTATTGGAAATTGAGTGCATTTCTTCGTTATTATTACGTGCATAAAAAGGTATGTCGGTAAAGTGCAATTGTGTAACAACGGTATTTTTCTTCCACACATCATATATAATGTATTCCCGATCATTAAATTTTCTATCTCATATTGCTTATTCATGTATCCCCTATTATCTCCCAAGAGTTGTCGATATATCTTTTTAGCACCTTGTATATTATATTTTGACACATAAAGAATAATAACATTTTCAACTTTTATAATCTTAAATACTTTCCAAGAAATATTATACAGGGTTTCCGGAATCTTTGGAAATGAAAAATTGTAAAGATCAATCAGGTTAAACTGAAAAGAAAAGTCAAGCACCATTTTGGAAAAATTGCAATAATTATTAAGTTATTAATGAATGAAAATCATTAATATATTACTTCTAGAGGCTTTTTTAACCGATAACTTTAACTGATAACTGAACATTTGATAATTTGTTTGCAAAATGGTAAAGGAACAAAACTTTTTGTTCAGAATAACTTAATTTGCATAATTATATCACGGCTATTGTGCCTAGCGATAGGTTCAAGATTCAGTTCAAAATTCAATATACTCACATCTATCGCTAGACATAATAGCCGTTATATAATTGTAGGTTGGGTCATTCTGAATAAAAAAGTCCTTTATCATTTTGGAAATAAGTAGGCAAATTTTCAAGTTATCAATTAAAAGAGCCTCTATATGTGTCTCATTTTCAATCATTAATAACTTAATAACTACTGCGATTTTTGCAAAATGATATTTGACTACTCAGTTTGGTCTGATTAACCTTCACAATTTTTCGGTTTTAAAAGATTCCGGGCCTATACAAAAAACCTTGAGAACTACTACAAGCGACTGTCATATAATTGTATTATAAAAAGTTACTTAGAACTTCACCTCTATAACATATTTAAAAATAAAAAAAAATCGATGAGTTCTGTGTTATCTTTCATATATATTTAGCGAATTATATCTTCGCGGGAAATTGACACGTCGCGAGAGAAAAGTATATTGAATTTTGAATTCTAAACCTCGAACCTGTCGCTAGACATGATAGCCGATATAATTGTAGATTAGGTCATTCTGAAGAGAAAAGTCCTTTACCATTTTGCAAATAAGTAGACAAATTTTCAAGTTATCAATCAAAATACCTTCTAGATGTGTTTAATTTTGAATAATTAATAACTTAATAACTTATTAAAACTTAATAAAACTGTGTTTTTTGCAAAATGGCACTTGACTTTTCTTTTCAGTTCGATCTGATTAATCTTCACAATTTTTCGCTTCCAAAAAACCCCGGACACCTTGTATATGTTATAAAGCATCATGAAGCTTTTCGTAACGCAGGCACCAACGAGAGCATCGCTGTCTCTGGAAGTAGACCCCACCTTGCGTAGACGATCCGAGAGCCTGGAAGGCACGCCGCAGACGGTGCCAGAGTGCGTGCAGAATATCGTGACGGAACCGCAAACGGCCACGAAGCATCGGAGGCATTTGTCCGCTTGCGGCACCATTCAGCGAGGGATCCCGACCAGCAACATGGACTCGAGGTAAGGTTCTTCCCTCCCGCCGCAGCGAGCTCACATTTACGGACGCAAACGTTCTGCGTAAACTGCATTACCTCCGCCGCCACAAGAGGCTGAACACCACACTTCTCACTCGATATCCTTGACGGGACGCGAATAAACAAGAATACATCCGTACAGCTCGTGCTTTCGATTCTCCTTGGGAGGCCTCACGACGTGATAGCGGCGCCCGAGTTTCCGAAGTGTGGTACCCTGTAACGTCCTGGGACTTCCTGAGGGGATCCATCGGCCTTCCCAACTGTTCCTCGATATCACGAGACTTGATTCCTATATATTTTGCCAAGCATTAGTATTATTACCTTGAAGAAACACGCGCGGGCGCACGCACACACTCACATGTACGCACACGCAGCACAACACACAGGAAGCAGTGAACTCGGTTCCGTGCTTTATGCTTGCCGCTTTTCTTTACTTCCCCTTAGTCTGTTGTCCGAGGAGCTGGCCGCCGCGGTGGAGAACTTGGTGATGTTGCCGAACATACCCGGTGTCTCGGACATGAACAGGGACAGCGGGAGCTCGGAAACGGTGCACGACTACGCCGAGATCTACACGCCCAGCAGAGAGGGCATGAACTGGCTGCAGGGTGGAGGCCAAGGCCCCCGGCCGCCGACTCCGCCTTTGCACAGATTCCCCAGCTGGGAGGCGAAGATATATCAGGTGATGTACGCGATCTGTAGAGATCCGATATATAAGTGTTCGTCGAAGCGAAACGAATTCCACGCGATGTAACGATCCGCTGGACAATTTGTAGGTGGCAGACGGCGGCCTTGGCATCGGTCCACCGTCAAACGAGGAATCCGCGCCATCCACGATGACTAACACGACCAGCTCGTCGAAGCATTCCCAGGTGACGGGGCATAATTTGACAGCGCACAACTCTCAAGGCTACTGCGATATTTCGGTTCCAGTGTACGCGACTGTCAAAGGTATTTCCTGATTATGTCACTTACTGCGATTCGCACGAGTAATGATCGAGTTGAAGCTATTGACAGTTGAATTAATTTTCGCCCACTCAGCGCTGTAGAATGAAGCTAACGCTGCTTTTCATGTCTAATGACGCTGATGCTGTGTTCTGCAGGACGCGCTAGTCAAATCAGATCGATGCCCTTTGGCGACAGCTCCGACGACAGCTCGGACGGAGAAGAACATCCTAATCAGACCGAGACCAACACCAGAATCACCAACAGTTCGTCCGATAACACGGATTCTTCCCTCGGCAGCGGAAGCAGCCCATCGAAGAGCATCAAAACCACCAGCAGTCTTAGCCCCGCGAAGAGAAGCTCCAGCGGTTCCCCTAGTAAAAGCGTAAAACGTGGTGAGTTTTATCCGGCTTCCTAGAAGACGACACCAAACAGTAAGGAAATATTGAGCTTCGCGCGTAAGACATCGGACACCCGACAACTTGAATATCGCTCGACTTGCAGACACTTCTCTCGAGTCAGGCTTGTCCGAGGATTATGCGATACCTCCTGATGCGCTCAGCTCGACGTCTCTGGAATCTAGCATGCCTAGTCTGCTGATGCGTGTATCCGGCGAAAGTCCAAAGCGACAAGAATCATTGGAGAAGACAGGTCACCTAGCGAAACTGGGCGGCAAGTTGAAGACTTGGCGAAAACGGTGGTTCGTCCTGAAGAACGGCGTGTTAACTTACTGGAAGAGTCAAAACGATGTCAATCGGAAACCTCAGGGCCAAATAATCTTGGATGAAGTATGCAGGTATGTATCTGCGATGCACACACTGCCCGCGATTCGCCAAATTTCACCCGAAATGTGCAGGGTGTTTTAGAAAAAGGTTTAGGACTTTAAAGACAGATAATACTCAAATGAAGGAAGGAAGTCTTAATAAATATGACCAAAAAAATTAATATTAACGGAATTACGAGCAACTATTTATTTTAATCAAAACAAGTGACTTATTAGCTTCTGCTGCTTTTGTATTCTCTGATGTAATTTGTCTATGTCATTTATCGGTCCATTTATGCTTTAAAGAAATCTCTAGAAGAGATCTCTTCGCTCTTGCTTGAAACATAAACAAACATCTATTTTCTTTCCATTTATACACACGTTTCACCGAGCAATTATTAGTCACATATCCTCGTGAACAATGAACGATTGTAGAGAATTGTCACAAAATTTTCATACTACAATGAGAATGATATTATCTCAATCAAAAAATGGCAGAAATGCATTTCATGTATGACCATGCGCTAGAAGCGAGTAAGTCACTTGCTTTAATTAAAATAAACAATTGTCCGTAACTTCGACACTGTTAATTTTCCGACCCATGTTTACATTTTTCCTGCATTTTGGACCTCCTGCATTCCTCTTCCTGGAGGATTCCTCCTCCATTTTGTGAATACTTTTGTAAATCTGTTCTTAAAGTCCTGAACTTTTCTTTTAAACATCTTGTATAACGAATTCACGAAGGAGAACACACTTCTTCATTTTTTCTTCTTTCACAAAGAACAAGATAAGAAGCACTTTTGTCCATCCTTCAGGATCAATAGAGCCGAGGGTGCTGCTACTTTTGAAATAGCCACCGGTAAAAAGACTTATTACCTAACTGCGGACTGCATCGCCACGATGGAGGATTGGATAAGAGTACTGCAGAACGTACAAAGGCGAAACGCAACGAAACTTTTACTCAGCAAGGAGGACAACAAGCCGACGATACAAGGTTGGCTGACAAAGGTGAAGAATGGCCACGCGAAGAAATGTTGGTGCGTGCTCATCGGCAAAATGTTCCTGTATTTTAAATGTCCCAGCGATACGGTGAGTGCACGTGCAAAAGTATGTGTGTGTGTGTGTGTGTATGTGTGTGTACGTGTCGTTGTTAAGCTTGTGCGGGAAAATGCAACAGCGGTTGTTGCGTTTTCGACACACAACGACGGACGAGTTTACTCAAGACTTCGGTTTCCTCGCCGCAGCTATCTTGACGTCAAAAGTGAGGGAATCCGTGCTAAAAATTCCTGCGGATCACAAAAAGATACATCCATAAAATAATCTTTGCAATTGACTGGATACATTTCCAAAATATTTCGAAAATTGTCGAAGCGATCAATAAATGGGCGAAAAATCAAGGCGACCAAATCCTGAGAAAAAGTAACTTAAAAAGAGAAAGGTCGTATGTCATATTAATCTCACGGTTGTTTATTGACTGGAAGCAACAGGAAAGTTTTCGGGGCATATTAGAAAAGTGCTCAATCGACTTAATCAGTAAGAATATTTAGCATGGACTTTTTCGCTTCTAACGTCAGAGTTTCACAGCGAGAAACCGGGAACCTTGATAATTCAGTGAATGTCTCAATGTCGTCATTGAAATCGCGACTTCAGAACCCTATCGGCCAAATCAACATGAGGGACGCTCGCGTGGAGGAGGTGGAACACGTGTCGGACAGCGACAGCGAAGAAAGGGACGCCGAGTGTCCGCACGAAAGAACAATCGGTATCTTCCCGACGCATCAAGGCCCGACGTATTTGCTGATGCCACACAAGCAGGATAAAGACAACTGGCTGTATCACCTGACGGTGGTCTCCGGCGGCGGACCAAGCGCGGGAACGCAGTATGAGCAGCTGGTACAGAGACTGATGGAAACCGACGGGGACCCCACCTGCGTGCTGTGGCGGCATCCTTTGCTGCTGCACACGAAAGAGAATATCACTAGCCCGCTAACGAGCCTGACCTCCGAGTCCCTGCAGACCGAGGCTATAAAGCTTTTTAAGGTTGACACGATTTCCTTCCTACGATAGCTTCTCTCAATCGAATGTATATACAGGGTGTTTAGAAAAAGGGTTCAGGACTTTAACCGCTTCGTTGGCATTGACGCACTAATGTGCACATCGTTTATTTTTTTATTGACTAGTTCAATTTTCATAAAAATTGGTACTCTAAGGTTTTTGAGGTTACTGAATTTTGAGGTTACTGAATAAGAATTTGAGGTCAAAATATAGCAATTCAAAATAGCGGATCCAAAATATTTCTTTATTAAATTTATAAAAAAAATTTAGCCCCTATTACATATACTGCATATATTACATATACTTTCTTGAATTTTCAAGTTTTAAACTCAAATTTAACTCAAAATTTAAACTCAAATTCATTTTTAAAAACCTGAAAAATCTCTAGATATCGAGTTTCACAATAATCACAACAATTTCCTTTTTTTGATTATCATATTGGATATGATCATATTGGATATCAGATGGATCTGCCATTTTGAATTTTGAAATTCATATTTAGCAACTTGGAAAACTCCTACATATCGAATTTCATGAAAAATCAGATACATTTTTTTGCCGCCATTTTAGATTCGCCATTTTGAATTTTCATATTTTTACCTCAAATTCATACTCAACCACCCGAAAAACATTTTAGTACCGACGTTTATAAAAATCAAGCATGATTTATATGTTGCCATTTTGGGTCAGTTGATACTATTTCTTAGTGCCAACGAAGTGGTTAAAGTGGTTGATGGTACTCACAAGGTGGAGGAAAAAAGTCTTAATAAACAGAAAAGTTAATATTGTCGGAGTTATGTACAATTATTTATTTTAATTGAAGTAAGTGATTTACTCGCTTCTGATGCACAGTCATATATATGACATGCACATCTGTCATTTCTTAATTAAAATAATACGAACGTACTGTAAAAATTTTGTGATAGCTCTCTGCAACTGTTTACTCTGTTTATGAGGATATATAACTAATAACTGCTTGATAAAATGTGTGTATAAGCGAAGAAAATAGATGCTTTGCATTCCAAGTTTGCATTCCAAGCAAAAACGAAAAGACCTTCTTCAGGGATTCCTTTAACCAAACATTCTCTTTACCGATAAGTGACATAGGCAAATTTCCATATAGAGAATACAAAAGCAGCAGAAATAAATAAGTCATTTGTAAGTCATTAGTTAAGGTAAAGAATTGTTCATTAGTCCGACAATATTAATTTTCGATTCATGTTTATTAGGACTTTTTTCCTCCATCTTGTAAGTACCATCTACCCTTGAAAGTCCTTAATTCTCTTTTCAAACATTCCGTATATATATATTTTTTTGCTTCTCACTTTTATTCAGCGCAGAGAGAGAGGAGTATGAAGAGTTAAAACTTAGGAGTGTGAGGAGTTAGGAAAAAAAAGAGATCTAACTTACGGCTGATGTAATCTTACACACTTTTAATCGTACAGGCTTGTCAGCTGTTTATGTCGGTGGCAGTAGAGCAAGCAGGTATCGACTACCACGTGGTTCTGGCACAAAACGCACTGCAACAGTGCCTAGACCAGCCTGAACTTCAGTCTGAATTCATATGCGCACTGGTAAAGCAGACAAGTCGTCACACGCAACACCGTTTGGGCGTACAGGTAAAAAAGGCCGCCAGACTTGTGTCACTGGGTACTGCGCGCGTTGTAAGTCCTGCTTATTGTTTAACAAAAAAAACAACACTCAACATCCTGTACCATTTTTTTTAAAGTTATAAGCGATAGCGATATCATCATTGGTCACGTTTGTCAGAAACGGATTGGATCATCCCCCATCTGTCTCATACGCTCATCACTTAACCGGGTTCCGGTATCATTTGATTCGCTCGAACGAATATTCCTTCAACGCGGAAAATGGTACACTGGGATAACGCTTAGTCAAGTATTACGAATATACCCTTGGTTCATAATTCTTATTGCAAAGATGAACTCGAGTACAGATGTAAAACGTGAACGCACCAGGTGGTGGTGGGGGTTCGGCGCGCAGCTCTAAAAGCGCCAATCGAGAATACACACGCCGTCGTTTGCCGCCACGATAATACTTGACCAAGCTCGGCGAGACTGTCCTTTAAGTTTTAACAATCATTCACACATTTAATTCTCATTTGCCGCTTTAAGTGTGCTGTCTTTTAGGCTCTCACCACTTGAATCGCATGCATTTATAATTCTGTTCGATATCACACGTGACGTTAAGTTCCGTTTACTCTTTTTATTATATATTTTAATATTATCACATCTCTCTCATATACCCAATCAGAATTACCCTAACGCCCTCCATGTGAGCTGAACATATTTCGACGATATCATGATACAATCGATCGCATTCAATTGTCTCATTTATATATTGTACGAATTGATTTTCTCTTTCTCTCTCTCTCTCTCTCTCTCTCTTTCTCTCTCTCTCTCTCTCTCTCTCTCTCTCTCTCTCTCTCTTTCTCTCTTTCTCTGATAAGGAAATTATCTGTCAAAATACGTTCCGCGCCACACACACACTTGCAGAATGGTATGTTGGTGTACATGAGGACACACACAGAGAAACATGTTTAAATTATTTTTTTTTCTAATTTTGCATAAGTTCCTTTTTTATGATATATAGCTGCAAGCAGTTACTTCGGTATTTTCTCTGTTTGAATGCTGCTTAGAGACTTAGATTTTTATCAGCGGAATCGATTGTTCTAACGAGTGAAATCCTCCTTGTCCTCTCTGTCTCGTCGAACGTCGAAAGTATCTGAAGACACTTGAGAAATGTCCGATACGCCTTGAAAATGTTCCTCGAGGCATCTCTCCGGAAGTCTTCGGGACGTTCGCGTCGTTTGGCGAGCTGCGACGGCAAGGGTAAAGACGACGGCGCAGACAAAGGAGACGCACTGCGACCTCCTTCCTTTGTCTGCACCGTCTTTACTCTCGCCGTCGCAGTGATTCCGTGGAGTTCCACGAAAACGAGAGGCTCTTCCGACGAAAAAGAAAAAGGGTCGACGATCGTTGTAATTTCGTTCTCCGGTTAATCGCTCGCGTGGGAATTACCGTGAGAAACGACCAGCGCGATCGACAACGGTCATCAGCAACGCTGCGCCATCGTTTGCGACGACATCGACGGCGACGAGGCGATCCGTCCGAGTCTTCGTTAACTTCTTCGTCGCGGTCACTGCTATCGCGGTCTCGTTGTCATGGCTACTGTCATCGTCACTACTCTCGCTATTGTTCTTTTTCTTATCATATGATTCATCACATTGCACGTCGCGTTTATGGCCTGCTAGGTGGTGAAGGTACCGAACGAATATATGCCTGAAATTTTTCTACCTCGCATTTCTCAGTATCTCAAAGACGTTCGCTTTGAATTCTTTGAATTCAAGTTTTCTCCGTTCATTCTAGACGGCTACCGAGTTTCCATTCTTCACGTCGGATTGTCGTTTCTGATCAACGTTTACTATGTTCGTCGCGGACATACTTCTTCAGCGTTTTGTTCGGTAATAAGAGCAGATATGTATATATACAGAACGTTTAAAAAAAGGATGCAAGATTTAAAGAGCAAATGGTACGCACAAAATGGAGGGAAAAGTCCTAATAAACATTGATTGAGAAATTAATGACAATTGTTTATTTTAATTAAAGCAAGTGAAGATTTTCTACGCGTCCAGTTCAGCAGTGCAGTTAAAAAGAACAGATCCTTTGTATTCTCTGGTGTAACTTGTCTATGTCATTCATCGGTAAAGAGAACACCGTGCTTTTAAGAAATCCCCATAAAAAAATCCAGGGGATTTAAACCAGGAGAGCGAGGGGACCATGAGACTAGTCCATCTCATCCAGTAAGCGCCAGAAGCGAGTAAGTCAGTTGCTTTAATTAAAATAAATAATTGTTCATAATTCGGAAAACATCAATTTTTCGATCTATGTTCACTAGGACTTTTTTCCTCCACTTTGTGGGTATTGCCTGCTCTTGAAATCCTCTTTTTTTAAACATCTTGTATATAATATATTATACAGGGTATATAAAAAGTACTGGGACGGCGAAATACCTCGAAAATTACGCATTTTAGAAAAAAAAATATTTCAGACAAAAGTTGTCGACTTATCGATCTTTGGAAATTTCAAAATCATCAAATTAACAAAAGTCTGGACGCTATTATAACAATATATTCTAGAGAGTAAATAGAGTAAAAAAGTCTAGTACCATTTTCTCTTCCGATAAATAGTTAGCGAGATATCGTAAGTTAAATATTGAAAAATTTACCAAGTTTTCCTTAAATATCTCAGAAAATAATAAGAAAATAAAGAAATGTTTCAAACAAAAGTTGTTCACATCAATTGGTAAAAGAAGATGGTATAATAGAAAATTAGGGTTTCCATTTGAGAAAAGTAATAACCACTGAATATTCGCTCGAAAGTGACGCCATCTGTAAAATGATATAGTTGTTTTATGCCGTATAACTTTTGTCTGAAACATATTTTCCTAAAATGCTTAATTTTCGAGATATTTTGCTGAGCCGTTACTTTTTATATACTCTGTATATCGGTCCAAATCGGTAGCCATCACGTTGTTTCAATTTCACTCATGGACCGAAATACCGGAACGGTGATCGACTTCGAACAGAATGATACCGAGACGGGAATCGGGAATCCTCTAACATAGTTCTGGTTGGAACCGACAAACGCAGCTTGTTAGGGAACTATTTGGCTGGGAAATGCGAATAGTCCGCGATAGCTCTGAAGAAAAGACAAACTCCTCATTGTGCGATTCTCAAGTGGAGTCCTTATCGTTTCGTGTTTAAGATCGACCCAACGGCAAATCGCTTGGAAAAAAACACTCGGCTACGAACGATACTTATCGTATGCGAACCGGTTTGGCAATCAGACGTGTAACTTCATCAACAGAGAATTACCGGATCGTAACACTCGATTATGCGATCATTATGCGAGCAATCATCAGCTTATGTGTCTCTGGCATCCATAAGCCCGGAAACGCTGATAAAAATAAAGATACTAAAATGGATACCTTATAATAATTCTGTTTCGCAACTTCATAATTTACAAGATGATGTTTAATGGAGTTATGAACACCTAAAGTCAAGATACTCAATTTTTTTAACCCTTAGTAAATTGAAGATAAATTGTAGAAAGATTTCTTCAGAAAGTAAATTATATAGGAAACTTCCATTTTTTACTCGGAAGAGACGAAAATGTTCCATTTTGTCTAGTTCGTCGATTTTGTCGATAAAAATTATGTTAGATTACCTAAACTAAATCTGAAAAAAGGGTTTGAAAACTTTTTTGAAGTATCCACACTTTGTTATGACTTTTGTTGTTCTTTAAGTCTTTTTTTTATAATCTCGATAATTTTCACAACGAAAACGACAAGATAGACAAAATGGAAAATTTTCGTCTCTTCCGTAAAAGATTGAAGTCCTCTATACAATTTACTTATCGGGAAGAAATTTCTCTACAATTTCTTATTTCCCAACTGCTTAAAGAAAAATAAAGCATCTCGATTTCGATTGCTCATACAACTCCGTGAGAAATCATCGCCCAGCAGTGCAGAAAATGGATTCCTAAAGTTGAAACTTTGCTCTACCATAAATGCCTATTTTATGAATGTGAGCACCCAAAAAAAATAATTTCAGAATAAGCGGAATCATCTAAATTTTAAAGGATTTTACTCTTATGTATGGCCTCAAGAGGATTCCTCTAAGATTAAGAGGAAAATATTATTTATTTATTTGTTTATTTATTTATTAATAATATACGGATCTGACCCCTTTGGTATACAGCAGTTGAGACAATAGTGTAACGAGTAAGAAGATTCTCACATAATAAATAGGGAAAAAAGTACAAAAATGAAAAAAAAAGAAAAAGAAAGAAAGAAAGAAAAGAAAGGAAAGAAAAATATAAGAGAGAAAAAAATTATAAACACATTATTCTTAAAGTTAGAAGAACTATATGTATAATGCAAATCTTATTAATTGTAATATAAATTTCCTCCTATACACAGATTATTTAATATTTTTTTAAGAGGATTATTATTTATTCTTACTGTACTTTTTTCTTACTGATTAATTTGAAAAAATTATTATAATGTATGGCGAAAAGTAATATCAAAAGTAATATATATAGATGCATCCAATTCTACAATAAGTAGGCATGAATGAAATAAGATCATCATAACAAATAAATTTCCAGTCAATTTTGTTATGGATTGCATAGCTACAAAGATGTTCATCATAACCAATTGTATAAAACATAGTTAAAAGAAAGAATATATTATTCAACTTCTTACAATAGATTATAAGCTATATTTAACCAAATATAAGTAAATTATCTTCGTTATATGTTACAGCAACACACATATCTTTTCTAAAAAGCGTTCCAAATATTCTGACCCATGAGCATACGAGCCCTTTTCGTTCATGTCTGAAGATACAGCATGACTGAACAAAAGAAGCCGACATTCAAGTCAACATATTCCTTTTCATATAAGAGGAAAATTAATTGAAATAAAAAGAAAATAGTTAAAATAATACCTAGTAAATTTTAGACCAATGGTTCACTTTAATCGCTTTATCGAAAGAGGAATCCTTTTCCTGTAAGAGGCCTTTCTTAGAATATGAGACTATGGAAAAAATCACTTTACAAATAGAATACTTTTTTTTGGGTGAATACGACACAGAATTATCATAAAATATCCATTTCGATCCTCATTCATGTTATCTCTGTCACCGTTTCCTAAATTACGGATGTACAGGGTGTAACAGCGACATACAAGTCAGTATGACGGGTTGCTTGCTCCTATTCGGATGATAATGTAGAGGTTGCCGAAAAAATCACTTGTTGACTTTATTGATAATGATATTTGCAGTTTTCCCAGTTATGACAAATGCAACTAACTTTACACCGTGATCGTTATGACAGTTTATCAACCGTATACCGACAATCGAGAATCGAGTCTCATTGAATTAAGAAAGATGTTTAAAAAATGAAACTGAAAAATAAATATTACGGAATAAAGCAGAATAAACAAGAGTAATACTTAAAGAGATAAATCATACAACATATTTCCTGGTTTTGCATAATTTCTTAATTGTTTTCTCATGTTGGCAAGTTCGATAGAAATTGGAGATTAGGAAGAACGATACAAAAATATTTAAATATCATTATCAACAAAATCAACGAGTGACTTTTCGGAAACCTCTGCATTATCATCCGAATAGGAGCAAGCAACCCGTCATACTGACCTGTATGTCGCTGTTACACTGTACCTGTATACTCGTTGTCGATCCGACGACAGTCGCAGCGTCGCGTAAAAAGCACTCGGGACTATCCTCGCGCGTGGACATCTTGTTGACCTTCGACGAGAACGGCCTATGCGTCTGCACATCGATTTCCGAGTCTCACATTGCTATGGACGTAAATTTGCGAGAAGAAGAGCAAGCCTCGCTCGTCTCATGTAACGCCAACGAACGTAAACGCAACGCTTCTCCAGCTGTACGGTAGATTTCACGCGGCCTAAGAGCCTTCTCAAGAGCTTCTCTCACTCTCACATGTTTTGATTCATTCAATTTTTGAGGGTTTATACCGAGTATACACGCGGCGTTTTTCATTCGATTAACACGTAGAGTTGTGCGTGCGAAATTTTTCGATTTCTCGTGCTTCTTTACTAACCGTGCCACGATTAATTCGAATTACGCATAGTGGTTGTTACGAATAAGATGGGAACGGTCTTGCATTAAGAGGAAGATATTTGTGCTGTGTGAAAAATCAACAAATCGGGGGAAATTGGTAGGACTTGTTCTGCCGGATCGTGAGTTTCTGATTTTCGTAATTAAAGAGAGTGCCTTACAAGATCATGTTTGGATTCTTTTCCTTTATTCACTCATTTGAATTCTTACCCAGTGATGTCGAGTAGCTTGACACTTTATTGTGTATATCACAGTGACACCTTCTCATTTCATTCCACGTAGAGCATTCAATTGTACTTTATTTCGCAAAACAAGTAGAGTTTGACTTTCAAAGAACTCGAAGGAAGATTTAATCGATATTAATTTTCCTCGATTTTGGAGAAAATAATAAATGTGAAATAAATGAATGAGAAGCTAATACATAAGAAGAGCAGCAAAAGGAATGAAAAAGAATCGAAGCACCTTGAAGGCATAATCCTCGATTTCGGAGGAGAGAAATAAGACTTGGCAGAATAAGGATCCCCGTGTCGATTTCTTTTCATTCAGCCATTCTTTTCACAGGCTGTAAATGCACAAAATCACTAGAAAGAAGTGAATCGTAAGATCGGAGACTGTAAAGCAATAAAAAAGTCGATAGAAAGTAAGGCAAGTAATAAAAAAGGAAGAAATGCTTGATTACTCGCTCATGTTCTCCAAGAAACGTTCACGCGAGCTGACGATCACGTCGTTACCTCGAACGAAAAGTAGTAAGCTAGGATTGGCTGAGTATAATATATACAGGGACGTAGTAGTATGCCAGCATACCATTGCAGCAGCTCCTCCTCTGCGCCACGCAATCGCTCTTCACCTGCGATACGCAAAGTCCCGCGGCAAATGGCAGCGGTGAAAATGCGGACGCGCAATCAACGGCCTCGACTTCTCACAGTCCTCCGCTCACGCAGGGCCACTCGACCTCCACAATCCTGGACTGCAAAACTAACCCCGCGCAGTACGTGCTTATCCAGGGATGGCAGCTGTTGGCGCTTGCCGTCTCCCTCTTCCTGCCGAGGAACAATCGGCTACTGTGGTACCTGAAGCTGCACCTGCAGAGGAACGCCGACAGCAAGTGAGTGAACCGCACCTGAGCGAGTCGATCGTCACACCTTGCGAAGCTTCTCAGCCGTTGCCCATCTTCGTGAGCTATCGCTCGTAAAAGCTCGCTCCTCCGCGATGATCGATTCGATCGCGAATCTTCGTCACCTTATGTAATATGATGATGATAATGATGATGGTTGTTATATCGACAGAACGGAGTGTGGCAAGTATGCGGCCTACTGCGAGAGAGCTTTGGAGAGAACGTTGCAGAACGGCAGCAGAGAAGTGAAACCGTCGAGGATGGAGGTGCTGTCCATACTGATGAAAAATCCGTATCACCATTCTCTACCGCATGCCATACCGGTGCACTTCCTCAACGGCACGTATCAAGTCGTAAGCTTCGACGGCAGCACCACGATAGAGGAGTTCTTGAACACGCTGAACCAGGAGATCGGTTGCAGAGATGTCCATCAGTCCGGCTTCACGCTGTTCAGCGACGACCCGATCGAGAAAGATCTCGAGCACTTCATCGATCTGCAGGCGAAGGTTCGTGGTACTTGCAAAGAGAAAGCATGACTTCATGGTTCTCTTTCATGCTGCGAATTATCTGATCTTCGCAAGCTGTATTGTGTGCAAACTCCAGCTAGCGAGCTGAGATCTGAAAGCTCTGTGACTCAAGCTTGTCACGTATATGTGTATATGTGGATTTCAGCTGTGCGATATCATCTCAAAGTGGGAGACCGCATTGCGAGAGAAGGGCTCGGGGAAGTTCGAGAACACCAGAGTGATACAATTGACATACAAGTCACGATGCTATTGGCGGCAGGCCGCTAAAATGGAAACGGACAAAGAGAGGCTCCTCTTGTGTTACCAAGTGAATCAGCAGGTCGTGCAGGGGAAGTTCCCATTAAATCGTGAGCTTGCCTTCGAACTCGCGTCGTTGATGGCACAGGTGCGCCTTTACATTATTGTGTTGGCTATGTGCATCGCCTATCAGTAACCTGAATCGCTATTCAAGATAGCTCTCGGATCGAGTAGACCATTCTAGTGCGATACGCCTCGTCACACTGACTGTACATCGCGATTGATTTTCAGATCGACTTCGGGGAATACAACAATGACAAAGCGCGTGGCAGTGGCCCCGGAAGCAACCCGCATCATCTCGTCTTGCAAGCCCTGGATAAATTCTACCCGATACGCTATCGAACCAATATTACGGCCGATCAATTGAGGTGCGTAGGTACATAGAGAGAAAAATATCGTTCCATTGCTGAGAAAAGCAATTGCTCCATTTACTCGTCTTCTTTCAATGGTTCTTCCTATGGTTATCTTCAACAAAGAATATTTTCTTCATAATAGTCCTAAATTACAGGATGTCTAAAAAAATCAGCTTTAACAGCTGATAACTCACATAATTTTCTTTCAGATTTAACCGATTTTAAATAATGTATGAAGCTAGCTTCCTTTGAATAAAGGAAATTTATCCTAAACTGCTAATGGAAAATTTGAAGATGCGGTTGAAGTATAAAGACAGTTTAGGAAGGAGTTTCAAACAGATCTACCCACGCGATTTACCATCACTTGAATTAGACATAAATTTGAAACAGATAAAACTGTTCAAAATGGTCACAGGAAACATAGAAAACACCGACGAGACCTACAAGACAAGAAAGGTTGATGGAAATGCATCACCAGAGTTCGAAAAAATCTGTGCGATAAGCGGTACGTGAGATAAGAATTTCAAAATCAAGTGTCCATCGCATTTTGAAGCACTTTTTGTGGAACATTCTTGTTAGACATTCTGAGCAGTTCCATCTATTTCAAACTGCTCTCTAATTCGAGTAATGGTAAGTCGCGTAAGTGGATCTGAAACTCTCTCTTAAACTATCTTTTTACCTCAACTGCGTTTTAAAATTTCCAGTAGCACTTTGGGATAAATTTTCTTTATTCAAAACTTAGTCTAACTTCCCATCATTTCAAATCGATTAAATCTCAAAAGAATAGAAAATTATGCAAGTTATCAGCTGTTAAAGTGTGTATACATTTTTTTTAGACACCTTGTATATTCATGCATTTTAAAAAACTTCATTATCATATATTCGAGAGAAGAAAATTTATTCTTTTTCAAGAATATTTTGCAAAATCTATATTCTATAAAGGAAACACAAATATCATTTTCCACTGCTGAGTAAAGCAATTGTTCAATTCATTTGCCTTCTTTCAATGGCTCTTCTAATAGTTATCTTCGACAAAGAATATTTTCTTTACAATAGTCCTAAAATATATACTCATCATACATTTTAGAAAAATTCATTTCAAATCATGCATTCGACAGAAGAATTTATTTTCAAAAATATTTTACAAAATCTATATTTTATTCTTTAGAGGCAACACAAATCAGGCTTTTGCTTTGATTTAATATTCTTACTTCAAGTACTAATTTCACTAAAATTCAAAATGTACTTTGAGTAGATTTTTGATACTTATATGATGAAATGATAATAGATTGCAAATATATAGCTTGTGAAATATTTTAAACAAACGAATTCACTAGAATGTATTTTTCTGTGCATAACTAAGCGATGTATTCAAAGTCCTCTCTCTTTATATCGGCATACGTTTGCATATATTTACCTTCACTTAAAGCAACGCTGATTTTTCTGCATTAGAGAGTTGCAGGAGAAACTGCAGGACAAGTGGATCGCATTGAAAGGACGTAGTGTACTCGACTGTGTTCGAATTTATCTCACATGCACCAGAAAGTGGCCTTTCTTCGGAGCTACCTTATATCAAGCAAAGGTACGGTATATATAGAAGGGTAATTACATATAGAAAGATAACTACAATATAGCAAAAGTACATTCCATCTATTCAGTCAAAAAGTTCTGTTTTTAAGGTTTTATCAATTTGACTTTATTGCATTTAATAGAAACAAACTATCCGTCAAGCAAATGATTATGATCATTCATTGATGTTTTGACAGTAGAACATTACCGATATTGTTGCTTTTAACATTCAACTTAACTATTTGTCGAAAGAAAAAGTGGTACTAGAAATTTGTATTCTATTTGATGCCAAGAATATATTGTTACAATACACCCTGACTTTTGTTAATTTAATAATTTTGAAATTTCCAAAAGTCGATAAGTTAACAAAAGTTAAAGCACAATTATAACAATATAATCTTGAGACTAAATAAAGTAAAAAAGTCTAATACTATTTTTTCTTTTGATAAATAGCGAGATATTGTAAATTAAATGTTGAAAAAGTCATCAAGTTTTCCTTAAATATCTCAAAGAATATTAGGCAAATAAAAACATGTTTCAGACAAAAGTTATTCAAATTAATTGGTAGAAAAAGATAATATAATAAAAAAGTGGGATTTCCATTTAAGAAAATTGATGATCAATTGCCACGTTCAGCAGAAAAAGCTGCTTACTAAGCGCTTAGTGATTATTATCTATGATTGGAGTATTCTTTTAGATCTTTAACAAATCTAGGAGAATGAACCAATCAGAAACGATAATCACTAAGCACTGAGTAAGCAGCTTTTTCTGCTGAACATGACCAATGTATATCTCGAAAGTGGCGTCATCTGTAAACAAAATAATATCGCTGTCTTATGTCTCCTTCCAAACCAAGCAACTTTTGTCTGAAATATTTTTTCTTACATACTTTCCTAAAGAGATATTTTAGTAGAAACTTTAAAATGAGACACCCTGTATTACATACATATTCTGTTAAAAATTAAATCGAACTTTCGGATTAATCTAATGTATAAGGCCGGTTCAACTTGAGGCTCTTGTTTCTCGCTGTAGCTGTCATCCTGAATAATCACGTCAAGAACAAGGAAACCCATATTGAAATTTCATGCAGATTACACGGAGATAAAAATGTTATATCCGTAAAATGACACTTAACAATCGATCGAGGATATTTTTAAAATGTTCTGAAGACTTTCTTTTTGCCGTCTCATATAATGTATGAGATAATAAATAAATGAGATATGGATATATTTTCTAACTTTTTCTTTTCTCTTTCTCTCTGGTTTTTTTCTTCTTTTTTAATAGGTATTTCTAGTGTAAATTTCCTCGCTTTTTTACGTCACCAATCAGATGAGAAACTAAAAACGCGATGAGAAATTAAAAGCTTTAAGTCTTTGAGCCATACATTTTATTTCTCGATGGAATTTTTTGAACTATAGTATCTAAGTATTTTCGAGGTTGCTAATTATACGAATCAAAAGTCAGAATTTTTTAATTCAAAATGGCGGACCAATTATTCAAGAATTTTGGTTTGTTAATGGAATTTTCTCATTTTTGGAATATAAGTTTTTTTTATTTTAAATTTAATTAAATTCAATTAAATCAAATAAAAGAATCAAAATAATACCAACATTTCAATAATTTATTATAAAAAACAGAACCTATGCAAAAAATTAAAAAAGAAATGTGTAAAATATGGTTAATAAACTATTAATAATGCAATGTGCCAAAATTCCTAAAAGTTTGCTTACAAATGAATTCTTTTGAAAAAAAAATCTTTTTTTCATTTTCATTTGTTAGTAGCAAGTTAACAATTAAATATTTAAACTATATGCTGTGTATTTTTACTTATTATGCTTCTGAGAATATATAATAATGATATAGCCGACTATGATTGCCTAGAAGTTAGTTAAAAAAGCGGAACAAACTTTTCGATCGCATTATATAGGGTGTGCCATTTTAAATGAGCCAGGCAAAAATCTCGAAACATATGAAAGATATTAAGAAATGTTTCAGACAAAAGTTGTTCGCATTAATTGGTAGAAAAAGATGATGTAATAAAAAATTGAGATTTCCATTTAAGAAAAGTAATGATCAATGAATATCTCGAAAGTGACGCCATTTGTAAACAAAATAGATATAGTATATATGATATAGTTGCCTCCTTTGAAACCACACGACTTTTGTCTGAAACGTTTCTTATTATTTCGTTATCGCTTTTATATTTTTCGAGATTTTTGCCTGGCTCATTTAAAATGGAACATCTTGTACTATATTGAAACCAACTGCTACCGTTCCTTGCAGCTGAAGCAAGCCGACTCTGTCACCGTTTGGATAGCAGTTTCCGAGGACAGCGTGACGTTACTCGAATTACAGACTATGGCGGTCATGTGTCGTTACAATTACGCAAACATAGTGACCTTCGGCGGTTGCTTGGACGATTTCATGCTCGTTGCCTGCCCAGACGAGGGTGCGGCTGAACAGAAACTGCTGTTCGCGCTTTCGAAACCTAAAGTGAGCGCGACTCTAAGACTTTATAAGTGGCGATCTAGAGAAGTACGTTAATTTTACACGTACAATTTCTTTCAGATCCTGGAGATAACACTGCTAATCGCAGACTACATGAACGCGCTGGGCCACACATTGCCGGGCACGCCGCAAATGAATACTCTGACGCGCAACGGATCGCACCGTTCGATCAAGTCCACCCTGAGACCTGCGACTGGTCTGTGAAAGAGACTTTCAATTCTCCGACACATCACGAAATTGTGGAACAGACTCTAGCAAAGCTTGTTTCTGTTGCAGGTTCAAGCTGTCTTCCAACTCAACCCGATATTTTGAAGTCGACGCCGGATCACCAAAGACCTTAAACGGAAAGGCTGGCTCACGTGTTAGTCTTCGAGAAGACGACGGCGAATGTATTTCCGGAATTTGCGCAAAGGTCCGACTACGACGAGCATTCTCTCTCCCTCGTTTGTGTCATACAAAATGAGCAGCGTAAAAAATGTGCAGTATTAATATCGTACACCGCGACGACGCCGTTCTTTTTCCTTTTTCCGCCGAAGAAAAAGAAAAACGCGCGTTTCGACTCATCTTTGCGTTTCGTATGTGCATGTAAATTAGTATCGACGCTTGTAAGACCATGTATTTCCGTGTAAATATTCGACAAGAAGCGCGAACTGGACCGCAAAGTGAGCAAGGATCGTGCAAGGAAACTAGAAGTCGTGGCTTAAAGAGTGGCGGAGTGAGATCAATCGGGAATCGACCTGTTAACACTGCCTAATTAGTGTGCGTTAACACATCGAATAGTTTCATCCCGCGGCTAAGTATCACGCTGAGACTTTTGCTACCGTATTTATATACCAAATTGAAAAAGAAAAAAAAAAGAGAGAATAGGGGAAAGGAGAGAAATGTAACGAAGAGAAACGCAAATGAGATATTGCGTGAGAGTGATGTATTCACGTACCGTGTATATATTAATCAGAGTTACTAAGTGTTTAGGAGTATACAAAGACCGACACAGCGATATGTTCCTCGCCGACTTCACCGAGTAAAATTGTCACGACCTGTGCGTATCGGCGAAGAAGGTTTACTTTCGGCAGCCGGATGGCGCATAAGTCATCAATGTCATCGCTATGTCATGTAACGTGTAAAACGCGATTCTTTTCCTTTTTAACTTAATTTCGTATATTTTTCGTTATAATCGCTGCTTTTCCCGGTGTAGCGATATTTCAAGCGAAATTAGTACTAAGAGTGAAATTTTATCACAATGAAGTTCGATCTGAGGGAATCTAATTTTGACGGAGATTAGGTTGCAATTAAACGTTAAATTTAGCGTAAGATCAAGCGTGAATTTCAAAGATTTCCGTTGCATTAAAATCATATAAACTCGGATCGAAAAGTTATTAGGAGGTTGAATTAATTTTGGGCTTATTTTGTTAACTTTTTTATCTTTATTTTAAAGAGATGGTTAAATTTACATCAATCAAAATATTTTCCTTCGTCAGCTCTGACTTTTTCCCATTTCTTTCTGGCAACAAAGCGATCCCGTGACGACAGAACGATCTGTCTTTCGAAACAATCCAATCCATTTTTGCACGTCCTCGTAATTATTGAAGTGTGTACCTGCCAAAGTATGTTGCATCGATCGAAATAAATGATAATCAGATGGTGCTAAGTCTGAAGAATATGCTGGATGCGGAAGGATTTCCCATTTGAGCTTTAACAATGTTTGTTTAACGATTAAAGCAACATGTGAACGAGCATCATCATGCAAAAGAATCACTTTGCGTCTATTGCTGACTATCGTTGACTTTTTTTGCATCAATTCATCATTCAATTTGTTCAATCGTTGCTGGTATCGCTCCCCCGTAACTGGTTCATTCGATTTTAGAAGCTTATAGTACACCACACCTTCCATATCTCACCAAATACAGAGCATTGCTTTATGATCGTGAATGTTTCATTTTGGTGTCGGTATTGATGATTGCCCTGAATCAATTCATGATTTTTCGCTTTAGATTATCAAAATAAATTCACTTTTCACCTCCAGTTATAATTCGCCACAAAAAACTGTTTTGTCTGACAAGCAAAGATATGGTGATATTCAAACGACTTGTACTTGCACTTGATTCATGTGGAATCTATTTGCCTTCCTTCTGAATTTTTCCCACGGCGTGTAAGCATTTAGAAATTGTTGATTTATCGACACTGAGTTGTTCAGCCAATTGTTTTTCCGTTTCCGGTGTTTTCATTCAATAACGCTTGTAATTCAGAATTTTCTTTTTTTTTGTTGACCAGTATTTTTGAATCGTTAAAACCAAAATTTACAGTTGGAATACGATAGAGCTTGATCACCACAAATTGTAACAAGTATTTCGTGAGCTTCAGTTGCAGATTTTTTCAAATCAAACAAAAAAGATAACGAATGTCAAAAATGCAATTTTGTACGATCCATTTTAGACGCATATATAATAACAATGAAACTATCAGTAACAATAGCGCGCAAATTGTCATATGTCATAGAAAAATGTCAAATCTTTCAGCGTTGCCAGATTTCTACATTCGCACTAACCATTAATTAGAGCTATCTATTGCTAAGGGCCAAAACTAATTCAACCTCATATATATATATATATATATATATATAGATTCGAGAGTGCAATTAATTTTAGATTAAACACTTCGATTCGATCCCGACACGTATGAATGAAAACAGGGAGTTGAAAAGAGGGGACACCGTTTTACTTTAACCAGATAAGTCGGAGTATCGAATAGAGATGGCAGATGAATCTTGTAAACGGAAGCATTTTACATTCCGTTTACCCGCAGAGAGAGAGACTGATTACTTTCTTCTCGTTTTATCTTCGAATCGTCCGTTTCCTTTTACTTCTTACACGTGAGGCTACTCGCGAGATGTCGATTAACTGACAGACGAAGATCCGATGTACCAACTTGGATATAACAACTAGTCTCGATATTTATTTAAGGTATAAGCGATTGCGTTTCTTTTGTTTTTGTACAAGGACACGATGAAATAGATTGTAATAATGGGAACGTAATTTATTATTTAACGATTAGCATCTCACGTTCCTGTGTGCGTAAATACTCTGTGTGCAACATTGTGTATTAAAAAAAGTACGCGACGTAAGCGGTTTGTAGCGTTGTCTTATCGTAAGGGAAGTTTTGTACTCGTTCGACGTGTCCTACGTAACTAGCAAACGTCTTCCTCCTAGCGATTACGAAACGAGCGGGGCTAAAGAAAGGAAAAAAAAAATGTAGGGCTTTCGTGCAATACGTACAAGACTTTGGGATAGTTTTGTAATCCCGCGACTACGACTGTGCGTCTATATGCTCCAGGAAGCGAACGAAACAACCCGAGTGGGATGGAAAAGTCAAAGGACCCACGAGAGACGTCCGAAGAGTTCCCCGCTCGAGAATCTCTGTCGAACGTCCTCATTGTGTTCCTTCCAAGGGTCTGCTGTCTGAAAACGGACGGACTAACACGTACACCCGGCTTCATTTAGCGCATCTTCGAACATTCGTACGGATAATTCGAAACTCAGACTACTGAGTGCAGTACAAAGATATGCAAGAACGACACTTTGTCCCTAATTTTTTATAACACACGCGACATCGAGTGCTATTGCGCGGGTGACTAGCACCCTCTCCTCCCTCCTCCACGCTCCCCCTGTATATCGCGAGTCTCGCGCGCGCGCGCGTAGTGGAAGATCCGTACGTATATACGTATATATGTACACACATACACACATTCATTTTATTCGTGTAAATAGCATATATAAAAGAGGGACGTTTGCGTTTCGAAGATGGTAGTAGAATCAAAATAGGCAGCTAGCAATTTACATCGATCGAGGATCGCTCTCGATCCTGATCGCATTCTCCGGAGCCTATCTCTCATCTTACATTTATATTTATTATTTATTCGTATGAGAAAAACGAGCGAGACCGACAACAAGTGGAAAACGTTGTGTACTATTGTACAGGAGAGCAAATAAACTGCACATTAATACATAACGTATACGCACATCTGTATATAAGCTCATTTCACATAGTCATCTTACATTTATATCTCGAAAATTCGAAGCGTCGTATTTAGTGGTGTTTGCGTTTTCGACCAAGGTGCGTTTCGATCACTTGGACTGACGATTCAAACCTGTTTCGGTCGGAAGCGATCTGTATATTGTTAATAATGAAGGTCAGACATTGTATAAAACACCGTGAAGTTTATCCGATATATAATCCACAGAACTAATAGATGTAAAAGTTTGATTCAATTGTTTGAACGATTCGATCAAATAACCATCTTTTTTTATTACCAAGAATAATTCGCAGTTGAAAGTCGCAATTAAATAATCAAGTGATGTATTTCTCGAACAATGCATTTTGTATAATATATAAATATTAAAACCTTTCAATCTACTTCCACAGGCCTCACAGGATGCGTCAATGGAATTACAGATTTCTTTTTCACATCTCTTGACAAAGCTTTCCTCATATCTGTGAATAAAACAATATCTGTCAGTCTTGCATGCAATAAAAAAGATATATTATTTCAAACTCTTTAGAAATAAGTTCACCATATGCATCTTCATCTGGATCTCCATTATAATATTCCAGTATCGTCCTATAAACAATATATCCTAATTGTTGATACATCTTGATAGCCACCTTATTGCTGACTCTCACAAAAAGATCCACAAAATAAGCCTGCTTCCTGATTTAAAAAAAGCAGTAACAATTGTCATCTGCTTTATTAATATACAATTCAGAAAACAATTTGTATAATTGTAGCTTGTAATAATATACAATACTGAAAAAACATTTTTATTTTAACTCACTTTTCAGAAACTTCCTCCAGAAACTTCATCAGCATTGCAGCAAGACCCAGTCTCCTATAGTCAGGAGAAACTGTGAGAGCAGTTACATGACCATGCCAGTATTCTCCATGTCCTTCTGCTTTTCCCATAACTATGAATAGTTTTCAAACAGTGACAACATCAACATCAGACAAGCAATATGAAATTTTACTTCACTGTAATAACATAACACAGATAATTGATCTCACTATAACCCATTATTTCGCCATTTGGAGATTCAGCCACTTGAAAGTACTCTGGCCAATGTGCAAGATAATGCATATAAAATGAAAGCCCATACTAAGTAGAAATATGAGGGAATATATACATTAAAACATTCAAAATATCAACAGATTTGTCTCCTACCATCTAATTAATAATTATCAAAATTATTTATATTGTGACAGATTAATGAGAAAATACATGTGTGTGGTTGACAACTGTTATTGTTAACTGTCATCTTATTAATTGAAGTAAAGGATACTGTCTCCGTGAGAGGATCTAAATTCCTATATGAAAATGATATATAATTAAATTTCAAAATTCTAAATTATAAAATATACATAATTTTAGTACAAACTACTCACACGTTGTTAAATTTGAATAAATCATTGCACGTGAAAGGCCTGAGTGTCGTCATCCTCAAAAATTTATTACAAAAAGTTTATTTACTTTCGAGTAATATAATCAGATCGATCAAAACAAAACAATATCTTCGAGACTAGCAGACTACAGACAATATCAAACCGATCTCCTCTCGAGGTATATTCAAGGTCCGTAAATAGGGGAACGGGACAAGGTTAGGTTCTTTCATCCACTTCACACGATTTGGCTCGAAAATGGCGACGACCGTGGCTCAGTTGATATTAATCACATACTGTCATGTCAAAAATTATTTTCGTTTTTTGCAATTTTTTATACTATAGCCGGCATTGTAATTATTTTTTTTCTGAAAATTCTCACTGGTATTTTGGAATGTGTTTAAACTATGTTTTGATTACTTCTAATTACATCTTAGCCAGCGGCACACGATGCTTGTTTTCGTGCTGGATTGCTTGCTGGATGAAAATACTGCGTTCTGATTGGTACATTTCCGAAGATGGATGGAAATGCACCAATCAGAACGCAGTATTTTCATCCAGCAAGCAATCCAGCACGAAAACAAGCACCGTGTGCCGCTGGCTTAAGTTAGAATAAGACAACTATATTTTTTCTCACTTTAACTTATTGCACCAGTTCAGTAGTGCAGCTAAAAAGAACAGACTACATATGTTTTGATTAAGCCAACGGCACACAGTGCTTGTTTTCGTGCTGGATTGATTGCTGGATGAAAATACTGCGATCTGATTGGTACATTTCCGAAGATGGATGAAAATACACCAATCAGAACGCAGTATTTTTATCCAGCAAGCAATCCAGCACGAAAACAAGCACCGTGTGCCGCTGGCTTAAGGCTATAAGGCCTTAAGGCTGTAAGGCTGTAACGTAAGCTGTCACCGAATGAAAATATTTCATTTCGTGTCTTGCAACCTTACAGCCTTACTCTTACAGCTAATGTAGACGAGCCTTTAGACTAAGGGCCAGAGCACAGACTTCTGCATAACGTATAATACACAACGTATAAGAGAATCAACCAATCAGAGTTCTTCATTTCTATCCTGAGGAGAGAAATGAAGAAAACTAACTGGTTTATTCTCTTATGCGTTATGTATTATGCGTTATGCAAAAACCTGTGCTCTTGCCCTAAGGTTGCAAGCGTAAAGCCCTAAACAATGTCAGGCAACAGGCAATAAGAATAAAAATAGACCAATCACAATAGATTATTCTTGTAATAGTCGATTGTGATCGGTCTATTTTTATTCTTATTGCCTGTTGCCTGGCATTGTGTTTAGGGCTTAATACCTCGTCTACAATAGAAGTCATAGAGTCGTAGTCGTACAAATTGACCAATCGCGGTCGATTATTTTTCTCTTACCGGACTATGATTGGTCAATTTCTACGACTTACGACTCTACGACTTCTATTGTAGACGAGGTATAAGCAGTAAGAAATGGACCAACTATAATCGATTATTATAAGAATTATTATTATTCTTATAATAATCGATTATGGTTGGTCCATTTCTTACGCTTACAACCTTATTCTTGCAGCCATTATAGATGGGCCTTAAAACACTATTATTTGGGAACTAACATCAACGCAAACTCTCTAGAAACGGACTCCTACAAATAATTTCCCAGCCTTTCAGGAGATAGCTAAGTTCCTTGCACGCACCAATCAGATTATATAATTTTTCACACATTTACGTCTTGAAACGCGGCCGCGTTCAGTAGAACAAAGTGATCAGAGAGCGCTTAATGATTATTGTCTGTGATTGGAGCATTCTTTTAGATTCTTCATAGACCCAGAAGTATTTGCCAATTAGGAGCGAGATTCAGTGGAAAATCTAGTAATATTGTCCAACTGTTGAGTCTGCTGAATGCAGCCGATGACTGGCGTAGGAGCAGAATTGTTCTGCCTGGAGCCATCTATCGAACCATGAACCATCTTGATCGCTGCTTTGAACACTATTCTACTATACGTCGTTGAGGTATGTTCTTGCTATGTTCTTCATTTTTGTCGTTTAATTAATATATATATTTTTGAAACCTTTAATGTTTTCTCTTTATGTCAGATTAGATTAAACGATACGCATATTCATTTCTAATTACGAATAATACAAAGCTATGTGTATTTTTTTTAAACGTTCGAAAGAAAAGTGCGTCAAACAAGAGGTTATGGAAACATGTGGCTTTATAAGAAACCATATGGAAATATTCTGATTGCCATTAACTTTGATGGATATTGGATATATTTAACATATTCAAAGTCTATATATATTAAAATCTGTGAGATTTCTATATGTTTTCTTAATAAAAAAAATTATAGTCTGTCTTTTTTTTTACTAAGTCATTTAGGAAATTGAGAAAAATAGTCTCATATTATAAATATAAATATGCAATGAAGTTATGAGAAAACCATGTATAAAAAACAAAAGACTCAAAGAAACTAAAAACAATTGAACTTATTTAATTATTAATATTTAGCTTGGTCTTTTTTGCTGCATCCCCTGTACTATGTATTAGTTTTTGTTTCTTTTTCCCTAACAAATTTTGATTACATTTTGATTGCATATTTTTTCTTGTTTTTGTTATAAATGTATAAACCAGTTCTTTGAAAAAGATTAGACTGTTTGAATGCATTTGTTTAAAATATACCAACAATGTACTTATATGCTGAATAAAAGAGAATATTATTATTAATTATTATTCTTCATTTCTGCAAGTTAGAAGTCTTAAATGATGAAAATGTTGCACGTCTGAAGATCTTGGTCCATGTGTCAGAGCTAGAAATAGCGGAACCCACTGATACATCCCAGTTGAAAAATACGTGTAAACGTTGTCTGAACTAAACATAATAGAAAGATGTTACTTAATAAAATTGGCACCTATAAAAATCAATACTGAAAATACAGTTTACATAATATAAATAGTAGATTTTTACCACTATATTTCAAAATGCAGCCTTTATGTGTAAGAAATATTTTTAACATAATTTAGTAGAAAGATTAATATTGATTTATATTGTGTTTAATATATAACACTTTTATATTGTGTTTAATATGTAGCACTGATTTTTATTGTTTGCAGTCCTTAAATTTCTGCAAGGTATCCCTACACACTCAAGATGGGTAGGGAGGACAAAACAACATGGAAGTCTAATTATTTCACCAAGCTTGTAGTAAGTATTTTTCTTCTTACTCTTTCATGTGCTTTGTAATTGTTATGTAATTTATTTAGAACTTTTTAAATATCAGCAACTATTGGACGATTATCCCAAATGCTTTATTGTGGGAGCAGACAATGTTGGATCCAAACAAATGCAACAGATCCGCATGTCATTACGGGGAAATGGAGTTGTTTTGATGGGTAAAAATACTATGATGAGAAAAGCTATTCGTGGCCATGTCGAACGGAATGCTGCACTAGAAAAATTACTACCTCATATCCGTGGTAATGTTGGATTTGTCTTTACTCGGGGAGACCTAATTGAAGTGAGAGATAAATTACTGGAGAATAAAGTACGAGCACCTGCTAGAGCTGGCGCCATAGCACCTTTGAGTGTTGTCATCCCCGCTCAGAATACAGGACTTGGTCCTGAAAAGACTTCATTTTTTCAAGCTTTAAGTATACCAACTAAGATTTCTAAAGGAACTATTGAAATTATCGTAAGTATCTATTGAAAATCCATCCATTTGACACTTCTAAGTTGTATTATCTCAAAAATTTAAAAAGTGATATGAAATTTTCTAGAATGATGTACACATTCTCAAACCTGGCGACAAAGTGGGAGCTTCTGAGGCTACACTTCTCAATATGCTGAACATCTCCCCTTTCTCATACGGATTACTTGTTGAACAAGTATATGACTCTGGTACCATCTTCGCACCCGAGATTTTGGACATTAAACCTGAAGATCTCCGTGAGAAATTCTTGGCTGGTGTTGCGAATGTAGCCTCGATTTGTCTGGCGATTAGTTATCCCACAATCGCTAGTGCACCGCACAGTGTTGCTAATGGTTTCAAGAATCTGTTGGCCATTGCTGCTGTTACTGACGTCGAATTTGCGGAAGCTGCTACAATCAAGGAATACATCAAGGTATGATTTTGTATACAGTGTACTCATATGCTGAGTGATGAAAGAGAATAATTATTATTCTTCACTTCTGCAAGTTAGAAGTCTTAAATGATGAAAACATTGCATGTCTGAAGATCTTGGTTTACGTGTCAGAGCTAGAAATAGCGGAACCCACTGACGCGTCAGGATCTCGGTTGAAAAATGCGTGTAAACGCTGTCTGAACTAAATATAATAGAAAGATGTTATATTATTAGTAAAATTGGCACGTATAAAAATCAATGGAAATGTCTGGTTACAGGATCCAAGTAAGTTTGCTGCTGCTACTGTAGCGGTTCAGTCAGATGCGACCGTCGATACTCCCGCCGCAGAAAAGAAGGAAGAGAAAAAAGAGGAATCCGAAGAGTCCGACGATGACATGGGCTTTGGATTGTTTGACTAAAAACCTGATTACAGTATATGTATCTCGTTTGTAATGTCAAATAAAGTCTGATGTGAACAATTTTTTTTTTAAGTTGCGAAATATATCAATTAAAAAGAAAAATAATCTATGAAGCATCGCGCGTATGAGATGTAGACAAAAGTTCATCGCACTCGTCACAAGTCGATGAGAGACTTCTAACCAAGTAGTACGATGTCATTTAATAGGCGCACGATTATTTCTAATTTTTTATTTTGACAATAAAATAGACTTTATACATTATAAACGACTAATAATCGTCTATAATCCATACAGAACTAAATGACCGACTTATCGCTTTATTGGTTGCATAATATTTTGTGTTTTTCTTTTCACGGACTTAACTAATGCTTGCAATTCCATGGATAGCTTCTCGTTTATCCTTGACTTCTTGGATTGCGTTTCCGACATCTTTAAAACAATTGAAATGTAAAATTTTCAACCATAATAGGCGAATATCGCGATTAACGAGAATGTTCAATTAATTTACTTACGTCTTCTACACGTGCCGCATCATCGGCTCTTCTTTTCAGCTTTTCATTGACCAAGACCTCCGTACCCTTTGTCTTCCTGTAATGCGGATCTGTGGGATCGATGTTGAAGTGATGTGACGTGAACAAAGCGGTGAATCTAGGATCTTTAACATCGACTTCGAAGTTGTCTTCCTTCGTTTCTTCTTGCGCCTTCTTCTTGCTGAGACGTTTCCGTTTGGACTTGGATAGTGATGTGTTTTCTTCGATTTCCTTCATGTTAAAGTGTTTCTTAGCACCGTCCTCGTCTTGATCCATTAAGAGTAATTCTAACTCTGCTTTACGTCGATCCTCTTCCTCATCGTTCGATACATTTTTTTCTTCGTCTTTTTTCTTCTTTTTACGAGATAATGATTTACCGGTTTTCAATTCCTCGGCAAAGTATTCGTCGTTCAAATTTACATCAGATGGTATGGAATCTTCTGAATCGTCCTTTTGACTCTTCTCTTTCTGCTTCCTCTCTTCTCTCTTAGCTTTCTTCTTTGCTTTACGCTTCTCTAAATATTGCTCGAAAGGCGTGAGCTCTTCGTTATTTTTCATCTTCTCTTTGACCAATTCCTCGACCTTTTCTTTCGCGCCTACATCCCAGGTGACTTCTAATTCAACATCCTTGTTTTTCGTTTTCTCTTCTTCTTCTTCAATAGATCTCAACAGAGCTTTGTATTTTTCGATTGGATCATTTTTCACCTTCGAATCTAAATCACCGTCAGCCACGTTGCTTTCGTTTTTCTTCTCCTCTGTATCTAAAATATAAAGACATAACGCATTAATATATAGACCCAAAAGAAAAGTTACAACATAATAATACCATACCCGACTCTTCGCTACCACTCGCTAAATACTTATGCAGATCACTTTCGTCGATATCTTCCAGTTTTCCTGAATTTGCTTTTTGCAAAAATTCTTGTCTGTCTGGATCTACGTCATCCCACGTTAAATCAACCTTAACTTGTTGCAAAGCTGTTGTCGTAAACTGCCTTGGTTGATACTTTGTCGGTATTTCATTACAAGTATCTTTAGGTTCCTTAAATAAATATTTTGTAGTTGAAATTGGTATATTTCTAAGAAAATATCATGAAAATAGAAATTGTATCCAAAAAAAATGTTCAGGATATTTTAGCACATACTTGGTCAAATGTCATATCATCTGGTATGAATCTGAGGTCTAGTCGATTCGAGGTTGATTCATATTCAATACCATCACATTCTGTATATACTTTATTTGCTGTTTCAGCAGAGTCGAACTCAGCAACAGCATAATAATATTTCAATCGATTCAACTGGTATTGTCTCAGTTTCTCCATGTGATATTGTGCTCCTTCTTCATTCTAAAAAGAAAAAAAGGGAAAAAGGATTGACTATAAAATTGTTAATAAGAGTACATTGCATCTTAATCAACTATTAAAACTATGAATAATAGAAAGAATTCATATTTCATACATCTTCATTTTCATCATCACTGTTAATGTTATCATCTTTTAGTTCCTTTGGTCCACTAATTTCTTCTTCCTTCATTCGCTGCTGACCGTATTCTGAAGGATAAATCTGTAAAAATTGGTAAATAAGCTATAATTCATAAATATGAACTCAATATATCAGGGAGAGAACTTTATTTTTTTTATTTTATTACTCATTAAAATATATAAAATATTTTATTAATTAGTAAATTTATTAATGAATTTATTAATTAGTTTATTAATTAATAAATGATGAAATAGTAATAAATTATTAATATAAGTTTGTTTCATATTATTAATTACTATCAACATTTCATAATATTATATTTTCATCATGATTATGTAATATTATACTATGTATTATTACTGTGACTGAACGAAGAAATCCACCACTAGGTAAAAAGGAGTTTAACAGAATCATTAAGTCAACAGCACGTATTACATCCCAATTCATGTTACAAATGGCTAATTTATGTGTAATCTTATCTGTTGTCTCAGCATCTTTGTCTAGTTCACCCCAGTCATGCTCAATTTCTTCATCATCTGAAAGGAAAGAAATATGAAGCAAAATTGAATGATACTAGATACCCTAACTTTATGTGTCACACTATTATACATTTAAATATATGCATAACAATCCTTATGTACTATATTACTTATAGGTACACTTTAATGTCATAAGATATAATCAATAATATTACCACTAGCTTCAGATGATTCTTCTTCTGAAGAACTATCAGTCAATAAGACACCTTCACCCCTAGCATAATTCACACTAAGATCTTTTAATCTTTTTTTAACTTCACTTGTAAGTTTGCTGTTCTCATTTTTTCTTCTTTTGTGCAACTGCTTTTCATTTTCATCTAAATCTACTTGGGATAATCTTTCCTCAACACTCTCATCCTCAGTGTCATTTGAGGATTTATCTGATCCATCATCAGAATTATCTTCCTTTTTTGACTTTATCTGTATCAAATTCTCATTACTAGGAGAACAATCATCATCACTCCTTCCCTCTTTATTTTTTGTGTTTACAGAATCTTTCACAGAGTTTGAATCAGTTTCTTTTGCTGTTTCCTTCTTTTTTTTCTTATTCTTTATCTTTTTATTCTCGATATTCTTGGTACTTTCTTTTGTTTTAGTTTCCTTACTTGCAGATGATACAGAAGTATCTTCATTTAATTCACCTTCTTCTTCTTCTTTTTCCTCTTCTTCTTCTTCGCTGCTAGGTAGATCATAATATTTTCTAAGATTCTCTGTAGTGCTTTGATTAACCGGCCTACCACGTTTATCGGTAGTATATGTTACAACAAACTTTTTATCTTTAAACATGCCTTGAAATCGTTTGTCAATTTTCACTTTCCTCTCAGCTTTGGGAATATGTCGAAATTTCGGATCTTTCGCAACGTGCGCGAAACGCGCATCTTTCAGTAATTCATCCATTATTATTAATTATACTGTTCAACACAATGTAATCTGTAATATATACGTGTCTCCAAAATATTTTTTTCCAGTTTGGTAGTTACAAAACACTGTGCATTCAGCTCATCCCGAAGTTTATACTTGGCTTTTTGGCACGTGTCTTCGAACCAAACCTTGAATTAGGTTACGTTTGGTTAGGTTAGGATAGATTGAATAACTAATCCTGTTTTAAGAGGACGCTGAAGTCGTCAATTAACTTACAAAGTGTCGATAACGTAGAGGCGATTGTCAAAAAGTAGGGAACGTTATCATCTGTTATCGACGTTAGTGAATTTTGGTACACATGTGTATATATATTTACATAGGATTTATATAGTAAAGACAATTTTTTTCTTATCGACAAATATTTTGTCGATAAATATTTAACAAAAAAATATTAAATTAATCAGTGGTACTACGTAATTTTATAGACATAGAAAGGCGTAAGAAGAAAGAAACCTGAGAGTGGTCAACACGACATTTTCTGCGACACCGATTTTCCGCACTGGGAGAGGATGTCATCTGCATCCATTTTGAGAGGAGAACTACGATGCTACATCCACTTTCAGGTCTCGGTGGTAAAATCTATATGTGGTGGAGGTCCGTGCTACATCCATTTTCAGGCGGTTTATGTCCGTGCTGCAACCACAGTTGCCATCTCTATACCAGACTATGACTACGTTTACACGGCTTCTAACTTCGACTAATGCCCATTTCTACCAACCTTGGTTAACTTAACCGGTTGGTTATTCCAACGGAATTGACCAATCGCATTTGTCGTTAATTAGAATGATTAAATGCGATTGGTTCATTCCGATGGAATAACCAGTCGGTTAAATCAACCAAGGTTGGTAGAAATGGGCATAAGACCCAGTTCCACAATTGCTTTAAACGGAGTTTAAAGCTAAACCGATGGTTAAAAGCAATAGTATATGCGCATATAGTAACGCTAAGTAACGCTAATGGTATAACTCCTACTTAAGGTGAGTTGCGTTTACACTATGACTACGTTTACACGGCAAGGTTAATCCGGATTAGCAACAACCGTAGTTAGTGAATTCTTTGATTCGATTGGTATATTCTTTTAGATCTAAAAATATACTCTAATCGGATTCGAGCCTGCACTAACTACGGTAGTTACTAAGTCGAAGTTAGAAGCCGTGTAAACGTAGTCTGTATTATTGGCATGACAGATCGTAGCAAGTGCGTCGGAGCATCTGTGGTGTGTACAGAGCCATATATTGAAGAAGAAGAAGAAGGCATGACAGATTTTCTAACCCTATGCATGTTATTTTTCAGATTTTTGTAACTTTTGATTCGTTTGAGAGCGACACTTTTTTCTTGCAAAATCGCGTTCTACGCACCAAAATACACAATTGTGCAAGTTTGAGCGAAATTCAAGGTGATGTCAGTCTTCTAAATAATTATCTTTAAATTTAGCGGTTTTCGAGCGTACGCATTCATTAACATAATTTGACATTTTACAGTGACATGATTTTATAGTTAAAGGATCTACAGTAATCAAAGTCTAAGTTAGATCTGTTTTTTTCATCCGCATAGCACTTTTTATATTTAAAACAGGTAAGTATATAATTATTTAATGGAAGGGATAAGAAAAGGAAAAAATTACAAAATGTAGAAAGTACAAATAAAAAGAACAGATCTACAGTTGCGATTATTAAAAATTATTATTGTTGCTAAGAATCCAATAAATTTATAATACGTCTTAAAAGCTTCAGTATTTGTGTATAATAATTATCGTATGACTAGAATTCATCAACTCTTTTGGTCAAAACTTGTATAAATTAATTTTAATAAAATAAATTTAAGATATTGAAAGATTACCTCATCAGCATATTTTATCAATAATCTTATAATAATTTCTAGCTTTTCTAAATGAATTAAATTACTGCAGATGAAAATATTTTTTTGCATAATTTATATATAATGAATAACTCATAATAATGATCAAGAATTACAAACTGTACAACCATTTTTGTAAGCAATAAAAATAATTATAAATAAAAAGTATAAGATATCAATGTATACATGTTAATCATACAAGAACTACAATTAACAATTGTATTGATATAATTACAAATATTATATCTAACAATTTTTAGGAATGTTTATCTAAGATAAAGTATTACCAAAATAATGATTAGACAAGTAAATGTCATACCAGCAATCAAAATAAAACCATCCTGTCGAGCTCTTTGCTCTATTAGCCTCATAGTAGTATTAGAAAGACCCAAGGTATTACCGATATCTATTAAACGTTTATGCGCTCCTTTCAACGTTAATCTCTGAGATTTTAGATTGTCCAAAACACTGCTTCCCTGATGTAATAAATCATCTATGCCATGAACCGCATTGTGTAAATTATTATTGTGTTGTACAGTATGGTCTATTAAAATATCAACATGATCATTGGAAGTGAATTTTCTTGCTAATAAGGCCTCTCGTTCAGCTTCCTCTCTTTGTCTTCTCATCACACGATTGCACCAGGAATTCAAGGCTGCGCTAAGATGACGACTGTCATATTTTAATTGGTCCACCCTCATTCTAGCATTCTGTCTCTGTGATACAGGTCCTTTCAGACATAACACATCTAGTCGTTCACAGTTACTGAAAAAAAAAATAGTGAATAAAAATTCAACATATCACATTATACTTCCTCCTAATATAAAATCATGACCATAATAAAAAAAATGTACTGTTTCTGACTACCTGTTGACAAGATTGATTTTGTCCTCTATAGCCGCTTTTATTTCCTGTAAATCTGCATCGGACGATTTTTTCTCTAGTTGTGAGAAAAGATGCTGCGTTTCCTGAACTAATTTATTAGTTTGATGATATAATGTTTCCATATTTTCCACAAAATTTGGAATATCTATCAATCGACGTTCTATGCGGCGAAACTTGTAAAACTTGTAATCACCATTTGCATCACACCAATGACGTGGTCCAACCACAGAATGTGAAACTCTATAGTTGATTCAGTCCTCCTGAACTGGTGTACATTGACATAGGCCCAGTTCCACAACTTGCTTTAAACGGAGTTTAAAACTAAACCGATAGGTAAAAGCAATAGTATAAGCGCATATACTATTGCTTGTAACCATCGGTTTAGCTTTAAACTCCGTTTAAGGCCCAGTTCCACAACTTGCTTTAAACGGAGTTTAAAGCAAACGCAAACGCGGCCAATGGCCGCGTTCAGCAGACTCAACAGTTGGACAACATTACTAGATTTTCCACTGAATCTCGCTCCTGATTGGTAAATATTTCTGGGTCTATGAAGAATCTAAAAGAATGCTCCAATCACAGACAATAATCACTAAGCGCTCTCTGATCACTTTGTTCTACTGAACGCGGCCAATGTCATTTGACATATTACCATATATTGTTAATTTTGTAAATTCAAAAAAGCGATAATGCCGAATAGGTGCTGCATTGCAAATTGCAAAAATACTAAGGAAGACGGGTATCATTTATTTCAGTAAGTAGAATGCATTGTAATAAATATTCAAAGTTTATAATATGTGAAGGTTATGCTGCAATGAAATATTTCAGTTTTCCGATAAAGCGTCCAGACGTTTTGCGAATGTGGATTAATGCAATCGGAAGAGATTTTATACCTACAAAAAGCCACATAATCTGTAGTGCTCATTTTGTAGCTACAGATATCATGGAAAAAGCTAACGCAAGCAGTGTCCTTTTAAAAAATCTGGCTGTGCCATCGATATTTATGAGGGCTCCTGCTTATGATGGCTACTCCTGTGATGGAATATGTCACTACTCCAGTTCCTACATCTGCTGTGACTACAATGCAATGCAATGTGTCTACAATTGTAAGGACGAGTTTGAAAACGAAAGAAGATAACACAACAGTTCTTGCTTCAATTTCATCATTGAGAATGCAACCTACAAGTGTTACTGGTGGTGGTACTGCGAAACTACCCAAGCAAAAGCTGAGAACAGTTATAAGCAGTTCACTTTTACGTAAGAAGAAGCAGGAAATGAGCCTACAGGAAAAGCACATGATGAGAATAATTAAAACAATGAAGCAGAAGCTCAAGAGAAAAGAAAAAAAAAATAAATTTGTTAGAGAATCTATTAAAAACTCTACGATATAAGTAACAATTATCCAGCAAAAAAGAAATAACACAGTTATATAACTGTTACTTATAATTTCCCATTCAACAATATAAGTGCAATATGATATGTGTTAGGCAACGGATATATTGTTAAATGAGACATCATAACCAACAGTATAACCAACAGTATTACTTTGTGTTTTGTGCTGTTTGTGTGCTGGGTATAATGTATATATAGCTTTATGCAGATAAGGAGAAATATGAAAATATTGAGAAATATCCATATTGTAATAACGTTAAAAAAAACAAACTTGAAGACAACTTAGGGTAAAGGGCACAACTTGAATGTGTGGTACCGAAAAAACTCGCATTCAGTGTGCACTAGTGCAAGCATCCGAGTTTGTTATTAATACACCAGTTCAGCAGTGCAGCCAAAAAAAATAGGCTAAGAACAGACGATAGTTTAGCATTTAATGTAGAAAACCTCAAATAATCAACGATGGTTATCAAAGAGCATATTCGAAACGCAATGCATCTCGTATTTCATTCAACAAAAACGCTTCTGAAGCAGCCAAAATAATTTATGCAGCTTATGGTAAAAATGCTGTGACCGACCGCACGTGCCAAAATTGATTTGAACGTTTTCGAAGTGGTAATTTTGATCTTTACGACCAATCACGTACCGATCGGCTAAAAAAGTTTAAAAACGGAATTGCAAAATCTACTGTATGAAAATACAGTAAAAACACAACAAGAACTTGCAGGAAAGCTGGGAATAAACAAGAAAGCTATTTGCGATCGTTTACATCGTATGAGAAAAGAAAAGAAAGTACAGAAAGGAGGGAAATAAGTTCCACACGAGCTAACAATTAATATTAACAAAAATCGCCGGTTGATCAGAAGGGTGTGCTGTACTATGAACTCTTGGAACCAGATAAAACCATTAAAACAGAAATTTACTAAGAGCAATTGGTATGTTTGAGCGACGTAATTGAGTAAAAAAGGCCATGTACTGGACAAGGCAGCTGTAAAGTCATATCCTGTTGTACAACAGTGCTAAACTACATACAGAAGCCACATCTTACATTTGGGCTGGGAAGTTCTCCCACATGAGACATTCTCCGTTAGCTTTATCAGATTTTTCACTTATTTCGGTCGATGCAACATCATATTGTCTGATACATATTTTTCGGCAGTTGATGACATACGAAATTTCATCATGATTTTATAGCCTCACAGCCACCAAGTTTCTATCGTGATTCTATCGGGATTCGGTAACTGCCCAATAAATGGCGCAAGATCATCGATAACAACGGAGAATATTTCATTGATTAATCTCGTTCTATTGATTCTTAAATAAAAATTGAAAATTATCAAAAATGGGAAAGAATTAACCCAGTCAATACAGACTTCCAAAGGACACTCTAAGAACATTCTGAGGACGTTCTAATATCCTAAAAACGTCTCCAGGACGTCCTTTGGAGGTTTTGTGCTGTCTGGATACTAGATCTAATATATAAAAAAGTAAATAATATTTCATATAAAATATAAAATTGAACATATAAAATTGGAAAAAATAAAAAAACTTCAATTTTTCACATGATAACTCAATTGAGATATCATAAGAAATAATTGAGATTTCATATAAGAAATTTTTCGGAAATCTCCCTTTAAATCTCAATAGAAGTTTTTCAATAGGGAGCGGACTTATCCTGCTTGTGTGCAGCTCTTGTATAAAATGCAGATCACAGTTTCCACCATTCACAATGCATCGAGCAATAAGCTATGAATCGAGCCTTATACAGCCGGTATCTTTCCGGCTAGTAATATTGTGGATCGCGTCGCCAATATTACCAGAGCTTACCTAGCATTAGAAATTTTTTTTTAAATATTTGCAAAATAATATAAAGGAAATTAACTCAATTCACTCGAAGAAACTATAAATACAATAAGACTGACTAATGGAACGTTAGTTATTTGAAGAAGAAAAAGATGACATTTATGAAATATCGTATGTTGCATACGATATTTCATGAATGTCACTAGATATCACGATTCTCAGCTGTCGCTAGATATCACGATTCTCAGCCATTTAAATTGCCCCATTGATGAAATATGTAGTATACGATATTTTTCATAAATTTTCGAGAATAAGGACCCAGAGAAAGACCTTTCGTCAGTTCAAGTTCCTCGTAGAACAAACCAAATAATAAACCTGTATTCGTAGTACGAATGAAATACTAATTTTATTCATAGAACAAAACGCATATCGCACAACAAGAAATGACATAGATTTTTATTTTAGAATAGATTTAAATTTTAAAATATAATTTCAAATTTCTGCTATGAATCGCCGTTTTTAATATATATAGTTCTTCATTGATAGGAATAATAAACTTTCTCTTATTGAAAAATAAAAACTAATATAATTAATATAAAGCAATAAAAACTTTAATATCAACAATTTTAGTTAGATACTAGAATGCTTATTAAATCATTGCTATTATTTCTATCGAAGTTGAACAGCCCGTTGAATTCTGTATATTTTTTATGTCGAAAAAAGTAATCTTTTAATCTTTAGGCATAGAATAAAATATATTTGTATATATTTATTATATTATATTCCATACAGCACAGCACCGTTACAGCAATATTGCAGGAACGTTGTTTTGCAAGATTGCAACATTGCAGAAACGATGCGAAATGTTGCTGCAATCTTGCAGCAAAGGTAAAATGTCCGCTTGCAGTAATATTGCAATAACATTGCAGTGTAACATTGCAGCAATATTTGTAATATAATTTGTATGCAATAATGCTTTATATATATATATATATTTATAGTAGAGGACTTTTTTGTTCCTCTCACTTAGCTCTATATCCCTACGGAGCCCGTGTTCTGATACACCCTGTATATTGAGAGTCTCTCCTGGAGACTTTCTGTGAGTCTTTATTTAATGACGACAGAAGCAAAAGATCGTATGCCAAAAATTGTTTTAGTTATATAGATACATTCCAGATGATGATATTTGTGATCGATTTAACAAATTTATAAAATGTTCTGGACACACTTTCCTCTTGTTGTGACAATCAATAATTTTCCATAAAAATTCTGTAACAATAATCATGAGAGATAATATGTTCATCTCAACATTTATATAAATTTCACTAATTATTTACAGTGAATGATTATCATACAGCAAAAGAAAAGTGTCGGAACATTTTACAAATTTGTAAAATCGATCATAAGTGTCGTTTTATGGAAATCTCTTTTATTTTAACGTACATGAAAAAAAAAATTAATATGCCATTGTTTTCATTTCTGACATCAAACAAGAATAGTCACAGAAAGTCCCCAAGATCTGTAATATTTCAAGGAGTAAAATGATATCTTAAAAGACGCCGTTTTATTGATTCAATAGAACGTCAATAAGATGTCACCTTGCTATTTGAAATAATACAAGTCTTAAGTACTTGCAGTAACTATTCTTGAATTAATAAGACGTCTAAGTTTGGGATATGAAACTATAATTGTAAAACCAAATCGTGGTGATTAAATATGAGAATTAGAGCAATATTCAAAGTGTCCTATAATTGTAACATACCAACTCCATAAGGGCAAAGAGCTAAGCGAGAGAAACGAAAAAGTCCTCTTCCATTTAGCGATATCTCGTATAATTTTTTAATAATAACCGCAATTTGAAATGTTGCTACAACATTGCAGATATAATAATGCAAAATATTGTTTTTGCAATGTCTCTACAATATTGCACTGCAATACGCAATGTAGCAATATTGCTGCAATTGTCTGTGCTGTATGGGATATATGTTATTTATATCTTTATTGATGTTTTCAAAATTATTTGGTACAGTTATTTGGTATACTACTGTGTACAATAAACTGCAGCTGTATTGAATATTGCTGCACTTTGAAAAAGTGCAGCAATATTCAATACATTGGCCGCGACGTTTCTCGACTAAAAAGTAAACTGCTCGTTTTCGAAAAACTTTAGTAAGTAGTTTGAAGTAGCATACACTAGTTCAGTAAGTTAAAATGACAGAAAGTATACTTGTTTCAGGGCAGGTTGTTCCAACTCCTTGGTAAGTTAATTGACAGTTAAATCATATGTCTGTCTTTGTCTAAGTTGAAGGAAAGGCAAAGATAAACATATGATTTAACTATCAGTTAATTTACCAAGGAATTAGAACAACCGGCCTTCAGTCCAACTTATTGCATTTTATTAATGCATTAGTTTCGAAAGCGAACAAATTTCTGACGTTTCAATGTAATACTTTTCTTGCACTAGTGTCGAAAGTTCGACTAAAAAGAACAAATATGTTCGTGAAAGACAATATATAAAATACGCGTAGAAAGTAGTGAGGAAGGATAAAACAAAAAAATGTAGAAGAAAGTTTGTGCGGCATATCGTCTTATTTGGGAATATAATAGGTTAGCCGCAACTAGGGGAATTTCTTCTGCGTCAGTTATGATGCCGACTGGCGATTTTAGAGAAAGAGAAAAGAGGCCGAAGTAGCGTTGATTTGGTAAAGTATAATATTTGAAAACTGTGCACTCGCCCGCGTATCGATCCCGTTTGCTACAAAGTTAGACGATATATCTGGCTCCAGTTACATCGCACATACATTTATGCAATCTGTGTAACATTGTGAACTGGTAGACGCAAATGGAGGACGACGTTGGTTATGTCGGGTGAAAACAAATAAACTATCAATGTAAACGGTAAGTAAGGTAGGATCGAAATGGTCGAAAATGTCAGAGATATTTTCTATTTTATATCGTCGATGAATGAGTACTCTCGCCTTTAATCTCGAGTGTAAAAAATATAGTATAATGCAACCTGAAAGAATAGATTCAAAAACTTTATACCTTTATGATGCATTTGCAGGGATGACTCTGTTGAGATTCTCTTTGGAGATCTATTCGCATGCACTGTTAGAAGGAGCAATATAAATGTGTAACGGTAGTAGTGGCAGCGGTAGACATAACGTCCCCCGCACAGAACTTCCATACAATGTCTGAGGATTCTAAGATGGGCCTATTTGGCTCAAAAAATAAAAGTCAGGAGCAGAGTGAGAAATCTTCCAAAGATAATTCACCGATGCGTTATGTCCCTTACTGTATTGACAGTGACACAGAGACATATGATACTGAAGCACTGAGCGTCATGGATATCAATGACATTATTGGTGTACAGTCTGGCGAACAGGTTGGTGATTCAACCTTAGAGAGCGAAATTGCTGCACTTTCAGAGATAATTACGGAATCCAAGGTGGAATCATCTCAACAATCGACGAATCCAACGAAGGAGACGCAAGAAAGTTCATCTAATGTACTTAGTTCTACCTCTGATGTCATTTGTGCAACAAATAATGATAATACTACAAGTATTGTTGGTACTAACGAATCCAATATTGTGTCTGAGGAACGTGCTGTAGATAGCAATCTTGAAATTCGAGAAGACACATTTATTCATACACATGAAAATATGATACATAAAGATTCATCATCGATTACAAGTAAAAATATTTCCGAAAGTACTGAACTGGATTCAGTTAAATGTAGCGAATCTTCTTCTGTAGATACTAAAGACACAGTTGATGATGCACCTGTGGTTTGTACATCGTCTTCCAATGATAAACCATGTATTGAGACTGATTTATCAAGTGCTGTATTAGCTGATACTGTTCAAGAAATTGTCCAAAATAAGCAACAATCAAACGCGACTTCTTCCGTGAACTATGAAGAAGATATATTGAGGAAGATGGAAAACAAATCTGTCAATGATGAAACTGAAAGCCAAGACAAAGTGTTAGACTCCAAAAGTGAGGCAAAGCATGTAGTGACAATTGGTAGTATTAGTAAAAGTTTGCAATTAATAGGAGAGGCATACATATCAGAGGATTCTGAAGAGACCAACATACATGACAATGATTCTCCAAAAGATATCACATCCTTTTCTATTTGTAAAGAAACTCCATCATTTAATATTTCTGCAATATGTCATGATAAGGATAATTCTGAAGTAACTGATGCAACGAAACAAGATATAGAAAAATCCATTGATTCAACTGATGATTCAACTAATATGGTTATCCCAGAAAAATGTAATATAAAAACAGAAGATATCAGTAATAAAGAAACAAAAGATCTGAGTGCAAAAATTGGGGACCTGGAAAATTCTAGTCAAAGTGAAACATTACAACAGAACGACTTGGTCTTAAACGAAGTGCCAAAGTGTACTGATAACGAGATATCAAGCAGTACACATAAACAAATAGAAAATGACACAGAAATAAATAGAACGGCCACAATTGAAGAAACATCGTCGGAACCTCAATCATCCAATGAGGCTTGTGCAGAAATGCCGAATATAGAAACGTCTACTGCATCGCCAAAGGAAACGCAAGATATCGAAGAGGATCGAGAGGATAAAGTTGATAATACCAAATCAGAATCAAATATGTCGACGCTTATTCTTGAAACACAGGAGGAGAGTATTTCCATGGTTTCTAGTGAAAATGAATCATCGGATACTAAGGAGATAAACGACAATTATGCTGTCACTGACAATAACACGGAAGACCTTGTGGAAGATAAATCCAAATGTGAAGATAAAAAGGTCCTTTCAGAATCTGCAAATAGTATTCAGAATTCTACGCTAACTGAAGTATCTGATGAAAAATCATGTATGTCAGAATCGATATGTAAAAATAGTCAGGAATCCGACGCTGTCGTTGACAGCTCTCTAACAATAGAAGAAATTGCTTCAGCGGAAACGGCTATCGCGACAGATCTCGAGACGGCCACCGATGACAATCAGGACAATGTAGACACAAACGTCGAAGCGAAAGAAAAGTTTATGCTAACGAATGACAGTGCATCTAAGGTTGAGTCAAGTACAGTTAAGAACGAATCAGACTCAAAGGAAAATACGGTATCATTGACTCATGAAGCTATCGAAGAAAATGAAGAGACTATCGCCGTGGAGACGAGTAACGTGCAATGTTCAAGTAACCATTCATTGGATGAGCAAAGCTGTATTACAAATTCACACTCCTCGGATCCATTAACACAGAATGACGCAGACGCAACACTTGCCGATGTTAATATTTCTAAGGATACGACAATTTGCACGGAAGAAAATGTCTGTACTGAATCCTTGGTCTCGGTCAAATGTACTGAACCTATCGAACAGCTTCCACCTCTATTAAAAACATCTGAAGTCTGTGAAGTTAACGATACGATTACCTCTAATAAATCTGATAGATCTGAAAAATCTGATAAATCTGAAAGTTTACCCGAAGATCCTGCCCCTGTGTCTGTTGAAACGAGTGATACAACTGAAGATACAAAGATACCGTTAGAATGTGAAGCTGAGAAGATAGAAGATTTGAAACCGGAAATAACGTCGTCAGTCGTGAACAAAGACGAAACATCACCTGCGACAGAGATATCTTCTCCACAGCAAACTCCCGACCAGCCTGAATTACACGCGCAGAGTGAAGAAATTGATTCGTACTCTGCACAAACGGAAAGTGAACCTATTCAGAAAAATGTTACTTCTCCCGACGTATCATCGGAAAAGGATACTAATCCGCCATTAGCTGATAATTTAGTGGTTGCAGAAGATAAAGTATCGAGTCCTTTGGACAGTACATCACAGGAAGAAGTTAAAACCGAAGAAAATATCGTAACTGAGATTCCGTTGAATGAGGAGAAAGCCGAAGAAACAGAGATCTTTATACCAAGCACAAGCGAAAAAAAGATTGTAGAAGCCGAAGAACGTACTAATGAAGAGGACAAAGAAGCAGGAAGAGAAGAAGTAAAAGCAGGAGAACAAGAAGAAGAAGAAGAAGAAGAAGCAGAAGCCGAAGTCGAAGCCGGAGTCGAAGCCGAAGTCGAAGCAGAAACAGAAGAAGAAATTCTTGACACAAATCTATTTTTGGAATCGAAAATTCCAGCGTCTGATATCCAGATGATGAACACTCAAGATGAGAAGATCCAGGAGGATAAAGAGACGCGCGATGAAACCGCGATAGTAGTCGATAAGGAATCGGAAAAATTGAGCGATGTCGAGGTAACTTCAATAATCGAGGAGAAGAATACAGAAGCCAAGGAATCTGCCAACGATAATTTAGGGGACGTGCAATCAGACGACATTAGCCTTTCTATGTTGCAAGAAAGCTCAGAGAAGTCAATCGAGGGAGAGTCAATACATGATGAAGACACTAATTCGAAGAATGATCTCAAAGATCATGAAAATATCTCGGATAACGTCAGCGATGTTGTGAAAATTTTGCCCGAATCAATACAATCCTCGAAAGAAGACGCGATAGACACGTTAACAGGCATGTTAAGCGATGACAACGAGACGACTGACATGAAGAGCATAATGGAGATCGAAGAAAACGGAGCTGAAGTAAACTCGCTGCAGGATTCGGCGGACTTGCCGTTGGAGGCGAATATCGAAAAGTTAGCTGAGAAACTGTCTCAAGATACGGTATGCATGGACGATTCGATCGCTACGCAACATATGGACTCCCTGGAGGGACTCCTAGACCTTGATCTGATATCTGGCAGTGAGAATCCGTCGTTGAAGGACGCGAAGGCCGAGGACAAGGCTGCGGAGGAAGCAGTAAGTAAGGTAGTCGATATGGATCTCTTATTGGATCAGACGAATCAAAGCGAAACGAGCTTGTCGCAAAATTCAGACTACATAACGAATGTAATCACCAGCTGCTTGACGAGCAGAGACGACGAAGTGAACGAAGCGATGGCCGAGCAGCCGGTTAACGACAAAGCCACCGAGAACGAAGCCAATGAATTGTTGAAGATGAGCGAAGCTGCGAGCAGCACGAAGCCGGTGAGCGAGAACGCAGATGACGAGAAGATGGAGGAGCCTCTGAGGACAGTCTGTAATCCGGAGCGAAGTGACTTGGACGCGGAGTTTGGAGACAACCGGCTGGAGTCAGTGGGCGACCTGGAGGAGGCCGAGAGCAAGCTGGAATTGCCGCAGGATATGCTGCTGGAAGCCGTAGTGTCCCAAGAGAATCTCGCCGACATGCCGGCCGTCATCGAGAATTCACAGTCGAGCTCGGAGATCTCCGAGCTGGAGTCCGCCGTGAAATTCCTGCAGGAGTCCGAGGAGCAAACGATAGACTCGCCGTTGGTGCTCTCGCCGAAGATGGTGGAGAGCGTCGTCGAGGATATCGCGAAGCAGGCTGGCGCGGAGCTCTACGTGATGCCTGACGATGCGGATAATTACACGAACAGCGAATCCGAGCTAGCATCGCGCATCTCCATCTCCATCTCAGAGGCTGAGATTATATCGGAGGCTGCGAAGCTGGAGAACGAGCGGAAGTTCGCAACGCAGATGCAAAACATCCTCGCTGGCGACGCGACGCCAGGGAAGGATGTCGGGAGAGTGGAGGAGGTGAACGAAGGAGTCGAAGAGAATGAGAAGACAAAGAACCGGACGTGTTCAAAGTCTCCTGTCGAGCTCGCTCCCATCATGGCTGACTCTCCAAGTGTGCAAGCGACGGATGACCCATCCTCGCGCGAGAAGAAAGAAGAAGACACCAAGTCAGATCTCAAGCCGTTGTCGAACGAATGTATCCTGAAGGCGTGTGAGCTGATTCCGCGAGTATCGATATTGGAAGAGCGGCTGAAGGAGCCGCCTAAGATCGAGATACCCGTCCCGGACTCCACTAAGGTGGAGTCCACCATCAGTCCAAACGACAGTCTTCTCATACCAAAGGACTCCAGCAGAGCCATGATGTACTCAAAGATGCTGGAGTCGCCCAAGTCTGACAGGAGCACTGCTGCCGAGTCGAGAAGTGTGGAAACGCCGCGCAAGGAGTCCGAGAAGCACGACTTCGAGAACGTGGGCTCGCCGCGGATCATCCTGAAGATCGCCAAGTCCGCGATCGCGGATTGCAGCGAGCCGCGGTCGCCGAAGAGCCCGAAGATCCGTTCAGCCGCGAACTCGCCGAACCCGGAGGACAGTCCGGGCCAGAAACTGGGTAAGATCAAGCTGAAGCTGTCAAAGGGTGGCCACCCCTCCATAATATCGAATGAGAATCTGGAGGAGACGGGCCAATGGCATACCGACAGCACGTCCTCGTCCTTATCTCCCATCGGTATGAAGATCAAACTGTCGAAAAGCGGCGACGCGTCCATCGTGGGTGCGACCACGGAGAAACACGAGAGCGGCAGCCTGGACGACTCGAAGGAGACGAGTAAATACAAGTTCGAGGAGTCGAAGAGAACGGACTCGCCCATCGGCATGAAGATCAAGCTCTCCAAGTCCGGTGATTCGGCGTCGATCGTGCAGCAAGACAGTTCCAAGGAGGTTCTCGCCAAGCACAAGGATAAGCTGGACTTGCCGCAGGGCAGCCCGAAGAGAACGGAATCACCGATCGGCATGAAGATCAAGCTCTCCAAGAGCGGCGACGCTTCCATCATTCAGAGCGACTGGCAGGACATAGCAGAGGAGCACAAGGAAGCAAAACGCACGGATTCCCCGATCGGCATGAAGATCAAGCTGTCGAAGACTGGCGACGCCTCCATTGTGTCCCCCTCGGAACCCGGCGTGGATGACACGAAGGAGTCGTCCACGAAGACAAAGGAGAAGCAGGACTTTGCCGAGCTGCCGAAAAGGACGGAGTCTCCGATCGGCATGAAGATCAAGCTGACCAAGGGCAAAGGAGGCGCAGCGTCCATCATCTCCATGGACACCGTCGAGGACACGAGGGACAAGCTGGAGGTGCCCGAGCCACCCAAGCGCACGGAGTCGCCGCTTGGTATGAAGATCAAGCTGTCGAAGAGCGGCGACGCGTCTATCATACACTCAGAAGTCTCGGACGACGTGAAGGAGACGAGGCACAGAGAGAAACTCGAGGCCGCCGCCGCGCAGGACATGGCGAAGCCGACGGAGCCTACCGGGATTAAAATTAAGGTAACGAAGTCGGGTGAGACCTCAACGTCAACCATATTGTCGGAAGTAATCGAGGAGAACGCGTCCCAGAGCTCCGAGGTCTCCCCCGTTGGCCTGAAGATCAAGGTGTCCAAGTCGGGAGACTTGACGTCAGTGGTGAGCTGCTCATCTAGTAGTAAGCTGGAGCAAGCGGAGGACTCAAGGCCGCGGGAAGCTCAGGCGGAGACGCCCAAGAGGACGGAATCTCCACTTGGTATGAAGATCAAGCTGTCCAAGAGCGGCGACGCCTCCATCGTGCAGAGCGAGACTGCCACGAGCTCTGCCGTCGGCGAAGACCATCAAGGCAAGACGACGCGCGCGTCTGACGCGGAGCACGCCAAGAGCAGCGATTCGCCGTTGCCAGCGAGTCTCGGCATGAAGATCAAGCTCTTCAAGACGGGCGACGCTTCGGTGGTGACCGAGCCTGAGACGGGTAGAAAGGAGAAGCAACAGAGACGCAGCAAGGACGTCTCGGACTCGCCGTTGGAGATGAAGATCAAGCTGTCCAAGACCGGTCATCCCACTATCGTCGCGTGCGACAGTCATGAAACTCAAGGATCTTCCGCGCACAAGGCCAGCAAGGAGGCTCCGGTTACCGGCTCGCCGGATTCTGCGCTTGCGTCTTTCTCACACAGGTACGCGGAGCATCACGTCGCTCACAGTAAGGATCCTCCTTCCCCATTGAAGATCCTCAAGACCGGCGCCGGTGCCAGCCACTCGTCCATCTTGCAAGGTGGTCGGTCTGAGCTCACTATCGAACCCGTCACGCCGATGCAGATTCAGAATAGAAAGGCGATGGAGAGCGCGCTCGAGATATCGTCCAAGCGCAAGGACATCACGATCTCACCGGTCGACAGCAAGAAGTCTAAGCTGGAGGCGCAGCTGTCACAGATGCTGCCGGAGGTCACCATTCAGCCGGTGATGTGTCGGGATCAGCAGAAGCAGCAGCAGCAGCAACAACAGCAGCAGCAGCAGCAATTGCTGTTCGACCCGAAGACCAGTCTGATCAGCCGGCAGCAGATGAATGTGATCAGCCAGGAGATTAGTATCACGCAGGTACGGCCGTCGAAGACGTCGGACTCGTCTTCCATGAGCGACAAGCTGAAGGATATTCTGAGCAAGAACACGACCAACTCGCCGGGCGGGTCGGATTGCGAGATCATCGAACACCGACCAGAGCTGATAATCGTCAACGAGAACTCCAACTCCAGCCAGGACGTCATGATCATCGAAGAAGTCACGCCCAGCAGAATGACCGATATCAAAGTGCCGAAGAAGCGGGGCAGACCTCGGAGAAATCCACTGGTGCAACAGGTGATACATCCGCCCGCGCACCTACTGGTACCCAGAGACCCCCTGTCCCTGGACGAGATCCAGCAGACTCCACCGGTCGAACACCGGGAGAACGAGAGACCCAAGAGGACGTGTAGGAGCCAGAAGAGTTACGCTCCGCCCAAGAGAGGCAGAGGACGAGGTTTGTTCTCTTCTTGGTTAGTCTGTTGTACATTTAGTCGGATAATGTTATCTCAATGAGACTTTAACTTTCCTTCCGTTGCGTCTGTAGGTCGCGGTAAACGAAAATTGGATAACGTGGACATCCCGACCGGCAAGAAGCCTCGAATAGATCAGGACTTGTCGGCTATAGAGGCATCGACGATGGCTGTCATCACCATCGACGAGACACCAGCGGCGGAAGATTCGTTGCGAAAATCATCGGAGTTGTACAAGGCGCTGAAGCAACCGCCTATAGATACGAAAACCGCAGGTCCCACCACTGCTAAAGGGAAGAGGGAGGCTAAAGCCGCAGAAGCCGCCGCGATCGCGATGCAGTTGGAACCTACAAGATCGCCGTGCGGCGTCACGCAGGATAATTCGGCGAAGCCGTCCACCAGCCGAGCGACTATCAGCTCCGCGGCGTCGTTGGACTTGAAGGATAGTGAGCAGCACAAAAGACCGGCCGCGGACGTAGTTTCCGAAAAGATACAGAAGACCACGGCGAAACAGAATGCCGAGAATAAAGGTAGGACATCGTCGGATGGATCGAGAGCATCCGAGATGAAGGAGATACCTACGCCACCCGGACCCTCGAACTGGTTAACGCCGACGTCGAAGAAGCAAGCCGACGCAGTCATCAGAGGCGGCGAAACGGTGTCGATGGTGCAAGTGATCGACGAGGAGACGAGAATGAGCGCCGAGTCCGGCTCCAGGTCGCAAACACCAGCTAGGAATATATCAGCACCTGGTATGCACTTTTTCCATTTTAATAGCATAACCTTATGAATGAAGAACTATTGTGTGTAATATCCGAATATTGAACACTATATTACAAAACAGTATATTAGTGAAAAAAAATTATTACGTTATACAAATACCATTAAACAGTATTTATTTATTTTGCAAATTTTACAGAACTCATCCCTTTGGATGACGCACGTGTTGAGTTACAAATAGTAATAATAGTGCATCACGAAAGAACACACAAAAGAAATGCAAGTGAAGAAAATATAAAAAGGAAAGATAAAAGAAAAAGAAATATAAAAAAGAAATATAAAAAAGTAAAAGAATGTAGAAAAAAAAGTATAGAAAAGAAAGAAAAAAGAGAAAAAAGGAATAGAAAAAAAGTATAGAAAAGAAAGAAAAAAGAGAAAAAAGGAATAGAAAAAAAGTATAGAAAAGAAAGAAAAAAGAGAAAAAAGGAATAGAAAAAATTGAGTATGACAAAAGTATTGATAATGAGATAATGGCAGCATCATTATTATGCCATATTGATATTGTGATTTAGTGACAGGGCCGATCTCGCTCGTCGTTTTTTGAATATTCCACATTATATACGAGTATTAATAGATACTTCAATGTAATTCCAATATGTGTTGCAATTTGTAATTATCAGGAATAACTTTCTTTAGGAACAACTTAATTATATCTTGAAGTATCATCTCTAACATATATAAACGTGTCCAAATTAAAAAAATTACCAGTTATATATGTATATATATAATATTTTAGCAACATTTGATGATAGGAAGAAGTAACATCAGCGTTATCATAAACTTAAGTAAACATATCCTCATTTTCATCATCGAACAGCTGAGCCGGTTAACTTGGATGTATTGGTACACATCCAACTCTAAGGGAACTAAAAATAGACCCTTTCTTGTGGCATAGGATGTCTCTCAAGTGACTTAATACGAAATTGTTGTAATGACGTGCTCAAATGCGAGGCGATTGTACACTGATTCTTTTATTCGCGATATGTGTCGCGATTATGCTGTGCTTAGCAGCGCTAAAAACGCTCATACTAATTCGCATATCGTCCATGTAAATATATACTAGCATAACAACATATGTTTTTTTTGTATGTGATATTTGATGATAAGTGTGTTCAGTATGTGTCAACGTGGTGTAATATTTTTAATACCGAGGTTTCCTCGGTAAATATCTGTCGCACTCAGGATTCAGTGAATATGTATCAACAAAAAATAATAATAAATTATCAAGGATGCTGTAATCTAGGTAACTTATTGACAACGTTAGTGAAGTACGAAATTTTTCTTTCTTCATCAGTATAATTTAATAATTTCGTAGAGGCACATATAAAAAGCATTATTTATTTGTCATATTAGGCAAACTTAAGGTATCTCTTTTTTACTTGTATACGCTGATTAACATAAAACTATACGAAATGTATGTGTTGGTTATGTTTACTTGGAAGTTAATTTTTGGCAATTTGTATTACAGCCTCAGAGACGATCATAAATGAAGAATCTCAAGGTAGTGTCCTGAGTACTGCTACGACGGAATCCGAAAAGGTCAAAGTCAAGAATCGAAGGATGGAAATCAATTTCGATCCCGACGAAGGACCTTTCACCGTCGACAAAATAGCAGAATACGAGTGGCCACTGGATAAGAAAGGTGAAACCTTCATGATTCAGGAGCAGATATCCCAATATCTCGGTGTGAAATCCTTCAAGCGTAAATATCCTGATCTCAAGCGCAGGATGGTCGACATGGAAGAGAGGAATTATTTGAGGGAAAATGTATTGGTCAGTGAGGCAATGTGCGACATGGGTAAAGTCCTTAATATCTTCTTACGAGTTAAAAAACGAAAGGATTGTAACTTTGATCGTGCAGACTCGATCATCGAATCATCATTCATTTTATCATACCGTATTATTGTAGGATTAACTGCGGTGTGCAGTTCAGAAGTGCTGGACGTGATGTGCAGCGATTTTCCGGATCAGTACGAGGAGTATCGCAAGCATATGCGCGAGAAACAGGTGAAGGAACATTCCAAGAAGCAGAAGGAACTCACAGCTGCGGCGAACGCGGAGAGGAATAGGATAGATCTCGCGGAAATGGCGGTGCAGTCTGCGATGACGTGGAACGCTAATTTGAACAAAACTCGCAAGGAGAACCGCAAGTACTGCTTAGATCTGCAGACCTTTACGATTCATGTGCCAAAGAAGCCACAAAAGATCGACACGGAGCACAAAACGAGTCATTACCCGGTCGCCTTGATACCAGGCCAGTACACCGATTATTATCGGGAATATACGTCAGCGGAATTGAGATATTATCCCCTCAATACCGTCCTGTACGGACCAACGCGGCCTAACGAACGTAAACTCGACAGTCAATCGGAAGGATCTCAAAGCGACAGCGATAGTGAATCATCTTCTGGCGACTCTAGGTTAGTAGCAACGTTACAAAATTTTGCAATCTCATGCTTTCTAATTTAGAGTTAATTTCCTTTATGTTGAAACAATTTCTAAGGAGCAAGCAATCAAATTGAGCTTGGAATTTTTATTTTGGAGTTTCTCCGTATTTGTTTAATGGCCAGGATGCAATACTTTTTAAAATGTAGATTATTTCTTTGAATATATATAGTTCATCATCCAGCGAGGGCACACAGGATACGGAAGGATCTCAGTCGACTATGGACGATGTTGATATGGAGATAGTCACTCAAAAAGACGACGTAAAGTTGAAGTGCAAGATGTGTCTGAAAGTCCTGAATAAACACAATAAAACTGAAATATTAATACAGTGCGGCACTTGTAATGGAAACGGTAAAGATCACGCGTTCTAATGCGCTAATAGTGTGCTTTCTTCAAAAACAGTCGAGGTAATTTGCTATGTGGTGTTATTGTATTCTTTCAGTTCACCCATCCTGTATAGACTTGACTCTGGATATGGTCCCTCATATTCAATCGTATGCATGGCAGTGTACCGATTGTAAAACGTGCGCGCAATGCCACGATCCTGCGGATGAGGACAAAATGCTCTTCTGTGATATGTGCGATCGAGGGTGAGTCACACACGCAGCGAATATCTTTCGCACAGTGAATCGAGTCAATGGATAAGTTCATTACGGTACGAAAGTTTCGATGGAATACTATTTAATCTTGAGTGGTCTCCAGGTACCACATCTATTGCGTCGGTTTGCGACGTGTACCGCAAGGCAGGTGGCATTGTCAGGAATGTGCCGTGTGCGCAAATTGCGGCTCGAGAGAGCCCGGTGGTGCTAATTCCGACAGAAACAGCGTCGCGCAGTGGCAGCATGAGTACAAGAAGGGCGAGAAGAATACCCGAGTATATGTCTCTACACTCTGTATACCGTGTTCGAAGTGAGTGCATCTCTCGACATATCATTTACGTCACATATGCTGAAACACGGTTGTTCCGAACTATGCTGGGCTTCAGTTGCTTAACAATAATTTTCATCACTCACACTGTAACACGTTCTATCTCGGCGTCCTCTATCTCGCCTCTAATTATGGACTTCAACAACTGGACTCACGTCCAGCTTTTGTCTCTATCTTATCATTTAGCTATCAGTTAATGTTATTAATTAATATTACCGATTAAGAGCAGATTTACACAGCAACAGATTCGAGCAAGTCCAGTGCTTTAATTTACCTGTAATTGATGTGTATTGATTGGAATATAAATCAATTATCATGTGTCCGATGTGTTTGATAATTGTATGTGTAACATTACATTGCGTATATAAAGTGCCCCGGATCTACAGTGTCAGATCCTGAGAGATCCTGGGATACTATATATATACTATATATTTACGGCTAAATGACGCGATGAGAAGTGTGATTACCGTGTGAAGTACCACTTAATTCCCCCTGCCGCGTGCTGAGCACCGCTATAATTACATAATATTCCTCTCTACCTGACTTCACTAACCACATGATCTTTATGCGATAACAAGGCTGTGGCGAAAGGGTCGCTATTGCCCACACTGCAGTCGCTGTCATACCGCCCAAAGGCTCGACCTGGAACCGAATCTAGTGCATTGCAGCGCATGCGACAAGTATCTGCACTTAGGTATCGACATCAGATTTCATATGATTCTGTTAATTAAACGCGATAAAACAAGAAAAAAAAATTGATTAGAACGTGAGCGTGTGAATTTTTATGATAACTGTGATTCGTATTAGTAGTCATGGTCTCAAAACTTGCATCGCGTGAAATATTCAGATTTGAATTTGAAATTGGATCTAAATTTTTCATTTCAATCACGCGATACACACGCGACGTTATATTTATAATCACACAACTGAGAAACTCATATCTAACTGTAAACGTAAATATTTCATGCGAGATAAATTTCAAAGATTATCAAATATGTGAACCCTCGAGAAATATACATAAAAATATGCGTAAGATGACTCGCCGAAATGGTTCTTCGATGCTTCGATGCTTTTACAAGCAGATAATTATGTATGAAAGCAGGAAATATCGATTTTCAATTCACCCCTCGCGAATTATCGGGAAGAATTTAAAGCAGATCTTTATCGATAACTTTTTCAAAAAGAAATTATGCTTCCTAACGTTACTTACAATTATTATAAATTTTTATGCGCTTATAATTGACCGCGCCATAATTGACCCTTTGCTTCTTACTGTGAATTTAGATCAAAGAGCATTTCTCTCTTTATTTATCCTGTCCTATCATTTGATATTTAAAACGTTGCATGCACGGATCCATGTTAATGGAAGACATATGCTAAAACACCGCACGCATATACGCACTTACACACATCTACATGGATCCATGTATATAGCGTGCTTAATATTTCACAGGCAAAAGCCTTATTAAACATTATTCAACACAGATTCGTACGTAACTGATCTCAATTAACAAAACTCGTCGTTAGAAATTAAGCATACGGATTCATATAGTAATCTTCTTTCCGCTTTTTTTTTTAATTAGAGATTGTACTCACATATATTGTATAGTATGACTCTCAAGTGTGCTCAAAGTGTTAATTTCATTGCATGTATAGGAACATTTGCACGTGCACCGAATTTTATTAAATCATCACTATCCTAAAAGCCATATTTCAATTATTTATCAATTAATATGCATGTATACAAGGGTGTCCTTTTGGAAATGAAAAATTGTGAAGATTAATCAGATCAAACCAAGAAGAAAAGTCATATATCATTTTGCAAATAAGTACACAAATTTTCAAGTTATTAATTAAAAAAGCTTCTAGATGTAGTAATTTTCAATTATTAATAACTTAACAACTATTGTGATTTTTATAAAATAGTATATGATATTTTTATTCTTAATTTGACCTGATTTAATCTTTACAATTTTTTTTTCCAAAAGATTCCGGACATCCTATATATATATATATACTATTGTTATATACATATATATATATGTATATAACAATAGTATTTTTTTCTATCTTCTTGCTTCTGCAAAAATTATAAATGTTAATAAATATTATGATGTGTATGTGTGTGTACGCATATATATATAAAGATTTCTAAGTAGTAGAAAAATAACTAGTTTTACCATGCTAATTGTTTCCACACGAGAGCATGTCCATGGTTCAAGTTCAAGTCAATGATTATACAATTCTAAAATTATTTTAAATCGAGAATTTTTTTCAAACAAATAGAATTTACGTAGAATCTGGATTCGTAATGGATGTTTTATTTTATAATAGATATGTAATATTTGCAGTGAACATGTGAATTCAAAAAATTATCAATTGAAAAAGTTTTATTCTTTAGCATTTAAATTCTTGTGAAAACCTTGTCAGGCATGCAAGAGAGATACAAAGTATATTGTAATCTTGTATATATATCATTTCAGATTGCGTGGAGACCAAGGGAGTAGCGTTTGATAAGAAAAATTATTTATGTGATTTCTGTGCACCGTCGAATCGTCAGCAAGTGGCAAAGCCTATGTCACCGAAGATACTCAAAACGTGAACGTAATAACACTATGGAAAGACCGTTCAAAGCTGTATAATAACGATATTAGCGAAGTGTAATTATGTTATATTAAGCGGTATATATATTGCATTTTTATCCGACTATCTTTGTAAATGAGAGTGCACGTGAAATGTTCTTCTCGAGTACTTTATGTGAGTGCGTTATGATGTACATAGTTACAATATCAATAATTTAACTAAATTAACTCGACTCATACTAAATTTTTATTATATGTACCTTTGGGTCAGATATAAGTAAATAATCTCTCACAGAAAAATGTAACTTAAAAGAGTCAATTCTTTTTGCAAACAATTATCGTGAGAGACTATTGTAAAACTGAATATACATAAAATGTATAAGAAGTTATGTTTATTCTGCTGTTCTTTCGCAAATCTGAGATTCTGATTTTTCTATATTATAAAGTTAGTAGGATGATTTTCTCCTTTTGATATTTTTGTATTTACACGAACGCAATGTTGAATATCAAATTTGGAAGATCCGTACGTAGAATAGTTTATATCTTAAGAATTTATGATTTTATGTTTCACTTAGTGCTATCAACTAAACGGAATTTCATGATCTAGTGAGATGTAATGACATCTTTGCGGCTCTAACAAACGCTGAAAACTAAATTTTTTCACAATCTATTTTGCTGTCCACGCTTTACAGAGTATAAACAAGGTATTAATTAATCTTATAAAGACTGTGTAGAGACTGTCTCTAAATTATCGGTTGTACGTGTTCTTTGCTTCGAATTATCAGCGTTATCTCGTTAATCAGTACTTCCGGAAAGAGACGTCGCATGCGTGTCCGGAAGGGAAACGAATAAAGTACGAGAGAGACTAAGCGCAGTTTTCTTAAAAATATATATCACTTTCTTTATTCTCTTCTTTTATGACATAATCCTCAGATTAGTGCTTTTGTTGCGAGAGTTAGATGCGGATAAACATTTTCTTCTTTTTCTTCTGTTTTTACATACATATCGTAACGCAGCATTCACATTTTGAACAGTACGCTCCATTCTCTTTCACACACACATACATGCACACAGATGCATATACACACATAGACAGACACGCACGTATACGTACACTCTTCTTCTCTCTTCGTGTTAATCAATTTTTTTTCGCTGGAGATCGATTACAATATATTTATAAGATCGTGTTAGATTATGTTGCATTATGTACACACAGAATAACGACGGCAATTGCGACCGTTTAAAAAAATGAGCAAGTTGTTGCAAAATATAAACTTTGGCATGTCGTTGCATCAACCTTGTATATCAGTGTCAAAGTAGTCTCGTTAATTTGCACTGTAAAACGCGCCTGTACAAGATACCTCTTTTTAAAGCAACAATGACACACGCGCAGAAGATGCGGAGTCGCCGCGCAGCATCTCTCTCTCTCTCTCTCTCTCTCTCTCTCTTTCTCTCTCTCTCTCTCTCTCTCTCTTTAAGTATATAACTTTTTTTGCTGATATTTCTCTCTCTTTTTTTGTTTTTTTCTGCCTCTTTATAAATCGCGACACTGTTGTCCTCCTCAGCGAAGAAAAGTCAGTCGGCAATACACGCGTTTAATAGTGTTTCCGGGAACTCTGGCGTCGTCGCGTCGCGAGAAACGTCGTTGAGAGAAAGAGTGGGATCCAAGTTTCTCGCATTGCAACTGAAATTAAAAAGCGCACGTTGCCTCGCTGCAAACGCAATTCTTTCCTCTCGACGCGCGCTCCTGTGACACGCGTTCTCTCCTGTGCTTTCCTTCTTCGTCTCATCTCTTTTTCTTAAAATTCAAGTTGAACGTTGAGTGCTGCTAATAAAGTGGCCGTGCGCGACTCAACTTGCTCGGAGAAACGTCACACACACATACATACGCGCGCGCGTGCGCGCGTACACACACACACACACACACACGATTGTAACACTCCTCCGCACGTGATTACAACACCGTTAAAGTAAAACATACTTTGAGCAAAGAGATAAAGATAAAACAAAACGAAACGCAGCGATATAACAGCAATACGAGTCGCACGTACGACATACGCGCGTACGTGAATTGTTCACTAACGTGCAATCGCGTTGTTGAAGAGCACTTACGCACTATAACGGGACGGGTTCATAGTTCAGAATTGCACTTGACCCGCCATTGACTAGTAGTCGGTATATAAGCTAATACAAGAGTCCGTTCTTTCCAGCTGCACTGTTCTGTGACTCTTTCTACGCGTCCGACAGGAAACACGTATAATCCCGATGGTCTGATGAGAAGAGAGAAACGAGAGTGCAGCTGAAAAGAAGGACGACGCAACTACGTTATCGAAAAATGTCGAGCGAACGATAGTGGTATTCCGTATTTTCTGCTTAACGATGCTCTAAAATATCGAGAAGTGACGATTAAACAAGAAGCAGCGGATCGATGAGGTTCTGCTACGTTGCAGGAGTAATTAAAATTACAGATAAAATCATCATCACACTATCCTAGGTAAAACAATCGATGATATGCTATAGAATACAATATACAGTACGCTTCTTGGTTGCACAACTTCGTTCGCGTAGGCTCTTCCCGATGAAGTCGGCAGTCCGAGCGATAAGAGATATCCGGTGTTACGGCTGCATTGCGGAGGATTTAGAATGTACTTTCTTTTTATATTTTTATCCAACGAGTAAAGAGTCGCGCTATTTACACCGTGTATCATCGTTCGACTTCTCTCACAATCAATTGCCGCGCAAGCTCGTCAGCAGCAGCTTGCAATCGTAGACTCGACGTGCTCCCGATGGGAAAATGAGTGCGCAAACCAGTGTACACCGAGAATTCTATAGAAACGCAGCCATCCGGCAAACACGACGACGTCGAACAGCGTATTGTTCACGTCACTGATAAATTATTTTGCATCGCCTTGTGACAAACCGATAAAATCACCTGATTCTGTAAAATTTTCGCTACTTTTCTTCACCCCGTTTTTTTTTTCCTTTTTAGATGGTTGCAAAGTACCGACAAATATCGCGTTAATACGGAATACCGCTACGGCCACGTTAAGATCGTCGATCGACTCGCGTGCGAGACGCGAGGAAGTACTCGAATACCGATACATAAAGCATCGAGAACAGCGAGCCGTTCCGACCACGACCGAGCGTTTCCCCCTTATTATGCGCACGCAGGGAAACTAAATAATGGTGCGTACTTTGGTGCCGTTGTAACGCTGTTTTTTTTCTGTTTTTTTGTTTTGTTTTGTTTTTTTTTTTTTTTTTTTCCCCCACCAATCTTCGTCGCATTCAATTCCGTCGTGACTGTCGAGCTAATCGAACAGCGGTGGCTGCAAGAAGGGTGTATAGACAAAGCCGCAGTTTCGAAGAAGATGTATCTAAAATTTCAATCTTTCCATTCTCTCTGTTCACAGTCAATGTTACATTTACACAATCGCTCTCCTTCGAGTGTCCTACAAGCTAAAGCTGTGTAAAAGCTTCGTATCTTTTACCTTCGTCTTTTCCGTAGTGAGGCTTTCGAAAGGTGTGTGTTAAATTTGCTCTTTCCTTTCCCGTTAGGTCTCTTTGTTCGCAGATTATCGTAACTTTGCAGCATGGTTTGCAATCTGCTTCTGAACTCGTTGTGTTCTCGGGAGTACAGGATGATCATATATATATTTTTTTTTATTCAACTTATTCCTACGTATCGAACGTTTTCTTTAAATCAATAAGCAACAATGCGGTTAGTAGAGATGCGTCACTGCACTTACAAAACACCATTCTCGCTCGCTCTTCCTCAGTCACCGCTTCGATTACTTCGAACGACGGAAGTGAATTACCGAGAGTATCTCAGATTCAAATCCCTGTGCGACTTTATCCTAAATGCGCGCATCAATCGTTCCGGATAATTGACAATGTAAAAAACAATTTGAGTATTTACTCGTGTCTAATACCGCATATAGACAAAAAAGTGTTGAAATTGTGTAAGTGAGTAGCCGGTACAATAGTAATCACTAGATTCGCTGTAGAAAACTTAGACAGGACACTGTGAACGAGGTTCGGGCCCGGCGAGCTGCCGACCTTGTAAAATATTCGCAGATTACACGTCGGATTGGAGCTTTGCGAGCCTTTCGTAAGCTTGCACAAGACGTACTCGAACGCTTCCATCAGTTCGTTCGCGGTCAACTCCGTCGATGGCAAGCACGCCTCTGTGGCTATATTGCCGGTCGAATTGGACGAGCCTGTACAAAAAATAAAATTTTATTATGGTTTTTAAAATTCCCGCCACTTTTGACATATTTTCTATAGCATTAGCATCAAATATTTATAGTGAAAATATTGTGGAAATTTCAAGGATGTATACGATTATATATACAGGGTGCTAAATTCCAAACATAACAGGTAAAAAATCTCGAAAACTATGAAAGACATTAAAAAAAGCTAAAACACGTGTTCCATGATTTCGAAGGGGAAAGAGAATGGTATTATCAGTTTTTTATTTAGAGGGCATTTTCAAAGTCAATTGAAGGTCAACTTAATTTTTTAAAGTAGAAGCCCAATTTTTTATTATATCTTCTTTTTTTACCAATTAATTTTAATAACTTTTGTCTGAAACATTTTTTTATTTGCCTATTTTTTGAAATATTTAAAGAAAACTTGGTAACTTTTTCAACATTTAACTTACGATATCTCGCTAACTATTCGTCGAAAGAAAAAATAGTATTAGACTTTTTTACTTTATTTACTGTCAAGAATATATTACTATAATAGTACCCTAACTTTTGTTAATTTAATAATTTTGAAATTTCCAAAGATCAATAAGTTAACAAAAGTTAGGGCACTATTATAGTAATATATTCTTGATAGTAAATAAAGTAAAAAAGTCTAATACTATTTTTTCTTTCGACGAACAATTAGCGAGATATCGTAAGTTAAATGTTGAAAAAGTTACAGTTTTCCTTAAATATTTAAAAAAAATATTAGGCAAATAAAAAAATGTTTATGACAAAAATAGTTAAAATTAATTGGTAGAAAAAGAAGATATAATAAAAAATTGGGCTTTCTATTTTCAAAAATTAAGTTGACCTTCAACTTGAAAATGCCCTCCAAATAAAAAACTGATAATGCCATTCTCTTTCCCCTTCGAAATCATGGAACACGTGTTTTAACTTTTTTTAATATCTTTCATAGTTCCGAGATTCTTTCATAGTTTCCGAGATTTTTTACCTGTTACGTTTGAAATTTAGCACCCTGTGTATATATATATATATATATAATACATATACATGTGTGTCGTGCGGCAAATGATTCGATTCAAGAGGAACTTACGAGTACACATATAACATACAATCGCTGAAACGGTATTTTCATAATTCCACCTACGCCTGATGGCTACCTTAAAATTACCCACGCATTTTCCTGTTTCTTCGTCTGCAATCAGAACGTTATTTATGTTACATACGATAATTCATCAAGACGTGTACGTGACGATCGAGCGATCAGTTTTGTTTGCTTCCTACGTACATTCAAATCTCCTGTTATCCCTGTGAGCCCAAACGCACCATTCGACCTGGGCACCACGTGGCAGATTCGGTACGACGATGTAATCTACAATGGCGTTGTTTGATCTCTTCTCCCACTCTTTTCTAGCGTCCGCTATGTAACTGGGATGCGTCAGGAAACAGATCCCCTGTACTATATCTCTGAGATGTGTGTTTGCGTCCATGGCTTTAAGAATACGGTCTATATGCCTCATCGTTAAGCGGCACTGCCGCTTAATGTTCAAGTCCAAAAGAGTCATGTTACCAGGTACCAGAGGTATCTGCCCGGCTACCGAGATAATGTCACCTACCTGTTGGGAAAGCAATTTGCTCATTCCGGTAACTATTTCGCTTTCTTAATACCTAATTATCCGCCTTACTATTTATTTAATTCACCGTCTAGAAACGAATATCACGGCTTTCTTCTTTCAAGATGCAGGATTGAACTTACACGAACAGCTTGAGAATAAGGCCCGATATTAGCAGGTGCCCAGTGACTTATACTTTGAACGTGCATCGTGTGTCGTTTATGGGCATTCTTGTCTCCGCATTCTTGGTTTTCTTTGTATGCCGTCGCGTCTAACACTATGTGCACATTCAGAGGACATTCCACGCACACACGAACCGGTGGGTTCCGTTTGCCCAACCAAGAAGTGTACACTTCGTTTATAGCCTTGTAACTCGACATATCTTTTATGTACAACGTTACTGCGACAATATCGGATATTCGCAGATTCTCGTCTTCAACCAGAGCTGCAATTTAGATGAAGGATTCGCGTGAAGGAAAATTGATTGAAGATGTAATCTTCCGGAAATACTCTTCTGCTTATGTTAGAATGTTAAATTTGTACAAGAATAACTGCTGATTCAAAGAGTATATAATTAAGATGAAAAGTTCACCTACTGCTTAATTTTTCCAATGCCTCTTCTACGGAGGACGTGACGTCCGGACGTTTCCCCGTGATACCGCCAAACCAGAACCATCCTCTCTGATTTCTATTGACAGCCGGTGCATCCGGATAATCTTCCTCTTCGTAGAAGATTTCCATTGGGCTCGGAGGATTAAACGGACCTGTACATTCAGATATATACATGTGCAAAAGCGAATATCATATCTCTCTCTCTCTCTCTCTCTCTCTCTCTCTCTCTCTCTCTCTCTCTCTCTCTCTCTCTCTCTCTCTTTCTATAACTTTTAATATGCCATAAATTACTACTAAGTGATCTTTTCGCTCTTTTTGTGTTCTCTTTTTTAATAAATACCAGAATTCGATGTCTTTAGACTATTGCTTCCGCATTCGTGCTCGTCATTTTCGTCGTCTGACAAATTGCAGCCGTCGTGCAGCACCGGGCCGACTATTTCGGCGATGTAATCTTGCGATGTTTTTATCGAGACAGTTTTCAATCTCTCCGCCAGACTCAATTTCTCCATAGCGTTCTGTAAAATAAATAGCTTTCCATTTCAATATAACAAAATATACAAGTCTCGAAATTATTTGTAGAACAGAATAGCAATTTACACTCTTCTCTTGTAGACGAATCTTTGTAAAATTAAGATATCCTACAGGCGCTATGTCGTCACATGTATGTACAATGCTCTCGTACTCATCACTAAATCATGAAATAAAGAGAAAAATCAGAGATGGTTAATTTATTCTTATATTATACTGGAAAGACAAGTAAAATTGTACAACTCACATCACAATGCTCTTTCCAAATAAAGGACAATCTAAAGTAAAAGTTTCATATTCTCCACCTTCTCCGCATATATTAACTCCATATTTTTCTTTCTGTAAATACAACAATGTCTCTTATTGTCTCATAGAATATTGTTATAAAAATACTGAATATATTAACAAATCCCAGAAAATACGAACAAAATAAAATATAAAAAGAGAATCAAGCTATTAAGAATAGAAAAACACTAATAAATATTAGACAAATAATAGACAAAATTACAACTTACTATCCTGACAAGATGGGTTTGCATTTCGGATATAGATTTACCCAAATGCTTAGGCTCAAGACCCAAGGCTGCAACTTTAATCAATACTGCATTAACAGAACTCTGTATCATCTCCATTAACAGCTGCTCCTGGTCTCGTCTCCATAAGTATGATATAGAAATAAGACCTAAACGACTGCAGCTGGAAAAAAATATTCCAAATCATTTATGTTTAAAATAAAACATAACAAAATTAACGACATACAGTATATTTCAAATAATTCATAATTACACATTTTCTACACGAATTCGTTGGTAATCACTAAGAATAGCACCAGATGACACAGCCTCTATATTTTCACGTTCCTAAAAATGTATGAAGATCGTTAGTAATTTTGTAAGATTACTTGATATTATATACATGTACATACGATAAAAATTTAATTTACCTTTACTTTGCTCAAAAGTCTAAAAAGGTCCTCAACTTCGTCATTTTCTGTAGGACAATAGTACTTCTCTTGCATTTTAGATCTACCAAACGTTGGTTCACGATACATAGGCAAACCCATAGCTTTAGCGATGTACTCGACACCCTGATAGCCTACCGTTTGGTACATGAACGAGTCTAAATCATCTGGAAATATATTAAATTTATAGTGCATCCTTGTGCAAATTTATAATATAAACTGCTAATCGAATATTTTAATATAACATGATTCATCGCGATACCTTTTCCAACAGGATACAAGTTCGCTAGAGCCACAATTTCATGGCCAGCTGCTACACATTGCATCATATTGAAGCAAGAATCCTTGCCACCACTAACTAGCGCAACGACCCTCATTTTTTATAGATTGTGCTTGGGTCTTTTTTTAGAGATAATTATGACTAAAATTAAAGCTGACTTATCTGTTTAGACAATCATCTGCAATAAAAAGTAAACATCCAAATGTAAAAATACAGCTTATGACATTTACATCTTAAGTACTGTAATCTTAATAAACACATGGCATACAATATTCATTGAATGTTTAACCAATAATAATAATAATTATTATAGTATAACAATAATAATAATAATTGTAATAATAATAATAATAATAATTGTAATAATAATATTAATGCTATATATCTATAGGTATCTAATTTTTAATTCTATAAATATACTAGAAAATCTGATAAAAAATTAGTACTCCAAACTGATCTAATATCTAATATTTTATAATAGTAATAAATATTATTTTTTCTTGCAAATATACCTTAGCTCATTGTAGCTATGTTATGTATTGCATTTATATCACAGTTAACATAACAAATACATCAAATGGGATGGATAAAACTGATATAATTTCATGATACTAAAAAATCATAACTATCTATAATAACAAACATCACCGCATGTACATACATAGTAAATAATTAACATACATTTTATATATACATATATTGACACAATAATTGGATATTTAAAAAAAAAAAGCACAAAAGCATAAGGCAATAACAAAGCATGTATATGAATGGAAAGTCATGAGCATATGATATAAAGGTATAAGCGTCGAAAGACGATTTATTTGTTAATACATATATGCATATGTATAAAACAGAGTGTTTGCTATATGAACAGGCGAAAATTTATAGCGAACACGACACGAGCTGCTGCGAGAAAACTATAGCTAACGTCAAGTGTTATTCTTTGTATCTTCCACCAGCACCGGAACGCATTATACAGCGTTACATCGGTAAACAACTTGACGGGGATATCGCGATAAACGCGATGCTTTATCATAAAGGCGAAGCTATACCTACAGGGAAGATTTTTTGGTTATTGGCGAACGGATGAACGTGCGGGAAACGAATAATAATGCGAAGACTGGCAATAAAGCGTATGGCTAATAAGCGTAAAGACTGCGGCCTAACGTGCACCGAATCAACGCCGGATTCTCGACAAATGTGATATTTACGTTGAAACGACGAAGAGAACCTCTCACACGACACGGCAGCCTATGGGAGACTGATAGGGGCATAGGACGACGAAGACAGCAACGACCACGGTCGCTCGATAGCAGCGCCGCGAAGCGGGATATTTCCGCTTGATCGGACGGCATCATGATTGAGGTTATATCGGAGATGAGAATATCATCGGTTATAACCCCGAATGTAAAATCGTCGCGATTAACGCCGTCGCTCGTTCACTGAGAACAGACGGTCTATGCTAATGTACTGGAAGAATTGTACTCGCTTGTTGTACAAAATATATTAATGAAATTAACACTGGCACGGAGAGACTCACAGGTAGCGTTCCGCGCGACCGTACCGTACTTCGTGACATGATCGATATATCGCAGCGATCGAATCGCGTGTTGGATGCATCGGGACGCCGTGTAATTATAATCCGCTTATATATTAATTTTGTCATCGATTTGAAACATGCTCCGCTTTGTATCTCGCCAATTTCTTCCTAAGGCCATATTCTGGTCGCGCGTTCAGCATCAAATGCGGCTGTCTGACTCGAAGTGTCTATTCGCTCGTGTGAAAACCGCGCGTAATGTTTTTCAACTTGAAAATCAAACGGCTGTAATTCGCGTTGAATTTGAAAAACTCAACATGCCCTAACGCACTATACTGTACCAATAATAGAGACAAGTACACAATTCGCTCTTGATTGGTGGAAAGCACACAAACATGTGTCATCATGCGTCCTCAACATATGTCATTAGGACAAAGGATATGCGCGATCGCAGTTACATAGTCCACATTTAATACTGTGCTGATAGGAGCAAAATATAAAAGAGAACGCAATAAAAGACGGAATAAAGGAAGTGTGATACCGATCATCGAAATCATGGTATCCGATGGGAAGACGATGACGTCGGGAAAATCACCCAGAAAGGCGTTGATCAAGATGAACCTGAAGAAAACGAAAGGCCAGAAAACGAAGAGGAAGAAGGAGTCCTTCAATAGATACGTACACAAAGTATTAAAACAGATACACCCTGATTTAAAAATCTCCACAAAGTCCATGGTAATTATGGAAAACTTCATGATGGACATGTTCGAACAAATCTGTTGTGAGGCGTCGCTTCTGACGCAACGTGTGAAGAAATCCACGCTTACCTCTCGGGAAATACAGACAGCAGTGAGGATAATTCTGCCCGGGGAACTGGCCAAGCACGCGATGAGCGAAGGGACGAAGGCCGTCGCCAAATTCAACGCGAGTAAATTAACCGATTGACTGGACAACGACTACATAATAACTCGACGCGCATCGCCTTTGATCTGCATAAAGTGTATAATATGCGTAATTTCATAGTTTTCGTGTAGAAATGATAGCTAACGAGATTATTATCACGTTATGTGTTACTTCGTTGTGTTACTTGAATCGATAATATATTATTACCATATTATTGATATAATATTTGTATTATTGATATAATATCGTATGATACTGATATAGAACTATTGTTATCATAGTGACCGATGATTTAGAAAAATATTAATGTTGAATAAAAGTTATTATATTTTTCGACCGGTCGCCGAATTATCTCGGTCGTTCATTTTCACATGCGTTTCTCGTTTCAGTAACATTTTTTTCCCCACAATAAAGTTTCAAAGTTCTCTATTGCAATGTCCAATTGGTATTGTATTATTGTTAATAGTGGTCGATGATTTAGGAAAATATTAACGTTAAATAAAAGTTATACTTCTCGACCGGTCGCCGAATTCTCGGTCGTTCATTTTTGTATCGTATATTTTTCGTTTCTATAACCTTTTCGTCTCTATAATAAAGCTGCAAAACCTCCTGTTGCAATGTTTAATTTCTTCGTTGAATCGTTTGAATTTCTTTTCACATTCATATACACACAAAGCTCTCTGAGATAAAGATCCCAGACAGCACACGGATGTACACTGGACGTCCGTTATATGTCCATTTTTTTTTACAAAAGACGTCCATAGGACGTACGTTTGTCACAACTTCGGACATAGGACGTCCAATGGACGTACATCGGACGTCCTACAGGTCCGATGTCCAATATAAGGACATCCTTATTACGTTCAATTTATGTCCACGGACGTAAATCGGACATACGGACATAAATTGGACGTAAAACGTACATCCATTGGATGTCCGGTGCTGTCTGGGATGAAACATCAAAGACGCATGGTATTTGTTTAAATAGGAGAAGAGATTTCTAATATATCGTAATCTGTTGCTGCCATTAATATGTTTATAAAACACGATGCAATAGATTTAAGTGTGCGTATCGCACGAAATAAACAAATGTCGCAAACTACAGAATGTACACGACTAAAGACCTATCCGTGTATTATCAATATTATCTATTAAAGTCAAATATTTTGGTGCCACGTCATCGACTGATAATACAGAAAATTTATAACAACGGCTACGCAAGACGTGACGTCTATTGATAAGATACGCATGAAATTAGAAATCTCACAAAGATATTACACGTTTGTTCAAAACGAAGAGGAACATCTGTCGCGCAGGTAAACACGAGGATGAAAAATCGATTGTGTTGTTTCCATGTAGCAAATTGCAAATATTAATCTTCTATCTATATACATCTATCTATCTATATATCTATCTCTCTATCTATCTATATACAAAATGCATTTTGTCGTGTATCTTTTTATCACTTGATTTTTAAGAAGGACAATTGAAAGATAATTAAAAAATTATGTGGAGTTTTATCATACATGCATCCAAGGTGTCAATCATGAATCTTTCCCAAGTAGAACAAAAAATCATGATGACGTCAAAATGACAAGAAAATGACCGAATCATGATGAGAAAAAGAGTTTTCCTCATTATTTTGACGTCATTTTGATGTCACCATAATTTTCTGTTCTACTTACTGGGTTTCCTCTGACACGTAAACTCGTGAACATTTTCCAACGTAAAAACACATGGAAATGCTCACTTTTCACGAACCCCTGAGGTCTGTGGACATTACCTGTTAAAAATGACCCGTTAAGATTTTCGTCATCATTACCATTGGAATATTCTGAATGTTTCTAAATTATTTTATCTCAAATAACACAGCATCAAGTGTCTTACGGTAGCCTTAAATCAGCTCAGGATATTTCGGAACACTCGTCAGAGAGCATAGATAACTTTGACGTTTTATGTTATCTGGGGTGTTAATCTGGAGGAATTGTGAAATTTTCGAAATCATTGCCGCATTATCTTTGGTTATCGGTTTTCGTACATCTTATCCCTCTGCCCGGTGAAGTAATCTCTCTCATCGATTATTGCTCGTCTCTCGTCGCTTATTGTTTGTCAATAAATAATTTTATCGAAGTTACACGAGGCATCTATGTCATATGGACTGAATTTGTCGAATCTAGTCTCCGATCACATATTTTCTTGATGCACGGCAATTGGCATCGCCGGCCAATGAGGTGGCTGCGCAGAAAACGGCCATTTTCCTTTCCCTACGGTCGCACGGAGCACCAGCTGAGAGCTTCCGCCGTGCGCTACACGGCAGTATCGTCGTGCGATTTCGTTGCAAATAGGGCGAAGGAGATAGGGCTTTGCTACACATCCACTAGTTTCGTTGGCGTATTTTAACATTCTGCCGCGAGAAATAGGCGATAATCTTGCAGTTTTGCGTCGTGCTTGCGTAATTAACGAGACAACGCGATGGTCCTGGCGGAGAGGAACTCCGAGAACGTACGAAACGGCCGAAGATCGCGAGGCCCCAGCCCTAATGTGCAGACGGAATCGTCCAGCGAAGAGGATGCAGGTATAGTGAATCCTGGTCTAGTCTCCCGGCTGATCTCGAGCGTCTCATTTGAATTCGAAACATATTTTTCGCGTCGGGAATTCACGGACGATCGTTTGGAGTATTTTTGAGTCAGCGTATGTGAGAGACGGTAGTTCTTCGATCGAGCGTTCAACGTATACGGGGCTCTTTGAACAACGCGCTTTACTCTCTGCCATTTGAATGTCTTTCGCATATAATTGCAAATATTGCTTAAAATTGCGTCAATGTCCCGACGTTTTCATAAGAGATCTTAAAGAACAAATATTTTAATATTAAAATAGAACATATATAGTATATAATATATAATGCATGCAAGTATATACATGAAGGTATCAAGTACAGGCTCTGTAACAGCAGTTAATAAAATTTATAGATATTAGGTTGTTATTACTGAAGTTTCATGAATAATTTGCTATTGTAAATTTAAATGAATACACTACATATTATATCTGCTCATTATATTTTATAAATATTCCATGATACTTTCAATTTTTATTTTTTCTATTGCTACTAATTTTATACACATATACACATATAATATATATATATATATATGTGTGTTTTGTATTTCATATATTGCATAGTATATTTAATAGATATATTAACAATATAATATTTTCTTAAGTTCCAGCGGAAAAAATTAGAGTTGGACGTGATTATCAAGTTATAGTTCCAGAATATGTTCCTGTTCATGGTATGTTACTAGTAATACCGGTAACATATAGGTATAATTTAGATATATGTATTTTGCATATTGCAATATTTATATATTATAATTTATATATCACAAAATAATATATTTTAGAACGTCGACTGGACCAATGTCCTGATAGAGCTCTTTTGGTTTGGTCACCAACCACTGATATACCAGATCAGAAACGTAAGTAATAAATTTATATAAAAATTAATAAATATATAAATAAAGAATAAAACTTACTAACTTCTATCTTCTTTTACATTATTTAGTGGATGAATATATCATATTGGCAAAAGAGAAATATGGTTATAATGGAGAACAGGCACTGGGAATGTTGTTCTGGCATAAACATAATTTGGAACGTGCTGTTCTCGACCTAGCTAATTTTACACCTTTTCCTGATGAATGGACTGTTGAGGATAAAGTATTATTTGAACAAGCATTTCAATTTCATGGAAAGAGTTTCCATCGTATTCGCCAAATGGTACGCATTATATACTGTATTACTTTCATTAATATAAATATTGTTTCTTAATAGATTTTTTTTTATATGTATGTATGATATAAGAAACTTTATTAAAACTATGTTTCATATTAATATTCTACAAAAATATATTGAATCTAATAAAATTACATATTAATCTTATTAAAAGTTAAATATTCTAACTTGAAAAATACTAATTTGAAGCACTTGTAATCATATATTTTCCAAAACTAAATAGAGTAATTTAAAGTTTCCAAAATTAAATAGAGTAATTTAAATTGAAACTTTATATTTTGAATTCTTGAATTGATACAATACATAACAATATTTTTATATGCAGCTACCTGACAAGTCTATTGCGAGTCTTGTAAAATACTACTACAGCTGGAAGAAGACACGAACTAGAACTTCATTGATGGACAGACAAGCGCGTAAATTAACGAGCGGTGGCAAGGAAGGCGAAAATGGCAGCGAAAATGGAAGCGAGCTTGGCTCCAATACAGATAGCGAATCTGAGGAAAAAGTAAGAATATCTACTAAAGTAAGAATATTAGAAAGCCAAAATACCTGATCATAAAAAATTAAAACATCTAATCTGGAGGGATCACATTTCCATTAGTTTATAAAATTTTCTTTTCCTTTGTTTTTATCGAATAATATTTTTTTAACTCATGTTTTTAAATGTAGAAGTGTATCCATACAAGTGCCTAAAACGATTGGAAGTAAATTTTTTATTCTTAGAATATAATTTATTCGATATTAAAGTCTTCTTTCCGTTTTTTTTCTGTAATATATATTTTGCTATTAAAAGTAGTACATGCTATAGATTAATGCTTAATAAATTTTTGTCTAATATAATTCTATACGTGTGCTTTTTGTGTTCATATATATAAGGCATTCACTTGTCGATATTGCGTAAAATAATAGAAAATGAATGCAACAATGACATATAACATGTGTTATTTTTTTTTTATCGCGATATATATAACACTCTAGTGTTAGCTATTATGCGCGATTGTATTATTTGCGTATAGTTATGCTATCATGGCACAAATTGGTAACATTGGAAAACAACAGAATTGTTTTTCCAAACTTGGGTGTCCCAAAGTTATAAAAAATGTATCCACACGATAATATATGTACAATCGTGGCAATAAGATAAAGCAATTATGTAGCACAATACGGTGGCAGGAAATCTATAAATTATCATATAAGATGTTTTTATACATATGCCTATGTAGGATGAAATTTTCCAACAGATCAGTCTCAAAATTAATGATACTCTGGGAATAAAATTTCTCCATATTTTTCACACAATTAAGACTGTTCAAGTCTTTCTTTATTGTTTTTCGCACGTCTAAGAATATAAGCAAATAATTTAGCTGGCCGTTACGTTACGTATGTGAACGTGAATGTGGAACGTTCCAGAAATGGACGATCCACCGCGGAATACGTCGTGGAAAGAACCAAGCTGTGCCAGGAAGCCAAGGCACTGATGTTAAGGCCCCGTCCGACTCGGAAAACGCCCCTCAGGTTCAGGTACTCAGCCTAAACCTTACCCACTCGCATATAGTATATAGTATGCTTCACTGTGGTTTTGCTATCTTTATTGTATCACGTGGATTGCTAATCACCATCATATAAATGTTTCTCTCTTCAAATTCAATCGAAATTGAAATTCAACGAACTTCCACGTCTAATTTGAATTCCTCGTAATTGAAATTTCGATAGGCTGAAACCTTACTGAGGAATAACGCATTATATATCTCGAAATGCAAAACACCTAGTAAACGATGTTGGTTTTACCAATCTCGCTAGAAATAATCGAGCCAACTGAAATGAATGTGAAAGAAACTCGGTTGATGTTGTAGTAGAGAACAGGACACAAGTCACATTGCTCTCTTTCTCTCTCTCTTTCTCTCTCTCTCTCTCTCTCTCTCTCTCTCTCTCTCTCTCTCTCTCTCTCTCTCTCTCTCTCTCTTACTTTAGTATTCAAAAACTATAAATGACAGATAAATTAATTACAAAATGGGAGTATATGTGGGGGAGGGTGGGGTTATCGAAATTTTCTCTCAAAAGGGTGTTATGTGTTGTAGGGTTCATGTAGCAATTGCGGTATAGCATGCCATAGTGTTCGTGCGACGCCCAAGGGACACGCGTGTCATAGCTGCTATCTGCACTGGAGGTCAGTGGACGTAACTAAATTAAATACCCCAATTTGTGTCTACAAATAAATGAATTTTATAGTGTGTAACACAGTATAAGCGTCTGAGAGGATATTCATACAAGATAAAACAGATATAAACGTACTACCGAGATTGGAGCTCACACACAATTGACAATTCATTATTTTCAACTTCAGTAATGACCTGAAGCATTTTTTTATTTTATTTTATCTTTTTTTTTTCTTTTTTTTAAGAAGTAGATGTGAGACTTATGAATATCCTCCGTGGTTCGCTCATCTCGTACGTCAAATTTTACAAGCTATGTCTTCAATTCATGCTGGTATTCAATTCATTTTGGTAACATCAGAGCGCAGCGTAGATCCGTTCTTATGTCCCATTTTAGAATTCATTTCACGTTAAACTGCACTATACAACAGCAAAATTGTTTTCTGCTGGTTTAGGCGCACCGGTGTAACAAGACCGGTGACATCGATGGCGGGTCGTACGAATAAACGAAAACCACCGCGGGGCTTGGTTGTGAATCATGATGATTTGGCAGCCTTAGCTGGTCAACCAAATCAAGCTACCAACAGCTTGCAGGCTATCGACACTGAAATTGTTAGCCTAAAGCGTCAAGTATGTCGTAGAATCAGAAAATTTATGCAATATACGCATCGTGTGGATACATTTTCTTTATAATATACACAGCTGTATATTATATATATCATCTCGATAACTATATAGTTATATCTGTAATCATTCATACAATTGTATGCGCGCATCGTATAATAATTTTATTTAAACTTACAGATACAATCCAACAAGCAACAAGTGAGCGCGCTGAAGCGAAAGACAGCTGACGGCATTGATGATCTGCGGCCGCCCGAAGTATCGAGCCGGATAAATGCACGTTGGACAAATGACGAACTGTTATTGGCTGTTCAAGGTGTTCGAAAATATGGAAAGGACTTCTCTGCGATCGCCGACGTAATCGGCACTAAAACTGAGGCCCACTTACGGTCATTCTTTGTCAATTATAGACGGAGATACAATTTGGATGCGGTTCTGAAGGAATATGAGGCTGAAAATGGCCCGATTTTAGTTGATGATGACAAAGAAGATAAGGTAACATTGTATATCTTTTTTGATAATTGAATTTTCAAATAATTTTTTCGAATTGATTTTTCTTTAGCAGAAATGTCAGATGATTAAATAAATATTCCAATAAAAATCAAAAAGTTATTGCAAATTAAGCTTTACGTGAATCAAAGTAAAAAAAAATTTGCATTGAAGAATAATTTGCATTGTAATTTTGAACATCTTTTTTATTATTTACTCGAATCTTACGAGTACTAATTGGAGAAACAATAATTTCATTTTCAGATGGACGTTGATCAAGCAAATGATACTGCAGAGTCATCTCAAAAGGGAAAGATGTCCACAGGATCCGGGCAAGTTAGTAAATAACAAATGAGTACAACCTCAAGTACAAAACGAGAAAAAAATAATTGTACGCAGCGATAACAATCTATAATAGTGCATGGAAAGTTAATCGAGAATTTGCCATTATTTTATTTTATGCGTACAGACTATTTTCAATTGTGAATATTGAAATTCAAATTTTTGTGAATGCAAATTCTCAATTTTCAAACTTAGTACTGTTGTATTAACTCGCAATGAAATGTAACAATGGCAAATTCATGTATGTATACGTATATATATATGTATGTATATATATGTATGTATATTACAAACTAGAGATTAACTTTTTTTTGTTTTAAATATAACATTTCACGAATTTGAACATATGTAGAACTTAGGATTATGTAAAAAAAAATTGATCTCATTTGGAGTTACAGTATGATAAATTATCAAGTACGGATATCCTAGAAATGTTAAATCAAAAAAATATATATATATATTCTACAAATCAAGGGATTATCCGCCAAAATGTTCCAATTAAGGGTTCTGATTTCTTGCTTCTGACAAAATGCCCACTATAAAGGGCCCCAGAGATCTTAAAAATAAAAAATTTCAACTATATATCTATGTTTATATTAACTTTTCATCAATCATTGCTACTCGTATTGTAGCAAAAGTTCCGCTGCAGTGAAATTTTTGTGGAAGAACTTCACTGCTTACATATATGTATATATATATTTTGTATCACTTGTGTGCCTTCTAAATTTTATTGCTCTTCTAATAATCCTTAACAGTCTCAACCTTTTTTTTATATAATTTTACTCCATAAAAAAGCTATCTAATTCTTAAATACTTCCAAATTTACTTTATGGCAACAACAAAAATGATGTAGATAGTCATTTTTACGTTCAATTCGATTGAATTCCACTAATCGTCAATTTTTACATCACACGTAGAAATCTGTATAAGCCTAATGTACATATGAAAAATATTAGATATTTTAACGCTTTCCTTTCTGTAATTACGAATTTGATGCATAATTTGTGTGTCACGCCTGAAAGAGAGCTCGATTGCGTACGGTAATAATGTTACAATATGGACAATCTTTACCGTTGTAAGCAATGGACGGAAAGGAAAGAAAGTATATTTAATTACAGATGTTTGTAACAACATCAACAGTATACCGAATATTATGATCCACTATAAAATTACAATGCAAAGATGTAGATATCATTGTAGTAGTTCATTACAAAATATATATGCATTAGTGAGGTCAGTCTAGATGGTAATAGAACGCACACTGCGAAATTTTATTTATAAAATGCATGATAGCGATTAAGCAATCATATTTTTGTGTCTACATAGTGTATATAACATACGCTAAAACTTTATTATGGCGTCAGCTCTCTGTTAGAGACATCTACTGGTATGATTAACATTTAAGAGACACTACAGAGAAATATATATAGAATCCTTCACTCTTTATTTTTCTCTCTATGGCTTCTAGTCCTTTGGACTCTGCGGTCATCTTGATTGACAATGTCAAAAACAAGAAAATAAAGGTTCCTGCAAGCACGTTCTTGAAAACGTGCGAATGTGTTAAATCAGGCCAAGTTGATTTCGAAATTGTCCCATAGTACATTGACCTCTTGCATTGCTAAATCTGGCCAAATCGACTATGTTTTCTCGTTTCTGACGTCTTTACTTCAACTTAAGTAATCATGACCGCGGCGATGGACGATGAATCTTAATATTTATTGAAATAATTTTAATAATACTTCAGTTCTTCAAACATCACGATAACATTACTAACATAATTTAACGCAATTGGTATTTATATGATGATGAATCTCATCTTCATCCGATTGTTCTTTTTTTCCATTTCTCTTCCGATAATGAAATTATAATGGAATGAAAGCATTGTGGAACTTTAAGTGAGTTATAACTCTGCTCTTATAATGCGATATTCTACTGCACGTTAAGAAAAATCAAATTTTTCGTCACAATTTAGGGTAAGCTACATACTGTATATGAGTTTAAAGTTCATAATATCGTTAAATAAATAGGTATTTACTATATTTAATTTTGATAGTAATAATAACGAGACTACTAGACACGTGTCTCCATATATAATAATAATAAAAAATAATAGCGTCATTCAAATTTGACGAATTAGTGTGTGTGCTCCACGAGAGTGAAGCCGAAGACACACAGAAAAAATTAAGCAATAAGACGTAGACAGTAAGCAAATTTAAATATTTAAGAAAACTATTCAATCCTTCATACGGTACAAAAATATTCAACTCTTGAATATCTTTTAATATTCAAGGTTGAGTATTTTTACGCAATAAGAAGAATAATCAATTTTGATTGATCAATTTTCGTACTGCTTGCATCTTACTGCTTAAGTTTTTCCGCGTGTCCGAACCCTAACTGTATTTGATATACGTAAGAAAACGCTAATAATGAAAAAACCTTGATAAAACTAATAGCGACATATCAAGCAAATGTAATAGTCCTTCGGTTTGTTCCAGTTGCTCAAACAGATAAAGATCAAGATGATAATGTAAAAGTGGAGCAAACTGGTGAAACATTAGTGTAAAGAGCGTTGCTAAATTAAAGGAAGGACTCTGTAATTAGATAAATAATTACTAGATATATAAATACAAAAAGAAAAACAAAGTTGTTCGTCATTAGTGGCTACGGGTAGCCATGAGTGATAATGAAAAGAAAAGTAAACCATACGTGCAGAGATACGGAAAAGAAATGTCAAAAAAGCGATTGTATTTCGTGATCATTGTGCTCTCTTGCGAATTTGTCGGAGAATTTGCAAAATCTACGAGATCCGAGCTTAGCTTCTGTCAGAGATACTTTTCCTTTGGAGTTAAATTTATCCGCATTTTACGCACTACGTAACGTGCGTTTTACGGAATTAACATGTATATGCATGGTCGCATTTTATTTATTTTCACGTTATATTCGACGTTGCCCTTATAGACGTAGTGTTTTAAATGTACTCATGCTCATCATCATCGCGAGGAAATGTTCTCTATTTGAAATTAAACGATTCGAGCGTTGATTGAAATAATAATATAAAGGACGCGTGTTATATCACGGATTTGATGATACCAGGATGTATATGCAAATTTTTCTAGACATTAAGTTCTCCCTTTTTTTCGCGAAGATTTAGCAAAGTAAAGTCCCTATTGCTTGTAACATACTCGCAACCGCATTCGTGAATTGTTTTAACATCATAATATGTAGTATAATGTAAATACACCGTTCAAGCCTATATATTTATACACATTCCCGAGAATGTGTTTGCCGCACATTTGGCTGTATCTGTAAGTTGTACACTTGTAATTACGCAGAATTATTAAATATGTCTTGCGCATTTTGTGAAGACGTGTGTGTATGTGAGTGAAATCATCTCTTTTTTTTTTCTCTTCAAGAATGTATAAATTACAATTAGTAGAAGTAAGACAGCATATATCCTTAAATCACCTCATATAATCCGCATTCTCTTTATTAAATTGTACTTGCAAATATATTATTAGGTATTACGAATGAATAATCCGAACTTTTTTAAGCGGCTAAGAAATTAAGTTTCAAATAATCAGATTTTCCCACTCTTTTACGATTATGTTATATCGAGATATATATACATATGTAATTAAAAATTACATTTAGTTTGATGGAAGCAATGCTGGGGGCATAGTCCCACCGAACTTCCTGCGCATGCGTCAATTACGTCACAACTACATCAACAACAAGGGCCAGAGCACAGACTTCTGCAGAACGCATAATATCACATAATATACAACGCATAAGAGAATCAAGAGCATAAGACAATCAGAGTTCTTCATTTCTATTCTGAGGAGGGAAATGAAGAAAACTAATTGGTTTATTCTCTTATGCGTTATGCAGAAGCCTGTGCTCTTGCCCCAAGTTTTGATAGACTCGTACTCATTTATGCACAATAGGGCGCTCTTGGGTCGAAACCAATGTAGCAATGTAGGATTATGGCTGCGTTCCAATATTTACTGCCAGTATTGAAAATACATCATTTGTAACACATATACTATAGATTTTCAGTGCTAGCAATGAATATCGGAATGCAGCCTATATAGAAAAAAAATGGAAAAAGATATGGTTCAGACTCCACAAAAACTCCCAATATTGCATTCAGGTACGAGTATGTTAAGCAGCTACACGCGTGACGTAATTGACGCATGCGCAGGGCAGTTCGCTGGGACTAAATGCCCCAACATTGGTCCGTTCTTTGTAGCTGTACTGTAGAACAGGTGCAATAAGTTAAAATAAGACAAATATAGGTTTTCTCACTCTAGCTTATTGCACCAGTTCAGCAGTGCAGCTACAAAGAACAGACCAATTGACTGGAGACTGGATGGAAGGCTCAACCTAACCTCAAAAATTATTCAGTTCAATATCAGTCAGAAATGGCAACAGATAAGCTGCATATCCGACACTGCATTCTTTACGAATTCCAACAAGGAAAAAGCGTTGCAAGAACATGCGAATCGATTTGTTCTCTTTACGGTGAAGATGCTGTATCGTACGGTGTGTGTGCATTTTGGTTCAGACGGTTTAAAAACGGCCATTTCAGTCTGAGTGACAAAGAACGTCCTAGAAGACCTCAGAAGTGCGACAACAATAATTTGGAGCAGCAGCTCGCTGAGAATTCAGCACAAACGCAAAGAGAGTTTACAGAATAGTTAGGAGTAAAAAATCGCCACTTTCTTAGCTGTTCACTGATTTTTAACGAAGGATTTTCAACAATATTAAAAATATTAACTACGATGGGTGTCAAAATCGGCAAGCAAACGCGTATGCAGCGTTGCGCGACTAAAATCGAATCGACCGTTCCGATAGATGAACGTCAGCCGCCTCAAAAGAAGCCAGGACTGCTAGAAGAGAAGCACTATATATTGAAAATCAATTTTACGAGAGAGAGGAAGGAGCCATTTATGGATCCGGGTTGAATGATTAACCAGTAAATATCAATAATTTGATTTAAACCTCATCAAACGGTACGAAAACTTTAAACGCGTTTTTTTCAAAACTGTTTTTCAAATCGGCAACCACGATATCTCGATAACCAATTAGCCGATTGAGCTCTAATTTAGTATTTACCTTCAGTAAACTGTTTTTCAACGTTGGTAGCAGAATTAAGTCGAAATAATTTTTTTTTTTATAACTCGCTGAAGGGGAAGAAACGTTGGAAAAATTTACAATCACGTTTAGCATGCTGCCATTTTGTAAAAAATTTTTTTTCTGGTCAAATCTGTCAATCAATATCAAACTTAACACCTCATATTTATTTAAGATTCATAAGATTAAGAATATGTTTGGTTTTTTTTTTTCAGATACATACAACATCCGCAACACTGGTTGCCAATCATGGCTTTTTTCCGCGCATCATTGTGTCCGAGCGTACAAAACTATATGTAAAAACATTCTTTTTTTTTCTAAATAATTTCTACATCTATATCTTTAATCTATATCTTTAAAGGAACAAGAAATATGTACACATTTGAAAAAAAAATCGAACAGTTTGAAATTTATTCGATCTTGAAAATCACCTCCAAAACAGCACTCTAGATAACAATACCGCCTGAAGTCAACGAAAATCAACGAGTGGCGGTGTATCTTCCTCTTCTCAATAAGCAGCGTAGGAAGTCTTATGAAAAATTATTACGGGCGATGAGAAGTGGATACTCTATGACAATCCAAAACGCAGGAAGTCATGGATAAATCCCGGCGAACCATCAACATCGGTCGCAAAACCAGAACACTTCGAAAAGATTCTCCCTTGCGGAAAAGATACTTAAATATTGAATGGTTACACTCAATTATTCGAATTTACTCTCAAATGGATATATATACTGAAATTTCATACCCACATTTAAGAGTAAAGTCGAACAATTGAGTGTAAACACTCAATATTTGAGTTTTTTTTTTCCATAAGGGCTGCTTTGCATTTGGTAGGATATGAAGGGCGTGATTTATTATGCTATTGAAACCAAATGAAACAATTACTGCGGACCGCTACCAACACCAATTAACACCATTTGAATCAAGAATAAGGACGAAAATGCCCGTACAGCGGCAAAGGAGAACGTCCTGTGAAATTGTTACCTGATAACGCTAGGCCATACATGTTTCCACGACATCATAATGAGTCTTGGACATGAAGCTGGGATACCTTGCAGCTCCCAGCGTATTCATCAGACGTCGCTTCTACCGATTCCTATTTGTTCCAATCGATGCAACATGCTTTGTCCGATACGCACTTCAAATCAGTGGATGAGATCAGAAAATGGCTTGACAACTTTATCGTATCCAAAGATACAACATTTTTCCGACATGACATTTATCAGCTGTCTGAAAGATGGCTTCAAGTCATAGAAAATAACGGCGAATATTTTAATTGACAAATTTGTTTTACTTTCTTTTAACCCATTTGCATCATGATCCTACTTAATGTGCCGTGTTCAGGGATCAGCGACGTTCAATTGACGACTGGCCCGTATCACCGCGCGTGGTCGGTCGTATGTGCAGTACATGACACCAGAATTGTTCATGGAGTTTATTTAACATATACTTTTTAAAACAAATGATACACAGTGTTACATCGCAAACAACGCATTTTACATTTTTTTTATAAAAAAAGAAAAAAAATTATTTTATAGATAAAATAAAAAAATTATTTCTCGTGGAATTCCTTAAAGTGATCAATACATAATGCTACATCGCAGATATGGCATTTAAAAACTGTTTCTCTTCGAAGAGACTTAGATAAGCATGCAACGCATCGCTTTGATGTTCTGTTTCCCTTTGCTAGAGTTGCAGGTATCCGTATAGGAAAATGCCTGCCAGTATATCGCGTTATCGAATCATTGATAGATGCCTTACTTACTTTTACATTTGGTAAATATTTGTCAATAATTTCTTCGGCTAATTTTTGTTTGTAAACATGAAAAGCTCGATCTTTTTTATGGTTTTTAAAAATTACGTAACTGTTTAGTAACATCATGTCTATGAAGTAAAAAAATATTTTCTTATAGGCTTTTTTACATCTTCGCATAGTGTGAAATTTGCTTAACATTTGATCGCCAACATCAACTCCACCCATATATTGATTGTAATCTATTACTACTGTTGGTTTTAAACTTTTTTGTCCGGTATATCGGTTTGTTTTCCCCGTTTCGGCAAAATCTAAGCCATGCATAGTTGTTAGTAAAACGACATCTTTTTTATCCTTCCACTTTATTGCCGCCATATCCCTTGTAGAAAATACAACAGCTTCTCCCTTTTGTAATTGGTGTAATTTTAGTTCGCGAGGCATTTCTTTCCTATTCATTCTCGCTGTTCCACATACGTTTGTTTCCATATTATATAATTCTCGATATAAGGTCGGTGAACTGTACCAATGATCAATAAACAAACAATATCCTTTGTGCAATAACCCACTCTCTTTCAACAAATTTATTACAACATTTCTGCTAGCAGATCCAGTATTAGTTTTATCTTTTCCTACGTATATATTAAAATTGTGTATGTATCTCGATTTCGAATCACACAGTTTGTAAAACTTAATACCAAATCTCGCTCGTTTTGTTCTAATAAATTGTATATAATGTAAACGACTTCTACATTGCATTAATGATTCATCAATCGAAATGTTTTTATTTGGTACATACATGCGAATAAAAGTCTTTTTTACTATTTCAGAAACTTCTCGAATTTCTATGAGCGCGTCATTAGAATTATTATTACTAGAAAAATGTAAATTTCTAGCGATAGAGACAAATCGGTTACGGCGCATAATATTATTAAAATATGGTGTTTCTATGCTTTTATCTGTGGTCCAATAACTCTGAATAGTGGGCTTAGAAACTAAACTCATTAAAATGTTTAAAGCAATAAATACTTTTAGTTCATCGTCTGTAAGAGGTATAAAATCTGCGTCGGTTGCGCCATATTTATTTGTCTCTGTAATTGTTTTGGAAACTAATTCTTTGTTAAAAAATAATTCAAAAACTTCCCTTCTCGACAGATGTTGCGTATTTACAGTTGCACCACCCACACTTGAAAAATCATGTATAATTGACGTATGATTTTCGGCTTTCCACATGTAATCTTCATTTATAAAACTGCTGCACTGATCAACTTCGCTGTCATCACTTGATGAAATGCGACGGATACGTTTTCGAGTATGTCCTATTTCTATACTTGAATCCGAATCGTCAAGATGGTCAAAATCCATTGGGGCAACTAAATTTTAGTTTGAATTATAAAATTAGATTATATTTTAAATTTAGATTTGTTAAATTTAAATATAGATTGACAGCACTTACTCATACAATGGCAGTTAAAAAGATTTTCACAACGAAAGTAAAACTTGTTTAGAATATAATGAACTGATGTAGGCGAGATGCTCACAAAAGGGATCAGACACGATCTGTGGCATTTGAAGGATATTCAGCGACTGGTAATGAAAGACAGTCGCGGGCTCGCAGAATATTCCGCACTCGGTGATAAAAGACAGTCGCGAGCTCGCGGAATATTCCGCGCACGGTGATAAGACAGTCGCGGGCTCGCGGAATATTCCGCGTTCAGTGATAGCAGACAGTCGCGGCTCGCGGAATATTGGATGCAAATGAGTTAAAATAAACCTTGAATTTAGCTGAAAATGTTGAATTATTCATTTGTACACCTTGTAATACTTTGCTTCTTTCATTTTAACATCTTAACAAAATTATATGTTATTGTTTATTGATCGACTAATTAATCAATCGATAATTAAAATAGTGATTAAGATAATAGAAATTACGAGATGCAAAATTATGGTACAAATCTGATATATATACAAGATGTCCCATTTTAAGTGAGTTAGGCAAAAATCTCGAAAAATATGAAAGATACTAAGAAATGTTTTAGACAAAAGTTGGATGGTCTCAGAGAGGACATCAAACAATTATATCATTTTTACAAATCACTTTCGAGATATTCACTGATCATTACTTTTGTTAAATGGTAATCCCAATTTTTTATTATATCATTTTTTTCCATCAATTAATTTTAACTTTTGTCTGAAACATTTTTTTCTAAAATGCTTAGTTTTCGAGATATTTCGCCGTCCTAGTATTTTTTATACAGGGTGTCTCAGAACTTTGGGACACGGACTCCGTAGGGACATAGAGCTAAGTGAGAAGGACAAAAAAGTCCTCTACTATAATGTGAAAATCATAATAGTTTTTTAGTAATAACCGCATAAAGTTTGGCGTTTTCCTATAGACCTATAGACGCTCCGCGGTAAGCTGTGTGCGTAGGGGATGAGCGATAACGCCTCGTCTGATTGTCAGCACTGATTGTCGCGATGGCGTCTTGGCGCTTTGACGTCGCGCGACGGTCAGCGCGAGCCGCGTTATCGCTCAGCCCCTACGCACACAACTTGCCGCGAAGCGTCGATAGGCCGCGCTGGGCGTGGAAAACGCCAAACTTTACGCTGTTATGATTAAAAAACTATTACAATTTTCACATTATGGCAGAGGACTTTCTCGTTCCTCTCACTTAGCTCTATATCTCTACGGAGCCGGTGTGCCAAAGTTCTGAGACACCCTGTATACACACACACACATATACAGGGTGTCTCATTTTAATGTCCCACCACAAATAACTCTTCAGTATTGAAGTTTCAAGGAAAATGATCTGAATAAAAGTTGTAGGGATTTAAGTGAGCTATCTTATGACTTTGACTTTGACCTTGACCTCTATTTTCAAGGTCATTTGAAGGTCAACTTGCGTTTTTTTAATGGGAACCCTTATTATTTTACACTGTTTTTTTCTACTTGTTAATTTGAACAACTTTTATCTAAAATATTTTTTTATTTGTCTAATATTTTTTGAGATATTTGAGGAAAACTTTTTCAATATTTAATTTACGATATCTCGCTAATTATTTGTCGGAAAAAAGTGATACTAAACTTTCTTGCTTTATTTAGTCTCAAGAATATATTGTTACAATAGCGCCCTGATTTTTGTTAATTTGATGATTTTGAAATTTCCAAAAAATCAGTAAGTTAACAAAAGTCAATGATTTTGATAACAATGAATTGAAAGGAAAGCAAACAAAACTAGATACATGAACTAATTAAAACAAAAAGTTATTTCAACATACATACATAATGCCAACTATATTCATTTCAAAAATTTATATTTATAATATGAAAAATCATCTTATAAACTAATGTAGAACTAGCTTATAAACTAAGGTAGAAAGCTAATTTTGTTTTATTAGCAGATCTCATAAATTATTTTATTTATTTGAAAAATTGACTGCGCTGATGATGAATGAATTATTTAACAGACTTATTCGGACAGATTTGTTTAGATTATTTAGACAAAAAAAGAAGAAATTTATGATTGTCTCAAAACTTCAGACATCCCCTTACGGAAAAAACACTCAAATATTGAGTATCTAACTCAATTATTCGAATTTACTCTTAAATTTGAGTGTATATATTCACATTTGAATGTATACACTCACATTTAAGAATAAATTCGAATAATTGAGTATAGATACTCAATATTTGAGTGTTTTTTCCGTAAGGGTCATACTGATATAATTTAGTGTCACAATTTCAACTCAAAGATAGGTGAACAATTGGGCTTACTAATAGACATTGTAGTAGAAAATCTCGTTTGCGTATCAAGTAATCCATCTCTTTGATGCACAAAAACGTTTTCAAATCATAATTACAAGTAATTTTCTTCCGAAACTCGCGACTTACTTCTACCGCGCGTGCAACGTCGCAGCAATTGTTTTTGTTAGCGCACGGAGATTCATCGATAATCCTGAGTTTTCCATACAAATAGCACAAATTTAAGAATTTGGATTCCTCCTTATAAAAAGTAGCATCGTCGTGATAAAACGGGTTCTCGATAGTCACGTTAGAATCGGTCGAGTTCTTGATCCCGCGTGTGAAGTACAGTACAATGTTCGCAACCTTGTTATTGAGTGCATCATCAACAGTCAGCGATTGATCAGTTAACAGTTGGCAGACGACATCCTCTAAAAACCGCTGGTAGACGATCTCAGCGTGCTGTAGCTGTCGCGGTGGCTCGGACCTGATGCGCTGATGAATCGCATATTTCTGCAGTAACGTCGACACGACGTCGCGTATCTCGGTGACCTCGTCCTTCAGCAGGATCAAGCAGCATTTCATTAATGTCAACCTGCTGTCATCCGTCAGCTGCGCGAAACGACGAAACGCGAATTCAAGGTAATCCGTCGCCGCCAGCCTCACCGATTGTTCGTCATCCGTGCTCAAGCTGAGAACATGCGATAACGTTTCATTGATCAGCATCTCCTGGTCGGAGAACGCCAGGATCAGCGCGTTCTTCATGTAGACCACATTCGGATTCGTCGCAACGGTGTCCGCAGCAATTCTGCGGAACTTTCTTGCCAAGCTGTCGAGCTTTGGCTCTTCATCGTCGAACAAATCATCATTCTTCATTATTCCTCGCACCAATCTTGCCATGTGAGCGAGAAGTAACGGATCGTGATCGTCTCTCATTGAGGTCACGTACGTCAGGATGAATTCAAGTAAAGAAACTGAATGAGACGTACCGTTGAGGAATCCGATACTTTGCTCGGTGCAATTCGCATCTAAGACACTACGCGCGATTTCCGGAATGCTGTTCTTCATATGCAACGCGCAGTGTCGCGCCCGGAGGGAGAGAAACTGGAAGAACCCCGGCTGGATCTTTTGCGACGGCGTTATGCGTCCGATTGTCGCCCAAATATCGTCGTGCTCGTCCGGCAAGAAGTTCATGTCACCGTCGGCTTGCATCATCTCGAAGAACAACGTTTCCAACATGTAGCATGGCTGCTTATAATACCCCTCGTCCTTGCACATATCTCGCCAAGCTGTCAATACGTTCCTGTACCGCTGACAAAAATGTGCGTATAAATCGGAGGTACGTGTCTCTTTGGGTACATGTGGGCGACTTGAAGCAAGAGTGTCGCGTATCAACCTGTCCACCAGATGTCCAACGATCAGGAACAGTCCGTATGACCGATTGTCGTTGTCGCTTTCACGAATGATCCGCTGAATCGTATCCAAGGTCGAGCCGAGACACGTCGAAGGTGTCAGCGCCACGTACGCTTTAGCAGCCAGTTGTCTGATGTGTATCATCGGTTTCTCGCAGAGCTCGTACAACGGTTTCCGGAAGTGCTGTATGAGTGCGGACGACGGATAATCGACGAGGTCGCAACCACCCGTCCACATCCTGGACAGCAGCGCGAGCGTGTGCGCGACCTTCGCGTACGAGCGCAACGCCGCGTCCGAGGTTCCTGTTATCTTCGAGGCGGATTGCAATTGCATCAGCATACGACCCGCCAGCTTCGGGTAATGCGTGATGAAATGGTTGAGAGAGTAACCGTCCGCGAAGTCCAACGAACCGTCCTTCTTGTTCCCCGAGCACTGGCCCACCAGTCTCGGCACCACCGCGCCGTACAACTGCAAACTCGCGTTCCTAAGGAATTGCAGTAAGCAAAAAGTCATTATTACAACGTTATTATGACGATATTCAGTAACATGTAACGTTTTCAAATATATCGTATCTAACGTTGTATGCAATATCATAATGAACAAACTTTGACCCCGATTTGGAGGTTTCGGTACTGTTGAATTCACAAATGTAAAGTTGTTATAAATAATGTTGTGCTAATAATTTTGTTAACATTTTGGTAATTTCTCAGTACAAAAATTAAAAACTAATTATTGCTCTTTTTCCAGTAGAAACGATTCTTAAAGTTGTTATGCTGGTTTTACTTGAAACTTAGTTTACTTTATTGATACCATGTCACATCACATTTGAAAAATTCACACTTGGTACTGGTGGGACTGAACTCCGACATCCGAAAGGGTTTTGGATTACAAGTCTATCATTTTAACACTACACCAATTCTTCGCTTCATATAAACGTATTTATTCTGGGTATAATTTCGAAGTTTCAGTAATGTTTAAATGAATGAGAATGTTATAATGTTGCAAATCTAATATCAAATTATAAACATTTTTTAATTGTTGCATTAACATCAAATAAATGTTAAAATAATATTTAAAAAATATTTGCTATAATGTTTTATAAAATGTTTTAACAACATATAGAAAAATCATATTGCAAAATAATAGTTTTTAAATGTATATATAATATTATTCAAGAAACGTTCAAAAATTCACGTAAAATCAACATTTCTAAACATTCATTTCATGTTCCTTGCTTACATATAACAGATATAACGTATACAAGGAAGGATGTCGTATATTAGGTATAAGGGGATAGAAGAGAAACGACGCCGTGGAATTTAACCCTTTGTGGCGCAGGTGGATACCCAAAGATCCACCTATATTCCGTCAGTTTTTTATATTTTATAAGCAGTTTTAATGATCGATTTTCTTAGCAATTATATTTTCTAGCTTCTTAAGACCCTAACTAGTGTAAAATAATTGTGATTATTTATAAATCCTTTAAATTTATTATTGCTAATAGTAAATAAGTAAACACAATAAAATGTTTATAAGAATAAATGTATGGTAAGGCGAAGAATTAACTATTTTTATCTGGGAATTGATACGCAGGGATTTTTGTGGGGCGCTCATTACGAATCCGTTGTTAGATTTAAAAAATTCAAAATGGCGGATCCAATATGACGAACATAAAATTAAAAATTTAACTTATTTCCGTGAAACTAGGTATCTAAGATTTTCTTGGGTTGCTGATTACGAATCCATCATCAGATTGTCAAAATTCAAGATGACCAATCCAATATGTCGGACGGAAAACTTAAAAAAATTACAATTTCTAGAAAAATTGGTATTGAAGGGTTTTTAAGTCGTTAGTTATGAATCTATCATCAGATTTTCAAAATTCACAATAGCTGATTCAATACAGTAAAGTGAGAATTTTAAAAAACCCAAATTCTACACCATTTTGAATTTCGGAAATCTGACAACGGATTTGTAATTAAAACGACATTAACACGTTCATTGCCAAACTGAAAATTTAAATTTCGTGTGGTGGCCAAAGTTATTTTTTCTTTTATTTAGTTTTTATTGTGTTCAAAATAAGTTAGTATATTATCTATATACTTTTATTATTATGTAAGTAGGATTTAATGTACTCTAAATATTTACCAATAAAAAACATTTAAATATAATAATTATAACTTTAATTATCAATCTTTCTATATAATCACTTATAAGTATTAAAAATAACGCACAAATAGACATTTATATTAGCAAAAATCAACATTTACAGGAACTTACTAATTTTGGTTTCGTTGAACTAATTGGTTTCGTAATTGCACATATTATAATATTAACTAAAAAACTTATACAACGAATAAACTTACTCTAAATTGTAAATCACTTACATATTCAAAAAACAAAAATACAAAAAACACAAAAAGGGATACAAAATATAAATTTATTTAGCAGTGCAATCATGCAAGTCAAAAAAACAGTCAATACACAACGGGGGAGAACCTGGACAGTTTTTACACTCAGTGGTGGTGTTTACCCTTTTTTTATTTTTATAACAGTTTCTACAATCCTTTCTGGACGTTGCGTTTACTGTTTTGCCAGTGCTTAGACATCGCGGTTTGGCTTTTTCAATTTTAGTCAACTTGTGTTGGTCTCGGTCTCCACGTCTCTTCTGCGTGATTTGTGGGTCAGATGTTATTTCTGGCAAATACGATTCAATTATTTTCTCTCTAAAATCATAAAGAGTCATGCTCCTTTTATTAGAATATTTATTATAAAGTACCCGGGCATTTATCAAACTCATCATCAAAGTATGTATAAAAATTTTCACATACCAACGCAAAGTCTTTCTTTCACATGGATAATAACTAAGCATTTGATCCTGTAGATCAACGCTGGACATGTTTCTATTATAATTTATGATAGCTGCGGGTTTCATAGCAACATTGCCGCGTCTGGTGGTCACTTCTTGCATTTCGTCAGGAAATTCAGTAGTGATGTAATTTATCTCCCTTTTGTCCTTCCATTTCCCTACATGGACACCGTTACGACACTGTGATATATTCTCGCCTTTTTTTAGTTTTTCTGTAATTATGCTAGGTGGATTTTCTTTTCGTTTCTTGTTCAATGTGCCGGTGCAATATGTATTTTGCTCCAATAATTTGACAGCTAAACTGTAGCTATTATAAAAATTGTCCATGAATATTGCATGGCCAGCATACAATTTTCCCTCTAATAACTTTTCCACGATTTTTTCTGCGTGGCCTTTCCCAGCAGTTTCATCTAACGTACTGGCAAAAACATGAACTTTTAAGATGGTACCATTTGGTTCCGCAAGTACATACAACTTGATTCCATATTTGTGTCTTTTTCCCTTGATATACTGGCGGAAAATAAGTCGACCACGCCATAAAATCATGGATTCGTCTAAAGACAAATTTTTACCCGGATAATAAATAGACTCCATAATATTGTTGAAGTTGTCTATTATTAATTTGCATTTATTCATGCGATCGGCATTATTTTGTTCATCAACAAAATGAAGGCATCTTAGAATAAGTTGAAACCTATTTGTCGACATATATTGAGGGAAAACTGATTTATATAAACGGTGAATTTTCCAGTAATCAACAAGGCGATTCATTTTTGCTGTACCAGTGTGTAATAGTAACCCAATAAAGATTTTCAGTTCTTCTACAGTGAGTGGCTTCCATTGGGAAATTCGAGACTGAACCTGATGAGATGAATTTTTCAAGTTTTCTGCGTATCTGTTTGAGCAATCGACGATTTTTTGTAAGTAATCTTCATTGAGAAATAAATCTAAATAATCCCTCGGATTATTCGCCGCTGACACTAGTAGTTCATTTGTCCGAGTAAAGGGAATTTCCCTCATCGAACTGAAGTCGGTACTCCAACGTGTCGTTGAAGCTGCGCGCGATGGCTGGTCAGACGGACATTGTGGTAGTGACACAGTTGTTGCAGATGGCGCCGCAGAACCAGAAGGGGAAACGGGACGAACTGACAGTTGACTGAAGGGAACGAAAATTTGTTGTTCACTTACAACCTCATTATTTCGTTCTACCTGCAACTGCGAAGTTTCGTCTTCTTCAGATTCCGAGTTAATTTCGCTATCACCAAAATCGTAGTCTATATCATCGACATCACTCCCTGCATAAATGTCGTCGTCCGAGTCCAATAATAACTCTTCCACATCCGTACTTTTTAGTCGTTTTTTTGCACGATCTGGCATTGAACTGAGTCTTTTCGAGGGTCCTGGTTTGTCACTCATAATAAAAAACAATAAATAATATTCAAAATAAATAAAAACCAAACTTCAAGTGCGTTAAATCAACGAGTAACCTAAACAAAATCGTCGAGTCATCGCCTAGTTCGAACGCCGCCACTGTGCGCACTGGCTAGCAAAAACAACAGACGATGGCTGGAGGCCACTGGCCTTCCTCCTCCACGAGAGTTCGATCCTTTCTCCAGTGGCCTATGTAAACATCACATGCCGTTTCGCTGTGGCCGCTATTCTATCCCGCATAGAAACTCATTAGCGACGATCACGCGATATCGCGTGAACGGCAATGAACGTGTTAAAAACCCCTAGATACCTAGTTTCACGGAAATTGGTTGATTTTGAACTTTACGTCCGCTATTGGATTCGCCATTTTGAATTTTGAAAATCTGACAACGGATTCGTAATCAGCGACCCAGAAAACCCTTTGATACGAAGTTTTATAGAAATCGGTTAAAAGGAAAAATTCGTGGCTCAAAGGGTTAAGCGAACCATGCCCAGAAAATAAACCGGCTTTGAAGAACACAGTCCGGTGAGTTGATTTTAATGTAAAGGTAAGAAATAAATATAGATAAATATTATAGATGAATAAGTAATAAATGTAAATAATAAATGGATAAATAATAGAGATATAAATAAATAAATACTAAACGAATAAATGATAAATATAAAATAATAAATGGATAAGTAATAAATATAAATAAATATGTACTAAACGAATAAATAATAAATGTAAAATAATAAATAGATAAGTAATAAATATAAATGTAAATAATAAATGAATAACGTCGCAACAAATATCTGTAATGTCGCAAATATTAGGAGCGTGATTTAGTTTTGAGGATTTTGCAAGAAATGACACTAATGTCCGTTTTGTCGAAACATTCCAGTCACACGGCTATTGTTTCTTTAATATTAATCCATGATATTTAGTTCATTTATTAGCAATAGGCGCAGTAAAAATCGTGTTAATACCATCTTAAAAATGAAAGAGCATCTTCGATATGCGTTACTTTGTTTTTCAATCAAAAGAAAACGGCAGCTGAAGATCATAGAATTCTGATGGAAACTTATGGTGATGTTGGTCCATTAATTAAGACGCGTGAATATTGGTTTAGACGATTCAAAAATGATGATTTCCATGTTAACGACAAAAATCGCTCAGGATAAGCAAAAGGCTTGAAGATGCAAATTTGCAAGCATTATTGGACGAAAATCCAGCACAATCCACTTCAGAACTTGCCGGAGCATTAAATGTTAATCGTACAACAGTTGCTAAATGTTTATATGATATGGAAAAGATTCAAAGAAGGAAAATGGGTTCCATATGAATTATCGAAAAATGCCATTGCGAACCGGTTGAATAATTGCATTTCGTTGATCGCCAGACAAAAAATGAAGAATTTTCTGTATCGAATTGTTACTGAGAATGAAAATGCATCTATTTCGATAATCCGAAAATTTCTATAAACGAAAAAAATCATGGGTTGATCCAGACCAACCGGCAACATCCACTTTGAGGTGCAACATTCACGGTTCAAAGGTATTGCTGTACATTTGGTGGGATCAAGAAGGTTCAAGTTGTATATTATAAACTGTTAAATTCTAATGAAACTAATGAAACACCGCTGATTGTTATCGACAACAGTTATACAAATTGAAGCGAACATTGGATCAAAAACCAATTGCGGGTAAACGACAAGTGACGCAAAGTGATTCCTCTTCACGACAATGTTCGACCTCATATTGCATTATCAGTGAAGTAAACGCTGTTAGAGCTAGAATGGAAAGTCTTACCGCATCCCGCATATTCTCAAGACATTATTTCATCCGACTATCACTTGTTCCGGCCGATGCAACATGTTCTAGAGGATACGCACTTTCATAATTTCTAAGAAGTGCGAAAATTTGTTGAAAATTGGATCAACTCCAAGAAGAATCTTTTTATCGTCGCGGAATCTACCTCTTGCCAGCAAAATGGGAAGAAGTTGTAGAAAACGAAAGAAAATATTTTGATTAAGTTATTCGTTCGTTATCTTATTTAAGTAAATCAGTTTTTGAGAAAAAAGAACCTTCGAAGGTTAAATCACACTCCCAATATATAATCGACAAGAGATGTAATTAGCATTGTAGCGATACCTTACGGTCCAAACGTCGGACTCGATGCAATCGAAACACCTCAAACAGATCTCTTCGATGTACGGGATCAAGCTGGCGTGTATCTCCTTATCGGCTACCAATGTACAAAGAAAGTACAAACGTCTCGCCCACGGTGAGTCCTGAAGTAGTCCTGAAGAGTCGGACTGAACTTCTCTAATTTCCACCAGCGAGAAGTTCTCCAGAGAGCGTAACAACTTCTGCACCATAAAATGCACCATAGGTCGGTCCCTTCGGTTGTCGCTGACGACCAATTTGTGGAACATAATAGACAATCCTGCGCCTCGACGTGTCAGGTGCAACAGTTCTTCTCCCTCCATAGCCTCCCCCAACAAACTCGTTAGATACGTTTGCGGTAGCTCGCAGTACTCCTTCCTATCGTATAGACGTCTGAAACAATTAAGCGATCGTTCGTCGTCCCGACAATCGCTGATTTGCACGACAGTCACATCGACGAAATATTTTCATTTCGTGTCGAACAGTCACCTGGATAAATTCGCGATCGCCACTCCAGCGGATTCCACTACACCTTTATGCCGACACTTCAGCAATACCATGACGATAATATCCATGGAGCTCTTCACCATCTCTTCCGACTGCATCAGCATCCCGATTTCGCTAGCAATCTCGCACAACACCTATGCGAAATTGGCGCGTATATTATGCATGTTCTATTTATTATATCGTAGTATACAGGGTGTTTTAAAAAAAGAGTTCAGGACTTTGGGGGCAGATGGTACTCACAACATGGAGGAAAAGAGTCCTAACAAAGATCGAAAAATCAATATTATCGGAGTTATGAATAATTATTTATTTTAATTGAAACAAGCGACTTATTCACTTTTGGTATTTTTGTATTCTTTGATGTAATTTGTCTATGTCATTTATCGATGAAGAGAGTATCATATGCTTTAAAGGAATTCCTAAAAAAGTCTCTTCGCTCTCGCTCGGAATGTAAACAGCTATTTTCTTCTCATTTATAGACACCTTTTACCAAGCAATTGTTAGTCACACCCTCGTGAACAACAATGAACGGTTGCAGAGAACAAAATGTCACAAAATTTTCACACTACGATAAGAACGACATCCGATATTATTCCGATCAAGAAATGGCAAAGATGCATTTCATGTACGGTCGTGCACCAGAAGCGAATAAGTCACTTGCTTTAATTAAAATAAGTAATTGTTCATAACTCCGACAATATTAATTTTTCAACCCATGTTTATCAAGACTTTTTTCTTCCATCTTGTGAATACTATCTGCCCTTAAAATTCTGAACCCTTTTTTTAAACATCCTGCAGATTCTAGCGATGGTAAAGTATGTAATATTTAATTTATTTTGGTGCGACATTAAATTTAGAGTTTAAACTCAAAGGAAACATACCTTCAGGGACATCCAGATGCACGAGATAAGGACCTGATGTGCTGGTGATAACTGCAATTTACCATAATTACAATCGTCTATTTCGCTGATCCTAATATGCTCATCGATAGCCAATCCCATCTCCGCGAATGACGACGAATAAACTGAAAGACAAAACTGAAGTACGTAAATTATAAAATTAATCGTTCTTACGAGCAATGATTTTTATATCATCAACGCAATGATCTTCCTCAGTAATTATGAAGTTCTCTAGAATTAATCTTAATGCACTGAACAGAGAAATTTATCAATTGTTTAATTTATTATAAACAGTTCCAATGAATCATTGTTAATTCTTAATAAGTGACAATTATTGTACGATCGTGTTTATAGTTAAAAATATTGAGTATATTGTGTATATACAGGATGTTCCATTTTAAAGTTTCCACTAAAACATCTCTTTAGGAAAGCATTGAAGAAAAAATGTTTCAGACAAAAGTTGTTTGGTTTGAAGGGGGACATAAGACAACGATATCATTTTGTTTACAGATAGCACCACTTTCGAGATATTCACTGATTATCAATTTTCTTAAATGGAAATCCCAATTTTTTATTATATCATCTTTTTCTACCAATCAATTTGAACAACTTTTGTTTGAAACATTTTTTTATTTGCCTAATATTCTTTGAGATATTTAAGGAAAACTTTGTAACTTTTTCAACATTTAACTTACGACATCTCACTAACTATTTATATCGAAAGAAAAAATAATACTAAATTTTTTTACTTTATTTAGTCTCAACAATATATTGCTATAATAGTGCCCTAACTTTTGTTAACTCATCGACCTTTGGAAATTTCAAAATTATCAAATTAACAAAAGTCAAAGCACTATTGTAACAATATATTCTTGAGACCAAATAGAATAAAAAAGTTTAGTATTCTTTTTTTTCCGAAAAATAATTTGCGAGATATCGTAAGTTAAATATTCAAAAAGTTATCAAATTTTCCTTAAGTATTTCAAAAAATATCAGGCGAATAAAAAAAGAAAAAGTTTCAGACAAAAGTTGTTAATTGATAGAAATTAATTGATAGAAAAAGATGATATAATAAAAAACTCAGGTTTTCATTTAAGAAAAGTAATGATCAGTGAATATCTCAAAAGCAGCGCCATCTATAAACAAAATGATATTGTTGTCTTATGTCTCCCTTCAAGCCAAGCAACTTTTGTCTGAAACATTTTTTTCTTAAATGCTTTTCTAAAGAGATATTTTAGTGGAAACTTAAAAATGGGACACCCTGTATATGCACGTATTTGTTAATCATTCACTCACATACACCTGTGTTCGATTGTTTCATGAATAACGTGGACAAGAAGAAGTCAGCAGCGTCCTTCGAAAGATTCAGCACTTCTCCCGTGAATTCCGGATCTGTGGACGAACTTCGACTTTCCGGGCCGGCGCGGAAAGTGATCGCCAGTAGAGCGGTCAACATTCCGTAGAAAGGACGATTCTCGGCTACAGCTTTCAGTATGTCGCTTTTCATCAGTGTCAATTGCTGACGGGCTAGGCACAACAGGACCGTCGAGTAATTCAAGGAAGCGCGCTTCAAATTGACAATGTCGTTAAACTCGTCACCGGAGAATATTGCAGTTGAGTCTTCCAATCCGTTAATCTTGTCCGAGGACGACCAATGCGCCAGTATCTTCATGAAAGCCGCTCCGCTCTCGACTTCGTAAAACTTGCAAGAGTTGCAACGCTGCATCCCGCAGGCATAGATCACCTACAGAGTTTTATATCATTATTATTTTAGACAGCGCAATCGCGAGAACTTTCTCACGCTCACCTTATCCGCATCTGGCAGAATATCCTTCTTGAAATATTTCAGGATAAGGTCGGTGGCTAACTGTCGGATATCGAGTGTGCTGTCCAGCACGAGTCTCAATAGTGCCGACAGGCTCTCCTCATTCGTGAATCTCCAGTTGTCGGTGACAATCAGATATTTATCAATCGTTGCAATGTTACGAAGATATTCGCCATAATCGCAGTTCTTGTACGAGTCTCTTCTCGTGAAACTGAGCAAGGCCGTGTACAGCTTCAGAGCGAGGATCTTGCGCTGATAACACGAACCTATCTCGAAACAATCCATGAAGAATTCGTGCAGCCACTTGGTGAACTCGCGAATGGATCTCGCGCATTTAGCCCTCGCATAAATCGTCCTTAATATATTGGAATACAATATTTTGAAATATTTAACTATATGTTCGCGCATAAGGACGCTCGAGACATTGGCGTTAAACCACAGGAATCGTTTAATCTGAATGAACGGGTTCGTCTGGTTGTCGCCGAAGATCTTGTCCGGACGATCGCGATAGCAAAGTGCAGCAAAAGCATTCATTCGTGTGATTTCTCGTCTGTCGTTGATGTAACGATCGATATCGCACATTTGCGGCAACAGTATATTCAATCTAGCGGCTGTCATCAGTAGATGCGAATGGAAGTAACAGTCCTGCGATTCGGTGCGTAATTCCCATAAAAATGTGAAAGTGTCCTTGTGCGTGTCAATAGTCGGATCGAGCCAATATTTCAGTAACGAATGAAGCGCGTCGAAATCCTCGCTGTAATAAATATATTTGCGATTACATAATGCATCTCTTACCACCACCGAGGGATTTTCCTATTGTAAAACGCATTCTCCGCGTCGTAAATATCAACCTACGGTTCTCTCCATATTGAAGAAACTGTGAAATTAAAGAATGCATTTTCATGCTAGTGTATAACATGTGTAGTGTGATCAGCTGATTGCTGCGGGTACTCTGCGTTAGCACCCACGTCTGACGGTGAGTTGCGCCGCACCTGTCTACCTCCTGTACCCGACCCGCAATAGGTCTACTATTTTTGTTAATAATTTAAAATCTAAGCCTTTGCCAAAATTTTGCAAGAGGAAAAGTTGTTTTAGAATTTTATCAGGATTTTATACTTTTAATAATGAAAGGTTGTTTTGAATCACCCTGTATATATGTGTGTGTGTGTGTGTGTATGAGTGTGTGTGTGTGTGTGAGTGCGAGTGTGAGTGAGTGTGTCTGTGTGAGAGTGCGAGTGCGTGCGTGCGTGTGTATATGTGTGAATACATATACAGGGTGTACCAAAAAGATGGGTACTCCGGATTAACTTGAAGGGATGACATTTAAAAAAAAAATAGTTAAAATAAAAGTTTTAGGGTTTGGGCATCTAGTAGTGAACTTGAACCCAACTTAGGGATCAAATTTGGAAGTCAAATCAAGGTCAACTTTAAAATTGTAAATGGAAATCACCATTGTTTATTATATCATCTTTTTCTAGCAATTAATTCGGACAATTTTTATCTAAAATATTTTTTTATTTGCCTAATATTTTTTGAAATATTAAGGAAATCTTGGTAACTTTTTCAATATATAATGTACAATATCTCGATAACTATTTGTCGGAAAAAAAAGTGGTACTGAACTTTTTTACTTCATTTGATCTCAAAAATATATGCTGTTACAATAGTGTTAACCTAACTTTTTTAACTTGATCTTTAGAAGTTTCAAATTTATCAATGGAAATTTCCATTTAAAGTTGATCTTAATTTGACCTCTAAATTTTATCTTTAGGTCAAGTTCAAATTCACTACTAGATATCCATTTCTAAACCTTAACAATTTTGTATTTAACATTCTTTTTTTTCAAAATCATCATCCTTTCAAGTTAATTCAGAGTACTCATTTTTCTGGTACACCTTATGTATTACATATATATATATGTATATATATGTATATATATGTATATAATTATATAATTAATCATATATCGGGAGACATTATTTGCTAAGGAAATAAAATGTCCAAATGTACAGACCATGTTCTTTACGCGTTCTAAACGCACAATTTTGTAGAAATCCGTTCTCAGTATAATTTTGTATCCAAGAAACGAGAATGTGAACAAGAAATTAATGAATCTATGGCGTTCTCTACATTTTGAAAGCTCTTGAGTATAAAATTATCAATATATAAACTCACTAATCTCCCGACTCCCAGTGCTCGATTATAGTTTTCACGGTCTCCCCAAATACTTCTCTCCATTCGCTCTCGCTCAGCTTCCTCAAGATTACCATATAAACTTTCGTGACAGCGCAACGTAACGATTTGTATGTTAAAGTATTGAACAAATTATACAAAAAATCCTGCGTCAAGTTCTCCATCATAGTTTCAACGTTGTCCCACAGTCGAAGAACTTCCGCCAGTATTGTAAACCTCGTTTCGTCCTGCCAGGATATGTACTTGTCGCACGTGTCGAAAATGTGTTTAAGAAATCCATTATACTTCTCCGACATGATCCGGAGATACACATTGAACAGCTGTGCGTTCTGCTTGGGCACGTCGTTGAACGCGTTGGACCAATTGGAAAATAAAACGGCCTCTAACTTTTGCTCCAAGACGATGTCGCTTCGATGCCAAAAGCGCGTGTCCGTTGTCCTTTTCAACCAAACATGCAACACTTTGTACGCGAAGTAAGAATATCTGGTGTATTTCGTACAATTTCTATGTATAATATCAAACATGGTCGAAAGAACGTGATCGTGATACATGTCTTTCCGATTCACCTGCAGGTAACCATGGGCATTCAATAACTTGAATAACACAACGTCAGACACGACGTAGCGCTCTTCGAGAAAACACAAATCGCGCGACTCCAATCTCTGAAACAGTATTACGACGTCTAGGAGGAACGACGAGTCAGGTCGCGCTGAGAGCAAGGAGTGGAACGCGTGGCTCGCCAACAGGACGCGCTCGTTTGCAGATTCGGAAGTGCCGCTGATTATTTGTACAATGTGCTTTAGAATCGGCTCCCATTCTCTCGTGTTCTCGTTAGCCAGCAAAGAATAGCGCGAGTGCGCAATGCTTATCAATCTCTGAAAAAAACGAGTAACTGTAGCGAATGTTGTCTGATCGGAGATGCTGAAACGGCGCGGAGCACAACTCCGAGGAATACCAACCCGAAAAATCGGCACGTCGTCCTGGCAGCTCAGCAATTCGTCGAACACGTCGCTCAGTTTCATGTTTTCGTTAAGGACGCTCATTATTTCGTACAAGGTATGAAAATAACGATGATGGTTGTAATTCGATTGTTTCGTGAGACTTCTCTACTACTTCGCAAGTCGCTCCAAGAACAGTGCGTGTCTTCGCAAATAACGCCGCTAGTTGCACGTGTCTTTATCCGCAGCTCGCAAGCCGAGAACCGCCTGGCTCTCCTTGTCGAACTGCGGCAGATCGGATTTCTCGGAACTTTGAATCCTGCCGTCAAGGCAACGTATCCTGCAACGAACGGAGAACGATACGTTTTTGTTGAGCGGTAATTAGTAAAGGAAGAAAGGTGAGCGAAAAAAGAACTAATACAAAAGTAATTTTACATTGTGATGAAATCCGCAAAGCTGTGCTGTGGCGAGTTTTAAGAATCGTCAAAATCGGAAAAAGTTATTTGCTTCGAGTATAGTATATAAGCGTGTGATTGAAGTAACTCAAATTTAGCGTCAAATTTCATGACAGATTCAGCGCGTATTCGAGATATCCTGGAAACACGCACAAAGGAACTTGGAGAAAGCAAACGTGTTGCTGCAACTCTCTTTAGAGAGGTACCGGTTAGGGATAATAGAAGAATAAAATAATAAAACCATCGTGTCACAGTAAAACCATTGTCTTTTGTTATTTCAAAGCATTTATTTTAGACCAACAACAAATGAAGACAATGATGTAATAATAGAGAACATTCGTGAGCGAGTTGTATGAAGTTTAGTTAATAGTTTGAGAATTAAGTTTAGAGAATTACTATGAATGTAGAAATCGTTAGATTAGTGTTTTAGGTTTCCTTGGACTCTTCGGGAACGTACCCCCCCTTCTCTATTTGCTCTTTGAACTTCAAGTAATCTCGCTTACGATCAAAGTGTTTCACCTGCATAACAGTGACATATAGAAGAATTGTTAGACGATCAAATGGCTCTATCTACCATCTATCTTACTATCAATGTTAAACACGAAATACATACATACTGAGTATTTTACTGATATAATGTGAAAAGAAACACCGTTTGCAATACTTACCCATTGAGAGGGGCAAAACTTTTCATATTGTTTCCTAAATTCTAAACATTCCTCTGAAGATTTATTTTCGTCCAGGCATTTCCAGTAGTCGTCCCTGCGACTCCAACATTTCTCACGATCTGATTTACTTAGGAAAGACATTCTGTAATACAAAAATTCAAAAAGAATCATTTAATTGTATATTTATTTGCATAATAGCGTGTAATGTATAATTACTATACACTTTATTTATTTATAGTTTACTTTATAATTTACTTTAGTTTATTTTATACACAAATATATGATTCATCATATAATTTTATCTCACTTTTTTCTTTTGCGTATATAAAAAACAAAATAATTTTGTTAATTTTACTAGTGAATTTTAATGTTCAATTTAACAATATAGTATATATGCACTTACCTATGATATTTAATGTTTAATTATAATTCTATAAAAAAAATTCACTCACTCACTTATAAATTGTTACAGAATCATTAATATACACCAATAAACATATAAATTTGATTATAAAATAGATAATATACTCTATACTTAATTTTAAATCCAGTTAATATTTTTATATTAGATTTTATTTCAATCAAAAGTAGTAGAGTGATATTTAACGACATAAAACTTAGGATACACAACAGCTTAAAAGAATATTTGAATGCTGATAACATATTAGAAGAAATATCCTCAAACTACATTTTGTAAGAAAACTTTTATTTAAAACAAAAACATTTAAAAACACAACTTCAATAGAGCCATTTAATTAATGATGCATCGTACAAATTTAGAAATAATTAAAAAAAGCAAAGACCAGAACCAAGAAATATAAAAATGTTAATAAATAAAATAAAAAATAAAGTATAAAAATATATAAATCACATAACAATAGAAAAGATAATGTTAGGAAATATCAAATTATACATCTAATAGAAGAATATATTGCAAATGTTATTAGAAATTATATATGAGTATATATTTGTAATACAAGTTGTGTTACAAAATGTTAAACCATAAAATTTAGAAAAAAACAGCATACATTTTGGCATACAAATCACATGTTCTGTTACTTTTGATCACTAACTAGTTTTAGCAAAGTTTGTTTCAAATTTATTTTTAACCGTGTAAAAATAGCTGTTTCAAAGCATATCACATGATCATACTTATATAACTTTAAAAAAACAATGAACTTAATGGAAAAACAAATACAAAAAACGTAAATACAAATTATCACATTATATATACATTATAATAAGAGATTTAACACAAATGGTAATATTTTAGAAATAAACTTAAAATTTCTTTTTAACATGGTATAACCTCTAAAACTATAGTAAAACAAATCTATACAAATCTTATAAATTTAATGAATTACAAAAAAATAAATGCAAAACAGTTGTTTCTTTTTCAAAAATTGTCTCAATTTATACATTCAATCACAATATACTTATGCAAAAACTGCACATGAATTAACAAAATTTATGTAACGTGAAGGTTAACCAACCTGAATTAGCCGCAATGATGTAAAAGAAACAGTAAGGTTCGAATTCCTATTACTTAAGGTATGAATCAATCATTTAGCTTCATTTGTTCTACTTTACACCAAAAATAAATTCTTAAATGCCCAATTCAATAATTCATAATTATCAAAATATTCATTATCCGACGCATCCGATCAGCCTGTTACATGTGCTTTCGCTCTATGTAATATATGTGATATGTGTAGATCTCTCTAGCTTATCTGCAAAAAATAAAAATGTTTGATTCGTGCTTTAAGAGAGAAAGTTTAGGAAAAAAAAACATTAAAAAATGACATTTAATCGAGTCAAGCTATATACTACAGATATTCGATTGTAAGATCATAATCGTTCTTTTATTTAACGTGTTTTCAGTCTGTGCAATGATTTTTGAGCCATTAACTTACCTACTGTATCCTTCTCTCTTGAAATTATTGCTTGTTATTAATTACTTGCATATCCTTTCTTTTAACAAGATCTCTTAATACACATGATGTCCCCCCACTATCCGTATAAAAAAAAATTACAAACTAAATTCGCGTCTCATGTCACGACGATTTTTAACGAACTTTGTAGGCCAATACCCGATATTTGAGGTTAAATCATGTTGAAATGCTCAATTTGATTAGCGCGCTGTCTGGTGATAGGAAACGTATATGTATACACTTTTCCGATTTGTTACCCTCAATCCATAATCCATTTGTTCGTTCGGTCGGTATATGGCTTTAGGTAGAAAGGTGTACCCATACGCCATTCTTCCTATCCATAATCCAATTTAAAGTCAGCGGCACACGGTGCTTGTTTTCGTGCTGGATGAAAATACTGTGTTCTGATTGGTGCATTTTCATCCATCTTCGGAAATGCACCAATCACAACGCAATATTTTCATCCAGCAAGCAATCCAGCACGAAAACAAGCACCGTGTGCCGCTGGCTTTACATCGAAGATTACCTTAAGTTCACTTTACACGTGGATACCGGAGAAGCCGTTTCATTGGTCGCACCGAGTCTCAAATGAGCATAAGACGATTTTGACTGTAAAATCAGGTTATTATAATCAGGAATATTGTAGGTAATCGAAAACGAAGACGTTCTTTTGTCAATGTTAAACAATTCAGTAAAAAAGAAATAGCAATATAAAAATTTCTCAGTTGAAAAGAAACCAAGGAAAACCAAGGAAAAAGCTTTCGATCATAAACCAAGTAATATTTAAGACCATCCGCCACGTTATGACTGACGCTTCGAGCGAGATGATACTCCAAAGTAATTGAAAGCATTTGTATTACCGACCGTTGCGTTGATAATAACATCCTGCTGCGAGCAAAAGGATGGCGGCACTTCCTTCTGGAAAAAAAATCGGCAATCCAACCAAGCGAGCGCACGACAAATGAATATTACCCCCCGATATGCACACAATGTCCCTATATTCAATATCCATAGTCAATAACAGGAGATCGTCCGCGCTGTGGTCGTCAATTGTCGCGAGTTCCGTTGTAGGTGGTAATAATAACCGTGTATCGTAACCGTGATAAATAAGTTTTTTCCGGTCGTGCAGTGTGTGTATGTACACATCAATATACATGCATACATGTGTACATAGGTGTGCACGTGTGGCACCGCTCCAGACGAAGCGTGAGGAGGCGAGACGAGGCAGGACTGAGCACAAGCGACAGAGTTGTGACGGATTGTGCTGGATCTGGTGTGCGTAGCCAGTGCGAAAGAAAATAGACTATCTGCCGCGTGCGTGCACTAACGGGGAAAGGCCAACGGCCGGGTGGTGCTCGCATATGTCTAGACTCGCGAGTACCCAAATCCTGGCTACAACACAGGTGAAGAGGGCGGCCGCCGCTACCACCGCCGCCACCGCCGCCACCGCCGCTGCTGCCGCCGATCTCACGGCGGTGGTGGATTACTCTACTTCTGCTAAGCGTATCAAGCTGATCACGACCACAGACATCGCGCAACTGACTACCGACGAAACCGAGGCAGACGGCACCGGCGGGAAGGTCGACATCGTCATCATGACGGACACGGCGGCTGCCGCCGCGACCGACACGCAGAAGAGGGCGAATTTCTCCGCGTTAGCCGTTGGCAACCCCAACGGCGTCAACAAGATCTCGCCGAACCTGGCGAACGCGAAACCCGGCTCCGCGAAAAAGCTCGTCATTAAAAACTTCAAAAGTAAGCGAGCGAGCGCACGTCCGTACCCGTCACCTGATCTAACCTCCAAATCGGTCGCTGAACTTGCCATGGAGATACCGCGGTTTTGCGGCTTTGTGTTGACGGTCTTTTCGTTTGTAATTCGTTGTGATTGCGTCTTGTGGCTTTTCAGCGTGATTTTTTGTAGATTTGTGGGACAGAGATGTCTTATAATAGCACTTACGAAAAACGACATAACCTAATATTTAAATCGCAGTAACTTGAGGAATTGGTATTTTTCGCTCGGTAGCTCATGTTATCAAACATGTATTCGTAATCATACGTGATATTCGGTGCGCATTTTATACGCAAAACGTATTGATGCGTAATAAGCATATGTGTGTGTATATATACGAATATATATACATATACTACAATACAATGTGTGTACATATATATACATACACGGAACACTTTGTTGCAAAAATATTACAATGCAAAATCTATAAATAGACACTAATTTTGACATTTTGCTTTTCTTATGTTTACATCGTTTGCACTTTATTAAAATATACTTCCATAATCAAATAACATGAAAAGGCAACTTCAAAAAGTTTAGGAAATTGAGTAAAACGAATAAAATTTCTTCTAAAATTTGATAATATCAATTATTAATTATTAGTATGTACAATAGTATGTACAATAATATTATGATTACAACACAAGTTTAACTTTGTTTTTTTATTAAGTTATATACTTATCGACATAACCAAGATTTATCAGTTTATTAATATTAAAGAAAAGAGGTATGCATACTATTTTAAATTAGAAACAAATTTAAATTAGAAAATAAGTAAATATTTGGTTTTAAAAGAGAATCTTATATTTGAAAATATGCTGGAGAACATTTTATTTTTGTTTGTGTTTCTTAATATAATAACAATTTTCTCGTAGATAAACCAAAATTACCAGAGAACTATCAAGAACAGACATGGGAAAAATTACAGGAGGCTGTGGTTGCCATACAAACCAGCAAAAGCATTCGCTATTCCTTAGAGGAACTTTACCAAGCAGTTGAAAATATGTGTAACCACAAAATGGCATCAACACTTTATACAAATTTAACCATTCTGACAGAATCTCATGTGAAAGCCAATATTGAACAGTTTTTGGCAGAATCAATGGACAGACATATATTCTTGAAAAAGATGAATGAATGTTGGCAATCACACTGTAGACAAATGATTATGATCAGGAGTATTTTTCTGTATCTTGACAGAACATATGTTCTACAAAATCCAAGCATTTCATCGATATGGTTAATATGGCTTGTTGATATCCTGATAAAATCTTCGATCTGAACAATATACTTTATGAAATTTCTCTTTTCAGGGATATGGGATTACATCTCTTCCGACTACATATTGTGCTGAACAATTTAGTACAAACACGCACGGTGGAAGGTCTTCTTATGCTTATTGAAAAGGAACGACAAGGTGATACTGTGGATCGAACACTTCTCAAGTCTCTGTTAAGAATGTTATCAGATCTACAGATTTACCAAGAGGCCTTTGAAACAAAGTATGCGATAAACAAAAAATACTTTTATTAACACATTTATTACCCTATAGTAGATATATATATCAAATTTTTTATTATGTCAACCAATTTTTCCTCTACAAGTATGGAAAATCTAAATTTATTTTACTAGAATCCTGCATCATTTATAGATATAATGTATAATTTTATAATATTTATTATCTATAATATTTATAATATTTTCCTGATTTAGGTTCCTAGTAGCTACAGAAAGATTGTATGCTGCTGAGGGTCAGCGATTAATGAATGAGCATGATGTTCCTGAGTATTTGGCTCATGTGGATAAACGTCTCCAGGAAGAAAACGAACGACTGTTACATTATCTTGATACATCAACTAAGTAATTTTTTCTTTTTTTATCATATAATATCAGTCTTAGCATTTTTAACAAAACGTGGATAAAATATAAAGTATTTGCACACCACATATGTATATAACCATTACATATATAGAAAACTTTATGAAATCAAATTTATATTAACTTGTAAGAAAGAATAAGAATCGTTCATTAGATGTTGAAAACGATAATTTAGTCTAAAAAATTTATTAACTTTTTTCAGATGGTCGCTCATACACACGGTAGAAAAACAATTATTGTCTGAACATATTACTAGCATTTTACAAAAAGGTTTAAGCGGTTTGTTAGATGAGAATAGGATTAGTGACTTGTCATTACTTTACAACCTATACAGTCGAATAAAGAATGGCCTTGTGGAGCTTTGTTTGAACTTCAACAGTTACATTAAGGTATATCTATGTTTTATATATATATATATATATATGTGTGTGTGTATGTGTGTGTGTGTGTGTGTGTGTGTGTGTGTGTGTGTGTGTGTGAGAATCTTATACACACACGCAGCTAACAAGACTATAATGTATTTGTATATCTATATAGAAAAAAGGCAAGACAATAGTTATAGATCCAGAAAAAGATAAAACGATGGTACAGGAGCTGTTAGATTTCAAAGATAAAATGGATAACATAGTCAATACATGCTTTCATAAAAATGAAAAGTTTGCAAACAGCTTAAAAGAAGCTTTTGAGGCTTTTATTAATCAGAGAGCGAACAAACCAGCAGAATTAATAGGTGATACGTCTGTATTATATGATCTATATTTATTTGCAATATTATAATGTATAATATGATATATAATAGAAATAATTTGTTTGATTAAGTCGTTAGCCGAAAAAAGTTTGTTCTTCAACTTTGATGCATACTCAAAGAATTCAAAGAACGTTTTTGTTTTCAGCTAAATTTGTGGACTGCAAGTTACGCGCGGGTAATAAAGAAGCAACAGAAGAGGAACTGGAAAGATTGCTAGATAAAATTATGGTACTTTTCCGATTTATACACGGAAAGGATGTTTTTGAAGCTTTCTACAAAAAGGACCTAGCCAAACGTCTGTTGGTAGGGAAATCTGCTTCTGTAGATGCTGAAAAATCGATGCTATCTAAATTAAAGCAGGAATGCGGTGGTGGTTTTACTAGTAAGTTGGAAGGGATGTTCAAAGATATGGAACTTAGCAAAGATATTAATATTGCGTTCAAACAGGTGAGAAAAACAATAATCTATTATAAAAAAGAAATGTAATAACTTTAATCTGCCGCTTGTCACTTACGTCGTTCACTGCATGAAATTTACATGAGGAAATTCATATATTATTTCGAACGTTTGATGTGTTTCCAGTATGCAGGGAATTTGCAGAGCGAATTAATAGCAAGTAACTTAGATTTGACTGTGTCTATACTTACCATGGGATACTGGCCTACATATCCTGTAATGGAAGTCACCTTACCAATGGAGATGGTGCAGTATCAAGATGTGTTTAATAAGTTTTACTTAGGAAAACATAGCGGTAGGAAATTGCAGTGGCAGCCGACTTTAGGACATTGCGTGTTAAAAGCATGGTTCAACCAGGTATTCAAAAAGAAGTTACGCTATCGATAGTTGATCGTATCAATATATAATTATTAATTAACACATGAGAGTGTTTCTCCATATAAAAATAGGGTAATAAAGAACTGCAGGTGTCGCTATTTCAAGCGCTGGTCTTAATTCTGTTCAACGACAGCGATAATCTCTCATTAGAGGATATCAAAGCTGCCACAAATATCGAAGATGGCGAGCTAAGAAGAACATTGCAGTCTCTAGCATGCGGGAAAGCTCGTGTTCTGCAAAAAAATCCGCGTGGACGAGATGTCGCTGACAATGATAGATTCGTATTCAACGCGGAATTTACAAATAAGCTGTTCAGAATCAAGATCAATCAAATTCAAATGAAAGAAACGGTATTTGATACAAAATACAATTACATTTATGTTTTTATTTCAAGCGATAACTTATTTACATGAACTAAAAAAAAAGTGAGTTCTGATTTTTATATATGTAATATATAAAATGAATCAGAACTTATATACCCCCTTAATTGTAGTATAATGTATGGTGTTTAAAATTTTTCTTTTTTAGAATGAAGAACAAAAAGCAACGGAAGAGAGAGTATATCAGGACAGACAGTATCAGATTGACGCTGCTATTGTCAGAATTATGAAAATGAGAAAAACACTGACACACAATCTTCTCATTAGTGAACTGTATAATCAATTAAAGTTTCCAGTTAAGGTATGGTTTTTGTGCAAGACAAAAGTAGTCATTTCATTGTCTCTTTCTTAATTTAAAAAAATTGGTAGTCTAATACTTGAATGTCTTCTTTTCTCAGCCTGCAGATTTGAAGAAACGAATTGAGTCTCTCATTGATAGAGATTACATGGAGCGAGATAAGGACAATGCGAACCAATACAATTACGTTGCGTAACCTGAAGCAAATGCCAAAGTCACGTTGAATCAAATCGACGCTGATTTTTTTAGCAAATTGAATCAATCGCCATCGATGTTTGTTGTGAATGTAACGGGTTGCAGCTCGAACAGCAGACTCGTGGACTGGATCTGACTGTTTGGCATAACCGTTAAAATATGTGGACAGTGCATAAAGAAAAAGAAGAAAAAGAAAAAAAGAAAAAAAGGAACTACAGTGAACTTCCTCTTCTTAATTTTCTTAGTGCATTATGGACACTGAACGATTGCAATCCTCTTCATATGGTGTGTTGTGTTATTATCGAATTTCGATAACGGAAGGAAAGAAGCAAGAAAGAGAGAGAGAAGCCACATGAGCCAGACTATCCACATGGAATATCCTTGATAATACGACGTCCTAGGATATAACGATTTTTTATGCGACGCAGTTTTTCACAGCATACTTACAGTTAAGAGGATGTAATAGAGGCAGAATGTAGAATAACACTGACACTACAATGAAAAATAGAATATAAGAGTGCAATTGCAATATAAATTAGTTAATTTGAAGTGAACAACGCGCGTGCGCGATGCAGTATTTATAATGAACATAAAAGAGACATACTACATCTATGCAATATATTGGTGGTAATTATATATTTGAAATCCACTGATTATTTCTACTGTATAATTTGCTTTTTCGTATGTCATCAATGAAAAAGGATGAAGAGATACCACTTAAATGAAGAGCTTCAGCACAAATGTAGTATGTGAAAGGCACTTCAAATTTACTGTGTGACCACATTACCTGGATGAAACATTAGAAAATTGAGAATAACCTAAGTGTTTTTGGATCAAATCTGCAGAAGTTTTTTATATATACTTAAAATATGTCGTTCGAAATTTATAATTATAAAAGAGAAAAAATTTATAATTATAAAATTTATAATTATAAGAGAGAAGGTGACAGTAAATTGTGACATTCCTCGATATTTTTACTCAAGAAAAAAATCTAAATATATCGAAGAATTAATCACTGAAATTTAAATTAATGAGGCAGCCTGAATACGATACTTCAATTTTTGGAGAGAGAATCCAAAAATAAACGTTGTACAAGTTCTTTATAAGAACTAAAGCAGAAACTGTAGCATGATTTGTCCAAATTTTGGAGATGACAAAACAGGCTGTGCGTTTTAGTAAATGCTTAACGGTGATATAACTTTGTGCATATTTGGTCTTAAAAACCTAGTCGGGATACTTCGTGGTCGTTTCTTGCGTGAATAAAAATATGTTATATAATATATATATGCTTTATGTATATATATAACAATATCTCATACTATTCATTCTCTTCAAACATAAGAAGAGAAGCTGATCCATTATTTAAATTTTGCTTCATGATTCACATATTTATGTGACTACTTCAATAAAAAAAAAAAAGAAATCAGCTTATTCTTCTCTGTATAAAATAATTCCAATTATTATATTTATAAGTTTACATGGGTAAACAAATCTAATAAATTGATTGTAATCGATTTAATAATTTCCAAAAATTATACATATTTCTCATTCAATCTGATTCTATGTACTCTATTCTAGATTCGAACCAGCAAAAAAGAATCGAGGCTACTACATTACTTACGAGACGACGATTCACTAATTTGATAAAGAAGAGCTATACATTTCTTGTAAATGCTGTGTAAAACGTAAAAGTTAAATTCAGCAACACACGAACGTAATATTTGGGTAAAAGTAAATAATGCAACCATTTCCTTTCTTTTTCTTTCTCTCTCTCCTCTCTCTTTCTCTCCCTCTCTCCATGCTAAACAAAATTTGTGAATTCGTATCACATTCTAATTACTAATATAATCCAAAAATGAAAATAACATTTGTATAAAAAAAGGAAAAAAACAAGAGACAAATGTCCAGTGCTTCATTGTGAATACAAAGCTCTAGTTCTACACGTACATGCGCGCGTACATGATAAAAATACATTTAAGGCAAATGAGAGATTTCAACAAGCAGATAATTACATGATGTGTAGCGTAATAACGATTACTGAGAACTATCGGAGGATTATCGAAAGAGATTCTAACTGTTACGCGAGTAAATGTTCATTCGGTGGCTTGTTATATCGTTTTGTGTCCATGTATTTATGAACTAGATTAGACAGTTTTTACGAATGCGGAGAAACGGAATTGTCGGTGAGAAAAACGTTTAGCTCATTTTTTCGACGCAAGTGCTCACTAAAGAGTTTTAACGTTAACAAACGCAGTACAATGTAAGCGCGTGTCGGGAGATGCGATTCGACGTTACTTTTTATTAATCGAGAAAAAGATAGTACTGCCAGCGAGATATCACGCTCCTTTGTAGCGGGAAATGATCGTAGTTTTACGTTGCCATGTACAGACTTAGGGTAACCTCAGGAAGTATAAAAGAGTTAGATTATATAAATTAATATCTTCTTACGTGAATTACTTTACCTTATACTGCGTTTCGTTTGTGTATAACACTACAAACCTTATCTTTTTGTAATAACTCATAGGTCTATCCAAAATTGTACATAGAGAATAAGGTTCTGTACTTGTAATAAAATACAATCAAACGAAAAAACGAGAGGAATTCAGTGCTGTTTAGCGAGAGTAATGAGACGCGGTGATTGTTTATCGTGTCTGTATTGTACATCGTCGCAACATGGGAATTTGATTTCCAAGGAAGGATGCAAAGAAAATTTGTACGGAGCGTATTATTTTCCAGTAACTGACTTCTTCACGAGCTTTAAATCTGCTCCTCTATATGTAAAAATAAATATCGCTCTCCTTTCAAAGATTTATTATACAAAGTTGTGTGGAACACGACTCGTGTGAAGCAGCATGTGAACTGCCATTGGTTTGTACAATTTAGGAAAAATTTACACCGCATTTCGTTATTTTAACATTTGTACGCGTGAATTTTTCATATCGATCTCATTGAGCAGTGATTTTGCAAATGTGCTAGCGTTAGCTTCCTTGGTCAGGAAATCCGAGACTAATTGCGACGCCGGTTTACCACCTCCGTGCATCAAGCACTCTCTTCGGTAACGATCACCCGCTGATCGACAGAATGGGTCATTGTGGAAATAAGTCTGCCATATCCAAGCGGCAATCGCACGAGAGATTAAATAGGAATAATACTTTGCACCGTAGCCAACTAAGTGAGAAAATCTCAGCTGCCATGCCTGTAAACGACCACGAACTTCATTTACAATGTTACAAGTTGCACGCGCTGCTGAATTTCTTAACTACAAGAATAGAAACTTAAATCTTTACGGGATGTTCGTTTACACAACGTTTGGTAAAAAAAGATGATATAATGAAAAATTGGAATTTCCATTTAAGAAAAGTAATGATCAGTCGAATATCTCGAAAGTGGTGCCATTTGTGAACAAAATGATATCGCTGTCTTATGTCTCCCTTCCAACTAAGCAACTTTTGCTTGAAACATTTTTTCCTTAAATGCTTTCCTAAAGAGATATTTCAGTGGAAACTTTAAAATGGGACCTCCTGCATACGGAGCAGGCCGTTTTCAAGGCTATTTTTACGAATTTTTCTCACAAAAACGGTAGGATCAAAAGAGGACTTGAAATTTTCACAGTATATTCATTAATGTTCAAAGTGTAAAATAAATTTGTTACTATCTATATATGAAAAGTACATATAAAACTTCAAATGCGTTTATCTGGAAATACCATTTTCCTAAACTATCGACACAATTACGTCAAAACTATTAAACCGAATAACTTGAAAATTTTACACAATATGCAGTAGACATGTAGTTTTCGCCCCTCTTTCGGACACAGTTATATTTTATTTTATTCATATTTTTAAACATGTTTATAGGTTGAAAATGTTTCATTTTCGATACTTTCTTCTTGTACAGTTATTATTTTTTCAAACTTGACTTCTTCATTTTGGTACGAACTATAATGGCAACCGCATATTTTTAAAATCTTTTTCACTTTTTAGTTTCAGAGTAGTGAGAAGCCCGTAATTATGTCGACAGCAAACATAGAGCTCACAAACGGATGACTGCGTTTCTATCTATAATTACAAATTGGATCAGTTCTTGTGATTCAATAAAATTTATTTTATACTTTGAACATTAATGAATACACTGTGAAAATTTCAAGCCTATTGATCTTACCGTTTCTGTTAAAAAAATTTGTAAAAATAGCTTTGAAAACGGCTTTCCGCATGTAATTCCCCCCTTAACGACGCTTTAAAAAGGAAATCAATGCGAAGATACATACCGTATTCTGTACGTATGGTAAACCGTAATATTCTCGCTGTACATCCGCTAAAATTTCCGTGGTGGACTTTGTCAGCCTACCGCTGTGATATACCTGATCCAGCATACTATAGAACACCTGATTTTGTAATTCGGATGCGCAGAAGATGTTCTTCGAGGCGCACAGCTTGTGTAGCAGATCATCCGGCATTGGCTTTTGAGTCTGAAAGTGCCTCGCGAATCTCGATACAACCTGTGCGATTACGTAAAAAAATTGATCGCAACTTTAAAAGGCCGAGAAGCCTGTGTAGAATGATACCAGCAATTACGGCGATTTATATCGACTTTTATCGCAAAGTATTTACTCTGGGGTCGCTTGCGAAGTACTCCATCAGCACGCTTGGTACTTCCGCGAAGTCTGTGCTGCATCTGGTGCCCGTCACATGCTGATACTTCGTCCGACCGAGCATGGAATGCAACGCGTGGCCCATTTCGTGAAACAGATTGTCCACAGACGACGGACTCAGCAGACACGGATTCGACCAGCGTGGATGCGGCAGTGACAGCATAAGTACAACTATGGGATTCTAAGGGAAACAATAACGTTAATAAAATAGGATCACTGTGTTTCTCGCTATTGTGTGTAGAAGACGTTGAAGACACCTAAAACACGACGTCCTCGAATCGCGCTATTTTTAGAACTTGCTCGTGTGTTAAATAAAACTAAAATAATGTTAAAAAAAGATCAATTGTCGCGTTACGTAGCTTGGTGCGAATTAACAAGCAAAAATATATAAAGTTTTATACCTGATAGGAACCGTCCGGTAGTTGCTTTCCGCCTTGGATCGTGAAGTGGCAATCCTGATTCGGTTTCCCCGCTCTCTCGTAGAAGTCGCAATAAATGTAACCCAGCGTTCCCTCATCGTCGTCTATCACAGCTAGCTTTTGAACGTTACTGGCCCATACTTCTCCGGTTAACACTGGGACGGACTCGAGCCTGACTCCGTACAACGATTGCGTAAGAATATTTATGCCCTCCATGCAAGTACCGATGGAAAAGTATGGAGCGAATTCCGTGGAGGAAGTATTCAACCAAGTCTTTTTTGCTTTTACCATGAAGTAGGCGGTATCCCACAGCATTAGTTCCTGTTTAGCACACACACACACACATACATATATTTCAGAGAAACAATTTAAAAAAAACACGATTGTATCAAATCATATTATAATGCGGTGTAAGTAAGGATGGATACAAACTTGTTTCACAGATGTCTCGGCATCTTTCATCTTTTGCATCTCTTGAAAATCTTGTGCTGCTGTAGACCGCACATTTTCGTTCAGTATATTGAGAAATTCTGCCACTACAGTCGGTGATTCGACCGTGCTCCCTTTTACAGCTCTGAAACAATATAATTTTATTATATATAAAAAATTACACTTGACGTTTTATTGAAAAAAGAAAAAAATTATACATACCTGTGAGTATAAGATGCAAATCCGCAAGATTCCGCCAGCAGGTGTCTGGAACTTAAAAGTTCGTGCAGCAGATACTCCTGTTCTTCATTAGGGTACAAGAATAATTTGTATGCTGCTTCGCGAACGGCGGTATTAGAGGAGTCAGTGTAAAGCCCTTGTATTATTATCTGATCATTCTCTGTCACAAAACTGTGAAATCAATGAGGTATCTTTCTAAAGCTTGCACCTTTGAAAAGTTTTGAATGGAATCCTATGAATTTGGTTAAATAAAAAAACAAATTTATAATGTTGGATTATTGTACTTACTGTTGCCTAATAACATTAGGTAATATATTAGCACTAACTGCCCTTGGTGTAACAGCACCAGTCATAAATTTCTGACCTATCTACAAATGGGAAAAAAATCACATTTGCGAATTATAACACTATTTGGAATATTGTCAAGTAACATTTACTTGCAAGATGTAATCATTTAGTTCGACTACTCTTCTTCTTTGCTTCTCAGGCAAGTGTATGCCACATTGCTCAAAATCAAATAAAAATAATTTTGCTACATGATCATCTATATCAGAGGTCACTTGAATATCACCATTATTTGTCACTTGTTTTAATGACTCGTACAATTTCCGATGTGTATTTAATCTATTAAACATTTCATATTTAAATATAACTGTCATATTTATAAAATAATTATATAATGAACATATGAAATATAATTCTAAAAATAAACTTACTTTTCAACTACACCACTGATGGTTATACAAGCATCCTCTGCTGCTCTTATATAGTATTCATCAGGATGTGCAATTCTAATAAATTCAGCCATATCTGCTACCTTACATAGTGTATCGGACAGTTCATCAAATATTGCCACCATCTTTCTCTTCCTGTCCTTGCTTGTAGCTTCTTCAATTAGAGCATCTACTTGCACCAGTGCACGATTTTTTAGTATATGAAAACCATCTTCACTCTTTAACTCCGGAATACCAAACAACCCCTTTCAAACATTTTAAATTATAAAATATGCTAATATGTATGCGTCTGTAATGTATACATATGTGTGCTTATAAAATAAAGTAATTACAAAGGAATAAAACTTTACATTGTTACAAAAATTTAGAAATTATAAATTGAGTATAGGTTAGACTCATTAACTTTAATTTTATTTAAGAAAGCATCTTAATTATCACAATGAAATAACAAACAAGACAAAAATAACAAATAAATATGTTAAAATTAGAAACTTAATTCTTTATTACGTTCAAAAGTTAACAATAAAATTAATAAATTTAAAATCTTTTACCGTTTCTTTTTTCGACACATTTAATAAATGATTTTTATCGACGTTCGAATTAAATGCCGTGGCGAGACTTGACCACGTATTCAATTTTCTGCTATTTCTTATACCATGAAAAATTTGTCTCTCAAATATTCGTAACATTTTGAAGAAGGATCCCTCCGGAAAACGAAGAAGACATATAGGTTAGACATAGGTTAGGCAGATGATTGTATATATATATATATATATATATATGTATACATATATAATCCATACATCTGAAACTCATATGCATGTGTGATAAAGGGACTGAAATATTTTACAAAATTAAATTTAAATTGATATTCGAATCATCACAGAACATTTTTTATAAATACATATTTTTTTTGTCGTTTTTTATTATATATGCATATGCAACTTAATATGGAAAAAAATTTACGCGCAAAGTAAGATTTAAATATAATAAATTTGAGTTTGAGTTTAAACGTTTAATGACTATTATTTATGATCATTGGAATATGCCATTAAATTATTGGTAATAAATCTAGATATAAATTTCAGTTTAAATTTGAATGTTTAATGATATCGGCTGCGTTCTGATATTCATTGTCAGCACTGAAATTCTATAGTATACGTGACACAAATTATGTATTTTCAGTACTGATAGTGAATTTCGGAACGCAGCCATCGTCTGTGATTAGTGGAATATCCCAGTAAACATTGGCCGCGTTCAGTAGAACAAAGTGATCAGAGAGCACTTAGTGATTATTGTCTATGATTGGAGCATTCTTTTAGATTCTTCATAGACCCAGAAGTATTTACCAATCAGGAGCGAGATTCAGTGGAAAATCTAGTAAGGTTGTCCAACTGTTGAGTCTGCTGAATGCAGCCATTGATATCTTGTAGACATCTAAGAGATATCTTATGAAAGATATCTTCAAGACATTTCTAAAAGATGTATAGAAGTTGTCTAAAAGATATCTAAATAGATTTAGTTGAAGATATATTTATAGAATTTCTAAAAGATATCTACAGACATCTAAAAGATGTCTTTAACATTTAGATCTATAGATGTCTATACTATACTAGATACCAAACTTCGAGTTTTGGCCTATATGAAGGCTGTGCCGAGCGTATTTTCCGGTTCAGCCATGAAGACCGCCAAGCATGGCGGCAGTGTGTGTTTGTAGTGTGTATGTGAGTACCCGATGCGTATGTAGTAGTACGTATGTGATACTTGATGTGTTCGTATCTACTGCTATTAATATTATTAAAACTGCAAATCTACAAACGAGATAATGCCGAATAAGTGTTGTAAATTGCAAAAGTACGAATAAGAAAAGATAAGAAAGGAGAAATATCATTTAAAGATGTGTGTATTAATAAGGTGCCGTTTATCTAAGTGTTTTGTACAGGTTAAAATTAAATTGAATATATATAGTTCAAAATATGTCAAAGTATTTGTATTAACTTGGCGGTCTTCATGGTCGAACCGGAAAATACGCTCGGCACAGCTCTTTTTAGAAGTTAGGTATCTAGTATAGTATAGACATTTATGTTTAGATCCCTAAAAGATATCTTTTCGGAAAAATGTAAAATATCTCAAGACATTGCAAGATATCTTTTAGAAATCTAAAAGATATCTTTTTGCCTATTTGGGATGCTGTTAGATCATTAGTATATCCATATGAATGTATCAATCAAATGTATTAATCAAGAGTAATATTTCTTAGGTTTGTTTTATATTATTGAACCAAGATACGCTTTTGAAATTTAGAAAAAAGCAAATATACAGTTGAGATTTGCTCGAAAAGAGAAAAAATGAAAACTAGGCTGGTTGCATACAGGATGCGGCATGTTTGCCACGTGGCGGAAGTTGGCTAGGGAATATTGCGGTAGCCATTCAGCATTTTATTTACACGGAAATATTAGATGTACAACTTTGCTTCCGCCGTTTTCCTATAGATGGCTTTAGCGGTAAGTAGTGGTCGAAATAAATAGATCATAGACGTCGTGCAATAAACTTGGACATCTGTCAACAGAACCCCATAGAAATATTAGTCGATTTGTGTCTGCATCATAAAGTTATTTTCGATTGAAAATGTCAGTTTACAAGCCAAATTCTCGTCATTTGCGGGAGGTTTTAATTTTCTGCTTCAATGTGAAGAAATCTGCGGCTGAGGCTCATCGAATGCTCTCAAATGCTTATGGTGAGGCCGCTATTAGTGAAAGAACGTGTCGTGAGTGATTTCAACGCTTCAAGAACGGTGATTTTCACGTCGAAGACCGGCATAGCGGTGGAAGAGAGAAGGTTTTCGAAGATGCAGAATTGGAAGCATTACTGAATGAAGACTCGTGTCAAAGACAAGAAGAATTGGCACGATCATTGGGAGTGACTCAACAAGCAATTTCAAAACGCCTTAAAGACATGGGAATGATTCAGAAGCAAGGAAATTGGATGCCGTACGAGTTGAAATCGAGAGATGTTGAACGACGTTAGTTTGCTTGTGAACAGTTGCTTAAAAAGCAAAGACGGAAAGGATTTCTGCATCGTATTGTGACTGGGAACGAAAAATGGGTTCATTACGATAACTCCAAGCGCAGAAAATCATGGGCATATCCCGGCCATGCTTCCACGTCGACGACCAAACCGAATATTCACGGCTCCAAGGTCATGCTCTGTATTTGGTAGGACCAGCTCGGCGTAGTGTATTATGAGCTGTTAAAACCGACAAACAATCACAGGCGATCGTTATCGAACGCAATTAATGCGTTTGAGCCGAGTATTGAAAGACAAACGGCCGCGATACAACGAGAGACACGATAAAGTGATTTTGCAGCATGACAATCGACCCCATGTTGCGAAAGTGGTCAAGACATACTTGGAAACGTTGAAATGGGAAGTCCTACCCCACTCGCCGTATTCTCCAGACGTTGCTCTCTCTGACTATGGCCGGTATTCATAGTCGGATCTTATATTTAAGACCGTCTTTATCTTCAAACTCTGTACAAAGTATTTCATAGGCTATAGAGTGTCTGAAAGTGAACTTAAGACGGTCTTAAATGTAAGACCTGACTATGAATACCAGCCTATCACTTGTTTCGATCAATGGCACACGACCTGGTTGACCAGCACTTCCGGTCTTATGAAGAAGTAAGAAATTGGATCGATTCGTGGATCGCTTCAAAAGATGATCAGTTTTCTCAACGCGGGATTCGTACGCTGCCCGAAAGATGGGAGAAAGTAGTGGCCAGCGATGGACAATACTTTGAATCATAAATGTATAGCCAGTTTTTTACAATAAAGCCTCGAATTTCGGAAAAAAAACGGCGGAAGCAAAGTTGTACACGTAATAGTATTTACAAAACACGGCATATGGAACGTTCATTGGCTACTGCGATATTCCCTAACCAATCCAGGAATCATCGAAGATAAAAGATGCTTACGATAACGAGAGTGGAGCGAGTGAGATCTGGATCTAGAGAGAGCAGTACACACTTCCATCTACAACTATTATATTTCATGGCTGTTCCTAATCCTACTCCCTTGCTGTCTCATAGTGGCAGGAGCTGATCGTCTTGTGTGCATATATACAGACAGACGGCTCGGTCTATTCGTGTGACACTGATAAACCGAGCCGGCTATGTGTGCGTGCGTGATGAGGGAAATCAGTAAAGAATCGTGGACACTGGCGTCGTTAGTTCATGTCTATGGTTGTACAGAGAGCGCTTCGTACTTGACTCAGCTAAAAGCGGCCCATGACACCTCTCCTTCTCTCTGCTCTAACTTATTGCACAAATTCAGAATTTTTTCGCAAAAAAAAAAAAAAAAAACACCGAAAATGTTCACTTCTGCTGAACGCAGCAATTATTTTTGTGTATGAATGAGTTTTGACATACCCGATATCCAATAGGAGAATCTTCTTTCTAGAGATTTTAGGTTCCCCAGAAAATAGATTCATCTATTGGATATCGAATGCGTTTCGGAAGTAATCATAAAAAGAAAAGAACGAGCATCAGATATATTGTGAGCTCTTCATTATAAAGTTTATAATCATTGGTTGAATATGGTACTAATGAGGTTAGGTTCTGTTATTATCTACAATAACAAAGCCATATTTAAGTACATAACAGTACATAATTAAACAGTGTTAACATATTAAACAGTGTCAACAATGGGTAATCGATTGAAAAGATATCTTTTTTGGTTTGCTCATGAACATGTTGACTTTCGATTTGCTGTAAGTATTTTATTAAATATATTTGATAATTATAGATCCATTAATTCTTTACAAATTATCGTTATATTCTATAGTTTATTTTCTATAATTGAAGTAGTTTACATTTTCAATATTAAAAAAAAAACAGATATATAATTGAGATTTGTTGAAAAAAAATAAAAGAAAAATAATGCAAAATAGCGCAGCCAGTTTAGCCATAGAAAACAAATCTTATATTTATATTTAATGACACTTCTTATCATACAATATGCAATATCTTTTAAAGTTATTTTAATAGTTTAAAAATTTTTGTATCAAAAGAAAAATAATATATTTTAATATGTGATGTTCATATTCATTGTATTTTAGGAAATGGAGTCTATATTCAGTATGTTCAATGTTAATTTATGTACAATAATCAAGCCAAAGGAACATGTAAGGAAATATGAGTATTACAAATTATTTATCCTAATATATATGTAATTCTTCTTAGATTACATGTATAATCCTTACAGGAGTAGATCATTTGCAGTTAGGAACAGTTTCTCTATGAGAGGTATTGTTCAATTGCGTTTGATAATGTAATTTTATTTTATTGTAAAATATGGTTTGTAAACATTATATTAAACTTTACAAGAAGCTAGAGACTTAATTGATAAAAAAATAATCTAAATATTTCTATTAAAATAAATGTTTTAATTCATATTAAATATAATATATATATGTGTATATATAAAATTTGTATAGGAGCATTCAATACTAATGATGGGCAAAGAAATATAATGATTATTAAAATATTTTTTTGAATAAAAAAACAAATAAGAAAATTAAACTTTGTTTCAGCCTTATTGGATTATAGACTTACCTGATGAGAATATAATATATAAAATTGCTAGCAGAGCAGTCTCATTACGTTTTTGTTTGGAGTTATGGGCACAAGGGAAACAAACTGAAGATTTACACAATTCTTTAAAAGCTTATACAGCTGAAAATTCCAAAACTTTTATTGGAGATAAGAGATCATTCAAAATTATAGTAGAAACTTTCTGTAAACATTTCTCACAATGTGAGAAAGTAAATAAAATTGAAGTAAGTAAATGTTTAAGATGAAACAGTAATCTTTTACTAGATTAATTGCATGACATAATTTAACATAACTTGGGAAAAAGTCTTTCAGTTATTTACCTCTTGAAGGACCAGTTAAATTAAAAAACCCAGACTTTACTTTATATTATATAGAGTATTATGGACTTGATCCTAACAGTATTCCTGAAAAACCATATGATTATTTCTTTGGAAGATGGGTGAGTAACTTAATTAAATGTCAATCATGTTAATAGATTTTAATATAATTTTATTATAGATTGCGGATGGTCAGCGGGAGTTAATTCAAAAGTTGTCATTAAAAACTAGGAAATTTATAGGAAACACATCAATGGATCCTCAGTTGTCACTAATAATGGCAAATCAGGCACAAGTTAAAAAAGGAGATTTGGTTTTTGACCCATTTGTAGGAACAGGTTCCTTATTAATTTCTGCATCTCAATTTGGAGGATACACATTCGGGACAGATATTGATTTCATGATGCTTCATGGCCGTACAAGGCCTACACGAATATCGCAAAAGGTATTGCTCATGGTCCGATCATAATCTCTTGCACAAATAAAGATAGATCAATTTGTTGTATACAATGAAGCAAGTATTTTAGAATGGCTAATTATTGTAATATATTCATTGGCGGAATTGTAATTATTGTATATATACATGTTATCAGACAAGAGAGAAAGATGAAAATATTGCAGCGAATATGTTTCAATATGGAACAAGTTCTTGTTACATCGACGTTGTGGTAGCAGATTTTTCATATCCACTTTGGCGGTCAGGCCTACAAATAGATGCGATTATAACGGATCGTAAGTATAAAAATTTCGCGTAATATCTTTGACAAACGATATACAAAGATTCTGTAAAATTTGCAAATGGAATGAACTGTACTTTGCGATAGTATATATGAATTTGATATCAGGAAGAATATTTCCTTTTACAGCACCTTACGGTATAAGAGAAGCCACGGAGCGTATAGGTACTATGAAGATAAATCCAATAATAGAAGAACATCAAGCAACTTCCCATATTCCTTCTAAAATCGATTACGGCCTGAATCAAATATACAAAGACTTACTGTGTTTCTCCGCGAAGCACCTTAAATATAACGGCAGATTGGTGTGTTGGTATCCGTTGTTTAGGTATATGTCTATGATCAGTATGAAAATATGCAATTAAATGTTATTTAATATCGAGATATTTAAATAGCAATTTCACATCAAAATATATAGTCTATAAGTAAAATATAATATTAGGGACCAATATGTCGAAGATCAATTACCAGCGCATCCATGCTTAGAGCTCGTAGCTAATTCCGAGCAAATACTGAGCAATTATACCAGTCGAAGATTATTAACTTACAAGAAATTGAAAGAGCCAGAGGTACATATGCATACACTTAATGGGCATATTTTTCATTGATATAATTGTATTTTATACATCAATGTTTTATATTATTTAATGATAGGCGACTGATGAAAGCGTCAATATGAATTTGGTCGATTTCCGCGAAAAATATTTTGCGTTACGTGAGGAAACAAGGAAAAAGAGGCGAATGAGAAAGGCCGAAGAGAGAGCAAGGAGACGAGAAGACTGGGAACGTAGTAACAAAGAAACTACTGAAAGATGACTGTAAAAACAATATTATTTAGTATAGGAAAGGACATTAAAAGTTTTTTTTCCATTATGTATTAGGTCTGTGCATAAGTTCCTGAAATTTTTTTGACGACTTGGTTTATATATATTAAAGAAACAATACATACTTGTTTAGTCAAAATATTGTCCCTCGTTTGTTACAATTTTGGACCATTTTTCAGGCAACAAATGGATTCCTCAGTTGAAGAATGACACTTTTTTCGATGAGATGAATTCGTTGACCCATTTTTTTATATTTCAATCTCATTTTTAAATTACACACTGGAGAGATGGTTCTGCATTGATTGAAATAGGTAAAAATCTGAAGCGGCAAGATCTGGACTATATGCTGGATGTAGTAGAACTTCTCACTCAAGTTCCAATAAGGTCCTTAGTCACAGAAGCAACAAGCATGGCCGAGCGTTGTCATGGAGCAAGATGACATTCCGATTTCCTTATCCATGGGCTTTTTTTCTTAATTTCTTTGTTCAGTCGGAACAATTGGCGACTGTAATGCTCTGCAGTAATCGTTTCATCAAGTGTGAGCAGTTCATAATAGAGCACACCTTTCGGGTCCCACCAAATGCAGAGGAGAATCTTATTGCGTTTTGGTGTTGAAGGAGAAGGTTAATCTGGGTCTAATCATTCCTTTTTACATTCAGAATTATCATAATAAATCCATTTCTCATCTCCAGTTGTTATATTCCATAAAAAACTCTTTCTTTTTTGTCGAGCAAACAGTGAGATGCAGGTGTTGAACCAGTTGCCGATAACTTGTTCAGATAGTTGATGTGGGACACACTTCCCTTCTTCCTGGATCCTCTCCAATGTATGTAAGCGTCGAAGTATTGTTATATAATTAACAGCAAGCTATCTTGCAAACTCCATAGACGATTGAGCTGCATCTTCAACGAATAAAACTTTCAAATCCTTGTCTATCATCTCTGAGGTTGTCCAGAGTGAGGGTCGTCATCGCCGTTAATATCGAAATTTTCACTTTAAAACCTTTGGAACCAGGATTGTACCAGGAGCATAGATTCAGGTAACGAACGTTCACCATAGGTCTCATAAATAACTCTACTTGTTTCAGCGACACTTTCTCCGTGATGAAAATAATGCATTATGCAATGTCGAATATACACTTTATCGATCTCCTTTTTCAATTAAATTAAAAATGTGTTTAAGTAAACAAATATGAATTGTTGTATGTAAGTTTGAATTTAGGGTAACCAATAGCACTAATGTAAAATATAACCTAGTTAAAAAATGTGCATTCCATTGAAATATAACCATACTGGAAGGAACCCTACCCTACTCCCAGTGTTGCCAGCAAAACCGTGTTCGATTGTGCCAAAAAGTATGCCACATTAGTGCGTTTTGTGCCATTCGACCTAAATTAATTTATTTTAAAGATTTCATAAGAACTGAGGAATCTATAAGTAGTTTTTATTGTCTAATTTTATATTTGCATCTTAAATTTGCGTCTTAAAAGCTAACACTTGTATATCTTTAGAGGTGCGGAAACTTTACTCTGAAGACTGTATTCATAGTCCGATCTTATATTTAAGATCGTCTTAAGTTCATCTTCAGATGCTGTACGGATCATTTCATTGGCTACAGAATATCTGAACGTGAACTTAAGACGGTTTTAAATATGATAAGATCCGACTATGAATACGGCCCTGAATATAGAATAATTGAATTAACCAATCATGATGAAAAGATATTTGCTCTTTTTATTCTTATTGGTTAATCCGATGCTAGTTACTTTATCCGTAATGTGCAAGTTGCGAACGCACTCCAGATAATGTAAGTGCTACTTTATTAGTTATACTAAATCTACATACTCTTGCTTGTAGAATGCGATATGTTTGTTATAGAAGTCAAAGATTTAAAACTTTCACTTAAAAATAGAATTGTATCACTTTTTCTTCTTTTGTGCCACAAAAAATGCATAATGTACCACCAAATCACTAAATTGTGTCTGTGTTCCACTGACCTTTAATTGTGCCACATGTGGTACAAATGTGCCATGACTGGCAACGTTGCCTACTCCCTCCACGATACCAAACGGTCAGAGAGAAATGAGGCCTGTTCGTTTTGTCTGCACTGCTGAACTGGTGCACCAAGTTGAAGTGAGAAAATCCACGTTTGTTTCACTTTAACTTAATGCACCAGTTCAGCAGACAAAACGAACAGGTCTATAGTTAAGTTGGGACCGTGTTGTCTCTTTTTAGCGTCAACTACCGTAGCTGAAAATATTGGTCCTGACCTGTAGATGTGTATGTACAGTGTGTGTGACAAAACCAAATAAGCCAGTGGCTCATATTTAGTCGAAATTTATATACATAACATTATCTCAAATGATTGTAAGATAATGTTTAACATAATAAAGTTAAGTATTATTAATTCATATTTTAACATACTATTTCAGCATAGAATTAAGAATAATATTAAGATAGTTTTAAATATAAATTTGGATGATGAATATTGATTATAAGTGTTATTTATTTTAGATTTAATCATTTATTTGGAATTGGAAATTCAATGACATAACTTCAAATCTCAACATTATGAATAATCCTACTTCTGCAAAATAAGAATATTATAAATTCATATTATTTACTTATTACTTAATATGTAAATTTATTTCTTCTGCCTTTTTATATACAGGGTTTTATTTAATGTCCCACCCCAAAAGACTCTTCAGTATTGAAATTTTAAGGAAAATTATCTGAATAAAAGTTGTAGGGGTTTAAGTGAGCTACCTTATGATGACCTTGATTTTGACCTTGACCTCTATTTTCAAGGGCATTTGAAGGTCAACTTGCGTTTTTTAAATGGGAACCCTTATTTTTTATTACACTTTTTTTCTACTAGTTAATTTGAACAACTTTTGTCTAAAACATTTTTTTATTTGTGTAATATTTTTTGAGATATTTGAGGAAAACTTAATAACTTTTTCAATATTTAACTTACGATATCTCGCTAACTATTTGTCGGAAGAAAAAGTGGTACTAGCCTTTCTTGCTTTATTTAGTCTCAAGAATATATTGTTACAATAGTGCCTTGACTTTTGTTAACTTACTGATTTTTGGAAATTTCAAAATCATCAAATTTATCAAGATTTGTCAAAGATTTACTGCAAAAATGTTTAGTCAGCTACATGCAAAACGCGATGAAAGCTTTCAATTCTAATTCAATGATCAAACTATCAAAAGTAGGTACAGTCGGTGTGTTTTGATATAAATAATATATATTTTTTTAATCTTTTGTTTCAGACACCTACAGCGGACGCTATTTTTCCTGCCATTGAGTCGTGTCAACGCCGAGATCATTGTTTACTGGGCTTGCATAAGCTAATCTGTGTGACTAAAGTCAAAAAAATTTATATATGTTGTTGAAATATGTATTAATATGTGTACCAAATTTCATTTTCATAATAAATAGTTTTGTTACGAAAAATTCACCAAAAAAACGTGTTTTTTTGCGTTTACATAGAGTGCTCCCCTTAATAAACATGGGTCGAAAAATTAATATTGTCGGAATTATAAACAATTATGTATTTTAATTAAATCAAGTGATCTATTTGCTTCTGATGCTTACAAAGTTTGCAGAAGATTTTCTACATGTCCTCCTAGTTTTACTATGTAATTCGTTTGTCATTTATTAGTGAAAAATATACCATGCTCTTAAGAAATCCCCATAAAAAAGTTTGGAAGATTTAAATCAAGAGAGCATGGGGGCCATGAGACTGATCCACCTCCTCTATTCCATTAAAGAACCTTTAAATGAATTACATCAGAGAATATAAAATGCCTAATATAATAGTTAGAATAAAGTCAGGAATTTTTGAAAAAGTTCTATGGTATGAAGTTGTGAAGTATATGTAGAAATAGGAGGAGGGTATGTACAGAATCTTCTGTAGACTTTGTAAACACTAGAGGCGAGTACGTTATTTACTTTAATTAAAATAAATAATTGTTCATGACTTCGACAATTAATTTTCCGATCCATGTTTATTAGGGCTATTTTCCTCCATTTTGTGAGTACCAGCTGCCCTTAAAGTCTTGAACTCGTTTTCTAAAAATATTGTATATATGTTCTAAATTATCACTTTTTAGTAAGAAAGATTATTTATCGAAATATTATCAGAATCTTGTTGTTCGTTTGTCATTTGATAGAAAAGTTCCAAAGAGAGACAGAGAAAGAAACCCATGTAATATTTAAGAATTTTTATTATCCCTACAAACTCATTATACAGTTATCATCTTTCTTGATTCATTTCCTAGCATCCGCAATTAAAGAAAATGATGTAAAATTGCACGAAAATATGTATACACCGAAATAACCACTGTTTAACAGCATGTGAAAATCAATATATTAGACAAAAGTGACAATAATTATAAAATTAATGACCGTTATATTTACTTCATAATATGTATAGTAAGATACGAAAACATAGATGTATACTCAGAAGATAGTTATGTAACGTTAACTACCACATCAACCTATTATGTAATTGAAGAGCAGTAAAACAATAGATAATACTGCTGAAATGCAATTATAATTGGAGTTTATCATTTCTTTTTAATTGCATATATTTAAAAAACATGTGTAAAGTTTCTCGTGCACATATGATTCTTCAGAGATTGTTATGACAACGATTTTAAATATATGCCAGTTACATTGAAATAAATATACAAATTGTTAACGTAAATAATCGTACCTAAGCTTCAAGTTGCAATTGTCCTAATAGACGTTCTACGGTTTTGACATCTTCATTCGAAACCTTACTTTCGTATTGTTTCTCGATTTGTTTACTAGCCCACTCACTCAACTTTATTGCTTCTTTTTTCTTGGACGCAGGACATTTGGCCGATGTCGCGATGTTGTTTGTTGTCTAGAAACAGATGCAGATTTACAAAAAAATAACGCTCATTGCTTTGTGACATTTATTTTGATTTTTGGGTTTATGTCGCGACTATTTCGGATTTGTTTCTCCGCAGTTTCGCAAACATTCAGTTCATTTCTTCAAAGAAAGGAACATCCAGAAATTGTTGATTCTTCGAAGGGTTTCTCTTTTTATGTGTGCGTTTTGGAGAATAACTAAATACTCATTGATTAGTCAATGGAAGGAGGGGTATGAAGATGTAACATGGAAGTCTGTATTATATTTTTATAGAACAGGAAGTATGAATTGCCAAGTTGGATTAACTTTCATACCACTGTCCCTGTTTAGGTTATTGGGGTGTTTGTAAATTTCTAAGGATTCTCTATATTTTCAAGAGAAATAAGCATTTTGGTTTTGGATAAAATTGAGAATTGATCAAATAATTTAATAATTTAATACAAATTCGAAAATAAAATATTTCTCTCTATCATAAAAGCCTAAAATCTTTCACATTGCCTTGTGATATATTATGAAGCAATAACACTCAAAACTTACCAATAATAAGCCATATAAAGCCCTAATATTATTTGGATTTAGTTTTACAGCTTGACTGAAGTATGCCTTTGCCAATTCCATGTTATCAAATCCACCCTAAATGTGGAAACAGAATTTATCAAGTTATTTATACACTAATTTTTCATTTCAAAAGTATTTTCCAATTTAATTAATTTACAAGTCTAAATATATCGCAAGTAGAAAATATATTACCTGAGAATATTTTATCTCTGCATATCTCTGGTAAATTAAGTGGCTATGTGGATTATGCAATATAAGTTCTTCCATGCAGTAAGCTGCTTTGGAATATTCTTGTTCTTGCAAATATAAGTCGCACAATTCATGCCATGCTTCTTGATCACTCATAAATCTACAATTCCATACAATAATGTCACTAATATATATTTTATAATTACAAGTAATGATCTTTAAATATAAGTATATATTAATAACTGATATTAATAATAATATATAATTTACTGACCTCTTCAAATATTCTGTAAGTTCTTTGATTGCTTCTGGTATACGTCCTCTAGCCTTTAAAATAGCAACGCGACGTTTCCTTGGTGCAGCATTAGTTTCATCTCTCTTTATAATAGAATCCAAAACCTCCATTGCCTCATCATACCTAAAGAAATATGTTGATAAAGTATTATCAAAAATAATAAGTATACTTTGATATATATTTAGGGATAACAATATATTACAAGTATAATTACATTTCTAGTGCCTCCAAATGCATGGCATGATATTTGTGAACCCGTAAACTACCAGGAAATGCACGCATTAAAATCTTAATACAATATTCTGCTAATGGTATACGGTAGCAATCCAATGCTGCTACGCATACTTGTTCCAAAACCAGATACTCTAGATATTAACAGATTAAATAATATATATATGATAACTGGATATTTTGTATATATATTTATGGTTTTTAAGTACAACAATGTATATACATGTATGTGTGTGTATAAATTGATTAATCATACTTTCATTGCCCAAATGGTCGATCTTGTTCATTAGTGTATTTTCCCAAAAGTCTACTACATCCCTACTTCGCCGCTCAGAATCTTCTCTCCAAGTTCTCAACAAGTCTCGTACTTCTGTATAACAAAATCGTAAAAAATAAAAATTACAATACAATTTTAATGGAAGTGTCACTAATTTGTATATCATTTACAAAACAATATTTCCTCTTAATAAAATACAAAGTTGCAGTAATTATTACAGAATAAATATTTAAAACTTAAATGTTCATTGCAATTACGATCGTGTTAAACTAAACTAATTAAATTTAACCTAATCTATTATTCTAACCTCAAGAATATTACTCTGAACTTATTATTCTTTTTATAATATGGAGGAACAATTTTGTTTATTATTCCATGTATTAAAATACAAATATGAATAAACTTCCATCAAAATTGATAAGATAATCTGTTTTTAAACGATTATTCACTTTCTATTACATATATGTAAACGTGAAATTTAAGAATTTTAGCTAGAATTTGTAAATTAAATGAGATTACATATATTAATAGATTACATTTATTGTCATACATTTATCTGAAACATATAACTTACCCGTCCAAGACAACTTGTCGTAGCATCCTGCCATCGTTTCAGCTCTAAAAGACTAAAGGAATATTATACAAGTGTACACGGTAATTGAACCGTATCGCGCACTATTTATCAAGGTTATACGATGTGGCATACACTTGCGAGATATAGTATAAACATCATCGAACTTTGTACAGAAATTTTATTTGCTTTATCATAAAGGCACGAAAATTATGATCTAAAATTAGTTATTAACCATTTGTATTTGTAAGACCTCTCTTACAAGTTACACTATATATATATATAACGCACTGCTTCACTTCAATTGTACTTGATAGTACTTATAATTATGATGAATGAAGGATAGGAATAGCGGGACAGATGACAAGTAGATTACTTCGTCATCATAAAATTAATATATGCCTATGGTCATGATAAAAGTTATGATTAGTAAACTCTTCCGAATATTAGTAAGCATATAAAATAATTCAACTATTCGTATATAATTATATATTGACATATATATTTAATATTTGGCTTAGGAAATTTCCATTTGTGTACAAATATCCGTCAGTATACTTACAGATTCGTTGTAATTACACTTCTTGTGTGCTAAATACTCAACTTTCTTCCTTGACTAATGCTTCATTCGTCATAGAACTAGTTTGTTGGATACACCAATTGGCTGTCGCATGGGGAATTTCTAGGGTGCAAGGAAAAAATGTTAGGGACCTTAGAGCTGTATTCATAATCTGGTCTTATATTTAAAATCGTCTTAAGTTCATCTTCAGATGCTGTATAGATCATTTCATTGGCTACAGAATATCTGAACGTGAACACAAGACGGTCTTAAATATAAGATCCGACTATGAATACAGCCCTTAGATTGTATTTACCGGACATTTTTAGAATAAATGTATATATGTCTAGATATTAGCATATATATCGTATGTGATTGTTGATTAAAAGATTAAAATCCTGTTTATTGTTTAGTAATTACCGAATATTTTTAGAATGAATTTATATATATTTAGACATTAGTATATCGTGACTGTTGATTAGAAATTTTAAACCCTATTTGTTGTTTAATTTCATATTGTCACCTGTTATATATGTATATATATTCATATAGAAACTTATTTTTGACGGTTATTTTACATATATATATTAAAAATTTATATTCTATATACAAACACAATTATCTTATGAAAAATAGTTTCATTAATTTTTTACTTGTTATTTGTAGGACATAATATCTCTAGTATCATTTTTTTGTCCTGTTTTTTAAAATTTTGTAAAATATATTTTAATATATTTTCTTCATTCATTCCTAAAGACACAATTTAATAACAGATTGTAGAATACTTTTTGTGTAAGAAAAACAATTATTATAATACTACTAATTATGTGTCCTTTTTCTACTTAGCTTCAATTTATAATTTATCGTTTATCGTACAAAGCAGAAATACAGGGCATTGGTGTATAAATGAAAATGAAAAAATGAACTTATTTAAAAACGTACCTCAATACATAAATTTTATTAAGGTATACATAGGTTGATTTATTGTTTTTTTTTTTTAATGATAATGTTATCTTACCTGTATCTGCATATAGTATAGATCGAGTTTCATACGATACTCAATTGCCAAATCAATTCATTGGCCCTATTATAAAATAGAACTGATGTACATATTTACATTATTTACAGCAGCATTCATTAAGAATACGTATATCATTTAACTAAACAATTGCACATTTGGACGTCGATGTTGGTTACAGGTGGGCTTCTGAAGCTACCTGAAAATTCCATCACATATATATATATATCTCCTCAAATCGTCTTCAAAACGAGTCAATTTGATAGATAAACAAAGGAATTAATTAGTTATTAAAGAACATTAATGTATTTCTATCTCATGTATTGATGATTAAGAGAGAAATAATTTAACCCTTTGTGCTTGATTATGACATGCGAATATTGTGTGCAAAGTTTTAATATTCCAAATATATACAGACTATACACAGGGTATCCCAAGACGTGCGATTAATATTTTAGAAATCTACACTTATATAGATCTGATGAGTTCGATATTGATTTTGTTCAGTAAAAATTCTTAGACAGATCATTTTCTCTGACATGTCTCTTTTTAATTTAGATATCAGATATATCAATATCATCAGAACTGAATTAAAATCCATTTTGAGTTGAATGAACAATTAAATAAAAAATATTACATTATCAAATTGTATTTTTAAAACTTAAAATCTTTGAGTTTTCTTGTTTTTGATAATTAGTAAGATTCAAAATTTGACAAACCAAGTTGAGATTAAAATATTATCCGCGTCTGTTAAGACATTCTGTGTATAATATTATGTGTTATATTGCAAAGAATTTAGTTTCGGATATTCTGTCTTTCTGTTAGTTATTCTTATCCAGTACAGACTAGAGCTGCGAGAAGTTAGAAATTACAAGTTCTTTCATACAAAGTTGCTCATACAATATTAAATTTGTCCTTAGTCATAATGTACAACTCTATCACGAATAGAACCTTGCGACAAAAAAAAATTAAATTCGTTTACCGTCAATCACACTTACTTTCACTTCCACACTGCTCGAATACATTTTATAACGATATCTTACATCTACTTTAATGATTCTCGTATTAACATTACACAGACAGACATTACATTCTTTCCATATTTTATCACATCCACATATTCGCATTTGTTTTCAGTGTGTGATTGTTTGTATCGGTGCACAATCTATATTCTCTAGAACTAGCGAGATATTCTCTGTCCAAATTTAATATGTATGCGTATCCACAACATTTTTTAATATTATTCTCTTCAATTATTTGCCTATTTTAATTAACAACAAGTTGTAATCTTAGCTGAGCAGTGTTCCATAATTCGTAAGAATAGCAAAAGTAAAAATGTTTGCACATTCTTACAAGAAGTATCCGACATAATATTAGATGATGACAATCATTTCGAGTACAAAGGGTTAACATCTTTCAAACAAAAATTTCCATTATACTACACGTAAACGTTCAAAATGTTGCACTGTATTATCGTATAAATTTTTAGCGCTATGTTGACACCTTCAGATTTAATTAGTTATTCAAATATCCACGAACGAATTCTCACAAGCGTTTATCTTTTTTATCTCTATATCAATTTTCTATTGATTTCCTAAAATTAATAATTAGAACTCGTTTTAGCACACGATTTGTAGAAAATTAATCAAACACATTCAGTAACATCTATGACCACCAATACACATATTCAGACAGCTTTATACCCTGTCTTCAACATTGCTCCCTTACGTTAAAATAACAAGAAGGCGCTGAATAACATTTTTAAATTTAAATCACCGGTCTTTCGCGTTTCTTCGGATGTTGAAGTGTTCCTCGCTTTTCGTACTCACGTATATTTGCTTCAATCATCGATGTCGTGTACACGAACACACGATATTGATAATTCAGGCGAATTATCGTGCAACGATATAGCGACATAAAATTAAAATGCTGATAAAAGTAACTATATTTGATTTGTATTAGAGAGCAATATACGAAGGACCAACACCGATCAGTCTTGGAATTATATATAGTAACCAATAAAAAATACGGCCTTACACATTGCAAAATATATAAATATAGAAGAATAAAAACTAAGATTCGCAACTATTGTGTGATAGTCGGTAGTGATAATATTAGTTTTAATAGGCCCTTTTGCGTAGAAAATTGAACGCAATTAAATACGAGCCGTTCCACACTTACTATATTCGCCAACGATGCGCGAATTTGCAACATGCACACCTCACGTAAAGATATAGATATCGTAAAAAAAGAAAAATTTTTTTACAACCATCGACACGTAAAAGTGTTTCGTACTTCTGTAAGTATTAATGGATCGATTTATAATACTTTTACATAATAATTAATTACTATTTAGTTGGCAAACGTGTTTCAATTGCGTAGCCCTCCTTTCGCAGGAACTACCTTGTCATTGAGACGATATATTAGTTAATTTTCATTAAAAATTTCATTATCTTAACTAATTGAAGTCTCAAGTCACTGGACCTACATAGTACGTAATTATTTGAAAAATAAAAGGAAAAAAAAGTAGCACGTAACGTAACGCGAATAAAATACCAATCCGGTATAATAATGAGGAATAGCCTGATATATTCATTATATATCATAAATAACAACTTATTAACTTAACTTAATTTTGTGTCGTCAAAACTAAATCACATTTTGATGCAACCTAAACTGAATAATGCGAAAATTTAATACAGAATAAACTGAAAAATTTAACATACAATTTTAATAAATGTTATACGCACATACAAAAAAAATGTTTATTATCGTTTGAAATTATAAATATCTAACCGTATTCAACCGTTAACAAAAAAAACCGATAAAACAAAAAAATTCAATAGCAATATAATAAATAAAGAGAGAAAAGAAAAGTTTTAATAAGATAAAGTGAACACTCTTCTTTCGCCAGAAGAGCGACATATATATACGAATATTATATATAATGTAGTCGAATTGAGTATGTATTACAATTTATACGTAACGAACATTCATCGAAACATCATAGTGCGTAAAATCAGTAATCATGAATTTACAAAGTATTGATTTGCTCGATAAAAATTTTCCCTCGATCGTCGAAAGTGTGTTTAGCCGATACATCCTTTTTTCTTTTTTTCTTCTTTTTTTTATTTAACACGACAGACGGATGTTAAGCATGACAATTGCTTATATTGTACACTGATATAAATTCCTGATACGTAAATTCCTGCTAAAATTATAAGAATCTATGAAAAATGTAGTACACAGAGACAAGTAATTGAAGTTATAAAAAATCTACAAAATGTACAAGTAATTGAAAAATAAAAGAATCCATTAGGTCTATGCAAAAGTTTGTCTTTTTTTTCAACCGTCTAATGTAATAATTTTTTTAATTTAAATATTTTCCTGCCGCTTTGTGTTTTTCTAAGGTTTGTATTGAACTTTCCAAAACATTCGTTATGATTCATTACCTTAAAAATAACAGTTGATATAATGGTGGTTGATAAATGGTGATCTATATTGATCATTGTATCAGAAGAAAAAAGTTGATGCAATATGAGCGATGAAAACCTTTATATACGACACTGCATTCGATATGAATTCCAGCCAGGAAAAAATGCTGCTAAAGCACGTGAACCCATTTGTTCTGTTCTTTGGGAAAATATTGCGTTCCACAGTGCAAATATTGCTTTCATCGCTTTAAAAACAATGATTTTGATATCCGCGCTCTGTAACGTCATGAAAGGCCGATATTTTAGAAGCGTCATTGAATGAAAAGCTGTCCTAAACGCAAGTAGAACTTGCAGAACGATTCAAGGTTGATCAAGCAATAGTTTCAAGGCGATTGCATAAAAAGTGAAAAATTCAGGAGATGAATGAGGAGGAGGCTCGAAAGTGAATGCAATATGAGTTATGTCGCAAAACATTATCCGGTTGAATACGTGTGTTTTACTGTTTTTCAGAGAGCGCAAGAAAGATTTTTTCTTCAACATTGTTATCAGTGATGAAAAGTGGATTATGTATGATAATCCTAAATGCAGATTTACAGATAAGGGCAGACAGCTTTCTGTATCATCAGTGATCAAACCAGAAATGCAATGTCGAATATAAAGTTTTTCATCGCTCATTGTATCACCTATTTTGAAGGTTAAGGTGCACCAATAAATCATAATGAATAGTATTTTACACCCGTATTCATAGTCAGGCGTTATATTTAAGGCTTCCTTAAGTTTATCTTCAAATGGTCTGTAGCCAATAAAATAATCCATGCAGCATCTAAAGATGGATATAAGGAGGCCTCAAATATAAGGTCTAACTATGAATACGGAATATTAGAAAGTTCAATGCCAACTTTATAGGAACACAAAACAGCGGGAAAACATTTCAATCTAAAGTAAAAACATCAGAAGGCAGAAGGAAAAAAAACTAAAATTTTTGCATACACCTGATATAAGAAAAAAAAAAAATAGTAGACAGACTTACTAAGTAATTTTTAGTTAGAAGTTTTCCAAATAATTGAGGAGTAATAAAAATTACAATTCTATACAATAAAATTATACACATCAGAGAACTCAAGAATGTAGCGAGTTTCAACGACGAGGGAAATTGTTATTCGAGATCGTCGGCACACATTAGAAAATGGTATTGCACACAACTTGTTCAAACCACACGAACGACGAATCAATATCATGTTCTCGGATCATGCAACGTATGGCAAATCGGTAATGCTTAAAGTGCTGCTATTTATAAGACACTTTTGGATATATAAAAGATTTATATGTAGCTTCAGGATGATGATATTAAAAACGTCGGACGCGTATATATAACGTAATGTTCGTGGAAAATCGAATAAAAATCCCGACGGTAGACCCAGCGCTTCAGACTCAGCACACGGATACCGTTACAGTGACTTAATCTTTTCATTGTTATCAGCGCGTGTACACGTACACGCTATTGCGTCTTCCCCGTCTGACGAATGCACGCACGTGTATGTGTGTGTGTATGTGTATTTGTTACCTCAATTGAAAGCTGCATTCGATTACATCGACGGCCAGTTGCGCCACCTATTTAGCGCTAATCTAAACTAAATTTTGTTTCCCGTTTTCGTAATTATGCCTACGACTTCGAGCAGGAACACGGATCGCGAACGAGTTAGCGGATCCCTCTGTGTGATTCAGGCTGAATCGAATTACCATTTAAAGACAGCGATTGACGATCGGGCTTACGATCTCCGCAACTCCGATTGTCTGACTCCTGAAGAGTCGAGACGAGATCGCGCGGGGCGGTGCCAATCATGCTGGCCGATACAAAGAGAAAACAGTCCCGTCATCATCATCCAGTCCTGAACATCCGCTTACCGCTGTAAGTACAGCGCGCCGAGTCCGACGTGTCTCGAGCTACGTAAAGAAGAAAACAAGGGAAGAGAGGTCCGAACTCTCGCGAGCGCGAGCGACGAAGGGTCTAATGTCCGCCTTCTTTAGTTCTCGGTATTTACAGGCTCGCGCGCGTGGTGAATCCTAACGTGCTTGTTGTGATTGGACTTGGTGCCGCTGGTCTTGCCGCAGATGTGACACGTGTACGGCCGCGCACCCGAGTGCACGCGCAGGTGCTCCTTCAGATAGTACGAGCGATGGAAGGTCTTGTTGCACACGTCGCACGTGTACGCCTTGTTCTCCTCGTGCTCTTTCACGTGCCGCAGGCAGTTGTACTTCCGTATGAACTGAGCGCCGCAGTAGTTGCACGTGTACGGTCGCACGTTGCGGTGGGAATTCATGTGCGCCGTGTAGTCGCTGTGACGGTAGAACGCGGCGCTACACTGATTACACTTGAACGGCTTGGTGCTGCGCGCCGCGTGGGTCCACTTGTGCAACTGCAGGTTCCACTTGGTGCTGAACGCCTTGGAGCATACCTGACACTCGTACGGTCGCTCGCCGTTGTGCACGCGCATATGCACCGCTAACGACGAGCGCAGGTAGATGCACTTGCATATGGGACACTCGACGTTCTCGCTCTCGCGCTGAGCGTCGGGCACGAATCGCCGGTTGTGGGCGCGACGCATATGACGCGTGAGACTGGCCATGTGAATGAATCTCTCGTTACAGTACGTGCACGCCTTCGGCTTCTCGTCGTGCGTCTCCTTGTGCCAGGCCAGCTTCTTCTTCGTGTGGAACACCTCGCCGCAGTGGCATATGTAGTCCTTGAGCTTCTTCTTGATGTTGAGGTGGTGCCGGTTCTTGTGCTGCGTTAAGTTCGAATATCTACGGAAGGTTTCGTTGCACAGGCTACACTTGACCGGGGCGTTACCGGTGTGCCCGTTGGTGTGCTCGTCCAGCTTCTGCTTAGTCAGGAACGCCTTGTCGCACACGGTACAGGGGAACGGTTTGATGCCGAGGTGACGCTTCATGTGGAGCTTGAAGTTCTGCTTTCTGTAGAAGTACTTGCCGCACTGGCTGCATTCCAGTGGGTGTATCTTCAGGTGGGCGTTGAAGAGGAACACCGTCGGGAACTCCTCGCTGCATATCTGACACTTGGCGTTCTCGCGAATACGCTTGTTCACCTCGGCGATGTGCATACGCTTGTGGTGCACCTGCAGGGACTTCTCGCTGTTAAATCGTTGGCTGCATATCGCGCAGGTTACCTCGATGGTCGACGGTATCGCTAGATTGTCGATCTTCTGATCTCCGGCCTCCGCCTTGCCCAGGTCCGACGGCGGCGGCGGCTGAAGCTGATGCAGCAGCGGCTGCTGCTGATGATACATCTGCTGCACGTGCAAACCCGGCACGAATATGTCGTCGAACACGTTCATCCGATTGTCGAGCAACTTGATGTCCTTCACCTCCGGCTGTTCTAACTGATCCCTACTGCTACTAGGCACCGCTCCCTTGTGCACCGTAGTCATGTGAACTCTGCGTTCCTTAGGACAATCGAATACCTCGCTACAATGATAACACTTGAACGTCCGTTTCGTCGGTGTCTTCCGATCCCGGTCCAGAAACAAACTCGACGTGAAGTGCGTGGCCAACGATCTACTGTCCAGTAGGGGCCCACTGATCTCGTTGTCGGATCCTTCGGATTCCTCCCAGCTTTCCCGTGCCAGAAGGTCGTAAGAAGTGGACATGCGTGAGGATTCTTGTCCCATGTACAGCTATGGAACAAATATATTATTTAGAAGTGCAACATACCATGCCAATATGCACCATGACATTTCAAACAACTACGTGATCATTCTCCTATCTCTATTGCCCTCTTAAATTGTCCTCCTCTTTTGCAATTTATATTTTGGCTAGCTGTGGCAAGAAAGTTGTAGTTGTACAGACACGTACCAATGTTTCATTTGTTACTGTTCAATTCGTACAACTTATCCCATATTTGTTAGATGTATTTCTAATAAATTACCTTATCTATTTATCTATTTAACCGATAACAGAGTATCTCCTAAGTCCGCCGACTTCACCCCTGAATCTCGGAAATGGATTTAAATATAAAAAATGTTTCAGACAAAAATTGTATGGTTTCAAAAGGGACATATTATAACAGCTATATCATTTTATAGATAGCCACTTTCGAGGTATTCACTAATCATTACTTTTCTTAAATGGAAACCCCAACTTTTTAGTATGTCTTCTTTTTTTTATCTATTAACTTTAATGATTTTTGTTTGAAACATTTTTTTATTTGCCTAATATTTTTTGGGATATTTAAGGAAAACTTGGTAACTTTTTCAATATTTACCTTGCGATATCTCGCTAACTGTTCGTCGGAAGAAAAAGTGGTACTAGACTTTTTTACTCTACTTGGTTTCAAGAATATATTGTTACAATAGCGCCCTGATTTTTGTTAATTTGATGATTTTAAAATTTCCAAAAGTTGATAAGTTAACAAAAGTTAGGGCACTATTGTAACAATATTCTTGAGACCAAATAGAGTAAAAAGGTCTAGTACTATTTTTTCTTCCGGCAAATAATTAGTGAGATATCATAAGTTAAATATTGAGAAAGTTACCAAGTTTTTCTTAAATATCTCAAAAAATATTAAGCAAATAACAAAATATCTCAAACAAAAGTTGTTAAAGTTAATTAGTAGAAAGGCATAATAAAAAGTTGAGGTTTCCGTTTAAGAAACATAATGATCAGTGAATATCTCAGAAGTGGCTCTCTAAATGATATAGTTGTTATGTGTCCTTTTTGAAATCGTACAACTTTTGTTTTTCAACTTTTTACAACTTTTTCTGAAACATTTTCCCATGTTTAAAGCCGTTTCCAAGGGATGGGGTCTGACTTTAGAGATACTCTATATATTATTTTATATAGCAACAAAACGTTTTCTCTATCTTATCAAACATGCAAGATCATTGGCATATTGTTACACAACACTTGTGTATACACAACAATAATATAAATATTATAAAAATATAAAATATAGAAATATAAAAATAATATAAAAATATAAAAATAATATATAAAATATAAAAATGTTGAAGGTTTTTATAATAATAACGACTACGATAAAATAACAAACGTTTCCAAGTAGATTAAGGGAATGCCGTACTTGAAAACCTTACCAACAGAATACTGAATCTTTTTCTGCAAGCTTAACGTCGTATTGATGTTCCACAGAATTACGAATGCTTTTATATAATAAAAATACATACAGAAATTAATTTTGAAGCACTGCTCAATATGTAACAAAAACGACATTTCAGCATCTCGAGCCCCCCATTAGTTGGTATAAACATCTGCCCAATATAAAAGTTTTGCGATTTGTACATGTTGAAAGCGTGTTTTTTCGCCCAGAAAAGCTCAAATACGAAAAGTCTGCATCAAGTTTCCATTGCACCTAATATAGTGAAACAAAACAACATATGTATCTACATGATACACAAAAGGGGTAGCACGATCGTGTTGGTGCTTATCTGTCTTATCGTATGTTAATCTTATCTGACAACATATTTTAAACACATTTTTCTGGAAACTATGTTTCCGGAGTCGACATGCAAGATTTCTCAGAGACTATTGGCCCGATTGACTTCAAGACTTTCCACATATCTTCGATATATCTATATCAAAGGCGCATACTCCGGGCCGGACTGAGAAATTGCAAATTAAGAAAATGACGTCGGTGCAAAATGGAAATTACATACTTCCTGCCAAAAGAAGCAACCTCTCACAACGGAAAAGTATTAAATTTGAAAATTTTAGGAAATCAGGGGTAGCAGACATGAATTTGAGACGTTTATTCTGAACTCTAAATGCATGCGGATTGTATGTTTCTTTTCTCCTAAAATATTTATATATGTATAGCTAAAATGTTTATATTCATACTTGGAAACTGTTCGATAGGTAAAGAGTAATCTTCATGAATAAGCAGTATTTGTTTTTCTTACGTTTGCCATGGCTGATATAATTCTTAACGGCATTAATTTATAACAAGATTTCGAACAAGATATACATACAAAAGTGCGTATAAAAAAATTACTAATATAGCCTCTATCATTTATTTATTATTATTTATTATTACCATGTACATATGAAGTATAAAAATATTGATAGAAATTGGAATTTAAGTCCAGAAGAAAAAAGCTCGTTGCAATGTTAAAGAAAATTTTTAAAGATAGCGAATACTACAAATCGATCAGAAACGATTTGCAAGCAGCCATGGTGCAAACTTTAAAAGACTAATTCATGTTGCAATCAGCCGACTACGAAAAACTATTATAAAAATGAATTGAAGATTTCATCGCTTAAGCAAGAAAAAGTATAGTTACTGATATTGTAGCGGAAAGTCGGATAATTGACATAGAAATTCATGCTGAAACTGTTAGAAGACGTTTTCAAGGGACTCAATGGACAAATTGCGTAGAAAAGCCAGTGATGAGCCCAAGAAATCGGAAATTGAGAATTATTTTCACTGAAGTTCGAATACCGCATCGAATACCGAAGAATTGAGGAGAAGTAATGTTTTCTAATAGATCAAAATTCAATCGTTTGACATCCGATGGAATACGATATGGTAGACGTCGTACAAGACTTGTATTCAAAATCAAACATGGCGGTGGAAATATTAGGTTGGTGTAAAAATAATTCCGATTTTTACGCATCGAGTATAAAGACGCATATATTAGTTAAAAATTATATTCATTAAAATAAAGACCATTAGCCTGTATATATTTCTCCTAATGGGAAACAAGTTTGTTTATTCCTACAAGATAGAATTCTGGAAAAGATAACGGTAATTGGAAAAGATAACTAGAAAAATCGGCGCCAAACTTAAAATGATACAAACCGCAATTTTTGCACCAACTTAATATTATGTTGTAAACATTTTTTCTCGAAATCGACCAGAACCAAATACGATAAATTAACGGAATTATGAATCAATTTCAGTACAAAGATATATAAAAAACATACAACACTGCCTTATACTCATAATTGCTCCGGAAATTATTTCATTTTTCAACAAGACAAAGACCCACAGCATACAACATCAATTTCCTAATGTTAACGGCGAAAGCATGGCGCATAGATCGAGATTGATCTTCGTCGTACGCACTGTCGCCGCACAGCACCGACCACGAAAATACTCAAAGTTTCACCGTTGCACCGCTAGACGACACACGTCACGACGTTTTCAAATTTTACCTCGTGTATTTAGACGATGTAATTGTTTTCAGTTTTACGTTTCAAGGAATGATGAAGAATCTCCGAGAGGTGTTTTCCAGGCTTCGGAAAGCAAATTTGAAAATAAATTCTGTTGGATTGAACAGTGTCAACAGGCTTTCGAAAAGTTAAAGCAAGTACTAACAACATCAACTATACCCTCTTTTCTCATTAAACATGTCAAAACTTTTGTGACTATTGCGCCAGAATAGAATCCAGAGAAGCCGCAAACAAGACGAAAATGCTTGGCCGGATTGCTTGGCGGAGTTGGAAACTTTGCCCAATGGAGAATTGATTAAATAAATGATACTTCTATTTCCTTGTTTGTATATGGAGAAGAAACAGGGCGACGTAGAATTATCTTTTGAAAGGTTGCAAATGAATATTCTTGGACTTCCTCCTGCTGCTCATGGTGTTGGAGACTTTTGTGTCCCTTGGAACTCCACATCAATAGATCATAGATCAAGAAAAAGGTTTCGAACCCCAATTGTTCCAAGAGTCAACACGGTTATTAGAATTTGCATCCTCAGTCGAATGACCAAGTGAAATCTTATCGTTTTGCTAAGCATGAATTCACTACAGACTTTTTCGCCTATTGAGATGTGCTTGGAACAAGATCTTAGACTTCCGTTCAATTTGATAAAACTCTCAGAAACTGCGAAAAGAAATAACGACTCTCTGGCCTCTCCTGGTGGATTCGAACACCTTATCCTTGTCTATGAAGATTGTTTAGAAGATCTTCCTAAGAAGACTACTAAGAAGAGACTTTTCCCATGGTTTTTAACCGTGTTTTTTCCGTGGGGCATCAGACGAATGCAGGGCAAGGCAGGAACTTGGAGTATCTTTAAAAGAAAACGTTAGGTCCACAGAAGTACTCCTTATTGTTCGAAAACCAAGAGTTCGAGGAGAGAAGAGAAGAGTTTAAGGAACATGGGAAATAAGATATGAAGCTTGAGGAGGATCAACGTCAGTTTTTTCTGTTTCCTAGAAGATATTTGAATTTATTGGGACCTGAAAGGACGGAACTCGTAGAGCCTGAAGCAGCAGTTTAGATTGGGGCAGCAAATCATCTTAGTACCTTGAATCCAACATCTTGGACGGTTTAAGAAAAAGACATATTTGAAAGAATCTCATACTGTACAGGTTCTGTCTGTTAAATTCTAAATCCGGGATAGTGTGACTAAGACTTGGAAGATTGGTGCTCGTCATAACCTGCAGGAGCAGCTTAGAGAAGAACAGGAAGTCGTTTTGGTGTCCTGGAGTCAACACTACGGAACAAGAGGATCATAGTCGTGTTCCTTGGAACTTCCTGGAATTATCGGAACGATAATTCTGAAGAAAGAAGACAGTGCTGTGCCCATGTACTTGATATGAAATCAGAGCTGAAAGAGTTATGTCGAAAAACAAGAGAAGAATTGATTGACGATGTTTCTTAAGGAGTCTATAAAACAGCTGAAAAAATCGCACACGAGCTGTCGTCGAAGGCTGACATGTAGCGATTGAGATTATGAGTTTTATTTAGTTATGCAAAAGAGTACTAAATATAGTTATAAATATTAGTAGTAATACGTCCTCTTTAACAAGTATGTAAATCATTTCCGCCATGAAGCTGTGTGTGTGTGTGTGTGTGTGTGTATGTGTCAATTTAAATATAAATACATTAATGTAAATTAGAGCATTTTTCTTCACATATTTACAAAATCACTTCGTTTCTACTAGCGATTATTGCCGCTATTTTACATGTCTACTAATATTGAAGATATGTGGGAAGTATGAAATCAAATAATTAAACAATCTTCGAAAAATCTTACACGTCAATTTTGAAAACACGTTTCGAGAAAAACGTGTTTAGGGTTTTAGATATGATCTTTCTGAATCATTCTGTATCATCAATCATTATATCTTTAATATATTTCTTTGTACATGTATAATAAATATGCCAAGTTAAAAATCGATATTTTCGAGTAGCCTATTTTTTAATATTCCAGCAGCTAAAAGGATTTTTCGTTGCGCTCTCTACTCTCTGCACACATTCAAAGGATTAATATAATTCAATTGCAATATGTACGTTTTACAGATGAGTACTTTTTAATATGACCCATGCACATGCCAAGTCCCGATGTTAAGTTGTTCTTCAATTTTTTATCTGAATATCTCAATGTATATATATAACTATTATCAATTACATTAATAAAGCTAGTATAAAACCTGTAATATGTAAAAAGAAACCAACAACATAAATCATTACCTCTTAAAAAGAAAACAATCCGATTACTTAGTGAATTTTAGAAATGCTTTTCAAATATCTTTTTTTGTAACAGTCCTAAATCAAATCATTCATCTATTTATTTTATAATAATACTACTCATTATAATCTCCCACAATTATATAAATATATATATATTATTTTATTATATATTATTTATTATGTTGTGTGTGTGTGTGTAATTGAAAAAATATTGAAATATAATTATTTTATGATTTTCCTGCTTTATTTATTTAATGATTTTTATAAATGTCGTTTTTGATAAATATCCAATATTTGTCTCAATCTGAAGAACTTGGTATTTTTCTATAAATCTATTTCTGAACAATTTTTTAGAAGAGTCTTTGAAACACATTATTTTTTATTATTGTCTTTTGTACGGCTTTTGATGAAGTCTGTTTTTGTTGTCAAATAAGTGTTAACATACATGTTTCATATATATGTTTGTATGATGTTCATGTATATATTCCATATACATGTGTCTTGCTTTGTTTTAATAAATGAAAAACTTAAAAATGCATATAGAAAAATGCACGTGAATAGATAGAAAACTTTTTGTAAATTTTTCATATATTTTTCAGTTAGGTTCAATTGTAAAAATGTAGTAATGTTCTTTGAAATTTTTGTTACGGAGAATAAACATATTTTCGGTATGTACAAACTACTTTTGTGTCAGACTTTTATACTGACAACTCAAGATGTCAAGTTTAAAATTTTTTGTTGTTTTCATTACATGTTGAGTAATGCTCCAATTTACCTTTTCACATATTTTTATTGTACAAAGAATTTATAATACTATGCAATCGATACAAGGTAAATTTTGCAAAAAAACGTCAATATCCTGTGGATAAAGTTTTTAAGTATAATAGTATAATAATCCCCTTAAGCCTAAATATTTTTACTTAATAAGCCAAACATAATATAACAATAAATAAATAACAACAAAAAAATCTTATCGCATTTCTAAATGATATTTATGTAATAAAGTCCTTAATGACAATTGATTAATTTATATGCAGAGTATAATATGCGTATTATCTGCTAGGATAGTTACTTAAAAAAAAACGATGAAATTGAAAAAAATCTTTGTATAAAAATAATAGCATTACTTTACAAGCATTGTAAATTAAGTACTTTTTTTCTTATAAAACATACACTTTCTTTTAATTACATGCAAATTTGTTTACGGAAAGATCCGTGAAGTACATTTACGAGTTAAAACGTTCGAATCAAACACACTTCACGTATTAAACATTTCAAAAAGACTACAAAAGAAAGATAACATGTAATGTGTGCGCATACGGATATGTGTGAGTATAAATAAAAAATTAAAAGAATGTACGAACGTGTACAGACGAAAAACATAAAGAACAATAAAAAAAAGATTCAATACGTTAAAAATTTAAGAACCAACTGAAATTTTGAATTTTATAAAACTAAAATTTATATGGAAGTATCGAGAGAGAGACAGAGACAGAGAGAGAAAGAGAGAGAGAGAGAGAAAGAGAGAGAGAGAAAGAAAGAGAGAGAGAGAGAGAGAGAGAGAGAGAGAGAGAGAGAGAGAGAGAGAGAGAGAGAGAGAGAGAGAGAATCTGATAGCATTGACAAACCTGCCATGCAGACTGCTCTGTACATCCGTTGCTCTCTTGTTCCGACAATTCACCTCTGGGCGGCATGGTTTCGTCGGCTCGCATGTTGATACTCTTCACTTCTTCATCGATACCTACTGCACCCTCGCTGCTCGCCATAGACTGCTGGCTGGTTGCACTTACTGCTTTCTGGGACGAGTCACTTATAAATGTACTAGGAACTATTATCTGTAGTCCTTCAAATTCAAAAACATTGATCGGCCCGGCGTGAGCGTCCTCATTGATATTGAGTAACTCCATCGATTGTTTCGGCATCAGTGACTTGGTGGTGGAGTGAAAGCTCTTGGACTCGGTACTGGTTGTGGGATTGATCGACTCGGACAAATTTAACAGGCTGTGTGTCTTGGAGCTGGTCATGGAATACGACTCGTGCGTTAAGACGGGCTGCTGCTGCTGTTGCTGTTGCTGAGAATGATTTACAGGAAACGAACTGACGTGCTCGGTTATCACCGACTGATGATGATACACGTAACTCGACTCCTGGACATTCTCGGTACTTTCGCACTCCGCGCTCATCGCTTGCTGCTGATGATCAGTCTTAATTTTCTCTTCAACCTGAGAACAGTCAATTGGGTCTTTCTCTACGATATTATTATCTACTCCGTTGTTACTGTCCTCGTCGTGGCTCAAGCTATCACTATCCACGTGACAGAATGAGTGCACGGACGCGGGTGAACAGGGCTTGCTGAGATCCGTCCTGACTCTTAATACAGATATACCACTAATCGCGGACAACGGTGTATGCGACCTGACGCATTCTGCGTTATTGCCATATCTCGCGAAAGGCGTATGCGGGCTGGGGATCTCTTCGATCTCCATGTCCGCCTCGTCGAAGTTGTCCTCCTCGTCTATCTTCTCGTCATCCTCCCGAAGATACAAAATGAGATTATCGCACGAGCCGACTCGCGGACGCTCCAAATAGGTCCCGTGGCGCAAGGAGCTGACGGTATCTTCCCTGAAGACAGGCTCCTTCCTCGTGACGGGAGACGGCGGTGCCGATCTGACGTGCCTGTGCCGATAGGAGTAGCCTTTATCTAGTTCATTCTCTACGTAATCGTTCGGGCACTCCGTATCGTTCTCCTGTATGTCGGGCAATATATGATCATTCTCGTGGCAGCCAAGAGTCGTCATCACCGTGTCGTGAATCACACTCTCCATTCGGTCCACCGTAGGTTTCTCCTTCTCGTCCGGCTTCTCCTCCTGGCCATTTTGGCCGTTACCTTCTTTCTGCGAAGTACCGCTGAACTCCGTCTCCATCATAGTTATTAAAAGATTCTCCAATTGCTCCACCTCGGGTTGAACAGGTTCTTTCGCTTCGTCTCCCTCCGTAGCTTCCTGCGACGGCGGAACGTTCTCGCTGACGGGGCTGCAACTCGCGGGTCTCTCGCCGCTCGCTGTTTCCGCATTCTCATGCTCGCAAGCCATGGAATCAATCGTGTCGCCTGCCATGTCGACTTCTTTGTCGTCGCTCACATATTCCTCTTCCGTAACTTGTTGCGTGAACTGCTGCGTCTCCGGCTGCTCGTACGCCACGGTTTCACATTGTAAGTCCGTGGCTACAATTTCCAACTCCTCTTCCTCGTCCTCTTCCTCCTCCTCTTCCTCGTCCTGCATATCCGGTAGCACCATCTCTACTTTATCGTCTACACTGCTATTGTTTATAGCGCAAGTGATCGCGATGGATCTAGGAATGCTATTGTACTCGTGCTGCACTGTGCTCTCGCTGGGAGGCGTCGAACTTTGCGTCTGCTGCACTCTGTGATCCATTTGCAGCGCGCTGTCGTCAGCCTCCTCTCGTCTGACGGTCGTCGCGTCCTCGTCCGCCACAGTTCCCATCAGAGGGGAAGCTGGTATGTTCACGTCCGACAAGACCTGTCCGGTCTCGGACTCCGGCTCGGGTTCCGGCAGAATCTCAGGTAGAATCTGCTTCGGTTCGGGACTGTTTATAGGAACCGCCAAGGTCGTTCTGACGCTACTCTCCGTGGCCATTGTGGCCATCGGTCTGATTCTAGTCGCGCCAGGAATAGCTGTAACTGGTGAGATCATTTGGACGGTGGGTATCTGTTGCTGTTGGTACATACCGTACGGACTGTATAACATCTGCATCATCTGATTATTCTGTGGCGCCATAGCGTATGCCTGTGGTATCATCATGGTCCCGTTGTTCACAAACTGCTGATAACTAAACGAAGTAAACTGCGGCGGCATCATTGTGCTTATAGGCGGGCACTCAAAGATGGGTCCTATGGGGTACGGAGAATGAGCAGGGATATGTGCATTTTGCGATACCTGGGATGACGCCTGAGGCGTCTGTATGGTAGCGTGACCCTGAGGTGCAGCTTGTGGCAGCGGTACTAATGGTGGTGTGGACACTGTCGATGGAGTCTGTTGCTGCTGCTGCTGTTGTTGTTGATACTGTTGATACGGATGCAATGAGGAGGAACTGGCTTTGATGAGAGCATCTATTACTTGCTCCTTGGGATGTGTGTCCAGATGCTTCTGTAGACTGATGCCTTCACGTAGGTACAAGGTGCACACAGGACAAGCCACGGCCCCGACACCGGGCGCCCCTGCGCCGTTCAGCTCCATCGTTGCACCAGTTGCTCCTTTATACACGTAGCGAGTAACAAGCTGGCAGCTTTCAGGAAGACCGCTGCTCTACGTCGAGCCGACGACACGATGAACGACTAACGGACGATCCCGTGCACCAGGCATCCGCCGTCCCCGCTCTAGTCCGATCCAGTCTAGCACGATCCGATCCGATTCCGCACCGCAACGTCGCAACGTCGTGTGTTTTACGCCGTGTCTCTGCCTTCGTCCGTGCGCCTCTCAGCCGTCCGTTCCGGCCGCTCCTCTCTGCGTGTGACGCGTGACGTGAAACGGGGGAATAATCGCCGGGACGACCCTCGCGTCACATCTCGTCGCTTATCAGACACGACGCGGGCACGCACGCACACGTTACAACCGCCGACCTACCACCAGACTGCTGTGCCCCAAAAATATCGACGTCCATGGCTGCCCCGTAACACGCCTGACGGCCGTAACGACGCGACGGTGTGTGCGCTGCCAATGCGGAGCCAGCGGCACAACACAGCGGCGGCACTACGCTCGCCGCCGCCGCCACCAGCAGACAAATCGATATCCTGTTAAATCGCCAGCCAGCCAGCCAGCCTGCCACCCCAGCCTGCGCTTATTAAATTACACCTGCACGCGGCACGCGGCACAATGCGCACGGGACACACGACGTTCGGGACACGCGCGCGCGCGCGCGCGCGAGCAATCACGGCACGGAACACGACACTCGCACGCACACGGCTCGCCCCTGGCTCGCGACAATTATCGAAACGGCATGTTTTTCCGTCCCGGTCACGGCCCCAAAAACACAACAGAAAACAGCGACGTGCGATGCGGATTCCGCCTGGGAAAACGAGAGCAACAAGAGCTACACCGAACAACGGCGATCGCAGCGCCGCCGCCTGCCATCTCGCAGGCGGCCCTCTACGTTCGAACGATTACAAACACCTGTTTCTCTCGCTGTTTCTCTTTGTACCGACAAGTCCCCGACGAGTCCCCGTCACAGCCGTGCGCATGCCGCGATCGCCTTGCTAACCTTGAGAGGTTACGTCCGATTAGGATTCCTCGATAGCTCGACTGACGCGCCGCTAGCAGTAGTTGGACGAATCCTGCTGAAGCGATTGGTCTCTAGTGAGGTCTTTATTTGACCAAATGTCACTAGAAATCAGGTTGTTGCACAGACTTCTATATAATACACTAGACTGCTAATTGTGTCCCTTTAAAGCCCTAAACACAATGCCAGGAAACAGGCAATAAGAATAAAAATAGACCAATCATAATCGACTATTGAGAAGAATCTATTGTGATTGGTCTATTTTTATTCTTATTGCCTGTTGCCTGGCATTGTATTTAGGGCTTAACTGTTGCCAAAAAGTATGTACGACTTGCGTAGAATACGGACTAAGGGATGCGCAGTAAACAGTTTTATATACTTTTGTAGGCGCGCTACCGTTTCGGCATGTTTTTCTGTGAGTATTTATTTACAATTTATATAAAAATTTAATAACAAAATTTTATAATTTCACATACCATGTATATATTTTTCATGATCACGCACACACACGAGTATCTTATTACTTACCGTAATTTTACCAATATTATTTTTCGCGATACGTATTTTTTTCTTAATTATAACTGATATTAAAAACTTGTATCACATTCGGGCTTATTGCAACGACAATTACATATACGTGTGTCACTTCGAAAGGTAAAGCCAGCGGCACACAGTGCTTGTTTTCGTGCTGGATTGCTCGCTGGATGAAAATACTGCATTCTGATTGGTGCATTTCTATCCATCGGAAATGTACCAATGAGAACGCAGTATTTTCATCCAGCAAGCAATCCAGCACGAAAACAAACACCGTGTGCCGCTGGCTTTAGAATCGCGTCCGTATTTTGCGCATCTGCTCCGCGCATTATATATACATAGGCAACACTTATACATAAGGAGAACAATAGGAGTTAGCAGTTTAGTGTATTATACAGAAGCTATGGATTGTTGCCACAGACATCTATATTATTACTAGATTGCTAAAACTAGGATCAGAGAGAAGAAGGAGAGATGTCATGAGCCGCTTTTAGCCGAGCCAAGTACGAAGCGCTCTCTGTACAACCGTAGACATGAATTAACGACGCCAGTGTCTATGGTTCCTTACTGATTTCCCCCACCACGTACGCACACGTAGCCGGCTCGGTCTATTAGTGTCACACGAATAGACCGAGCCAACAGCTATGTGTGCGTGCGTAGTAAGGGAAATCAGTAAAGAATCGTGGACACTGGCGTCGTTAGTTCATGTGCACAGAGAGCGCTTCGCACTTGGCTCGCCTAAAAGCGGCCCATGATACCTCTCTTTCTTCTCTCTGCTAGGATAAAATATAGGACAAGAGCACAAGCTTTTGCATAACACATAATATATAACACATAAGAGAATAAACCAATTAGTTTTCTTCATTTCCCTTCTCAGGCCAGAAATGAAGAACTCTGATTTGTTGATTCTCTTATGCGTTGTGTATTATATGCGTTATGCAAAAGTCTCTGGCCCATATGGTTCCGAAAGCTATGTACTGAACTCATGCGCATGCGTAGGTGGTGAAATACTAATGTCCAATTAGTTGAAATGAAAAAATAATATATATATACATATGTAATTTCTTATACACATAAAGATAATGAATATCGGCCATGTTACATGTCTTCTTCACCATTTACGCTATGTATGTGCAGACGTTTACTCATACTATGTAACACACAATTTTCGGAGTCCAAAATTATCTTGAGAAATACGGGAGTTAGCAGTCTAAAGGCCCATCTATAATGGCTGCAAGAATAAGGTTGTAAGCCTAAGCAGTAAGAAATGGACCAACCACAATCGATTATTATAAGAATAATCGATTATGGTTGGTCTATTTCTTACTGCTTACGCTTAGAACCTTATTCTTGCAGCCATTGTAGATGGGCCTTAATGTAATATACTGGGTGCATTCAGTACTACAACCGCTCACTGAGCGTTAAGTGAGCTCTTGCATCTGATTGGTATATATTTTTAAATCTAAAATCTAAATTAAAAATATACCAATCAAATGTAAAAGCTTATTGAGCGCTCAGTGAGCGGTTGTAGTACTGAATACACCCATTGGATATTAAACTTAATTTTAAAGGATTTACAAGATATGGCGCAATGAGTACCTAATGGCATCGGCCCATACTGCAGCCGACTTCATATGAAAGCCCTGTCATTAGGCTTTAAGAATCAATATATTTCATTTGGTCGAATTTTAAATAACATATTTTTTTAGCGCATTCAATATGTCGAGTTTTGTGCCAACGAAACGCAATTTGCGGGAAGCGTTACTTTTTTGTTTCCATTTGAAAAAATCGGCAGCTGAAAGTCTTCGTTTGCTCTCCGAAGCTTATGAGGATTATGCTCCATCGATGTCAACTTGTGAGTACTAGTTTAGGCGATTCAAAAATGTAGATTTTTATTTGGAAGACAAGGAACGCCCTGGTCAACCGAAAAAGTTTAAAGACGAAGAGTTGAAGACATTGCTGGACGAAGATCGATATCAAACGCTTGAAAAATTGGCAGAAGCATTAAATGTAACCAAAATGGCCGTCTCTAAGCGTTTGAAGTCGATGGGAATGGTTCAAAAGCAAGGAAATTGCTAACGATGGACAATACTTTGAATAACATGTACTTATCATTTTGTTTCGAAATAAATATTCATTTTCACAAAAAAATCCCTTAAAATTAAGTTTAATATCCAATAGATGTCCGTGGTTGTTGCAAGTTGGATTTCTCGAGAACAGTGTTGGAGACATTTATTCCTTCCACAACTTTCTGCACATGCGTCGACTACGTTACAAGTTTTGATAGACTCGTACTTAAATATACAATAGGGCGCTCTTGGGGCGAAACCAATGGTTGCGTTCAGAAAACAAAGCGCTCACTGAATGCTTAGTAACTATTGGTCCTTACTGTTAGATCCTTACATTCAGACCAATAACGTTGACGAATTACTTAACTGTTGTGTTTTCTGAACGCAGCCAATGGCTGTGTTATTTAGTATCCACTGAACAAATATAACCTAAGATATAATCTAAGATACTCGCGCAAGAAACGCAGGAAAACTACGCTGGAGCCTGGAAGACAGCTGATCGGTATAACGCCCTTTCATGTACCCTGCGATGCGCTTTATTGCCATCATTGGCATAGAGTTCTACGTCTTTCACGCATGCGTTGTAGCGTTGCAATATATTGCATCTGACATCACAGGGGTACACTCACAGCCATTTATTTGGTCTGTTCTTTGTAGCTGCACTGCTGAACTGGTGCAATAAGCTAGAGTGAGAAAACCTATATTTGTCTCACTTTAACTTATCGCACCAGTTCAACAGTGCAGCTACAAAGAACAGACCAATTGAATGAATGAATGAATCTGCGTTAGAAGTCAGCGCATACATATATCCTTTGTTGTTTTATTTTCCAATGAAATATTTCGTACTACCCGAGACCGGTGGGATTTTATGAAAACTAGGACGTCGAGCGACACAATCGAGGAACTCTGATATTATTTTTTGACTATGTCGTTGCATTAACCGTCACAGTTTTGACTAACCTGCAGCGGCGAGATAACCTTAAAATACTGCGCTAAACGCGGTCCGGTATCAATAAGTCGCAAGACCCATGTGGTAAGGATAATTCAAGAAATCAACCTTTACTGTTAACGCTAAAATGACGAAAAGAAAAAGTGACACGCAAGTGCCGGCTGAAGAAAGCGATTTGCTATCGATTCGTCCGCTTGGTGCCGGTCAAGAGGTCGGTAGATCATGTATCATGTTAGAATTTAAAGGTAAGAGGATTATGTTGGACTGTGGTATACATCCTGGTCTATCAGGCATGGATGCTCTTCCATTCGTCGATCTGGTTGAGGCCGATGAAATTGACTTGCTATTAATATCACACTTCCACCTGGACCACTGTGGAGCTCTGCCTTGGTTCTTACAAAAAACGAGCTTTAAGGGCCGTTGTTTCATGACTCACGCTACTAAAGCTATATATCGCTGGCTATTGTCAGATTATATCAAAGTCAGCAATATAGCCACAGAGCAGATGCTGTACACAGAGTCTGATCTGGAGACTAGCATGGACAAGATTGAAACCATCAATTTTCATGAGGAGAAAGATGTGTTTGGTATAAAGTTCTGGGCCTACAATGCAGGTCATGTATTGGGTGCTGCAATGTTCATGATAGAAATCGCTGGTGTGAAGATTTTGTATACCGGTGATTTTAGCCGACAAGAAGACAGACATCTAATGGCTGCTGAGATACCGAATATTCACCCTGATGTACTGATCACGGAATCTACATATGGCACTCACATCCATGAAAAAAGGGAGGATCGAGAAGGCAGATTCACCAATCTTGTACATGAGATTGTAAATAGAGGAGGCAGGTGCTTGATTCCTGTGTTCGCACTGGGAAGAGCACAAGAACTTCTGCTCATTTTAGATGAATATTGGGGTCAGCATTCGGAATTGCATGAAATCCCAATCTACTATGCTTCTTCCTTGGCAAAGAAATGTATGGCAGTCTATCAAACATATGTAAACGCCATGAACGACAAGATCAGGCGGCAAATTGCCATTAACAATCCTTTTGTGTTCAAGCATATATCAAATTTAAAAGGAATTGATCATTTTGAGGACATTGGTCCATGTGTGGTAATGGCATCACCTGGTATGATGCAGAGTGGCTTGTCGAGGGAGTTGTTCGAGTCCTGGTGCACAGACGCTAAGAACGGAGTCATAATAGCCGGTTACTGTGTAGAGGGTACATTGGCCAAGGGCATTTTGTCAGAACCTGAAGAAATCACTACCATGTCCGGACAAAAATTACCTCTAAAGATGTCCGTAGATTACATATCCTTCTCAGCACACACAGACTATCAGCAAACGTCGGAATTTATACGTATATTGAAGCCGCCGCACGTGGTGCTCGTGCACGGTGAGCAGAACGAGATGGGCCGTTTGAAGGCGGCTCTACAGCGAGAGTACGAGGACGATCCCAACACGACTATGGAGATACACAATCCAAGGAACACGGTCGCGGTGGAGCTTTATTTTCGGGGAGAGAAGACTGCCAAAGTGATGGGCACGTTGGCGATGGAGACACCCAAACCTGGACAGAAATTGTCCGGCGTGTTGGTGAAGAGGAACTTCAATTATCACATGCTAGCCCCGTGTGACTTATCCAAGTATACCGACATGAGTATGAGTCAAGTGATACAAAGGCAGAGTGTATATTTCTCCGCTTCATTGCCAGTGTTGAAGCACTTATTGACGCAGATAGCTGGCAACTTGGAAGTCATAGACGACAAGAAGCTGCGGGTGTTCAAAAACGTGGACGTTACAATCGACGGCAAGATCGTGACAATGGAATGGATAGCGACGCCCGTGAACGATATGTATGCAGACTCGGTTCTCACTGCAATATTACAAGCCGAAATAATGGATCAGTCGCCGAAGATGTTACCTGCACCTACTAAAATGGACAGAATGCACTTCAAGGAATGCCTCATCGAGATGTTGCAGGAGATGTTCGGCGAGGATTCCGTTCCCAAGATATTCAAGGGCGAAAAATTGTACGTTACGGTGGACGGTAAGAAAGCGCATATCGATCTTTTAAACTTGGAGGTGACCAGCAAGGAGGACGAGACTTTCCAGCAAATAGTGCAAACGGCTGTAACGAAATTGCACCAGTCGTTAGCACCGCCTTGTGATGTAATATGAAAAATACGAACGATTATGAGACTTGTCGAATATATGAACAATTATTTTATACTGCTAGAAATATTTATTGCTTACAATTGAATAATTGTAATAAAATCATCAAAGTTATATAATTATTACGGAATAATAGACTAGTATTTTAAACTATACTATTATATTTAAAAAACTAATTCAGTTGAGTTGCGAATTTTTCTGGGATAGTAAATTTAATTTCTCTTTCATTAGTTTCATTTTTTTATACGACATAGTTGTTAAAGAATATCCTAAAAACATATTGAAAGGGAATTCTTATAAAGCAAGGAAAAAGAGATGTAAAATGTATTTTTTTACAATATTTTTCATTAAATATTGATAATGTAACTTGCAGGTATTTCAGCGTAATAAAAAATACAAATACATAGAAAATATAAAAATCTCCATTGTATATCTATATATAAATATTGTTTACAATTTTTGCCATCTTATCCTGATCTCTATTCCCCGTAATTTACATACAATGTAAATCGCAGATAAATTGCGGTAATCGAGATTAAGGATATTTATAATTTTTATAAATAAAAAAGATAAATATATAAAACATCTACTTGTAAATATTGACTCATGATTCATACGTAGCTCAGCGTGACTGATTATAAAAGATATATAAAAGTAGAAATATATAGAACGAAAAAAAAAGTTTTAGTGTAACGATAAAAACCTCTAAAATTTATAATCAGTTAAATCGCCCCATGCAGGGCCAACTCTCACTTTCACAGGTAATGGCACAGTAAGTTGGCATACATCCTCCATCGACTCTTTAATTATTATGGCGACTTCTTTCAAATCTGCTGAATTTACCTGAGACAATATATTAATACATTAATTGTCCTTAATTGTATTTCTACATGATCCGAACGTTTAAATAATAATGCACCCAAAAAAAGATATTCTATTTGTAAAGTGATTTTTTCCATAGTCTCATATTCTAAGCAAAGCCTTTTACAGAAAAAGGATTCCTCTTTCAATAAAGCGATTAAAGTGAACCACTCATCTAAAATTTATTAGATATTATTCTAACTATTTTCCTCTTATTTCAAGAGGATTTCCTTATATCAATTTTTATCTTATATATAAAGAGGAATATGTTGATTTAAATGTCGGTTTCTTTTGTTCAGTCATGCTCTACCTCCATGACATGAACAAAAAAAACTATATACTCATAGGTCAGAATATTTGGAATGCTTTTTAAAAAAGGTATATGTGTTGCTGTAACATAAAACAAAGATAATTTACCCATATTTGGTCAAATATAAAAAATATCTATTGCGAGAAGTTGAATAATATATTTTTTCTTCTATGTTTCATACAATTGGATATGAACATATTTGTATCTATGAAATCCACAACAAAACTGATTGAAAGTTTATTTGTTATGACGATCTTGTTTTATTTGTGCCTACTTGTAAAACTGGAATTAGAAATACATCTATATATATATATATATATATTACTTTTCAGTATACATTATAATTTTTTCAAATTAACTAATATAACCAGTAAGAATAAAGTACAGTAAGAATAAATAATAATCTTCTTAAAAAAAGATTAAATAATTTTTGTATAAGAAGAAATTTATATTAAAGTCAATAAGAAAATCAATAAGATTTGCATTATATATGTAACATATAATCCCTCTAACTTTAACAATAACGTGTTTATAATATTTTCCTCTTAATCTTAGAGGAATCCTCTTCAGACCATGTGTAAGAATAAAATTCTCTAAAATTTAGACGATTTCGCTTGTTCTGAAATTACTTTTTTTTGGGTGTGATTAATTTTTTTCATATGGACCCACTATAAATCTACATCTATTCTCGAAAATGCATTTATATTACCGTGCGCTTACCTCATATAACAATTCATCGTGCAGTTGTAAAACTAAATAACCACCTCTTTGTAGCATATCGCGACTGTTTCTCCTTAGTTTACGGGTACCTTGCGTCTCGGGAAATACTATAACAGAATCCGGAAAGCTGTGCCTCATCTTTTCTTCTATAATTATCATAGCTTTTTTAACTATGTCCGCCGCAGAGCCTTGTACCTTTGTGTTCACAGCTTGCCGTTCCGCTTGCGCTTAACAATTCAATGAGCAGGAGGTTTGAGAAATTGCATCTTCACAATTTGAAGTTTATACACTGCTTAATGAAGTGCTTAATGCAACATTTTATGTTAATGTGCGGCAATCGACTTACCTCTCGTAGACGACTTCGTGCTTCTTAAGTCTGGAAGTTGCCTGCGCCTTCCGAGTAACGTTGTCACGTATCCATTGTGATGCGCTTTCTCTAGCGTGTCATCCAACCACTTGTATATGCCAGGATATGCGTTCATAAAGGATTCTAAAAAATGTTGAGCCTCGGTCTCGCTTATACACAGATTTTCAGCCAACGACTTCACCCCCATACCGTAGATCATGCCGTAGCATAATTGTTTGGTACGCTGACGCATCTCGTTGGTCACCTGAATACGAGAATGAAAACTTGCACAGATCATGAAAATAATTATTTCAGGGGAGTTTATTTCACTGAGTGACTTTGATTTCGTTTGAATCAGCGCTCGCGTGTGCTTTTCCAAGATGAGGTGTTCCCTAAAGTAATAATAACAATAAAACAAAATAAATAATATGTAAATAGTTCAATAGTACACATAAATAATTCATAAGAATGTCGTGGAAAGATTTTTGCGCTTAATAACGTCGTTATTGAGTACCTCTTCTTCGATTACGTTGTTCCATTTAGCGGCAATGCTTTTGAAGATGTCACCCTGCTGTTTCATGATTTCACACAGCACCGAATCTTGTGAAAAGTGAGTCAAGAGACGTAATTCGAGTTGACAATAGTCTGCAGACAGCATCACGTTGCCCAAGGCCGGTACGAAGGACCTTCTTACGCTCACGAGGAGATTATTATCTTCGAAATGAAAATCCTTCGGCACGTTCTGCAGATTTGGTTCATGCATTGAAACTCTACCCGTCACTGTGCAAGTTATGCAATTCCCATGAATACGAGAATCTTCTTGAGATAAATTCAACAATGGGTAGACGATCTGTAGAAGAGAAAAGATCATATGTTCAAATACATATTACATAATTATATAATTATTTATTATTAATTTATTATTATTAGTGGTAAAACTTTAGAATAGGGCTTTTTCCGAATTTTGATATATTTTTGCTACTTGCTGGATAAAAATCTTTGTTGTGACTACGACAATGATAATCAATGGAGAGAGCCCGAAAAAAATGTTACCGACTTATTTTTTTCGGATCTTATAAAACTCTGAAGGAGAAATGTACCAAATTTAAACTATTGAGTAAAAGTATAAAAAAAAATGAACTTTAATAAACTAAAGACATAAACTATTCTCCGCTATAATTTAGACTTTATAATATAAATTTGTACTTTTGATCAAAGCAGAGTATGATTGTGAATAATGGTCTGCTTTATTTTGCTTGTAATTTATGATAAGTCCTACCTTGCGTAGAGGTCTAATCTTTTCAGTATTCATTTTTAGTATATCGTAGACTTATCTGTTTTTAGTAAGGCAAAAGATTCGAGTAACAATTGTGAACGGTATTTAATCAGTATAAAATCGGTATTTAAAAATTTAAATATATGGAATAAAATTTTCGTGTTTTTTCCTGTAAAGATCTTAGTCCCCTTCTCTCTTCCTTAATATACAGGGTATTCTAAAATGATATGTCAAAAATTTAAGGAGATATTCTTCACACCTGAAGGATGAAAAAATGTTATATGGACGTAGGTGCGGAAATGCATATTTCAGGAGTTATGTTGAAAATACTATTAGCTGTATTACTTACACAAGGAAAAATTTAGGATTAATTATTGTAGACGACAATTGTTTAATTAGGCTTATTTGCATTTGTTTTTAATGTAACCTTGAGTTAGTTATAATAAATGTTGAAAATGTTCGCCATTCGCCTGAATACAAACAGTGACACGTCGACGCATTGATTCACGGACACATTCAAAAATGCCTGGCATACAGCGGATTGTCTCGCAACCTGCAGTGATACGGTCACGAAGATCTTGAATATCACGTATTGTTGTAGCATATACGATTGCCTTTAAATATCCCCACAAATAAAAGTCTATCGGATTGAGATCCGGGGAACGTGGAGGCCACAAAGTAGGTTCACCTCTTCCTATCCATCGATCACCGTAAGTTTGATCGAGAAAATCACGACTAATTTTGCTGAAATGAGGAAGAGCTCCATCATGCATAAAGTACATGTTTTGTCTAATCATCAACGGAACATTTTCTAACAGAATAGGAAGATGATTTTCTAAGAAATCTATGTACACAAGCGCTGTAAGATTTGGTGGAAGAAAATAGAGTCCTATTAAATAATCACCGATGATACTAGTCCATACATTAACAGAAAACTTTTGCTGGTGACGAGATGGAGCGATTTTGTATGGATTATTATCTGCCCAGATGTGTTCATTGTGAAAATTAACAATCTCATCTCTGGTAAACTGTGGTCTCCGTAAACAGCACTGCAGGAATAAAGTTAGGATTGACATCCTTACGTATGAACCATTGGCAAAATGTATATCGTTGAGGGAAATCCCTTAGTACGGCTGGTGGTAATGCGTCGACGTGTCACTGCTTATATTCAGGCAAATGGCGAATATTTTCAACATTTATTATAACTAACTCAAGGTCACATTAAAACCAAATGTAAATAAACCGACCAAATGTAAATTAAATGACTGTCGTCTACAATAATTAATCCTAAATTTTTCCTTGTGTAAGTAATACAGCTAACAGTATTTTCAACATAACTCCTGAAATAAGCATTTCCGCACCTACGTCCATATAACATTTTTTCACCCTTCAGGTGTGAGGAATATCTCTTTAAATTTTTGACATATCTTTTTAGAACACCCTGTATATGTAAAACTTTGTATATATGTTTTTTTACAGCTAGTTTTGTAAATTACTGAACAAGAAAACGTAGATTTTGATATAATAGTACTTCTGAATATTTACCAAAAAAGTTGTTCAAAAAATAAGTAGGTAACATTTTTTTCGGGCTCCCCCGATTGATTATCACTGTCGGAGTCACAACAAAGATTTTTACCATGAGAGCAGCAAATAAATATCAAAATTCGGAAGAAGTCCTATTCTAAAGTTTTACCTTATTAATAATTACATATTATATAATTATCACCGATACGCATATTATATATTATAATTTTAATTTACTTCTATATTACGGAGACGCGATAACAATGTGAATGATTACTTTTGTTTTCGTTGCGTTTAATTTACGCCATGAGATTACGAGACGTGATATTGGATTGTCGCATTTCTCCAAGACTGCTTTGCTCGTACTGACTTTCTTATCTTTGTACAATCCCAGTACCTACGAGACGTATATTTGAAATTATGCATCATGATAATATTAGATGCATAGGCTTAATTGCAGTTTCGAGAGCGTACGAACCTGTCCAACTTCTTTGGACGATGATAAATTAAATTTTCTACCTGCCAGATCATAAGCTCTTGTTTCTAAAGATTGCATCTCGCTTAAAATAACCGATAGTGTCTCTTGCAATGCCTTCAAATTCACGCCAATACCTGATAATTCCATGCACGCTAAAATCGTCGCTATTCTCATCTCTATGTCTAAAAGAGAACACGAATATTAATGAGCATGTTCATACAGATACAAAGTAATTCTCCCATATTCGCGGGTGATATGTTCCAAGACCTACTACGGACGCCCAAAACCGTGTGGATAATATCGAACCTTATATATAAGACGTTTATATACATGAAAAAGTTTGATTGATAAATTACATATCATGAAACATTATCGACATTAAGCAATAATGAAATATATTGTACATTATTATACTTGTGCCCTCTCTTTGACGAGTGAGTGGAATTCTGACATTTTAGCTTAATCCTCAAGAGACGGTGCAGCAATGAAAAATATCTTGTACGTACATATTTAAATATTAGGAAGTTGAATTAATTCTAGCCCCTAGCAACAAATGGCTTTGGTAACAAGTTAATGGTTAATACGAATGTTGACATTTGGCAATACTAAAAGATTTGACATTCCTCTATGACATGACAGTTTGCGCGTTATTGTTACTGATAGCTTCATTGTTTATATGCGTCTAAAATGGATCATACAAAATTGCATTGTCGACATTCATTACTTTTTTTGTTTGATTTGAAGAAATTAGCAACTGAAGCTCGTGATATGTTTGTTACAACTTATGGTGATCAAGATCCATCGTATTACAACTGTAAATTTTGGTTTCAACGATTCAAAAGTGCTGATTTCGATTTGAATGACAAAGAACGTACTGGTCAATCAAAAAAATTCGAAGATTCTGAATTGCAAGCATTATTGAATGAAAACATCGCTCAAACGGAAAAACAATTGGCTGAATAGTTCAACGTCGATAAATCAACAATTTCTAAACGCCTACACGCCATGGGAAATATTCAAAAGGAAGGCAAATGGCTTCCATGCTATTGAGTGAAAGTGCAATTGCAAGTCGTTTGAATATTGCCATGTCTTTGCTTACCATACAGAAAAAAGAATTTTTTGTGTATGGTAAGCATGGGTTTTGTGGCGAATTATAATTGGAGATGAAAAGTGGATTTATTTTGATAATCCAAACCGAAAAAATCATGAGTTGATCCAAGACAACCATCAACATCGACGCCATTCGGACGCCAACGAAACATTCACAGTCACAAAGTAATGCTCTGTATTTGGTGGGATATGGAAAGTGTGGTGTACTATGAGCTTCTAAAACCGAATGAAACAGTTACGGGGGGGGGGGGGCGATATCAGCAACAATTGAACAAATTGAATGATGAATTGGTGCAAAAAAGGCCAGCGATAGCCAGCAATAGACGCAAGGTAATTCTTTTGCATGATAATGCTCGTCCACATGTTGCTTCAATCGTTACAAACATTGTTAGAGCTCGAATGGGAAATTCTTCCGCATCCAGCGTACTCTCCAGACCTAGCACCACCTGATTACTATCTATTTCGATCGATGCAACACGCTTTGGTAGGTATATACTTGAATAATTACGAGGATGTGCAAAAACTGGTGTCTGGATTGTTTCGAAAGACAGATCGTTCTATCATTGCGGAACCGCTATGTTGCCAGAAAGATGAGGAAAAATCATAGCTAACGACGGAAAATATTTTGATCGATGTAAATTTAATCATTGCTTTAAAATAAAGATAGAAAAATTAACAAGATAAGACCAGAATTAATTCAACCTCCTAATACATTTTTACATTATATTTTTATATAATTATAATAAGGCAATTTCAAGCTTAGGAATTCTTTATTTTTGGAATTTCCCGTTTAATATTTTTGGGCCGCGAACAACAACTGCAGTCACGAATCCTACTGAATATTTAAGTAAAACTTACCTCTAAACGTATGAAGTAACACAGGATTGAGTTCTTCTAATTTACTCGTGATGCTATCCGTCATGTGCCACGTAAGCACGGCTTCTGCGGCCGATCTAAACTCGCCTGGCAAAGAATTTTGCACATCCATCCCAGGGCCTACGTTGCAGCAGGAATTCGTACGTTTCATTATAAAATTTCCTTGGGGAAAGTATTGCGTCACCTATTCAAAATTCACGTATCATCAGTTCTAGTCTTTTTCAAATCATCGTGTACAGCAAGTAACAACATATTCGCTGCAGTTTTACCAGTTCGCTGAAATTTCCCTCGAAGTCATTGGTGTATAACCAGTGCGCTATCACTGGATCGAGAAATCTGCATTTGGCCGAGATAGCGCAACATCGATACAGCAGTTTATATGTATCTTTGATCGCAAAGCATTTCACATATAAAGCCGCATCGGAAAGCAACTCTTTCAACAGAGTAATTTGTTCTTTGGTGGAGATTTTTGCATCTAGAAGAGTTACAAAATTCAGCTTGTATCAAATTGTAAAAGAGAGACGGTACTCGATGATTGGAAAGGCAGTCGTACGATTAATTTTATTATGCTACAACAATATCGTATGATTCTCACTTCTCTCACCTTGTGTGTTACTGAATGAGATGTAATATGCGATATTACTTTCCCAGGAAATCGCAGCACCGCGAATCTCCTTCCTCCCGTGTATGTAATTTACAGACTTCTTCAATTTTCGTTTTTTCTCCGTGCCGTTGATACAAATCTTCGACCCGATATTATTTGTATTGTCCACGTACATGTCACAATGTAAGGCCAACGCGAAGCTTCGTTTTTTCAATACCTCGCGCTTGAACAGACTGAAAGTCGCCCTGTTGTTCGCAACTTTCACGATGTTCAAGGTTTTCCAATCTATCGTGCCATTCAACAAATCCACATTGCTATCAGGTTGCGGTGCAATCTCTGTATTCGGCTTTATTTTCTCCTTCGAAACGCTTAACTGCGTCCCGTGTCGTTTAACTGTTGAAACTGACTTCGAATCAGCCACCACTTCATCTTCGGAATCATATATGAAGCTGCCTACGCCAAAATTTCGCGGCAAAATTTCCTTCAACTTCAGCGTTACCCTTTTCTTGGCGCTGTCTTCCACTGCGTCACTTGGTATTGCTCCCATGGGGGAATTCACGCGATTGTTTATTTCTTCCGTGCTCTCGACGAGTTTCTGAGAACGTATCTTATGTATTCTCTTCTCCAGCTGTGTCTTCACTCGACTCTTGCTGTTGTTTAAGGGAGACTCGAAGTGCTGCGAAGCGATGATGATGTCCGAATCGGATCCGTTGGAGTCCACGGATATCTTCCGCTGATCCCTAAAGACGATTACGTTCGTCACGGGCGATTGCGTGGTCGTTATATTCAGCAACTTCGACTTTCGTAGCGCTTTCTCCTTAACCGCGACTGCTGTGCGCTTCTTGACGCCCGTGTTATGTAGATCCACCTTGTTATTTTGCGCGCAAGTCTTCGCATTTCTTGAAGCAATGGACGAGCTCGTATTCACAATGTCTTTGATCTTGCCTTGTAATATTTCCCTCTTCGTATTCTCGACAACCTTCTTCGGTAACTCCGCAAAATCGTTCCACGAATCGTCGTCCCACGACAGTATGCTGTTCTTCGATGATAAATGCGCCACGTCTATGGGGGCGTGTACTTTCGTGTTATTCTCATTGCACATTTGCGCATTGCTGCCACTCGGATCTGCAGATTTCTTCTGCAATGCACTCGCGACGTTATACTTGCTCTCGAATGTATTGCAGTCCTCCAGTCCAGATAAATCTATGACATTCTGCTCGAGAATGTCGCACATCTGCGTGTCGAGATTCAAACTGTCGTCAAACAGACTGGGACTTCTCGAACGTGACTTACCACGCGTATTCAGAATAGACATGCTTGTATTTTTTTCCGTCTGATCCTCATCGGTGTCTTCAATTTCATTCGAACTGGAGATTTTTGGCTTCTTGTTAAATATATTAATATCTTCTTCTTTATTCTTCCTTTTCAACTTAATACTGTTATCGATCTCAGAATAATCTTTTATTTCTTCAGAGATGTTCAAACATTCGTCGTTTTCTATCATATCGGGACTACTCATGTCACAAAAATTTGACGCATTTTCGTTGTTTTCCAAGCTTGCGAGTGATTCAGTGGTTCTCTTCTTTTCAGATACATTAATTTCGACAGCTTCTTTGCGTGTGTCGGCGCTCGAAGTATCATCCTTTCGATTCTCGTTACTCGCAAGCTTATCACGTGGCGAATTTTCCGTGATGGATGTTCCTACTTTTGCAGACTTGGAATTATCTGCATCCATTTGGACTTGAGATTGTTCTTGGGTACTGGACGCATCCTTGATATTTCTTGCCTGTGTATTTATTTCGAGAGATCGTTCTTTCTGCTCCCACGGAAGTTGATCGAGTCCCAGCTCGTTCTGCAAACAATCAGTGCCACATTATTTTAAATCGTCATTAATGAGGAGATTGAATTAATTCTGATCTTATTTTGTCAAATTTTTTATCTTTATTTTAAAGAAATGGTTGAATTTATATCAATCAAAATATTTTCCGTCGTTAGCTGTGACTTTTTCCCATCTTTCTGGTAACATGGCAGTTCCGCGACAATAAAACAATCTGTCTTTCGAAACAATCCAATCAGACACCAATTTTTGCACATCCTCGTAATTATTCAAGTGTATACCTGCCAAAGCGTGTTGCATCGATCGAAATAGATAGTAATCAGGTGGTGCTAGGTCTGGAGAGTACGCTGGATGCGGAAGAATTTCCCATTCGAGCTCTAACAATGTTTGTTTAACGATTGAAGCAACATGTGGACGAGCATTATCGTGCAAAAGAATTACCTTGCGTCTATTGCTGGCTATCGCTGGCCTTTTTTGCACCAATTCATCATTCAATTTGTTCAATTGTTGCTGATATCGCCCCCCCCCCCCCGTAACTGTTTCATTCGGTTTTAGAAGCTCATAGTACACCACACTTTCCATATCCCACCAAATACAGAGCATTACTTTGTGACTGTGAATGTTCCGTTTTGGCGTCGATGTTGATGGTTGTCTTGGATCAACTCATGATTTTTTCGGTTTGGATTATCAAAATAAATCCACTTTTCATCTCCAGTTATAATTCGCCACAAAAAATTATTTTTTTCTGTCTGGTAAGCAAAGACATGGCAATATTCAAACGACTTGCAATTGCACTTTCACTCAATAGCATGGAAGCCATTTGCCTTCCTTTTGAATATTTCCCATGGTGCGTAGGCGTTTAGAAATTATTGATTCATTGACGTTGAACTATTTAGCCAATTGTTTTTCCGTTTGAGCGGTGTTTTCATTCAATAATGCTTGCAATTCAGAATCTTCGAATTTGTTTGGTTCACCAGTACGTTCTTTGTCACTCAAATCGAAATCACCACTTTTGAGTCGTAGAAACCAAAATTTACAGTTGGAATACGATGAAGCTTGATCACCATAAGTTGTAACAAGCATTTCACGAGCTTCAGTTGGCGATTTTTCAAATCAAATAAAACAAGTAATGAATATCGAAAATGCAATTTTGTATCCATTTTAGATGCTTATAAACAATAAAATTATCAGTAACAATAGCGTGCAAATTGTCATATGTCATAAAGAAATGTCAAATCTTTCAATGATGCTAGATTTCAACATTCGTACTAACCATTAACCTGTTACTAAAGTCATCTATTGCTAGAGACCAGAACTAATTCAACCTCTTAATAATTATATCAGGAATCACTCTCAGAGTGCGAAAATTGCAAACCTGAACCAACATTCGCGCTTCTTGAACCAACAGAATTGCCGCTTGCTGCGGTGTGAGCCCATCTCTTCCAGTGACAAATACCGTCCTTATTTTATTTCTTTTCTCCGTCTCGAGCGCATATTCTCCTTCGTAATCTTTCTCACTGAACATGAATACAAAGGATCAACTTGTATCAACAAGAGAAAAAGGAGAGATAGGCAGAGAGGGGGAGAAGGAGAATATATAACATAAAATTATGATTTATAATTCACATACATACCTTTCGAAAGGAAGAGCATTGTAAAGTGCGCGTTCAACGTTAAGCTCGTTAGCAACAGCCAAGTCCGCCACACACGTGATCCCTTGTTTATACAGGCTTCTCGCCCGCAAGCCGTTTAACATCGGCAGGCGCAGCAGATCTAACAATTCTCTGCAGACACCGAATTGTAATCTCGTTTGAAATTGACTTATCAACAATTCCATGCAGTCCCAGCGTAACTGTTTGCAAAATTGCGTGACCATGCCTAGAGGAAGATAATCAGAAATTAAACTTCGTCCGATGAATAATTCGAACGGTATCAAATGTCTTGTCATGGTTTATTTACCTGCGTACGTAGCAGCGGACTGCTGTAAAGTTTGCAGCACTCCGCGGCAACAGCCGTACTTCTTGCAGACTATGTTAAGCGGAACCTCGTTCACCAACTCATGCAATGCCAACGCACTGTAGAATCTCTTGTGTATATTCAACTATAGAGCGGAGCATATTAGAAACGATTTAAATAACACGAGATTAAATAATAAATAAGATGAGCATCGAATTTACTTGGTGGTTTTTATGCTCACAGTAGACAGGTATCTTATCTACGATAAACAAACGATGGTTACCGATTTTCCGGGTCTAATGATTCCTCGGATAGCTGACAGCAGGAAGCGTTCTTCGACTCCGACGAGTCTTCCAACTCTGCGCTCGCTTTCGGACATGATATTCCACAACTCGTGAAATGTCATCCAATCGACAGTTTCGATTTGACTGCCGGAGCCGAGCGGTGTTACCAAATATATCACATGCAACTCTGTGTCCAAAACAAAGCATCTTCTAGCCTTTTGTAACTCCTCGAACAGGAATAATCCTTCCCTGGGAGGTACGGAAGCAGCCAAGCACGCCTTTCCCAACGACGTCGCTATCCATCGTGTTTCTTTCTCTGTAGTTTGCAATCTGCTCGATATAACAAGTAGTAAAAACACTTAATTACGTATTTTTAAAAATGTTGAGAGAGAGGGAGAATTAAAATTGCATGCTCACAATAGAAATTCATTGTCCAATAGGAATTTAATCGCTTCACTGGAGAAAGTTTGCACATTAGACTGCTCGCTCAAGCTCAGCAAAGTACAATTGATATATAACTCCAAATCTTCCGAGGTATATAAAACTTCGCTAGCTACGGCTTCCAGGAGCGCTCTTATCAACAACGTAGAATCGTTGAGGCAAGATTCAATCGGGTCTAGAATCGCAGAGAGCAATGACACTGCCGCGTTGCGTTCAGTTGGTTTGCATATCAGTATACTTTCTCCTGAAAAATTGAAATTTCAGGCTGAAACGATGAAAGCAACGGAAGAAAGTCATACGCTACATTCTGTGAATATATTCCTACGCATTGCCTTTACCTGCGCTGTCTTTCCCCATACGGCCGGCACGACCTATCATCTGCTTGTAAGTTAAAGTGTTCAACAAATTAGGACCGAACATGGGCGATCTTATGATTACTCTTCGTGCGGGCAAGTTCACTCCGCTGCTTAATGTCGACGTTGCTACGAGGACTCTCAAAGATCCAGTTCTAAAATAATAATACCGAGCTTGAATTAGTACACGACATGAGAAGTTAGTAAAAAAAAAAGAAAAAATTGGAAGAATCATTACCTGAAGGATCCTTCTATGATATCACGCTCGTCCATCGTGAGCCCAGCATGATGGAAAGCGATGCCGAACGAGATCGTACTTTTCAAAATATTGTCCAAGCCGCTCGGACTGCGTTTCAGTTGCTCCAGAGTTTCGTGAATTAACTCAGGATTGATCTCCTTTTTCAAAATCCCTCCAAATGTACTATTTCCAGAACCTATTGGATGTAAAGGACGTACATAAGATATATATTCTTCGCAGTTACGTTTTGTTATGTTTTACAGGGAGAAAGAGAGGAATATAAAATTATGGAAAACATGTGTGTATAATAAAAAGAGAATCTACGTTTACCCGAGTTTTGATTTTGAACATACCTAACTTGAAGAAAGCTACTGCAACTTGCTGTGCCAATTTTTCACACCATTTCTTCGTAGGACAGAAGATTAACACGCTGTGACCGGCGCTTATTGTCTCGATACAAAGCTGAAGAATATTATCCGCGTCCGCTTCTAATTCTGGTACTATTGCCAATTTTCTAACGAGTCTAAACTTATTGTCATATACATGTGTTCCTATCTGTAAGTAGAAACTGTCTTGAAACTCTTGACCCCTCACTGTAATCATATTGAATCATGAAGCAAGAAATCATATATGTGATCTATTTCTGTCGAGTATTATTGAAATCAATTATTTCCTTGCAACATATTTCCCAGCATGTTTCTGCTCACATAAAAAACTAACTGATTTCAACACACATTGCAAATGTAAATCACACGAGAGTTCTTATTTCTGACACCATTGTATAATATGATTACAGTGAGAGGTCAGGAGCTTTAAACAGTATAAAAATAGAATTTGTATTATTTAGTTTTTTTCAAGAAGTATAAAAATATTCCTAGTATTTTAAACAGCAAACAGTAATAGAAACTTTCTTACTTTGCAATATTCATTTAAAGGAATAGGACGAAATTCAGTTTTATACAATTCAGCATCTAACCATTTGGCTAACAAAGACAAATTCGGCAATGTGGCTGACATGCCGATTAGCTGGATATTGATATCGTCGTTGCTAAAAGAAAAATTCAAATTATTCCGTGAGACACATACAATTATGTTATCGAGCTTACCGAATAGTCATATATTTCAATTTTGTTAAGAGCAGTTCCAGAAGATAGCCACGATTGGCATCACCGAGCAGATGCAATTCATCTATTACTACAGCTCCTAAACTACTTAGATCATTTTCTTCCATCAGACGATTCACCAAAGAATTTGCCTTTTCTATGGTCGCTATTGCAACCTGAGTAGCAGCAAAACCTCCAGGTGGCACCATACCGCCCATAAATCCCTCCACTCTTATTCCACTATCAGACAATAAATCCTGAATACCGAATTCACTTAAGTAAAATTATACAGCCAAAATATTTGTACAACAAAATTAACTCAAGTATGATCTTACTTGAAAGTAATACATTTTTTCCCTAACAACAGAAACAAATGGTAGGATGAAGATTACTTTCTTCTGCCTTTCTAGGACAGTCTTGATCAAAAGAATTTCAGCAACAAGAGTCTTTCCTGCTGAAGTAGGTGCAGAATATACAAGATTCTGTTTCTCCTGTATTATCTTGTGATTCGACAAACACTCCATTTGCCATGCAAACATATTTTCAACTCCACGAGCGATATATTTCTGAAAAATAACAATTATTAAAATCATGCATATGTATGTCAATGTGCACATGTGTATGTATGTATACATGTAATAATCTACTAAATATATCTTAATATAATAATATATCATAATTTAATACCTGAAGAATATTTAGTGGCAAGCCCCATGATGCCAGTTTGCATCGGTCTTGAGTACAAAGAGGCAAAGACAAAATAATCCCTGAACTTTCTTTATCGTATGTACAATTGACAGCTGATGATGATGTAACATAGTTATTACCAATTTTATTTTTTTCAGTATCATCAGTCTTATTTTTCTGAATCTGTTCTATATTAGGCTCATCACTTTTCTCTATGATATTAAAAAGACACTTCTCATTCAAATAAGTTATATTAGCGTTCTTACTGCTTATTTTATGGCAGCTTCTATGTCTCTGGGAAGAGAGATTTTTATCCTCTTTCGAAGAACTTGATGCTAACGACAAATTCTTCTCACTATCAATATTAACAAATGTAACGCTATTTTCAAAATATTTTCCAATATCAGACTCATCTTTTCTTGTTATTTCCTTTTTATTGCTTGCAAAGTGTGACAGTTTTGACTTATTCGTGTCGTTATCTTCGTTCCCGAACTTCGAGAGCGACAAGCTGTGTTTAAAATATTTACCCAATTCGTTATCGCTTATTTCTTGCAGAACTCTGTCTCGGCTTTCTTCTTGCAAAATTCTATGCTTCTTTTCAACATTTAGACAAGCAATCAGAGTATCATCACCGAAAGATTGCATTATTTCACCGCCGAGACGAGTATTTTAACGTTACTCGATCGGGGCGATTTAAATCGCTCCGAAATCAGTTCGTACGCAAGTGATACCATCAGTTCGGAAATATTCTTCCCTATCGGCTAATAATAAGGTCCCTACATTTCTCTGATAACAATTCTAGTAATTGCCTGTTTGATAGCCAATCAGCACATTCACTTTGCGATGAATAAATTCTAAACACAACCAATCCTTCTCCACTCTTTATGATTCATGGATTTAAACAGTCAATGACGGTTCACGGCGGTATTGCATTTTGTATCTGTTGTGGGTTATCCCGTATCGTGAAGAGTATCAATTGTACGGATACATTAATGACAATATTCTTACCATGGACGTAGATTTGCTTAGACCAGGCACAGTGCCGATTTCACCGGACACAATATTATGGTTCGAATTTTTACTAAATCCTTCGTTGCTGCAGAAACATTTATCAAAACCCTTCCCAGGTAAAATCTTTATCAAGTATTTGCATCTTTAATGAGACATTAAGTAACATTATATGCGTTTTGTTCCACTCCTATAGATCCATCACCCACGGACCTGATAATTAAATTTATGACGATTAATTCTGACCAAAAGGAGATTGAGCTCAAAACAATTGATACCGAGTCAAACGATGTAAAGCCTAATGGTGTAAATAAGTGGTCTCACAGGAATTTAGCATTGAAGATACTTTCTTTGAAAGTAGCAGCATATCTCAAATGGGACTTGGATATACTAGAGAAGAAACTACCTCTGCCGATACAATTAACACTATTGCAAGATTTATTTTATATCACATCTGATGTCATGGTAGAGATACCTACAATTCCAGAATTCTTTATAGAGAAAGTCTCCGACCAACTTTTGTTCACATTGGTTTTGTATCATAGATGGCACTTAAGGGCAATTATTTATAGAGCTTTAAGTAACAAACAGCCAAAACAACAATTACTTCATATGTGAGTTCTGTCTTGATATTATAATGTCTTGGTTGGCAATTTTTTATTAATACTTGGAATATTTTTACCAATATGTTATAAATTAGACCAGGCTTTCAAGAATCGACATATGTACCACCAGGCATAGTGGATGACATTATTAGGAAATTAGAAGCACATATACCCAACAGCGTAAGTGCCCTAAACACTATTTTAGAAGCATCCGATATAAAGCCAATGGTTCTCTCTTTTGATACTTTTCAAATGTTGACTGAGGATAGTATAGAAATCAAGCAAAATTGGGAAAACATGTATCCAGTGAATATAGATGAATTTAAATGCCAGGTAGGAAGTTTATAAACTAAATATTACTTTTGTATTAATGTAGAGTAATTTAAGGAATATAGTGTAATTTAAGGAATATAGTGTAATTTAAGGAATATAGTGTAATTTAAGGAATATAGTGTAATTTAAGGAATATAGTGTAATTTAAGGAAATTTTTTTACCCCTTTTTAGATACATTATGATCTTGCGATGTATTATTTATTGAGGGAGGAATATCAAGATGCTAAGTGTCATATCAGACAGGCAAAGGAGCGGTACAGTAAACTAGATTCAACAGTGAAATTAACGTACTGCAAAGTACAAAAGGAATTCTTGGAGGGCGCTTGTCTCGCGTGTGAGGTACCGATAGAAAATATCACTCCTAGTCTCACTCAACGTTTGCAGTCCTCGATCAAGGATCAATATACTGTAAGTATACTTTTGCATATCGAATAGGATCGATGTGTACGCATTTTCGAATAATGTATTCACGCGATATGTGCAAAATCTGCAGAACATATTGCAGATTTTGCAAACAGACAATGTTTTCAGGGAGATACCTCAGGTTTATAGAGATAACTTGGAGTTAGACATACAAGGCGGGTCTGTTAACAGGAAAATTATAGTTGCTCGGGATCTTCTACTGCAAATACAATGCTTGAATCTCGTCAGGAAAATCCTCGATGACAGCATAATCCTGGGTGATTATGTAACTGAAATTAAAGCAGCCGGCTCTAAGGGTTTGGACGTTCTATTTTGGGTATAAATTTTAATTTGTTTCTAAATATTCATGTAGCCGTCAGATTTTCATTATTATGTCATTCTCAGGGAAATCATTTCTCCGAACTTTTAAATGTATTTAAAACTGAATGCTTTCACTCTTCTTATCGTCTCATTTGTGTTTTATTTTTTTAGGCCTTAAATAACGTTATAGAAAAGGCATCGCCTATGGATAAGAAACGAATCTCGCGTTACCTTCTTTATCTTATAAACACTACCGGTATAGAAGGGCTTGCTCTGAAAATACTTAATGATTCCTCCTTCTCGTCATTATTTGATGAGACGGAACTGGCTATCATTAAACAGGCAAGTGTATCCGACGAAATAGAATTACCAAACTTGTTGCTAAATAACGACTGGGGTATATCACCTATACCATATATACGTAAGTAGTTTTTATAATATAATGAAGAAAAAAATGTAAGACATGAGATTTTATATTTAATTAACAAAATGAACTCAAGGGAGCACTATTGGGAAAATCTGTATCTAAAAAGCAGAAACAAATAAGACCATTTTCAAAATAATTTTCTCCTTTACTTCTCTTATATGTTGACTCTGAACTTCCGTTTCCATTGTAATTTGCAGGTAAATTAATCAATTCCACTATAATTTACAGATAACACAAGAATCGAAGTATTTGAACTGGAACAGAAGTTGATAGCGACTTACGACAGTCATGAAATCCGTGAGACGTTGATCCATCTGGATGGTAAACATCGTATGAAACCATTGTGGAACGTTAATGGCTGTTGGGAATTGCCTATTCCATTGCAGAGTGTGGTGATGTCTCTCTCGAGAGGTTTCATGCAGGATTATTCGTATGTTCTGCTCGCAAAGAGTCGAGAATTGGTGATGTTTAAAAATTTCGACGGTGCAATTGAGCTGCTGAAAGTTTTGGATAGTGAGCTGCAGGAGCACATGAAAACTGCAGCAAAATCTCAGGTCTACAAGTTGTGCAAGTTAGTGAGCTGGGAATGCCTACTCGTCGAAATATGGAAGTGTCTTCATACTTGGCCGACGACCAATGTCTGTATGTATGAATGTATTTAGTTGTCCGTTTAATTTCAACACTTTATACGACACAATATGTATGGAAAGTCTTGAAACCCTTATTTTATTTTATTTTTATTCCAAGACCAAGATAATTCGCCCGAAAAGAGATTAATCGGAAATATCTCTGAAAATAACGACAAATTTATAATTCTGGATAATTTATCGTTCTTCAGAATCATTTATTATTTCAGCTGATATGCAAAGTATGGTTGCACGGTGTAAGCAGTGTCTTGGTGCCTTACAAGCGACCGACCAAGTAATCCCGCGACAAGAAATAATAGAGTACTGCACGGTCTTTCTGTTAAACATGGCAGAGTGGGATTATCTCACCAGTTTGGAGAAACGCTGGAGTTACACGGAGTTCGCGGCCGCCGTTAGCAGCGTTTGCCAAGACATCGTCAAGTACAAGGGGACTCGCAAATTTCCGCGAGAGGCATGGGACATGAGTATATATTTTTCCACTTGAAACGAAAGCATCATACCTCACAGTATCCGCGATAATCTTGAGAATTCGACAAACTTGTTTCACGATTAAATTGTTTCACGCCAAACTTCTTGTGAATTATCTCGATTGCTTTACACGATAGGAACTAGACTAAACACTCTCCGTCATAAGCACCAAATATGTGTGTCTTTTCAGTTTTAGCAGCATTTGGTCCTAGCAGAGAACAGACGCAAAAACGCAGCGGTGGCAGCGGTAGCGGTGGCAACAGTGGAAGTTCTGGAAGTAATGCGTCGAGGGATGTTGTCGCCAGTATTACAAGTACTCTTACTCGGTTACGTGAACCTATGGTACTCACTGTGGTGATATCGTTGCTAGCACGTTTACGTAACGTTTTGCGCGACGAATCTAGTCTGGAATTGCATACACAGTATCTTACTCTTTGGCCTGCCGGAGTACCAAAGTATGTGAATTGTAGTATCACTACATCCACCATTGTAGTGTTCCCCATCATTCATTACACAAAGTGAGGCACCTAAAAACAGGCCACCTTTGAAAATATGCAGGTTGGAAAAAAATGTTAAATACAGAAGTTGTAGGGTTTCAAGTGAGATGCATCACACAGCAACACTAGTATGACCTTGAACAGCATCAAGGTTGCAGGCAGGTTGAGAAAATTTTCCTTTTCAAGGTTGAATCTTTTTTTTTAATATTCTAGATAAAAGTTGTTCAAAAATTAATTGGTAGAAGAAAATGATGTAATAAATACGAGGATTTCCATTTTAAAAAATTCAAGGTGACTTCCATAACTTTGATGATGCTATTCAAGATCATACTATTGCTATGTAATGTGTCACTTAAAAACCTACTTCTGTTTAACATTTTTTCCATTTTGCATATTTTCAAAGTTATTCAGGCGGCCTGTTTTAGGTGCCTTATCTTGTACATACATACTATGCAATACACATTATGACATTGAGAGTGAATGCTTTACTACTACTTACAAGTGGTATTCATAATATTTGAATAATATTCACATGAGTTATATATCATTTACAGTGCAAATTCATACAACATCCGATATATCGGGGAAATATTGTTCCAATTGTTAATACAAGCTCTGAAATATTATCCCTGCAATGTGCCATGGCTCAGACTAATGGGCGATCTTAATTTCGGTAAGTTCATGCGTCGCGATGTATCGAATATCATCATTTTAATACTTACATATATAAAAATTCAATGTTATTTAATTTATTTCTTTTAGTTTTGGCGTACTACGAAAGCGCGATGAAATATTATTTAAAGGCCATCATGGTAGCTAGTGATTTGTTTAGCCAACCCATACTACGCACACAGATAGACGATCTTGTTTACAGAAGAATGATCAAGTGCTGCGCTCATTTACAGTGTTATACTCAGGCGGCTATATTGTGTCAGTTTTTAGAAGAGGTAGATTATTCTCTGGCATTTAAAATGGCATCTAGTGATCAAAAGAACTGTGCAACCGCTGATGCCATGGATGCATATTATCACTGTATCTGGGATATTACATTATTAGAGTATCTCATACATCAACATGCAAAGCGCGGGGAGCATCACCGGAAACAACTCGCGGTAAATACATAAATTAAGTAATTAATACGAATATTATACAATTAACCAATCTTAGTTTTCATTTAAGCTTCTAATAAATTTATAAATTTTTCTATACTATGTAAAGTATATATTTCTTAATTTTTACAGATCAAAGTTATTGGTTTGCTAGAATTGAACTCTAATAACAACGAAGAGATCCAAAGAGAAGCGGCGAATATTCGGAAAGCTAAGTTTTTAAGAGCATTAGCGAAGCAATATGTATATTAAAAAGTCGATTTTATACATGTATTACACATATATGTATACTATGCTGGACAAACGTATTGGTATATCGTAATATTTTCTAGATATTTAATTAAAAGCGGATAAACATGTAAGAAGGTAAATATATACGATTTTTTTGAAGCTGTAAAAAAAATTTTATCTCGAAAATTTCACTTTACACTTACATCCAACACTGTATGTATTGTGTGTTTGCAAATGTAAATTTCCCTATTTATAAAATAATGTAAAATAAAATTTATAGTTTCCTAATAATTTTAATTCAACAAAGTTAACGGTTTATTTGATAGTGGATTGAAAAAGAGATAAAACATTTGAGTTATGGAAAAAGCATGAAAGTGAGATGTAGTTCACTGAACAAAAATATGAAAATTTTATGAAAATGGGTATAGAAGGCTAGTAAATAGTAATAGTAATAAATTGAAAAGAAGTAAAGATAAATTAATTGAATGAAGAGGATAATTGTATTTATCACTATAATACACAAAATTTAGGTATAATTTTCTGATTCGACTTTATTTTAAAAAGAATAAGTGATTTTAAAAAATATGAAGTTCCGCGCTACTAGCAATCTGTTCTTTTTAGCTGCATTGCGGAACTAGTACAATAAGTTAGAATGAGACAACTATATTTTTTCTTACTTTAATTTATTGCACCAGTTCAGTAGTGCAGTTAAAAAGAACAAACCATATGTTTCCTCATTTTCCTTAAGGGTCTGCAGGAGCCAGAGACAAATCCAGCGTTGACTTTGGAGGCCTCGTGCGGCGAGGTCGCGAACCAACACCGTGCGCGCGAGCGCAAGAGCAGGAAGGTTGGATCAAGTCAGTTTGACAAGGACGAACAATCGATCGCGCTGTCCTTGTCTTACTCACTCGGGCATTTCGCCGGCCGATACACGGCGAGAAAATGCTTTTAGGCGAGCCAAGTGATGCAGCGCCTTACATGCAATACCATTTTACAAATTAACCTATTTTGTCTAGCTGACGTTATACATCACCGCCAAATTATTATAACATGTTCCTTATATTATTCCCGAGATCCCCACAAAGCCAGATTTTGCAATCCGGCCTTCCAGAATTTATGAAAAATAAATGAGTCCGCCGTACCAAGTATCGTAGCGAATCACAGATTTTGCAGCGAGGCTGTGAAAAATGTATCATAAATAAATAAAGATGTATGAAGCGTCGGAGCGGATCGCATACGGTCGCGGACATAAAGGTTGTCACTTTTTTTTAATGACTTTCGGGACGCATCCCGACTCGAGAAAGATGAGAGCTGCTGCTCCGCCTGTAGAACACGCTTGCCCAGTAACTCACAACGAAAGGCCAGAAATGAAATATACGTGGTATGATATAAATATGTCAACAATCATTGCGTTCAGTGGAGAAAACCGCTCAGCGAGCGATTAGTGACTAAAAAAATACGATTTGAGTTTTGAGAAGACTTTATTTTGGTGCCAGAAACAGGCCTGTATCTCTAACCATTTAGGAGATATCGAAGGTTAAAGTTTTCCGACCTTTCTCCGTTGATATCTCCGCTTCTACTGGATATCTCCGCTTCTACTGGGAGTAGAGAGTCATCATTTACGGGAAAATGTAGGGCTTTGAGAGGACTTTATTTTGGTGCCAGAACCAGGCCTGTATCTCTAACCGTTTAGAAGATATCGAAGGTTAAAGTTTTACAACCTTTCTCTGTTGATATCTCCGCTTCTACTGGGATTAGAGAGTCGTCATTTACGGGAAAATTTAGGGTCTTGAGAGAACTTTATTTTTGTGCCAGAACCAGGCCTGTATCTCTAACCGTTTAGGAAATATCGAAGGTTAAAGTTTTCCAACCTTTCTCCGTTGATATCTCCGCTTCTACTGGGAGTAGAGAGTCGCCATTTACGGTAAAATGTAGGGTTTTGAGAGGACTTTAATTTGGTGCCAGAACCAGGCCTGTATCTCTAACCGTTTAGGAGATATCGAAGATTAAAGTTTTCCAACCTTTCTCCGTTGATATCTCCGCTTCTACTGGGAGTAGAGAGTCGCCATTTACGGCAAAATGTAGGGTTTTGAGAGGACTTTAATTTGGTGCCAGAACCAGGCCTGTATCTCTAACCGTTTAGGAGATATCGAAGGTTAAAGGTTTCCAATCTTTCTCCGTTGATATCTCCGCTTCTACTGGGAGTAGAGAGTCGCCATTTACGGCAAAATGTAGGGTTTTGAGAGGACTTTAATTTGTGGCCAGACCGAGGCCTGTATCTCTAACCGTTTAGGAGATATCGAAGGTTAAAGTTTTCCAGCCTTTCTCCGTCGATATCCAGCCTTCCTCTGCCGATATCTACGCTTCTACTGGGAGTAGAGAGTCGTCCATGTAGTCGAAAATGTAGGGTTTTGAGAGGACTTTAATTTGGTGCCAGACCGAGGCCTGTATCTCTAACCGTTTAGGAGATATCGAAGGTTAAAGTTTTCCAGCCTTTCTCCGTCGATATCCAGCCTTCCTCCGTCGACATCTCCGCTTCTACTGGGAGTAGAGAGTCGTCCATGTAGTCGAAAATGTAGGGTTTTGAGAGGACTTTAATTTGGTGCCAGAACCAGGCCTGTATCTCTAACCGTTTAGGATATATCGAAGGTTAAAGTTTTCCAACCTTTCTCCGTTGATATCTCCGCTTCTACTGGGAGTAGAGAGTCGCCATTTACGGCAAAATGTAGGGTTTTGAGAGGACTTTAATTTGGTGCCAGAACCAGGCCTGTATCTCTAACCGTTTAGGAGATATCGAAGATTAAAGTTTTCCAACCTTTCTCCGTTGATATCTCCGCTTCTACTGGGAGTAGAGAGTCGCCATTTACGGCAAAATGTAGGGTTTTGAGAGGACTTTAATTTGGTGCCAGAACCAGGCCTGTATCTCTAACCGTTTAGGAGATATCGAAGGTTAAAGGTTTCCAATCTTTCTCCGTTGATATCTCCGCTTCTACTGGGAGTAGAGAGTCGCCATTTACGGCAAAATGTAGGGTTTTGAGAGGACTTTAATTTGTGGCCAGACCGAGGCCTGTATCTCTAACCGTTTAGGAGATATCGAAGGTTAAAGTTTTCCAGCCTTTCTCCGTCGATATCCAGCCTTCCTCTGCCGATATCTACGCTTCTACTGGGAGTAGAGAGTCGTCCATGTAGTCGAAAATGTAGGGTTTTGAGAGGACTTTAATTTGGTGCCAGACCGAGGCCTGTATCTCTAACCGTTTAGGAGATATCGAAGGTTAAAGTTTTCCAGCCTTTCTCCGTCGATATCCAGCCTTCCTCCGTCGACATCTCCGCTTCTACTGGGAGTAGAGAGTCGTCCATGTAGTCGAAAATGTAGGGTTTTGAGAGGACTTTAATTTGGTGCCAGAACCAGGCCTGTATCTCTAACCGTTTAGGATATATCGAAGGTTAAAGTTTTCCAACCTTTCTCCGTTGATATCTCCGCTTCTACTGGGAGTAGAGAGTCGCCATTTACGGCAAAATGTAGGGTTTTGAGAGGACTTTAATTTGGTGCCAGAACCAGGCCTGTATCTCTAACCGTTTAGGAGATATCGAAGGTTAAAGTTTTCCAGCCTTTCTCCGTCGATATCCAGCCTTCCTCCGTCGATATCTCCGCTTCTACTGGGAGTAGAGAGTCGCCATTTACGGCAAAATGTAGGGTTTTGAGAGGACTTTAATTTGGTGCCAGAACCAGGCCTGTATCTCTAATCGTTTAGGAGATATCGAAGGTTAAAGTTTTCCAACCTTTCTCCGTTGATATCTCCGTTTCTACTGGAAGTAGAGATTCGTCAATGTAGTCGAAAATGTAGGGTTTTGAGAGGACTTTATTTTGGTGTCAGAACCAGGCCTATATCTCTAACCGTTTAAGAGATATCGAAGGTTAAAGTTTTCCAACTTTTCTCCCTTGATATCTGCGCTTCTACTGGGAGTTGACAGTCGTCATTTACGGGAAAATGTACGGTTTTGAGAGGGCTATATTTTGGTGCAAGAAACAGGCCTGTATCTCTAGCCGTTTAGAAGATATCAAAGGTTAAAATTTTCCAATCTTTTGCCGTTGATATCTCCGCTTCTACTGGTAATTGAGAGTGGAAATTTATGGTAAGAATAAGGTTGGTATAGGACTACATTGTGGCAAGAGCGCGTTCCTGTATCCTGAACCGTTTATGAGATATAGTAAGTCAAAATGTTTAACTTTTGATGTTAATATCTCCGTTTCTACTGTGAATTGAAAGTCGAGTTTTGTGGTCAAAGTAGGGTTGATATAGAACTATATTGCAAAAGAGCGTTCTTGTATCTTGAGACCTTTAGGAGATATCGAAGGTTAAATATGCTATCGATGAGGTTCGCTTATAACTTCCATTCATCTCAAGAGCGCTTCTCGGGAACATTCCGTTCGATAGGTTAGTCCGCGATAAAAAGTTTCTTGGTCTCTGATCAAAAATCTCACGATCTGGTAACGCTGGACTAAACTGATAGGGTAAGATCACAAGCTTTTGCATAACGCATAATACATAACGCATAAGAGAATAAACCAATTAGTTTTCATTTCCCTCCTCAGGATAAAAATGAAGAACTCTGATTGGTTGATTCTCTTATACGTTGTGTATTATGCGTTATGCAGAAGTCTGTGCTCTGGCCCATAACTGGTCTCTTTAACACATGCTCTAAAAGTACGTATTAAAATTTCGCATATGCGTATTGTAAGGAATGTAACTGCACAAGCATGAAAATATTAATATTTATTCAGAAAATATTAATATTTATTCAATATTTAATATTTCCTTTTACAATGTTATATTCAACGACACATTCAATGTTCATTCAATATATAGAGTACTAACAGGATCTTACAATGCGCATGTACGCACGATTTTGTTTTATACAAGGGTCATTTTTATACACTAATGAAAATTTTCTAATTTTTATATACTAATGGAAAACTAATGGAATTTTTCAACCTAGCTACATAGAGGTCTTTGTTACTGACGATCTTGGGTTCCGACAAGTGTCCGCAAGATGGGTTCCTCGTCTTTTCACCGAAGATCAGAAACAGCAACGACTCGAGGCCTGCTGTCAGCGAATGAAAATATTTCATTTCGTGTCTTGCAACCTTACAGCCTTAAGCTAAAGCTAAGACTCCATGCATGCGGTGAGCTCCGGCAAACGGCTGCGGTGACCAATCAGAAGACAGACGCATGCCGGAGCTTGCCGCAACCGGACTTGCGCCTCCCTCCTGATTGGTCATCGCAGCATTTGCCGCAGCTCACCGCATGCATGGAGTCTTAGCTTTACTCTTACAGCTAATGTAGACGAGCCTTTACTTCTTACGCTTAGAACCTTATTCTTGCAGCCATTGTAGATGGGCCTTAATATTATAACTCCTACTTAAGGCCATCACATATAGAAAAATTTTAACCGTAATCGTAAGGTTGGAAGAAAACTGACCAATCACAGTCGATTATTATAATGTCACAAGAGAAAGGATCGACTGTGATTGGTCAGTTTTCTTACAACCTTACGATTACGGTTAAAATTTTTCTATGTGTGATGGCCTTTAAGGTGAGTTGCGTTTACACATTTACGCTTATCTATTTGAAATAACTTAATAACTTTCGAGTGGGTCAAGGATTTCCATTAGTACCAATATAAAAGGCCGAAAAATGAAATAATTGTGATTGTAGTATGAATATAAAAGAATTAGAATATGAAAAGAATAGTATGTAAATAAATCAACAAATAAAGTGAACTTTTAGGTTATATTATGAATTTGAAAATTATAAAATATGTATATATCAATACAGTAAAATTTATATAATAAAATATAATATTTAACTAAAAATGAAATTAAAATTTTAGGTTATCAATTTTGGAAAAAATTAATCATAGAAAATATGGAAAGCGTACGCTCGTTTGTTGCTATATATTTGAAAATAGTAGAAAATATGACGATGCAATATATACTATATGTACGAAATATTTTGATTAAACGGCGAAAGCATCAGAAAGAAATTATATTACAACATTTGTTGAATTTAACACCACCAAATCATTTGCTTGATCTCGGACCCGTATTACAATTTTCACGACATAAATCAATTTTACAATCAAGTTAAGATGTTCAATTTTTATATTGGTATTATTATCATATTTACACTGCGTCCGTTTACACGTCTTCCTTACGTCGATGTAGAAACTCTAAGCCTCTTCACCAAATGACTTTGAGTTACTACATCAATGTAATAACTTCGTCGTAAAGGAGTGTTTACACGGCATCTAACGTCAGTAGTTATAACATCGATGTTAAGGTCATTCTACAATACGTGTCGTAAGTTGTAAGCCGTAAGAATTGACCAATTATAGCCGATTATTTTTGTAATAATCGACTATGATTCACCAATTCTTACGGCTTACAACTTATGACACGTATTGTAGAATGACCTTTAAGGCTCGTCTACATTAGCTGTAAGAGTAAGGCTGTAAGGCTGTAACGTAAGCTGTCAGCGAATGAAAATATTTCATTTCGTGTCTTGCAACCTTACAGCCTTACTCTTACAGCTAATGTAGACGAGCCTTTATAACTTTGGCATAAATAGGGCTGTGTAAACGTAGTCAAACTAGCGACGTGCTATGAGCGATATCTAAAGGTCCATCTACGATAGCTGCAAGAATAAGATTCTAAGCGTAAGCAGTAAGAAATAGACCGACCACAATCGATTATTATAAGAATAATTCCTGATGGCATGCGAGTGAGATGCGTATGCAAAAATGTACAGTTTACGTTATATCAGAGAGAAACCTGAGAGCGGCCAACATGACATTTTCTGCGACATCGACTTTCCGCACTGGGAAAGAACGCCATCTGTATCCATTTTGAGAGGACAACTACGATGCTACATCCACTTTCAGATCTCGGAGGTAAAATCTGCATGTGGTGAAAATCCGTGCTACATCCATTTTCAGGTGGTTTATGTCCGTACTGCAACCACAGTTGCCATCTCTACACCAGACTATGCCTGGCGGTCTAAAAAGAGTGGGGGAGAGGGGGGAGAAGCAGAAAAAATAAAAGCACGTATTAAATGTTAAATCTTCGAATACATGTTGCCGTATCAAAGTCTCCTCTATAATAAACGATTTGACATGTCTGGAGACGCATGATGTATCGCATGATGCTCGCATCCCGTTCCCTTCGTCCTGCTTCTCAATTCAGCATCCCATCCGCTTCGGACATTCGTTCGTGGCACTGACAGTGGCCGTCGGTGAACATTCGATCCGCTCGGAGGAGCACGTGTTAATTAACGCGACGAGACTCCGATTATAAATATCTCGCGAGTCGACGAAATATTTGAACTTTAAAAAAATACATCAAAGAAAATCACGTTGATGTTGCCATGAATGAAATCTCACCCTGGTATATATTTTTTAATTTTCGAAATAAAAAAAGCCAAACGAATGCAATTAAATGTTATTTATCATCATTGAATATTAGATGAAAAGTAGAAAAGTTATTCTCCGCAGCGGATAATCTCCCTGTATAAAATGTCGAACTGAAACATATTAAAAAGTATTGACATTTTGAATATTGACATCTGAATTCTGCTTTCTGATCCGAAGAAAGGGACTAAAAAGTATTAGTTCTCACTAAATTTCACCGCGCTAAATGCGAGATGGCAGTGGTGAATGCTTCGCATTAAAAAGGATTCAATTCATTTCAAATATGCCTGGTATTCAATCGCAATCGATAATTTTCAAATACGAACTTTCGTATTGAAAAGTATTCGCTTCTTCTCCTAATTGTTTTCGGATTTAGAGGCATACAAGATTTTCATGTTCTATTCTTCGTCGCATTGAAAAGTATTGGCTCGCGATCCAATCTGAGATTTCCGCAAAGCAGAATTCACGACAAAATCTCATGAATGCGAAACAATACTTTTAAATACGACATTTTATACAGGACTAACAATTAATAAGAACGAGACAAAACTTGCATAGGATGAAATTCCTCTCTTTAATGCTTTTTAATTTACCATGATCTTTAATTATTCTCCGAAAACGGTGTCACAACAACTTTGACACTCTGTACAATTAGTTGCTAACACATTTTCTAATCGTACACATTCCTCTTTAATTAACATAAAGCTAACAAATGTCCGATGCTTCGACAGAGTAATTTTCTTTATTTTCAGTAATCAATAAATAGAGTGCATCAATGTCGTATACAGTTGAAAGGCCTAGCAGTCCCTTCGTCGTTTCGGAACCTCCGAGAAAAGAAGAGACGCCCAAAGGCAAGTCTGTCTTGCTTCAACCGCCGCCGAGGCCCGTAATATTTATATCGCGCCGATTGTGTTGATCGGCTCGCGAGCGACGACACTTTTTGCCCTTCGTATTATAATACTCGCGCACCTCGTGTATTCGACTTTATTCAATCAACAGCAGCCGTGCGCGACGCGCTCATCACTTCCGTCTCGTGTAATTGAAAGAAATGTATCTCGTCGGTCCTCAAGATACTCAATCGGCACCGCGTCGGCATCGCGTTGATTAACCACACGGTCGAATCGCGAGTACCGACATTAGAAGCGTGGGCGAATGAAATCCGAAGGACTCCAGCAGCCGGGAAGCAGGACGCCGGCAGCAATACGTCACGTTTCCAGGTATGTGGAATTATTTATTATGCGGGAGGTCCCCGATAACGAGAGCGGACGTTTGACGAATTTTCCGGGTATAAGAAGTCGGAATTTCGCGCTCGGCATTCACAATCCGTCATCATTCGACTAGTAATCATGACTTTATGAATCTGCAATTACTCTCGTCAATCTCTGTCTGTCTAATTATTTATTGCATTGTTGTGTACAAGAGGTATTGATCCAGACAGAGACAGATAACGGTCCACAAACGCGGATTTCTAATTCATCATGTTCTCAATCAAACATTCTGAATAATTCTCAACTGAGTATACCGGTCTTGTGTAGAATATTCAACGTCATACCGCTTCTTAGACTGCGACCTTTTTTGTTTTCGGTCAGCGCTTCTTTCAAGTCTGTTTACTCTCGTTACGGGATCTAAATTTAAATGTCCATTCGTAAAAGAGTATTTTCGAGAACACACAACTGTTGTCTCTGCTTCTTGTTGTCATTTGTTTTCGTCAGCTCTTTCAAGAGCTCCTATCTAGACATTTAATGTCAATGAAGAAAAAAAATCCGAAGTCAATAAAAAATCGGTGCACATACCTTTTAGTTCACGAGTGTACGCTATTACGATTGTAGCACGGTCATAAACCGCCTGAAAATGGATGTAGTACGGACTGCCAGTACATGTAGATTTTACCACCAAAACCTAAAAGTAGATATAGCATCGTTGTCCCCTTCTCAAAATGGATGTAGATGGCGCCCTTTCACTGTACGCAAAGTCGGTGTCGCCGAAAACGCCGTGTTGGCCGCTCTCATGTTCCTGTCTGTTTACATATAATATAGATTTTCGCATACGCATCTCAATCGCACGCCGTTAGGAATCGAGTCCCAGCAGTGCAGCTAAAAAGAACAGACCAAATAATTGTCATAAATCTAGTGAGATAACTAGTGATATTTTATCGCATGACTATTGGCCATAAAACTACACCTCCCGCCCAAATCTGGAGATCTTTGGCGGTTATCAACTTGCATGTTTTACAAATGTCGCTCTGCCAACAAATCGGTCGAATGTTTTCGTTGTGTTTGTCGGAAGAGGATTCGCGTTTTCTTATTTTGTCTTTAAATAACGTTGATGCTAACATGTTTGCCTGATTTCCTGCTGCATCATGTACATCAAACAAGTATGGGGAACAAAATCATATTACAACCTTCTCTGTCAATGTTCGATGTGCTTCATTTCATTTCTCGATGGACGCTCATATTTCTCATATCCCGCATTTCGAACATTTTTAATAAAAACAATATACTAAATATTAAAAAATATATACCGAAATTGACATTCAAAACAAAGTTATCTCCCGAAATTCAAAAAATCTCATTTAGCTTAATATTTATTTCAAGTCTCCATTCGTCAGTTAATTCTTTAATTAAGCATATTAATTTGATATCTAAGTTAAAACACATAAAAATCTGTTGTGTTACATTTTTTACAATGTTAAATTGCTCTAAAAATTCTCAGAAATTTATAAAGCTTTTTTGTATAATAATTGCATAAATACTAATTAGGTTATATGATATAAATGAAGAAAACAGTATTTTAAGGTCATTATTTCTTATTGCCTTTGTTTAAAAAGAAATCAGAAAAAATTGTAATATTGAAATACCTATATGACCAGCTTGAAAAGTAAATATGATTTATAACTTACATCTCATAATCCAAAAAATAGATCTATGATAAAAATAAATATGGGATTGATCTTATAAATCGATGATTTATGTTAAAACAGGTGATTATTCAAGGGTTTAAATCTTATCGTGAACAAACAGTTGTTGAGCCTTTTGATCCAAGACATAATGTAGTAGGTATGTATTTAAACATTTCAGTGAAATACTATATATACAAAGTTAAGCTTTATTTATATAAATATATATCATATAATTAAATATTTTATTATAAGTTGGCAGAAACGGTTCTGGCAAGAGCAATTTCTTTTATGCCATCCAATTTGTTCTAAGTGATGAATTCTCTCATCTTAGACCGGAGCAAAGGCAAGCACTGTTGCATGAAGGAACAGGACCTCGTGTTATATCTGCCCATGTAGAAATTATATTTGACAATTCTGATGGCAGATTACCAGTAAGCTGTTATTTTAATTAAAATTACTATTGAGGCATTGTATTACATGAGTATATTATTATAATATTCATTATGTGTCAATTGTATCATTATGTATCATTATGTGACTACTGATATCTACTGAGCTATTGGAATATATATTGGAATATACTTGTATGTTATAAAATATTTTCTTCAGATTGATAAAGATGAAGTATACTTAAGAAGGGTGATTGGTTCCAAGAAAGATCAATATTTTCTGAACAAGAAAATAGTGACAAGGAATGATGTAATGAATTTATTGGAGTCGGCAGGATTTTCCAGGTCTAATCCCTATTATATTGTGAAGCAAGGAAAGGTTTGTCAATGGAACATTTATAGTTTCCTATAACAATTACATATAGTTATTATATATAGTTTATAATATAGTTCTTACTGAATAGAATGCTTTTGCTTATAGATAAATCAAATGGCAACAGCACCAGATTCTCAGAGATTGAAATTACTGAGAGAAGTAGCAGGTACTAGGGTATATGATGATAGAAGAGAAGAATCAAAATCAATCTTGAAAGAGACAGAAGGGAAATTAGAAAAAATTGAGGACTTTCTGCGAACGATAGGTAAGCAAAAGTTTGTGCTAGAAACAATAATTGAGCACAAACGAAACATAAAGGACAACTTTCATTTTATTACAGAGGAACGCTTGAAGACACTCGAGGAAGAGAAGGAAGAGCTGAAAGAATACCAACGCTGGGACAAACAACGCCGTTGTTTAGAGTATACAATTCATGAGCGCGAACTCAAAGAGAACAAGAGAAAATTGGAGGAACTTGAAGAGTCCAGAGCGAACAGCGGAGCAGAGCAAGCGAGGCTGGGGGCAGAAGCAAAAACTGCACAAGAAATGGTGCGTGCAGCTACGAAGCGCTTAAAGGAAGCGAAGAAGGAGGTGCAAAGCGCCAAGGAAGAAAGAGATACTCTTAGGTATATTTTATTCTTAAATATTTTTAGAATCTTTAAGCAATATGCTTAAACGTTTATAATTTACAGTGCAGAGCAGCAACAATTGTTAAAAGAAAAGACCAAGTTGACTTTAACTATCAACGATTTATTAGAGGAAGTGAAAGGTGATAATGATAGTAGAAAACGCGCTCAACAGGAATTGGAGAAGCTAAAAGGCAATATCGCTCTTCGAGAAGATGAGCTAAAGTCAATTAAGCCAGAGGTGAGGGAATACTCAGATATTCGATACATATCTAAACTTTCGAATTCTAGACATATTAAAATAAGAGATATTCGGTTGCAGTACGAACGAATGAAACGCGTTGAAGAGGAATGCACGCGAGAATTACAATTGAAGGAGCAGAAACGCAAAGAGTTATATGCTAAACAAGGCCGTGGTAGTCAATTTACCACCAAGGTAAAAATTTTAAACATATACAGTTGTACAATGTTGATTGATATTTTCATTAAAAACAGGCATAAACAACTTTCGATCAAATATCTCAAAGTGCCCTGTTTATTTCAGGATGAAAGAGATAAATGGATACAGAATGAACTGCGGCAACTTACCAAGCAGATAAAGGATAAAGAGGAACATCAAAAAAAGATTAGCGAAGATCTCAAACGCGATGCAGAAAAACAGGTGGCCTTGGAGAAGAAGATAGGCGATCATACACGCGAGATGGAACGACAACGTACATCGATAGACGACCATAACAAGCAATATTACGATCTCACCAAATCGAAGGACCAATGTCAAGCAAATCGAAAAGAACAGTAATTATTTTTTATTATCTCGTTAAGTTTCCGGAATTATTTGTAGTAAGCATAATAATTGTGTCATATTGATATACTCACTTTTTTTTATTCAAAATTTCATGTTTAAATATAAATAATTTTTTTATATGAACCAGTTCTCTAGTTGAAGTGTTTCGCTACAAAATTTTAGAGGTATCTGAAATTGAATAAACTATGCACGAGAAAAATACCAATCAGTTTTAAAATTCTGATTAAAACGCTGTACATACAAACTTATAGATATCGGCAAGAGAGTGTATTGCAACTGAATTTATCCGGTCTAAAGGAGGATTTGGCAAAAGCGGATCAGAGTTTGAGATCCATGGCTGGTAAACCTATTCTGAATGGTAGAGACAGTGTACGTAAAGTATTGGACACTTTCCGGTAAGACTTATTTAGATATCTCTTTAAGATATAATTAATTGTAATTAATTGTATATAATTAGTAGTTGTGTTTTCAATTCCTCAGTACACGGAAAGATATGGCTCATGAAGTGAGTAGTTATTACGGGCCTGTAATCGAGAATTTCAACTGCGACAAGAGTGTTTACATGGCGGTAGAGGTAACAGCTGGAAATCGATTGTTCCATCACATTGTAGAGACCGATAAGTTCGGTACGAAAATTTTGAAAGAAATGAACAATCAGCGTTTGCCGGGTGAGGTAACCTTTATGCCTCTGAATAGACTTCACGTGAAGAATATCGATTACCCGCAAACCTCCGACGCCATACCTATGATATCCAAACTAAATTATGATCCTAAATATGATAAGGCGCTAAGGTAAGGTTTCATCTCTTACGATTCTTTTTCCACACAACACAGACACAGATTGATATTTCTATGTTCATTTCAGATATATATTCGGGAAAACTTTAATTTGTCGTAATCTGGAAGCGGCAACAAGTCTAGCCCGAACGTCTGGTTTGGATTGCGTTACATTAGAGGGAGATCAAGTTTCATCCAAAGGCTCCTTAACTGGTGGATATTTCAATACACTTAAGTCGCGCCTTGAGATACAGAAGACAAGATCGGAATTAATGTCTCAGATTTCTACCCTCGAGACTCAATTAACGACGCTCAAAGAGGAGATCAGGAAGGCGGACCAAAATATTAGTTCTTACGTTAGCGAAATGCAGAGAACCGAAACTAGAAATAGTAAAGCTAAGTAAGTGATTTAATGACATTTCTTGAGTTTCAATTATCATTTGTAATAGTACAATTGTATATGTTTGAAGTTATATCGGGGCATTTGTTAATTAGTGATCTGTTTTTGACAGGGATATATATGACAAGATGAAGGCAGAAATACGTCTTATGAAGGAGGAGTTGAGCGCGATAGAAAGGTACCGGACGCCAAAAGAGAGAAGCCTCGCACAGTGCACGTCTAGTTTAGAAGCAATGCGTGCGACTAAAGACGGTCTAGAGAGCGAACTGCATCAAGAACTTATGGCACAATTATCCGTCGCAGATCAGCATCAGGTGTGTAGATAAAGTGAGGCATCTAAAACAGGCCATCTGAATAACTTTGGAGATATGCAAGAGAGATGGGAAAAAATGTTAAATACAGAAGTTGTAGGGTTTCAAGTGATGCATCACATAACAATACTAGTATGACCTTGAACAAAGTCAAGGTTATCAGAAAGTCATCTTAAATTTTTTTAATGAAAATCTCCATTTTTTATTAGTGCATGATACGTACTGAGGTCAATATTTTCCTTTCTTTTTACTCTTGAGCTGATTTTAAGAAAACTAATGAATTTGGTCTAAGAACTCGTTGAAACTTTTATTCGTTGCTGATAACGATGCTCGTGCAGGTTGATACTTTGAATGATGACATCCGACGTTTGACGAAGGAGAATAAGGAAGCATTCGCAAAGCGAATGCAGTTGGAAGCGGAGAAGAATAAGTTGGAAAATTTATTGACAAACAATTTGGTGAGGAGGAAAGACGAGCTTGTTCAAGCTTTGCAAGAGATATCGGTCGAAGATCGGCAACGACAGCTCGACTCATCAAAGATTCAACTGGCGGATATAGAGAAAAGATTAGTAAAAGTAAACGAGGACTTTAAATCGCAGAATGAGAAAGTAACAAGTGCAATGAAAAAAGTAAGCAAGTCACTTGCTAATATCGCGCAATATTAGTTTGCGTATTTTCACATGTTTTCCAATTATCCTTTCGTAATTTGTGTTTAGCAAAAAGCAGAATCCGCTGACGTCGAAAAGTGGAAGCTGAAGGAAAAAGAAGCGCAGGAAAAGATAGAGGCCGACGCGAAGGATTTGGAGAAATTGGCGAGCAAATTAAATATTCTGCAACAAAAGATAGTGGAATGTACGCAGAAAATTACCGAACTCGGCGCGCTGCCTAGTCATGAGGCTTACTCTAAGTTCAGTACAATGACCACGAAGCAGCTCTTTAGGGAGATGGAGAAAGCGAATAATCACCTGAAAAAATACAGGTACATATCTTCAGTAAAGTGACTGCATTCGACAGAAATATGACTGCAAAGGATTATATATTTTTCTTACATCGAAGTATTTTAAAAATTATATTTTTTGCATCACAAGCTTCTTCATCGCATTTACTTATTTCTAGCCATGTAAATAAGAAAGCCTTGGATCAGTTCATGTCGTTCAGCGACCAAAAGGAGAAATTGGTGAAACGGAAAGAGGAATTAGATAGAGGCGACGAGAAAATAAAAGAACTCATGTCAGTGCTTGAGCAACGCAAATGCGAGGCGATACAATTTACATTTAAACAAGTATGTAATTAATTTAAGTAAAAGAAAAAAGTTTTTATACATTATATAAAAGTGTGTTGGATCTCAACTTACTTTTTACATTCGTCTTGAAACACGTTGAAAAATTCTTTATAGCAATTTTATCGGGGAACATTTCTTTTTTTAAGGTGAGCAAGTATTTCAGCGATGTATTTAATAAGCTTGTACCTTCGGGACACGCACAATTGGTGATGAAGACTGCGGACGGCGATGAAGAGGACGACGGAACAGCCGAGCCGGCCGATTCTGACAGGTTTATTGGCGTTGGTAAGTTGATCAATGTTTTATTTGTGCATATTCTAAAAGCTTATGATAAACGTTAATGAACGTAATTATCACTTTTAGGCATAAGAGTGTCGTTCACGGGACATAGAGCTGAAATGCGAGAAATGAACCAATTATCCGGTGGGCAGAAATCGCTCGTAGCGTTGGCACTGATATTCGCAATTCAGAAGTGCGATCCTGCGCCGTTTTATTTGTTTGATGAGATCGATCAGGCCTTGGACGCACAACATAGGAAAGCAGTGGCGGACATGATCCATGAATTGAGTTCGGATGCCCAGTTCATCACTACAACATTCAGGTAATATGATAGTCTCGCTAAGGTTCATTAGGAAGTCACTTAAACATTATCGTTTTACTAATATTAACTTGATGATTTCGTTCAATTTGACTTTCATGTTAGTGCCGAGTCCTTCGTGGATTTGCTTCAGACTTCCTGAACATCTCAGTTTTGTTCTTCGGGAAGAGGAGCAACCTGAAAAATTTTAGATTGCTTTTCTCCTTGAAATAAATCTACGAACGATGCGGCATTAACTCGCAAACCAAGCTGAGCAGCTCATCACGAAAGCTTGAAATATAATGTTGACTTTGTTGAAATCGTCAATTGCGTGAATTCTCTTGAAAATTGCAATATGAAGAATGATAAATAAAGAATGATCTGATAATGTGTAATTTGTTTTACAGACCCGAGTTACTGCATCACGCGAATAAATTTTACGGAGTAAAGTTCAGAAACAAAGTTTCGCACGTTGAATGCGTGACGCGAGAAGAAGCGGCCGATTTCGTTGAGGACGATACAACGCACGGTTAAAAAAGGAAATATTTTATTTATATAGCGTTTACTATCTTTTTTTCTTTTAAACATGGAGTGATAATTGGGACAACTTTGTTATCACCTCATCACAGTCATCTGACGATTTTCACTATAAATTTTCTAAAAATATATCGGGAATCACAAGAAGAGAGGAAAGAGAAGGAAATTTTTGTTTGACATATTCGGTACCATAGATACTCTATTCCTTTGCACAGATAGATCATTGTAGTTTTGTAACATGCCAAAGAATCATGTTACGTTATATATTTCACGCAAAGGAAGAAAATGTAACATGATTTTGATAATATTTAACCTACGAAAAATCGATATCGATGTTCATATTATAAATACATCACGGAACAACAATATGATACAAATGTAATTTGGAGTTGAATCGTTATTTTTTATATTATATATACTTTATAGGAATCTATATAAAAACATACAAGAGGCACGATATTTTCTACTCACAAGTAGAAAGTGTGTGAACGTTATATTTATGTATTTTAGAAACGCTGCATTGTCCTCTTATTTTTGTATACCTATAGACTTATATTTGTGTTGCATCTTTCACATAAATTGTGAATAAGATATAAATACGCGATGGATTTTATTTCATGCGATTCAACCGTCGCAATAATATAAAATTATTTGTGTAATCGTTCGTATTTTATGCATTAATCCTGATTCACAATAAATTTAGTAAGTCTTCAGCCTTTTGCTGTAAGCAAAACTGTGACTTAATTTTCAGCTAAGTGTTTTTCACTATTATTTAAAATCGTAATCCTTAAGCTTTCAGCGAACTCGTCAGATTTTAGTTATTAGGACGACATTTATTTCCTGCTAGAAATTATAAAATTTCTAAGCAAACAGCTAAAGGCTTACTTACCTTTTGTAGACCAGACTTTATGCAAAAATATGCATAATTAAGCATGGAACGCAAGCAAATGATTTTATCGACCACGCACAGGGTTAGGCATAATAAAATGCATCTAAAACATCTAGTTTGGAAAAAAAATTTATACCTTTTTTGGTGTGTACGGTTTAAGATATATGTTAGTTACAATACACATGTAGATCATTGAACTTATTCATTTCTCATGACAATTATTTACATTGTTATGTATGAGATCGAAAATATGAAAATATTGCATTGAGAGTTTTGAAACACTGCCAAAATTATTAGACCGAAAATTTTCACATACAAACTCAATCAGATTTGGAAACATTGTGCTACTTTTCCTTGCGTTGCAACGTCAAACTATCGTGCATATTCGTCACAACAGACTCTATCAGCTCCGAAATCACCACGCCGTTAATATCGATGAAATTTGCAACGGACTTTGTTACAGTAGTTTCATTAATGTTGCCTGATGATACGCTTCTAACTGATAAAACCAGATTATACTTGTCATCGTATTTTTTCAAATAGGAGCTAGCTTCCCAGACTAAGTCAGGATTGAAGCCTGCTAGATCTCTGAAATCCAGAAAGATCATATTGATATATCTTTATATTCCTTTTCTTTAAATTATATGTTGTGTAAATAAATATCCAAGGATTATAAACTCACCTTTGAATTGCAACCACAAATATACCCTTTTCTTTATATGTCGTATACAGTGTCAAAAGTCCCATTAAGATAAAGTATAAAGAAACACAGATAACTAGAACAGGCTTAGAAACAGGGAATGGATATAAGTAATCACACAACAATGCTACAATAGCTATTGTAACTGCAATTCCACAGAGCGCTAGCCTTCCATCAAGCAGAGAGAAATTTTCAATATAATTATATTTCTTTGTCAGTACATCCTTAACTGCATCATCCAAGGCATTCTTCACGGCTGCTCCATCCCATTTATTGATTTTTACAACCTATAAAATATTATTTATTTCATTCAAATAAAGAAAAATATTTCCTTGTTAATCTTTAAACAACAGAAAATCGTAAACATATATCTAAGGTATTATTAAAAGAGAAATTATACAACTAGATTTCTGTGAACATGATTGCTGACAACGAAAGCCGACTTCAGTTCGGAATAGCATATGTGGCAATATGATTGATGTAATGTTGTCATGTAATTGACGAGCGTGCAAATAATGCACACTTTAATGCAACAAGTATTTTTATTATAATGTATATATGTTTAATAAAATAATATAATTCTTATTTAGTTTTAGTTACAAGTGAGAATAAACTTACGGAATTCTTCACTGCACCCATCTCGACCATAACCTGATAACAAAACACGTATTCCTTTTCACAATACACGTCAAATTATCGAGCCTACCAACATAACTTCATATCTTTCATATCACAGACTTCTATAGTATAACTAGACTGCTAACTCCGACTCAATACATGACCCCGAAAACTATGTACCGTCCTGGTGTCCGACATTCACGTCTGATTGGTTGAATCAAAACACATTTCTTCTAATTGGGTAGGCCATATTGCTTATGTAGCCCTTCTCCATGTGAACTACCAACTGACACATGCGCAGATGTTTGATTCCCTTATGTAATACCAGAGAGTAACCTGAGAGTGGCCAATACGACATTTTCTGCGACACCAACTTTCCGCATTGGGAAAGGACGCCATCTGCATCAATTTTGAGAGGGGAACTACGATAGTACATCCACTTTCAGGTCTCGGTGGTAAAATCTGCATATGGTGGAAGTCCATGCTACATCCACTTTCAGGCGGTTTATGTCCGTGCTGCAATGACAGTTGCCATCTCTATGCCAGACTATGCCCGGCGGTCTAAAAAGAGCGGGGGAGAGGGGGGAGGAGCAGAAAAAATAAAACTACATATTAAATGTTAAATCTTCGAATATATATTGCCGTATCAAAGTCTCTTCTATAATAAACAATTTGACATGTATGGAGACGCATGATGTATCGTTGTCCGCGTCCCGTTCACTTCGTCTTGTTTTTTAATTCAGCATCCCGTCCGCTCCGGACATTCGCTCGTGGCACTGACAGTGGCTGTCGGTGAGCATTCGATCCGCTCGGAGGAACATGTGTTATTCACGTAATTAACGTGACGAGACTCTGATTATAAATACCCCGCGAGTCGACGAAATATTTGAACTTTTAAAAAAAGCATCAAAGAAAATCACGTTAATATTGTCATGGGTAAAATCTCACCCCGGTATATATTTTCTTATCTTCGAAATAAAAAAAGCCAAACGAATGCAATTAAATGTTATTTATCATCATTGAATATTAAATGAAAAGTAGAGAGTTATTGTCCGCAGCGGATAATCTCCCTGTATAAAATGTCGAACTGAAACATATTAAAAAGTATTGACATTTTGAATACGTCTGAATTCTGCTTTCTGAACCGAAGAAAGGGAAAATAAAAAGTATTAGTTCCCATTAAATTTCACCGCGCTAAATGCGAGATGGCAGTAGTTAATGCTTCGCATTAACAAGGATTCAATTCGTTTCAAATATGCCTTGTATTCAATCGCAATCGATAATTTTTAAATGCGAACTTTCGTATTGAAAAATATTCACTTCTTCTCCTAATCGTTTTCGGATTCAGAGGCATACAAGATTTTCACGTTCTATTCGTCGCATTAAAAAGTATTCACCCGCGATCCAATCTGAGAGCAGAATTTACGGCAAAATCTCGTGAATGCGAAACAACTTTTAAATATGACATTTTATACAGGACTAATATTTAATAAGAGCGCGACTAAATTCCCATAGGATGAAATTCCATTCTTTAACGCTACCATGACCTTTAATTATTCTCTGAAAACGGCGTCACAACAACTTACACTCTGTACAATTAGTTGCTAACACATTTTCTAATCGTATACATTCCTCTTTAATTAACATAAAGCTAACAAATGTCCGATGCTTCGACAGAGTAATTTTCTTTATTTTCAGTAATCAATAAATAGAGTGCATCAATGTCGCGTACAGTTGAAAGGCCTCCTCGCATTCCCCTCGTCGTTCCGAAACCTTCGAGAAAACAAGAGACGCTCAAAGGCAAGTCTCTCTTGCTTCAACCGCCGCCGAGGCCCGCAATGTTTACATCGCGCCGATTGTGTTGATCGGCTCGCGAGCGACGACACTTTTTGCCCTTCGTATTATAATACTCGCGCACCTCGTGTATTCGACTTTATTCAATCAACAGCAGCCGTGCGCGACGCGCTCATCACTTCCGTCTCGTGTAATTGAAAGAAATGTATCTCGTCGGTCCTCAAGATACTCAATCGGCACCGCGTCGGCATCGCGTTGATTAACCACACGGTCGAATCGCGAGTATCAGCATTAGAAGCGTGAGCGAGTGAAATCCGGAGGACTTCAGCAGTCGAGAAGCAGAACGCCGGCAGCGATACGTCACGTTTCCAAGTATGTGGAATCATTTATTACGCGGGAGGTCTCCGATAACGAGAGCGTACGTTTGACGAATTTTCCGGGAATAAGAAGTCGGAATTTCGTGCTCGGCATTCACAATCCGTCATCATCCGACTAGTAATCATCACTTTATGAATTTGCAATTACTCTCGTCAATCTCTGTCTGTCTATCTATTTATTGCGTTGTTGTATACAAAAGATATTGATCCAGATAGAGACGGATAACGGTCCATGGACATGAATCTCGAATTCATCATGTTCTCAATCAAATATTCTGAATCATTCCCAATTCCTGTGTGAGAATATTGGTCTTATGTAGAATATTCAACGTCATATCGCTTCTTAGACTGCGACCTTTTTTGTTTTCGGTCAGCGCTTCTTTCAAGTTTGTTTACTCTTGTTACGGGATCTGAATTTAAATGTCCATCCGTAAAAGAATATTTTCGAGAGCACACAACTGTTGTCTCCGCTTCTTATTGTCATTTTCTTTCGTCAGCTCTTTCAAGAGCTCCTATCTAGACATTTAATGTCAATGAAGAAAAAAAATCGTAGCGAATATTCTCCACTCATCCCGACCAAACATTCTTTCTCTACCGCAGCTTACCAATCAAGAACGCTAAATTTTTGTTTCAGACGTTGCGGGAGGCAAGTCCGGCGGACGCGGATGCCGCACCGGAGGATCCGGTTCGGGCAGAACAGGGTCGGCCGGAAGGTAAAGTTTACAAGTTTCCTACACATCTGTGTTCAACTCTTTACGATCTTTGCCTTTGTAACTTGTTCCTCATCAGCTCTCTTGAAAGCTTCAAGTCCCATTTAAATTTTCAACGTTGGAACAAAAATACAAAGATAAAAATTCCGTATCAAAATATATCCGTATTTTCGATTGGTCCCGATCAAAGATATTCTCTCTCTACCGCAGGTTATCAACCGGGAAAATTATTTTTCTGTTTCAGTTGTTGCGGAAAGCAACAGCAATCCGGTGGACGCGGATGCCGCACTGGACGATCCGGTTCGGGCGAAGCAGAGTCGGCTTGAAGGTAAGTTTACAAGTTTACTATAGTCCTCTGTTTGACCCTTGGCGATCTAGAGCTGGGATATAATTTCCGGCTCGACTTGAATTACGATCGCAGAGGGTAAACTACTCTTTTACTCGCCCGCACTCGTTGGTCAAATCTGATGAGCAAATGTGAATTTTTTGTTACAGAGTTGAAGGGGAACGTGGCTGGCTCTGACTGCAAGTCGTTTCGGTGAGTCAAAATGAAAAGAGAAACAAAATTCTGCATGACGGATGTGGGACTAAAAAATATCGTTCGAGTCAATGCGAATTGCAAATAGATACTTGCATGTGTGTATTTGTGACGTTGAATAAAATACATTGCTCGAAACAATCAGGGGATTACTTGATCGATAGCCTGCATTACATACAAGATTTAAAATACTGAATGATTCTCTTTGATGTTCAGTCATTTGAATAAGAGAATATTCATATGTACAAACGCGACACCGACATCAGCTGCTTTATTTTTATTTTTCAAGCGGGCCGCAGAATTACTTAACCATTTAATTATTTGACAATATTCAATTGTTCGTGTAAAATATATTCATACACATAAGTGCCGATACCGTTGATTACTTTTCTTTTATTTGCAAAACAGGCTGTAGAATTATTCGACAATATTGTCCATTCATCACGATCCCTATTGTCTCGAGTAGCGTATAATGCGCGTAGAAATTGCGCCAGCACACGCCGAGCTTGAGGTATCCTCGCTCGCGTGCCTTTGAATATCGCGACCGCGGTTGTCAATATACGCGTTTTTACTCGCGTTGCTAACAAAGAAAACTTAAATTCTCATTTCGCCAAAGTATCGCGAACGTAAGCTTCGTCGTGACAGAGCTATAATGCGTGAAAACTTTGCCCCGCTCCTCTCTCTTTGCGCTCTCTAAGGGGGACCGGTTTCTGATTGTCTAATCTTTCCTCGCGTGCATTCGCGTCGCGAGTATTTCACTCGTAGATATCGATACTCCCACATTTTCGCAACTTTTCAAACGCAATCGCGAAAAGAGCCGTAAAAATCCGTTGGACGAGTCAATAAATTTTTACACGGTTCTTGCTCCTCGCCGATCGAGTTTATAGAGTCCGTTTCGCAGCGCGCAAAAAGTTTCCACCGATAGCGAGTAAAACATTCGTTAATTGACGCAAATATCGCCGTTCTAATACGCGTATCGACCGCGTCGCGAAAGTGTGTTGAAAGTGTAGCAATCAACGTGGGACACGCTGCAAGATGGATGTTGCGCGACATGGAGGGCGGCAGCGAACATGGGCAGACATTGGTGAATCTGGTTGGATGCAACAGGACATCATCAATATCATCATCGGTGAGTGCCTGACTCAGTGCTCGCAGAAAGCCCTTTTACTATTACTTTATTATTACTTTTATTATTACATTGTGCATGCCGTTGTACATTTGCATTGACTCTTGTAACGAAAAATATATTCCATGAATTATTATCCTATATTATTGCCATATATTGTTGCCACATATTGTTGCCATATATTGTTGCCATATACTGTTGCCGTATATTATTACTATATATTATTCCCATATATTGCCATGTATTCTCGCCATATATTATGGCCACTTGAAATCGCGCGAGCAATCAAGAAAACTGTATTTATCGGTAATCGCAAAAGGGCGGAAGACGTCACAAATGGATATTAGCAGCCGGTCTCAGGGTTGACCGATAACAATACTGTTGCTGCAATTTAACTTTAAACAACAGCGGCCTCAGATCGATATTCAACAGCGCATGCGCCAGTACGTCACAATCCCCACATGGGAAGTCTTGTCAGTATCGTGTTTAGATGCAGCAATAGGCGTTTATGTGGGGCCTATACGAAAACCTGAACAGCACGTATTGCATATGCGTATGCAATGTATTATCATATTATATATTAAAACAAGAAACACTCACAAATGATACACGAACATTGTGCTATCAATAGTCGATTCTTAAAGGTCTTCATCATCGCTGAACGTAAAACTATTATTTATTATATGGTAATGAAGTAAAATAGCTTGCATTGTAACCAGACAGCACGAACTTAAAAAACGATGCATAAGAAACCTGTAATACGTTTTTTATACATTTTTGTTATACATCTCTCATTATCCTATACTCATTTTTCAATATATCTCATTCTTTTCTTCGAAGGGCCTTAGCGATACCTTATATTCCAGCGAAATACGTACGCGATTGGGACTGAGCGGAGTTGCGCTTATTGCGCACGTGCGAAAAAATCTCACGATCTAGTAACGCTGGTTTAGTCCCATATAGCACAGATGTCCTGAGGACATCCCAACGTTCTTAGGACATTCCAAGGTCCGTAAATAGAGAAACGGAACAAAGTCTCATCCTCTTATCCATTTCACATAGTTTGGCTCGAAAATGGCAGCGACCATAGTTTGGCTCGAAATGGCGTGGCTCAACTGATTAACCACATACGTCAGATCAAAAATTATTTTCATGTTTTGCAATTTTTTGTACTACAATCGGCATTGTAATTGTTTTTCTTCTGAAAATTCTCACTAGTATTTTGGAATGTGTTTAAACTATGTTTTGATTATTTCTGATTACATCTTAAACTATGTTTTGATTACTCTGTTCACTCATACAACTAAACTATAATACTATCATAATAATATAACCATAATAATATAACCATAATAATATCACGTAACTAACACAGATTCTCTGGCTCCAAAATGGCGGCCGTGAGAGGACCTGACTTTGGGCCAAAGCACAGACTTCTGCATAACGCATAATACACAACGCATAAGAGAATCAACCAATCAGAGTTCTTCATTTCTATCCTGAGGAGGAAAATGAAGAAAACTAATTGGTTTATTCTCTTATGCGTTATGTATTATGTGTTATGCAAAAGCCTATGCTCTTGTCCTTTGTTCCGTTCATCTATTTACGGACCTTGAGACATCCCAGGGGCGTCTCTTGAAAGTTTTGTACTATCTGGAGGATCCACAAAATAGTTTATAATATATGTTTCTGTAGTCAGTAATGATTGTCTGAATACTGTCGTAGCTTATTCCGATCTCAAAAGCAATTTTAGCATCGTTAATCGGGGGTTATCCTTGAGAAGACGGCGAATATGCTCCTCTCAGTCATGTTCACAGATTTCTATATTATACACTAGACCGATAACTTGTCTCTTTAACACGTCCTCTAAAAATATGTATTAAAATTTCATTCGCATGCGCATTGCAAGGTCCCGAAAGGGATGTAACTGCACCATTCCTAATAGCACAAATGTCCAGAGGACGTCCAGAGTACGTCTTGAGGATGTTCTGGGGATGTTTCTTCATTTTCAGGACGTCCTTAGGACGTCCCCAGGAGAACATGTGCTATCAGGGATACTACATTGTACAGGCATTTTTCTCCAGAAAATGTTAATATTTATCCAATATTTAATATTTTCTCTTGTAATGTCACATTCAATGACACATTCAATGTTCACATAAATATTAATTGGATAAATATTAATATTTCTAGAATAAAAATACTTCTACGGTGCAATTATATTCCTTTCAGGACCTTGCAATGCGCACGTACGCACGATTCTATGTTTTACATTAGAGATAGCTTTTATACATGAAAGCCAATGGAAATTACCAGTTTAGCTTATGAAGAGGTGTCTGGGATTTCGTTGGTCCATAGATCATGTGGGTAAGTTCCATTTCTACCTGCTCTTCGTATTATTCTTAAAGATTGTCTGTACCACACGTACGCTTCAGCTTTCTGCATGCAATTATACCCGAACTGTGCTTCAAGCCTTTTAACAATTTCGGACGGTCTTACGTCATCTATCGTAAGAAATTTAATAATAATCCATTGCGCAGTGAACAAAGATACCTTTTGCTCTGTCATGATGCTGACTAAAGAAGCGGCAGCAGTATTGGAGATATTTATTCCCTCCGCAACCTCCTGCGCATGCGTCAACACGTCACAAGTTTTAATAAACTCATAGGGCAAGGCTTTTGCATAACGAATAAGAGAATAAACCAATTAGTTTTCTTCATTTCCCTCCTCAGGATAGAAATGGAGAACTCTGATTGGTTGATTCTCTTATGCATTGTGTATTATGCGTTATGCAGAAGCTGTGCTCTGGCCCATAGACATATGGTTCTTTATAGCTGCACTGTTGAATTGGTGCAATAAGTTAAAGTTATGGTCTGTTCTTTTTAGCTGCATTACTGAACTGGTGCAATAAGTTAAAGTGAGAAAAAATATAGTTGTCTCATTCTAACTTATTGCACTAGTTCCGTAGTGCAGCTGAAAAGAACAGACCAGAGACAAATATAGGTTTTCTCACTCTAGCTTATTGCACCAGTTCAGTAGTGCAGCTACAAAGAACAGACCAATAGGAATATAGGGACAGAGCATAGAGTTGCGGGGGGATAACCGTTACGGGATAGTGCGACGAGGTAAACTGTGCCTAAATCTAATTGGTGGTTGTGCCATGTATAAGTATTTGATACATACATAGATGTGTATGAAGTTATGTGTGAATGAAATTATGAAAAAAAGACACATGTAAAATCTCTGCAAAATACTGTCAGTATAAATAGTTCTTATCATTTTGTTACATTTACTATTTGCCAGTGACAGCCAAGTCGTTGCATCACACGCTCTGAATATGCGCACTATTGTAGCCAATGAAACTTAGGCATAGTCCCCCCCGCATTTCAGCACAACTCCCCTCGCCTATCTTACGGGTTTATGTCCCTATATTCCTATGTCTATGAGTTCATCCATATACTATCCATATCCCGTATGATAGGCGAGGGGAGTTGTGTTGAAATGCGGGGGGCGACTGTGCCTAAAGGCTCGTCTACAATAGCTGTAAGAGTAACGCTGTAAGGCTGTAACGTAAACTGTCAGCGAAAGAAAATATTTCATTTCGTATCTTGCAACCTTACAGCCTAAGGGCCAGAGCACAGACTTCTGCATAACGCATAATACACAACGCATAAGAGAGTCAACCAATCAGAGTTCTTCATTTCTGTCCTGAGGAGGGAAATGAAGAAAACTAATTGGTTTATTCTCTTATGCGTTATATATTATGTATTATGCAAAAGCCTGTGCTCTTGCCCTTACTCTTACAGCTAATATAGACGAGCCTTAAGAGAGCGTTTGCATCCAGTAAATTGACCTAGGGTGCTCATTGAGCGTTCAGTGAGCGCTCACTGAGCACTCGTGGTTCTGCATGCACCCAATGGCAGTAAGCAGTAAGAAGTAAATAAACGGTGAGAAATAAACCAATCACAGTTGATTATGAATAATCAACTGTGGTTGGTCCATTTCTTATGGAGGATTCACATTGCGTCCGATGTCCGACGTACGACGTCCGACATCCAATAGGAGAATAGCTTACCAGTGGAGAATTGAATTCTCGATTAGAAAGCTGTTCTCCTATTGGATGTCAGACGTCGTACGCCGGACATCGGACGCAGTGTGAATCTTCCATTACTATTCACGCTTACTTCTTAGGCTTGATCTACAATACATGTTGTAAGTTGTAAATCGTAAGAATTGGCGAATCACAGTCGATTATTACAAAAATAATCGGCTATAACCCATATAGGGTTTTACTAATGGTCCAATCCTGGTCCAAGCTTGATCGCCAGGAAGCCAGCATTGGCGCAATACTGATAAACCAAGTTGGCCCAACAATGGGAATTTAATGGAATAATAACTTCGGCCCAAGAATGGTTAATAATATACGGCCAAGCGTCACAATCAATATTGGTCCACTAATGGTTGATATTCCACGCCATTATTAGACCAATAATGGCATTGCTATATTGCCAGATATATCCACACATATTCTTTTAGGGTTTGAGCAGAACGATTGACTTTTAATTTTAAGTCAATGTTTTATGTTTTAAGTCTTTATCTTTAGTAACGCACTGTCAAGTGTCAAGTAGTACGAAATTCGTATATATGTTTAAGACTTGAGACATAAAATTTATTAGAAAATAGTATTGTGCGTTACCAAAGACAAAGACTTAAAGCATAAAACATTGTCTAAAATTAAAAGTCAATCATTCTGCTCAGGTCCATAATCTTAAAAAATTGGAATAAGCCCCATTTTTGGGAGTTTCTCCAATTTTATATTACTTCGCAACATTTGGGTTATCATAAATATTTATGTATTGATAAATTCTTAAATGTTTTTATTTTTATTAGACATATTAACACATACAAACACACACACACACACACATACACATATATATTACATATATATATTTCTTGAGATGAACATAATATCAAACTATAAAATAAAATATAATTTTTAATGTTTATAACAAACCTTAAAGCTGGATGTTTTTTTGGTTTTAATATTTATATTAAAGATGTTGCATTCTTTGTTTCCTACCACCTTCTCTATCGCCAGAGAGCCATACTCCGATTTGACCAGGTAGTTTCTTTATGTCCAACGTATTGCCAAATTTTTGTATTAAAACGTCTGTACAAAATATTTCAAATTAAAAATTTTTTTACATAAGTTGCATAGGTAATAATATAATATTTAAAGTAATATATTTTACCTCTTATGTATTGGTATGTTATGGTCGCACTGAAATTTGTCTTTGATTGTCCATGAATAACTCTTCCTGTATTGGAATACTCAAACTCAACAGATTTCCCTACTATTGATTTCATCATTTTTGCTATGCAATCTTTGATGTTAAATTCTCCGGTAGTAATTATGCTAAATAATCCCATCTGCATTATAATAAAATAATAAATTGAAACACTTTGTTATTAGTAACACTACTTTTTGTATTGTATTTTTTATTTATTTTATGTATTTATTTTATTTTGTATTAAAATATTATTTGTATTTTATTCATTACAGAATTTTTTTTATCAATGATTTTTTCTTTTCCAGTGTACGTAATGCATCCTCCAAACTTAAAAAGTCATTAAATATCACAGTAAGTAATATTATGCCAAGAGATTCGTGCAATATTTCCGTATTAGGTTGTGGAGCGATTGATTGGAAGGAAGTGGCAGTGACAATAATGTGTTTAATTTCAGTGATTTTTCTTTTCAGATCGTATAAGATACTTCTTTTGACAGAAGTTGTTTGGCTAATCAGTTCATTCCGAAGCTGCTTGAATTTTGCATCTATATGATTTTGCAGGGCTATTAAATTACTTGAAACTCAAGAATAATTAAAAAGTGAAATTAAAATTTTAATAATCTTAAAGTAATATATATGTGTGTAATAGAATTTTTTAAACACTTATAATTACTTGGTTGCACGTTCAATATATCCATCGACATATCATCTAATATAATAGGAACCTGTGTTTTCGTTGATATTTCTAAAATACAAAAATATTAATAAAATTTAAATGAACTATAAATCACGATCATTTTCTTTGCGTCATATTTAAACAACGTAAATAATATTAGTAGATCATTACTCGCCACGATGTTAATTTTCAATATATATATATTTATGTGTGTATTGTATACGACGCATTATAACTTTTGCGTACATAACCATAAATTCGTCATTCTTATTGGTTTTCTTACCTTGTTTCTGAAAGAAGTCGTCGGCCTGTTTGTTAATAATGGATGTAATTCGACACAATAACTAAATTTATGTTCGTACAAGAGATGCAAAAGACAAGAAACACGCGATGCGACGTGAACACTAAAAACAATTTCAATGACATCCGATCATACGCCGAGTGTAGGCCAATATTTTAACTTCATCGTTGGATAATATATCAATATAGTCACTCGTTTGAGAAGAATTATTAACATTATGAATATTATTAAAATCTTGCTTACAATCAGAATCATCTTCCACGTTAATTCTTACTGGAGTAACACTTACTTCAGTATCATCAAATATAACCTCTTGGGCATTATTGTCGACATCATCCACTTTACTATCACTTTGTTTATTATAATTTTCAATGTTATCACACTGTTTGTTGCTATCTAATTTTTTTAATTTTTTTACTCTACAATAAGTTTGCGACATATTTGCAAGAAACTGAAAAACACGCGATGCGAATATTAAAAACAAAAAGTCATTTCAATGGCATCCGACCACGTACCACGTATAGGCCGATATAGGACACCAAGCATCGGCTAATCACTGGCTGCGTTCAACAGAACAAAGTGATCAGTGAGCGCTTAGTGATTATTGTCTGTGATTGGAGCATTCTTTTAGATTCTTTATAGACCCAGAAGTATTTACCAATCCGGAGCGAGAATCACTAAGCGCTCACTGATCACTTTGTTCTGCTGAACGCAGCCATAGCTTGCCGTGAATCGGGTTGAGCATTGGTGCTGTGGCAAAGACTTGGCATTCCTATATGGGAATTGGTCAATTCTTACAGCTTACATCTATTGTAGACCAGGCCTTACTGCTTACTGCCATTGTAAATGACGCTTTAGGATTGAATAACGCAGGCTACATCTATTGTGAATTTAAGAACGCATCCACATGTAAGCAAGGAATATCCGAGTGATATTTCCGAATGCATCCTTAACAGTGTTTAATCTAATGCTAACCAATTTAAATATTTACTTTGTAAATTTAATCGATTAATCGGAAGTGATTTTTTTGTTTAGAAAATAATCAATGTCATTTCAATTATTTTTATTAATCGATATTATAAACATCGATGTATTTTCGAATATTGCCCATCCCTATTTGCCACACTCTCCCTTGACCCTCTCAACATTTGCACATCTCAAGACATTTCTGATCTTTGGTGAGAAGGCAAAGGACCCATTTTGCGGATACTCACTTTTTCGAAATTCAAGATCGTCAGTAACAAAGACTTCTAATAGTTAAACTGAAAATTCCATTGGTTTTCATCAAAGTCTGTAAATAGAGGAATGAAACAAAATTAGGTCTTCTTATTCACTTCACACGGTTAGGTCGAAAACGGTGGCGACCGTGGCTCAGCCACTGAAATATATACTAACTGGAATGAGCATTGGCGTACAATTCTATTGTTTACATGCGAATAGAGAGAGAGGTTCCTTGGTTCCTCTCTTATTCTTGTCTGACCCACAGTGCAACATTGCCAGTCATGGCACATTCGTACATGTGGCACAATTAAAGGTCAGTGGCACACAGGCACAATTTAGTGATTTGGTGGTACATTATGCACTTTTTGTGGCACAAAAGAGGAAAAAGTGATACAATTCCATTTTTAAGTGAAAGTTTTAAATTGGCTTCTATGACAAACGTATCGCATTCTACAAGCAAAAGTATGTAGATTTAGTATAACCAATAAAATGGCACTTACATTATCTGGAGTGCGCTCGGAACTTGCACATTACGGATAAAGTAACTAACATCGGATTAACCAATAAGAATAAAAAGAACAAATATCTTTTTATCAGGATTGGTTAATTCAATTATTCTATATTCAGGGCCGTATTCATAGTCGGATCTTATCATATTTAAAACCGTCTTAAGTTCACGTTCAGATATTCTGTAGCCAATGAAATGATCCGTACAGCATCTGAAGATGAACTTAAGACGATCTTAAATATAAGATCGGACTATGAATATAGTCTTCAGAGTAAAGTTTACGAACTTCTAAAGATACACAAGTGTTAGTTTTTAAGATGCAAATTTAAGATACAAATATAAGATTAGACAATAAAAACTACTTATAGATTCCTCAGTTCTTATAAAATCTTCAAAATATATTAATTTAGCTCGAATGGCACAAAACGCACTAATGTGGCACACTTTTTGGCAGAATCGAACACGGTTTTGCTGGCAACACTGCCACAGTGTCGTCAAGAATGGGGATAATGAGGTACCCAGACAGCACACGGATGTCCATTGGACGTTCGTTATATGTCCATTTTTTTTTTACAAAAGACGGCCATGACGTACGGTCACGGTCATAAAGATTGTCACTTTTTTTTAAATGACTTTTGGGATGCACCCCGACTCGAGAAAAATGAGAGCTGCTGCTCCGCCTGCGCAGTATCTCACAACGAAAGGCAAGAAATGAAATATACGTGGTATGCCATAAGTATATCAACAATCATTCGCGTTCAGCGGAGAAAACCGCTCAGTGAGCGATTAGTGACTAAAAAAATACGATTTCACTTAAAATTTAATATACATACCTGTTCAATACCTTGCAAAAGACGCATTCCCATTTGAGTGACTTGCACTCCCCCCTCCGTTGCTGATTTTTTAAAATGTAAAAATTGCATGCGTTCATGACGGTTGACTCAACGGTTGAATAATTCGTCAACGTTATTGGTCTGAATGTAAGGATCTAACAGTAAGGACCAATAGTCACTAATCGCTCACTGAGCGGTTTTCTTCGCTGAACACAATGACATACTTATATCATACCACATATATTTCATTTCTCGCTTTTCGTTGAGTTACTGCGCAGGCGTACTCCGCAGGCGGAGCAGCAGCTCTCATCTTTCTCGAGTCGGGATGCGTCCCGAAAGTCATTAAAAAAAAAGTGACAACCTTTATGTCCGCGACCGTACATGCGCATTGCAAGATCCCGTTAGTATTCTATATATTAAATGAACATTGAATGTGACATTACAAAAGGAAATATTAAATATTCAATAAATATTAACATCTTCTTAAGTAAAAATTGTATGGTGCAGTTACATTCCTTTCGGGACCTTGCAATACGTATGCGAAATTTTAATACATACTTTTAGTGCACGTGCTAAAGAGATCAGTCGTCAGTCTAGTGCAGAAAAAAATTTGTAGTCAGTAATGACTTTACGAGCACTGTTGTAACTTATTCCGAAGATACGAGAAATTTCAAGAGCCGATAATCGGGGTATGTAGTCAAGAAGCCAGCTAATAATGTGAATATGCTCGATAGTCACGTCGTTCCACAGGCCACGTGGGTGACCTTCATCTTCAATTGCACTTTCTGCTGCTTCTGAAAATTCTTTGTGCCACGTGTATACTTGAGTGTCCTTAACGCTGTTATCCCCGAACTGTGCTTCAAGCTTTGTCAAAATATTTAACGGTTTTTCACCTTCTATTGTGAGAAATTTAACAATAATCTGTTGCGCAGTGGACAAAGATACCTCTTGTTCCTGCGACATCATGATGTTAACTAAAGAAGCGGTAATGTGAGCCGTGAGGGCCCTACGGGGGGAATCCCTTTCAGGCATCCCTACCTATAAAGCCCTAAACACAATGTCAGGCAACAGGCAATAAGAATAAAAATAGACCAATCACAATAGATTATTCTTGTAATAGTCGATTGTGATTGGTCTATTTTTATTTTTATTGCCTGTTGCCTGGCATTGTGTTTAGGGCTTAATATTCAGAAGCAGTGTTGAGGGCATTAAAGGCCGGTCCAGAATAAGTTGCAAACACCCAGTTGCGAGTTGCGAAGAATGGCAACTACTAGTTACAAAGTGTTATTTTCGGTCGTAAGACAGTTAGACCCTTTACACAATGCCAGGCAACAAGCAATAAGAATAAAAATAGACCAATCACAATCAACTATTACAAGAATAATCTATTGTTGCCTGTGTCTGGCATTGTGCAAGGGGCTTTACGGTTACTAAAAGAGAGTTGTCCAACTTTTAACTTCTTGGCGACGACAACCGGTAATCGCAACTGTCTCTTAAGGCTCGTCTACAATAGCTGTAAGAGTAAGGCTGTAAGGCTATAACGTAAGCTGTCAGCGAATGAAAATATTTCATTTCGTGTCTTGCAACCTTACAGCCTTACTCTTACAGCTAATGTGGACGAGCCTTTAGGACCATCACACGTAGAAAAATTTTAACCATAATCGTAAGGTTTAAGAAAACTGACCAATCACAGTCGATTATTATAATGTCACAAGAGAAAGGATTGACTGTGATTAGTCAGTTTTCTTACAACCTTACGGTTACGGTTAAAATTTTTCTACGTGTGATGGCCCTTACAATCGAAATAGCACTTTGTAACTAGTAGTTGCCATCCTTCGCAACTCGCAACTGGGTGTTTGCAATCTATTCTGGGTACCTATTAAGCCCGTATCAGACTACGGATTGGGATTGAGTATTGGATTGAAATTTAACCAATCAGGAGTAAGTTTACTATACTTGAGATTATTTTCTCTTTTTCAATTGGTCAAATTTCAATCTAATCTCAATCCCAATCCATAGTCTGATACGGGCTTTATGGAACTCGTCGGAATCGATTTCGATCGGAATAATTCAATTTTCCCTAGAAAAGACAATAGAAATCTAGGAAATAACGGAATAAATTCGATCGGAATCGATTCCGACGAGTTCCATAATAGGTACCCTGGACCGGGCTTTAGTCCCACCAAACCTCCTGCGCATGCGTCAATTATGTTATGCTTATAACTGCTTATCATACTCGTACCTGAATGCAATATTGGAAGTTTTTGTGGAGCCCGAACCATATCTTTTTCCATTTTTTTTTCTGTATAGGTTGCAATCCGATATTCATTGCGAACATTGAAAATCTATAGTATATGTGACACAAATGATGTATGTACTTTCATTACTGGCAATATTGACATACGGTATTTCGGTTTTTGATTTAAAGCCGGCGGCATACGGTGCTTGTTTTCATACTCGATTGCTTGCTGGATGAAAATATTGCGTTCTGATTGGTATATTTCCAAAGATGGATGGAAATGCACTAATCAGAACACAATACTTTCATCCAGCAATTCCAGCAAGCAATTCCACCACGAAAACAAGCACCGTGTGCCGCCGGCTTTATCTACAAAAATTCAGCCAAATCGATGATATTTACACCTCGTGCAGTTCTCTTGTTAGTGTATCCGCACTTTTTGCCGAATTCACTATTCATTGTTCGTTCGTCGTTTATTCGTTAAGTGTATACAAATTTTTAGAAATTATTATGAGTGATAAAAAACGTTTTTATAAGAAAAAATGGAAATCGAAAAAAACCTCCAAAAATGACAGTGAGCCATGTAAGTATTATATCATTTTACCATGTTTTATTTTTTCTGTATCAAGACACAACATTTTATGAATTTTGTAACATTGTTTTAGGTCGAAACGAAACAAATCTTAGCTCTGATGATCTTGATATCGGTAGGAATGTGGATATTCCGTATTATGGATGGAGATTATTTTTTCCTGACAAAGGTATTATTTAATTTATATACTTAAAATAATAAAAAAAGTATTGTTTGATAGAAACATGATCTCTTATATATTGATGATTTATTTATATAGAGTACAAAATTCATGGTGCTATTATAAGGCAGATTAAAGCTATAGAGGCTTTTATAGAAAGACATCAAGCCTTATCTTCCTTACTTATAATGACAAATTTAGAGGCAGGAATGTCATTTGATATTGACATTTGCGAATTGTACAATGACAGTGAATTTATGAAACAGTGGCCAAATTTTAAAGATGAGATATATGAGAATCCAATAAATACATTAAATTGTATAAAACTTGGTATTCATCAAGTAAGTTTACTATTATTCATAAATATATCTCTTTGATATTTTTACATTTATATTAAGTTAATGGATTTTCCTCTTGTTCTATTTTAGTAACAGAACCTTTAATTCTTTATCAAAATTATATCTGTTACAAATATCTTGTTTCATGATTTTAGAAAATTTTGGAGACAGTACCAGAAGAAAATTTAAAATATGTTTTAAGATCTATTAGCAGTTTACCAGCAATTAAATTAGGTATATTAAATTATCAGCCAATTATATGTTTACGAGATCTTAAATTAAATTATTATGGTATGTATATGTATAAACTTGTATATTTATTATTAAAAAATATATCCAAATATGTCTTTTTTATTAAATGATAATCATGAAATATTTTCTTAGGCAAATTAGTGACCACTAAAGGATGTGTGATAAGAGTTAGTAGAGTAAAACATCTTGCACAGTGGGTGATATTTGCTTGTTCTAAATGCCATTTGCAAAAATTGGTTAAACAATTGCAAGAAATATATACATTGCCAAAAAAGTGTGATGTCTGTGGTACATCAAAATTTTATCCAGTTTTAGATTCTCCTTGCGTGAAAAGCGTTTTGTTCCAAATAATTAGGATACAGGAGCCATTGAATGATGAACAGGTCCTCTACAAAAGATTTTAAATACTTGCAATACTATTAAAATATTAATGTCACTAGTATCTGTGATACAAAGAAAAATATCTATAAAATTATAAATTAATATGTTAATATCTTATAGGAGAATAAAGGTAGAGTGCCTAAAATACTCGATGTAGAACTCATGAGTGATTTAGTTAATATTTGTATGCCCGGAGATGACATAACGCTTACAGGCATTATCAAGGTATTTTTCTAGATTCTTAGATGGTTATATGAAAGTTAGTTACATGAACAATTATATGAAAATATCTTTTATAACAGTTAATCATATCTTATAATACTTTAAGGTACAAGGTATTGATGATGGTGCAACAAAACCAAAAGTTGGGTCTCCTTTCTCTTTATATATGAAAGCGATAACTGTGATTAATAATAAACATAGATATAAAAATAATAAAAGCTCTATGAATAACAAAATTTCATTAAATAATTATTTAGCAATACAGGTATTTGTCATACATTGAATTAGATATTGTAACTTGTGAAATTATTTAATTTCTTTTTTTATGTTATACAGGATATATATAAAGAACCAAATCTTTTCGCATTGTTAGTGCATTCGTTATGTCCTAACATATATGGTCATGAAATGGTCAAAGCTGGATTATTGTTAAGCTTGTTCAGTGGCAATGCAAAACGTACACAGTTACGAGATGACATACATATTTTATTAGTTGGAGATCCTGGTCTTGGCAAGTCACAGATGTTACAAGCATGCGCTCGGATATCTGCGAAAGGTATAGATAAGGAGACCAAAATCTTCAAAGTTTTTTATTAGATGTATAATTTAACATAAAAAATTGAATATTGTTGTAAGCTGTGTACATCTGCGGCACTTCGAGTACATCTTCTGGATTAACAGTGACACTCATGAAGGAAACAGGTTCCAACGACTTTACTTTAGAACCTGGTGCTTTAGTTTTAGCAGATCAAGGTTGTTGCTGTATTGATGAATTTGATAAAATGTGTTCTCAGCATCAGGTGAAATAATACATCTATTGTCCATAACATAACAAGTGTGCTAAAGTATGTAGAATGAATGAACGTTATATAAAGTCGCAACTTAAAAAAAATGTCAATGTTTATATATAATACATTATTTTAGGCATTATTAGAATCGATGGAGCAACAAAGCGTCACCGTTGCAAAGTCCGGCGTGATATGTTCACTGCCTGCGCGTACGTCGATTCTCGCAGCGGCTAATCCTATAAATGGGCAATACGACAAGAGCAAATCCGTAATTGAAAACTTGAATATTAGTCAACCTCTTCTTTCACGATTTGATCTGATCTTTTTGCTACTAGATAAGCCAAACAAAGTAAGTAAATCTTTGCAATCTGAACAAATATTGTATAATGTACAGACGTATGTGTGTATGTGTGGAATTATTGCAGCGATGCTACTTTTTTATTTGTAACAGCATTTTGATAGTCTGTTATGCAAACACATAATGACTGTTCACACTAGTGCTCAAGGAAGTTCACATGGAGAATCTATGGAATTATCTTTTAATGATGAAAATCCTTTAAAGTAAGTGATCAATATTGTTATATACTTAATACATATTTATTTGACATAATAGCAAATATGAAGAAACACCGATTAATATTTTTGTCAGGAAAAGACTGATGATGCCGTTGTCCAGTGATATTATACCATCGTCCATCCTTCGAACGTACATTTCCTATGCACGACAATACGTAAATCCAAAATTATCACCCGCAGCTGCAGAAATACTGCAAAAGTACTACTTGGAACTTCGATCTAAGCATAAACAATTCGGTAGCCTGCCGATATTCAATAGACAGTTAGAAGCCATGATTCGGTTGACTGAGGTATTTCTTGTTGCACGATAGACATATATATAAACTACCAGGATATTTTTGTGGCGTTTTATTCTTATAGGCCAGAGCAAAATTGGAATTACGTGTCGAAGCGACCGAGTCAGACGCATTGGACGTAGTAGATTTAATGCAATATACAATGGCAGAGACATTGGAGGAAGATTTCATGGTGTCGGGATTAAATTCCGACGGTAAATTGACAAATAGAAAAGTAAGTTTACATTTTGACAAGACTATTTGAAGTAATTTCGGTAATTATGAATATTAAAGGACACTTCGCCGATGATCTTGAACTTCATACATATTATCAAGGACATATCCTTACTTACAAGTAAATTACAAGTTTCAGTCGGCGGTCATTGTTTATTAAAAAGTTATTAACAGAAAAAGTATTGGTAAAAATATTTGGTAAAGTATTATTGCACTAAAAATCACGATTTTTTTTGCAGCAATAGAATTAATTATAAAAAAGCTCTAATAGAATTAATTATAAAAAAGCATGTATATAAGGTTTTAAAGGAGAGGGGAATGATAAATTTTTTATAGGAAAAATTCGAAAATTCCTAATAAAGTAATAGCAATTTAAGTTGAATTAAGTCAGGTCAGGTTACATTAGGATGAATCAAATTATTTTTTAGAAATGGGGAGTGCAAAAGAAGGAATTCTGCTTCTCCTTCGTCAACATATATTTTACTTGTATTTTACATGCATAAACAAATAAATGCGGAGAGAAGACTATGTTATTTATGAAAATTCTTTTGTCAAAAACTTTTTAATAAACAATGACCACCGACTAAAATTTTTTTGCAAGTTACTCAAGGAAATGTTCTTGACAACATATATGAAATTCAAGGCGAGGTGTCCCTTAATTACCGTAATTTCTTGCTGTGAAACTCGATCTTTTTTTGTAGATAAAAGCATTTGTCAGAATATTAGAGAAGAAAGTGAATATGGATAAAGGACGAACATTTTCGGTAAAAGAATTAAATGCACTTGTAGCGGCCGGAGGTATCTCGACAAGCGATTTTAGCACTTTAATTTCCAAGCTGAACGAAGAAGGTATTTTATTAAAAATCAAGAAAGATACGTACAAATTTATTGCTCCGTGATAATGTGAAATATGTATATATACAACATAAACCTGTAACATAATTTAATAACGTATTTTGATACTGTAATCATACAAGAACACAAACATTTCTTTTGTTCTTTTGTTATTTGTTTTTAAAAGTGATTACGCGTGTTTTATCGCAATGTGCTATATACGAACGGTAACACAGTTGCTAGGAGACTAGATGTTTCAATAAATTGACAATTATGACTAGAACAAAATCATTTTTGATGTCGGGCTAATGTAATCAGTATTAAATTTACACAAAATTACCAAATTCCACGTATCTCGTGCATATTAATCCGTCGAAATGACAATGTAGAAAATGTGACATTATAAAGAAAAGAAAAAAAAGTGCGAGGATAGACCTAGTCGAGGAAAAATTTCCCAGTATCGTGCGGCATAAAATTGGAATGGAAAAATGCCCTGCGACGGTAAAACTCCAAATTGCGAGAGAAGACGTGAATTACTGACGCAACTAAAATGCTTGATCAGTTCTATGGACAGAAGGTAAGATCCTGCTTGTGATTCGATGACAGCTATAAGATGACTTATTGAAATTACGTGTCATAGAAAACCATGTGAATGGGATGAGCCATCTGCCGCACCTATCGTGAAATGCTGCGTAAAACCAATCGATCCTTATGCACCTTGTAATCCTTGCGATCCTTGTGTACCTTGTTGTGTGAGTTTATACATAGCTCTAATTTTCGCTATTCTTTTCCTACAAGCAATTGCGTTTCTATTTCGTTAGTTAAGTGCCAATTAATTGTCCGTCCGATACGTGTTGCAGATACCTGTTAAACGTTGCAAGAGTTATGAACTCCGTGCAAGTATAATGTACAAGTGCGAATGTATCAAGAGGAACGGCCTGCAAGACAGATGCATGATGTGGGATTGCATGGGTAGACCGGAGTGCATGACAAAGCTGTATCCAGTTTGCGGTCCAGGTCGCACTGCTTTGCTGAAGCTAACTGACTTGGGCGACGCGGAAGTCGCTCTTAAAAAGTTCTATTGCGCGGACAAGGCCAGGGAAGCCGCGTTGGCTGCTTACTGCAGGCTTATTTGCAATAATGGAAATCAAGTTCAGTCGCCGATGTCCGTTGCAAGATGCAACGATAACAATGGAAATAACGGAGATTCATGTCAAAAGCCAGCATGTTGCGACGAGCCGCTGTCGTTGCGCCAAGTTTACGTGCCATCCCCGGCGGATACTTGCTATATACCACAAATCTGTTACACATGTTCTCCTCCCCCATGTCCTCCCCCTTCCTCTCCAACATGTGTACCCTTCTGTCCTCCACCTGTTTGTCAACCATGTGTACCATGTTGTCCGGTGTTTTAATAAAAGATTAAAAATAAGACATGTAAAAATTTTTAAATTCCACTCGTTTTAAATTTTAAAGTTCTACTCTACGTTTTTCTTACGATGTGACGATGTAGTCATTAATTCTGGATGCTTTGAAGTTTTAGTATAAAGTATATAAACACTGAAAAGATGCGTAGCTTTGTTTCCTTTTTTCTGTTTTTCTTTTTTTAACTTTGTGTGCGTATCGTCACGTTTTACAATCTTTCTTAGTCGGGTACAATTCCGGATAACGTGATCTAACGTATTTTCCCGGCGGACAGATGGCCCATGGTTTAACTAGACAATCTGGTTGTCCTTGACATTGCGTTAAAGGACATTCATCTTGGAGGCCATTTCTGTACAAACAGTAGCATCTGGAATACAATATGCCTCCTCGCATTTCCGGGAATATCGGACGAGATGTCTCCTACACATTGAAATTATTTTGACAGCTTCGAGCTTAAAACCAATCGTGCATTTGCAAAGTATTCACTATTGACCTTGCGTCGATCGAGCTTCTCTTTGTCTTTGCACTGACTTTCCGTTACAGGGTCTTTTCTACCTTTTGGAGAAGCGGACTTGTCGCTTTTAGACTTACTACGTGGTTTCTGTCTTTTAGGATGCATTACATGTATAGGAATTGTTATGTATACAGCTGGTGATGCTGCCTTTTCTCTTTGCTTCTTCAGTATTCGCGCCTGTTGGTGACTGGAAATTATGTCAATGTCCAAAATTAGTGATCACAAAACTTTGATGGAAAGTTACATAGAAATTGTGTTAAAATATTGAACTCAACTTTTCTCAAATCCAAATTTATTAATTCAGTATTCAAACTTAAATAATTAATTTAAATTTCTGAATAGGATTCTCAAGGAGGAGGACTACAAATGTGTGTGTGTGTTAATATGAAAATACAATATTAAACAAACCATTCCAGCTCTGTAATTGCAGCTTTCAACCCGCAAATAATACCGGTCTCATCGATGGTTTGTGTCGTAGACATTATATTAATTTGATTGTTGAATTGAAATTGGGAGGAAATTGATATTTACATGGGATTTAATATTGTATGAGAGATAATACTGCAAATTTTTAACGGGGCCGAAACTTTGAGTGATAGCAGCGGTAAAAATTTCCGATTCACATCGTTTATTTTTTATTTATTTTTTATATTATTTCCTCCCTTGTTTGTTTCTTTTTTTTTTTTAATTATAATCGATAAAGATCGACGTAATTTTCATAAAAATTTAGTCGACGAATGTTGCGATGGCTCGATTTATATCGAATGTCAATCTCCGTCAGACGCAGCTGAGTTCATGTGTGTGTTCGTGCGATCTAAATGTGCAGTACGTCCGTTGTATCTGACTAAGCGATTATGTACGATTGGACGTTATAACGTGAGAAAGTGAGGGAATTTTTACATAAATTTGATCTATGTAGCATTAGAGCGCAATACAATCGTAACGTTACAAACTTGTCTTCTGTCGCGTAACTTCCCCTTCAGAATTATTCATGAAGTGAATAAACATTGCTGATAACTTACCGTAAATAGCATTTGCGAGTCGGCGAATATTAAGTGCTGCTGCAACCTGCATAATATGGATAAGGAGGTCGAGGAAAATCGAAAAGGTAATTTTCAAATACAACGATACGCATTTATCATTACAGCTTGTGACATTGCAATATGCGAATCATTTCCGTTCCAACCGCTTTCATGAAGTAATAAAAATATATGTACAACGCATACAAGTGCACAAAGCAATCGTGTTGACATCAAATTTATTTTATTTTATTTTATCTTTCCTCTTGATGTTACATTTTCATGCAAATTTTCATTTTATGATACGTATAAGACGTGTATATTTATGCAGGTTATATAAATGTCACTTGTGGAGAAGACTGTCACCAATTCCGCGAGGTTAATACACTAATTAAATCAATTAATTAAATAACTACCAGCATTGGACTTTGGCTTAGCAAAACGGACAACGATTATTATTCAGCAAAAATATTCGTCTATTATGAATATAGTATTGATTATGTGCTCATGTTGTGTATAGAAAATTTATAAATTATCACAGACTACATTGAGAAAAAAGTAAAAATAATAAATCTTACAATTTTGCCATTGTGATTGTTGAAAACAATTCATTGGCAGAGTACATCAGGCAATTTTGATTTTGTGTGATCTTTTGTCTATTCCAGGCGATAAATCAGATGAAGAAAAACAGAACATCTCTCCCGAATCATCAGATATAGAAGATTCCGGGATGGAAAGGCTGCGTAAATTCCTAAATCAAAAGCTGAAGCTTATAGATTCGTCAGATAATGACCAAGGTGAAGAATCACAACAAAGAGTTCTTCGTGAACTCAGTGTAGATGGAATTGTAGAATATATTAAAGAACATGAAAGTTGTAAAATTGTTACTATGGCAGGTGCTGGAATCTCTACCTGTAAGTGTGTATATTTATAGATATACTTGATAAAACTGGCCTATAATAAATTTTTTCTTAGTTTTCTGCTTTAAAATGAGATGTTATCTATGTATTTTAATTTTTTATTTATTTTACTATGAATGCACATAAAAATTATATATATTTTCTTCACACAGCTGCTGGAATACCAGATTTTCGGTCTCCATCTAGTGGATTGTACCACAAACTAGACAAATATAATTTGCCCCATCCACAAGCTATTTTTGAATTAGATTTTTTCATAGAAAACCCAGAACCATTCTTTACTCTTGCAAGAGAGCTGCTACCAGAAGGCTTCAAACCTACTTTAAGTCACTATTTTATTCGTCTCCTGTGGGAGAAGGGTTTGTTGCTGCGGCATTATACACAAAACATTGATACATTGGAACGGGTAGCTGGATTACCTGCTGAAAAATTAGTGGAAGCCCATGGAACGTTTCATACTGGCCGTTGTCTTAAATGTCGAGCACCGTATACACTTCCATGGATGAAAGGTATACTTTATTACATTTTTACATATTTACGATGATGGTTAATTGCAAAAATTATTGATTACGTGGCTTCGAATGATAGAAAAGATAGCAGAAGGTACAATACCAAAATGTGAGGAGTGCGAAGAAGGTGTAGTAAAGCCTGACATAGTCTTTTTTGGTGAGATGTTGCCTGAACGTTTCTATTTGCTCGCTGGCCGAGATTTCGTACAAGCCGATCTTTTAATTATTATGGGATCGAGTTTAGTAGTGCAGCCTTTTGCGTCCTTAATAGACAGGTATGTGCGGGTATTTATAGCAACATAAGGAGTCGTTAAGATTCATATATGTAATTTTAAAAATTATCTTGCTTTTCAGAGTACGAACCAATTGTCCACGTCTGCTTATTAACAATGAGAAAGTTGGTATGCAAGACCGTCTGTCGCGTTTCTTGGGTCTACGGCAGGGTTTAGTATTCGACTCTAGAAATGCTCATTCAGGACGCGATATAGCTTTGTTGGGTGATTGCGACACGGGTTGTCAATTGTTGGCTGATAAACTTGGTTGGGGGGTAAAAATAGCATATTTTTTATTTTTATCACACACTTATTCTCTACGTTTCCACGTATTTAAAATCTGGACTTCTTGGTGTTTGATTTTAGGATGAATTGCGAGCTCTTGTGCAAAGAGAACACGAACGTTTGAACGCTGAAAGCAGAAACGAGAAATGAATGACAATGATGGAGTAACAATGATAATCGCTAGGGAACGCTAAGGAGGCGAAGGAAGAGATCAACGTCTTATCAATATATTGTGTGTTAATTATTTAAGAATATATATATTCGGAAGAGAAAATTTTAAGGTAGGTAATCTATATTGTTGGAACTGTAATAAAACTTACAATGTGTGTGATTAATGTAAAGATTTATCCGTGATTATTCTGCTAATTTCTTCCATTGCTCCTTCAACAAAAGTTCAGTAACAAAAAGATTAATGCATAATGCAGAAATTATCATTGATCACACAAAACGACATCCTTCTTACCACTTGTTGTTCCGAGCTATACAAGAAATAAAAGTGTCGTAGAGATATGGGTTAGTTAAGATGATATGGCAGTTTGTCAAAGTGACGTATCTCGATATTTATTTCATCAAAAACGGCTTAACGATAACTTCCTTAGCTTCTCGTTGATGCTTTTGTTGATCTCCAACAGCTGGTGCCGCCATGGTTTCTCGGCCGCAGTATTTCAACTGAAAATGATAATCCGTTAGTCTCCATTATGCTGGTGAAAGAAGCCATCAGCGCAAGGTCGATGTAAAACTTTTTACAGCGTAATATAACTTACTTGTCTTCCGCATAGATTTTCGAAACGCGGCTTGACGAAACCCCACGCGCCCATGTTCCGCGGCTCTTCTTGGCTCCAGACGAAAACTGATAACACATATTGATAACGAAATATGCAGAATACTATCTCGAGACGTCTCTATCGGAAAGCAACTGTGTATTCTTGATACACGATACAATATTGTATTATCATATAACCCGATTGTATTAAACGATGGATCTTTTTCTTTACTTACTTCTTGCATATTTATACTTTTCGATCTCTTCCAGTAATTCTTGGATAGGGAACGGGCATAGGCTTTCAATTCGAATGATAGCTACGTTATTGTTTTCGATACTGTCTCTATAATCCTTGAGCGCGTAATAGTGCTTCCCGCTGACTAGAATGACTTTGTTTACGTCGTCACTTTTCACCCTGTCGTCTCCTGCAAAACCCATATAAGATATCACTTTTATAAGTTCGTACAAAAGATAACATTTCAAGGAGTTTAATATTTCAACCGTTTTACTTTGGAGGAGGAGAAGAAAAAGAGAACACACCAATAACATTTTTGAAGCTCGTTCGTGGCCCCAAATCTGACAAAGATGATACCGCCGCCGGATGACGTAGTAGAATCTTAGGTGCTATCACGATCAGAGGTTTCCGATAATTTCTCACCATCTGCAAACCCATAATATCTCTCTAATTGGGATACACGTGCAGCATATTGTAACGTGAGTGTTCAAAGATATCTTTTTCTTTTTTTTTTTCTTTTCTTTTCAACGACACGTCTCCATCGTCTCACCTGCCTCCTCAACAAGTGGAAGTATTGCGCCGGTTCACTGGGATTCGCGATTTGCACATTGACGTCGTCGCTATCGGCTTCGTTCTCCTTGCTGTCGGTTAATTGCAAGAATCTCTCGAGTCTGCACGAACTGTGCTCCGGACCGGCGCCGTCGTATCCATGCGGTAAGAGCATCGTCAAGCCGCTGCTCAGCATCCACTTAGCTTCTCCGTTGGTTATGTACGTGTCGATCACGATTTGCGCCCCGTTGAAGAAATCGCCGAATTGAGCCTCCCAAATGGGCAACGTGGAAGGCGACGTTATACTCATACCGTATTCGAAACCCAGCACAGCCTCCTCGGATAGAATACTATTAGCCACCTCCAACTTGCCAGTTTGCCCGCTGATCATAGAATTCAATGGGATGAATGTAGCTGAAACATTCATACGGATCATAAGTCTCTAAGATGTCTCATCGTATCGAGCTTCGTATACACACCTCCTGTGGACTGATCAACGATCATCGCGTGCCTCTGCGCAAAGGTCCCGCGCCCCACGTCCTGCCCGCTTATCCTCACGTTATATCCTTGATACAACAGGGAACCGATAGCCAACGCCTCGGCAGTCGACCAATCCAAAGAGTCACCGCTCTCGATCTTCTTCAGGCGGTTTAGAACGTGACTCTTCAATACTTGCGGATAAATGTCCTTTAATGTGATACGTAAGTGTAGATTTCATCTCAGTATCGTATATAGTATTTGTGGGATATACATGTTTCTTCTTACCAGGTCCGCCGGCACTTCAACGCTCTTCCTTCCCACGAATTCCAACAAACTCAACTCAACACCCGAGTCCCATTGCGTGACGTTAGCTTCGGCTTGCTTTATTCCTATCCATCTTCCAGCGAGGTACCCTGGCTGTCGCGACGCATCCTCTGTAGATTCTTTCAGGATCCTGTTTAACCATCCTGTGTGGCTTTCGACGGTATTTTGAACGCTTTCTCGAGTAAGCACATTGGCGCCTATCAGCTCGTCCGCATATCGATCCGGTATAGATCTGGAATTTCGAGAACAGTTGAGAAGAGAAGTAGATTTTTAGTATATTTAGGCCTTTCTTGAGAAAGATCTGAGTTAAAGGAAACATTTCTACTCATATGTGTGAAGAGTGACGATAGCATATAATTGAATCAAACTGAAAAAAAATGTCTTGTACCACCTCCCCCCATTTTGCAAATAATTACGTCTTTAGCTATTAATTAATGTATATTCCAATCCTCTTTAATTAAAATAACTAAAAATCTACATGATTATTTGCAAAATAGTACTTTTTTATTCAGTTTGGCATAATCTACAAGCACACAACGACAGAAATTGCAACCACAGCTTATCATACGATCATTCGTCAATCTTCTTTAAATAATAACTCAAAATTTTTGTGGTTTTTTGCAAAATGGTAGAGAGATTTTCTATTCAGCTTCATTTAATTTACACGCACACGGGAAATTTATATGTATTGTCAGACACATGTATATATATTGGGTTGGCCAATAAGTAATGTCGGATTTTTCTGTAAAAGACTGTTTCGGTTATTTTTAAAACAAAAGACTATTCGTAACTATTCTATAAAACGCATATATAATCTAAACTTACGGTCGATTTTGTATAATCTTGTACATAAGAGGATTAGTCATAAGGGGATCATCCAGCTCGTTGTGACCCCATCTTCTGAAGCAGACTAGATCGACGAAAACGTCTCTTCTGAACTGTCTCTGATACTTAAAGGCTATCCTCGTGGCTCGTACAACCATCTGCAACATTTTCACATTACGATTGTTTATTTTCGTTTTTGTAGTACCAGCGAGATAATGACATTTAGGCAAGGATCGTACCTCAGGATTGTCAGCGTTTACGTGGATCACAGGCGCGGATATGCTTTTGGCCAGATCCGTGCAGTACCTTGATGATCGGCCTCTCGACGGCGGAGTTGTGAAGCCTAACTGATTGTTAATCACCAAGTGAATTGTACCGCCGATCTCGAAGTGCGGCGTTCTGCTTAGGGCCAAACATTCTTGATTAACTCCTTGCCCAGTGTAGGCGGCGTCTCCGTGTACCTAACGAAACATTCTAGATATTGGAATATTGGATACAGATGCGCACTGGAACGTAGCGATAGGAGATGGTAACGCAAAGGTAATAGCAAAATCAGATATGTCAATACGGACAATCGATCTCTCGACGAAGACGACGTTCATCGCAGCGCGCGATTCCGCGACTTACTTGGATATTTATCACTTTATCGCTCCATTGCACGTTGTCGTCCTGACCGTATGCACCTTCCCCGATCGTCTGCATGATAGCTCGCGTTTTCCCCATTGATACCGGATTCACTATCTCCAAGTGCGATGGGTTGCGCAGCATAGTGAAGTGAATACTCTTCCCGCCTACGTTGAGGTCGGTGGAGCTGATGAGATGGCTGATCACGTCCCCGGTGCATCTCGTTGCATTCGGGAATTCGGAGAGTCCTCGTAATTTATGAAATAGCTTCTCCGGTGGAAACTTGAGCAGTCCGGTCAATAAATTAAGTCGCCCGCGATGCGCCGCGCACAAAATAATGTGCTCCAAACTGTCTGAAATAATAATACAACGGTTGAAAGAATTGTTCCATTCGCGAATGTTGCCGATATATAAGGCAACGACAAGAATGAAATTTCTCAGTCGCGAAGTTAGAATGTGTTGAAAACTACTCCAGTACTCGTTAGGACGTGCAATCGTTCTGTGTCGAACTATTGAACGACAATATCGGCGACTGTCTAATTTAACTGAGAGTGTGTTTGTTTTTAATTACCGGAGGCGCATAGCTTGAAAAATTCATGAAAGAAGGCCATCATACTCTCGGCTCCTTCTCCCCCGTACCTCTTTAGGCTCACGAATTTGATCGCCAAGAAATTGTCAAAAGCTTGGCTCTTCAGCATTTCCGCGGCTATCGCTTTGCGCGTTTCGTCGTCCAATGGCTCGGCCAGGGTTCTCTCTACGGTTTTGGCGAACCACTCCCTCTCTTCCTCGGTCTACTCGATCGCAAGTGCAATCTCTTATCATTGCTCTTATCGGTATTTATTGAGCCGCAATATTACGATAAATAATACAAACTTATTTCGCAGTAGATCTTCGCGTTGTTGAAGATCTTAGAGGATAGAGAGACTCGTGGCTCTAATGACCACTGATTTTGCGCGGGTCTGCAAGGATTCTACGAATTTGGAAATTACCTCGAGATAACTGAATTCAGTTCCGATGGTACCGCTATAGGTATCGTTCAGTAACCGAATAGCTTCTTCCACCGTCCCCTCGTTCTGTTGCGTAAGTAAGATTCCTCGAAAATGGACCTTGTCCTTTAAATTCAGCCCGAAATTACCCGGTTGCAGTTCGGGCAGTAATGACGGTTTTGTCATGGAGAGGGGATCTATGTGGGCTTGCTTGTGCCCGTGAATTCTATAGGCGTCGACGAGTCTGTAGAAATTACTCTGCCTTGCCCGTTCATCCAAATATTCCTTCGGCACTGAAAAACGAGAACGGCAATTAGCGTCTGAAAATCGTGGATGCAGATAATGGCGAATAAGGCGCAGATCGTTATCATAAGCAAATATTACACGCATTATTAACGCGTATCGTTGACTTTTAATGTACAACGAGTAGAAAGAGTATTCACGCGTATCCCGTCTTGTTTGGGAGAGCCTTATACCGGAAGACAAAAATATTTTTCAACAAAAATGATCTGTCGGGAAAAGTGTCGCTTCAATTTACGGTAGATTAAATTTAAATCTCTCTCTCTCTCTCTCTTTTTCTCTGTCAGCAACATTTTTCTTTCCAATATAGAATCACCTTGACAAATTTCATATTCAAATCTTTTTTATCTTCCGCGTTGCGACGAGATAACCCGGATAATTCTGGTCATGCTCCCGCTATATAAGAGAACACACTTCTCATGCCCTCTCTCTCGAGTTTTTAACAAGGCAAGTACCTTCAAAGTGCCTCCGTTGACTTGGTTTATACCCATAAACGCCGTTTTCGCTGTGATACAAGTTAACGCTGCCGCAAGGGATCGATGAGGTCAGCCAGAAACGTGGGCTCCTTTTCTTCAATACGAATCGTCCGATCGCGTACATTGTGGATGGCGGCTTCAGCGCGACTGAACTGACTAAGTGAAACTCCACGCGTGCAGCGGTTTAGTTGTGTGAGTTGACCTCTCCCCCTCTACTCTCATGTTTTTATGCATCACTGTTATCTGCCTGTTTACACTCTCTATCGAGCCTACTCTTGCAATTATCTTCCACCGCAACTAGCCGCCATGCAGCCATGAAATAACTTCTGCTCCTGTTGTAAAAGTAAATGTGAAAATATTAAACATCGGTTAAATCGGTATAAGTTTCATCTCTGATTGGTGCGTGAAAAAAAAGTTGCTAAAATTCAACCCAGTTGTGATGGCAGTTTGAGATCCTGCGCGTGATGTCACATAATAAAGTAATTACGGCAATGGTCACTGTCTTACCGACTTGAGACTTGAGGGAGATCAGTCGGAGTGGCGAGAAGCATCATCTTAGAGTTGATACAAACTGTGCAATTATATATGATTTATTTTATTTACTATAAAGTATATAAGAAATGTACAATTTTTGACAGGTATATTTTGTACAGCATCCTCAGATTTCCGGGTACGCCGTTCCGATCAGATCTTGTCCTCTGTATTTAAATTTATACGTCACTATGTTGAATTTTGTTCCTCCTAAAGACACGGGACATTTTCCGTTCGGTCTCGCGTAAAAGCAGACGGTGTAGAGCGCCATTTCCAGTTCAGGCGAGGTGCCGACGAACATCGTCGTAACTGGCTTGTCGTGACCATTGAATTTCACGTATACCTTGACAATGGACCCTTTCTGCGGAGTAAAAAGCGAACTCACGTTCGTACATTTGTTTCTTTGACGTTTACAAATCATCAGACATAATCGAAGCAAACTTTGTGCAATTTAAGACTCCTGCCCCTCGCCGCGGAATTTTTGTTTAATGACATTAGAAACGGATCTATACTAAAACTTCCTACGGATTATGTCGAAATAAAAAGATATACCAATAAAATGATATTTATAATCAAAGTACACACAAGTTTTTAAATCCTCCGACAATTTTCCTTCTGCTCTATCAATAAATAACTAATAATAATATGACATTAATATGATTAGCGTCCTTTTTGAGCTACCTTTTCTCATGAACTTCTCGCGTTAATTTTTTGCCTGTTTATTGACTGCTTCGACAAAAGAGAAGTTTCCGGAGCATTTTAGAAATGCGCTTAATCTATTGTATCATCTTACGAATATTTTTATCTTTTGGACGTAACGCGTAGGAATATTCAACATGAATTTTCTCGCTTCTGTCGTCATGATCCAAGATGGCTGCGGCGAGGAAACAAGAAACTTAAACTCTATTTGTCGAGAAATCACTTACGTTTCCTAAATCGACTTTGTTCATATAACCCAAGTAGTCGATGTGTCTCTTCGTCTCTTCTGCATTGAAGTAGATCCAATTATGTAGCCCATATATCTCCGTACCAGAATCCGCTTGCCTCGTTTCCGCCATGAAGGCCTGCTCGAATCCGGCGCTACCGATTTTACCTTGCCCGCGTGAGAACAGATTGAACCAGATTCCCCTCAATGTGTCTCTGTACTTGTAATAATCTTGCTGCACGAATCCTTTATCCGCGAGAAAACGCATCGCGGCGGACATCACGCTCGTACTTAAGAAAGTGTCGATAAGGAGCTTCTCCTCTTGTCTTTGCACTGGACTGATGTACTCGTCCATATGAGTGTCCAGTTGATAATTGTCGAATATCGACAGGACCCTCTGAATCGTGGGAATCTGGAAAGCCTCGGCGCTCACTGTAAGTAGCCTGCGGATATACAGCTTGATTAATTCATTGACATAGTGACAGCGAATAATAGTTAAGCTTTAGTGATCCGTTAAACCTTACCTGCAATATGCTCTTTACTTTATATTTATTTCTCTTTATCTTTCTCTTTTTGACTTATACCTTATATCTCAAGCCACGAAAAATTAAGGATAAGAAATAGGAAACAGAGAGCACATTGTAGATCAGGCTTTATAAGTACGTATGCCATATTTTGGACGCATAGCGAACTTTAAGAGTGCCTCTCCGATTCTCAGGATGGAACAACGTTATATGTGATATTCACATAAGAAGAACAGAACTTGGGATTATGTTCAGAATAAGGACCTAGTCCACACTTTTAAGTATGATTCTTACGGCTGTGGAGCTTGGTCTGTCGGACTACCGCTGGTAGTCTTCTGTTGCAGATTAAGTGTTATGTATTGGTTTGCATTATTCATCTCTTTGATGTAGAGCGTTTCGGTCAGCTTTTCTAAGTCCTCATCAGTAACTGTATTCTCTTTGCTGTATGTTGGATTACTGGAGTATATTGGATTACTGGAGTATACTTTTTTTTCCTTTGGTTTCGTGTCATCATCCGTATCATCATCCGTGTTATCCTTCTTCTTGTCTGGAATAAGGTCCATGATGGAAGGGCCTGTCACCAGATTTGGTAAAGAAATTGGCCCAGGTACTTCTGGCGGTCCTTCTGCCGGTCTTTTCGTCGTGGTTTTATGTTTATTCTCACCTAATTCCAAGTTCTTGATGAGTAATAAGATAGTGGATTCCTCTTCGTCGTTAAATAGGTTTAATTGATTACTATGCTGTTAAACACATATTCATCAGAGACAACTTCATCTCTCCACTTATGTCAATAAACAAAAGACACGAAACAAAGTGGTACTTGCTTGAGAGCGTAAGTTAGGCAATTTTACGTTAGGCAACATGGAATTATGTACTTGATGCTGGTTCTTCAGAGAGTTCTGTAGGTGAAGAAGATCTGCTACCACCAACATTCGCCTTTGATTTTCCCGAGGTCGAAGAAGAAGCCGTAGAAGAAGATGTACCTGGTTTGTTCTGGTTGTCTCCGGCGGCACCTGCGGTCTTTGTGTCTGCACAAGCACGAAAATTCAATCATAGAAAATAGTCAACCTCTCATTAAACCAATCGACCCACTGTCTCAAGATTTATTATTCCGTTCTAAATTACATCTCCAACTATTACAGGCAATAAGACTCTTCTTGCATGCACTAGTTATATAGATGATAAGAAGAGTATACTGAAAGTGATTAAACGTACCCGATACACTCGTACTCGGTTGTCCAGGATACTCGGATTGTCTCGGCGACCCCATCGAAGCGAATCTGCTGCCACCATCAGCAACGTCAGCAAACGATTCTCTAGAATTAGGAGATGAAGGTGTACCCGGTCTGCTCCGATCATTGGAAGTAGAAGTCCCAGCGATACGACCTGTATTAGATTAGATTATGTTTATTTTTTTTTTCGAGATACATTATAGCATAAGAGAATTGTATATGAACAGAGTTTATCAGGTGTCACATGAGGTGTTGGAGGTTGAATGACAATTTTAGGCGTGCTTTCTGATCCTGAACCAACAGAATTTCAATAATAACATAGTGACGTGGAGTTTGGACATTATTAAAACCCTTCAGGTCAGATAATACAGACCTGTGTTTGATGGCTGGTTCGGTTGAGTCGGGATATTTGCTGCTACATGCGAAGCTGTGGGTCGATTTGTTACTTCTGGATTTGACCTTGAGCCTGCAGATAGTGGACTGGGCTGTGTTTGACCACCACTTGTCAGTCCTTGAGATCTTTGAGGTCCTTGAACAGGTACTATCGGTGGCGGTCCTGGATCAGGTATTCTCGGTGGCAGTCCTGGATCAGATACTCTCGGTGGCGGTGCCCCAGCTCCGGTGAGACCTGCAATCCAATCTCGATCATTTTAATCACCACTGACTTCCGATCTACTTGGTCTTGGGAGGGGAAGGGGGTTTGAGCCTGCAGATAGCAGATTGGGCTGTATCTTACCACCACTTGTCGGTCCTTGAAATCCTTGAACAGGTATTCTCGGTGGCAGTCCTGGATCAGATACTCTCGGTGGCGGTGCCCCAGCTCCGGTGAGACCTGCAATCCAATCTCGATCATTTTAATCACCACTGACTTCCGATCTACTTGGTCTTGGGAGGGGAAGGGGGGTTTGAGCCTGCAGATAGCAGATTGGGCTGTATCTTACCACCACTTATCGGTCCTTGAAATCCTTGAACAGGTATTCTCGGTGGCAGTCCTGGATCAGGTACTCTCGGTGGCAGTGCCCCAGCTCCGGTGAGACCTGCAGTCCAATCTCGATCATTTTTACTACTACTGACTTCTGGTCTACTTGGTCTTGGGAGGCTTGAGCCTGCAGATAGTAGATTGGGCTGTGTCTTACCACCACTTGTCGATCCTTGAAATCCTTGAACAGGTACTCTCGGTAGCGGTCCTTCAGCGGTGAGATCCGCAGCCCAATTTCGATAATTTTGACCACCATCGATTTCCGGTCTATTTAGTCTTTGACCGGCAATATCCAAGCCGATTTTTGTTCCTAGACTGGTAGGTAGACTGGCTCTAGTGATTCCTACGTTAATGGCAAGTCCTGGGTTAGCAGCACCTGGTGATGACAAAAGTTCGTATCTTTGTTGTAAAAGTTCTTAAGTAATTTAATCGTGTGAAAATTCGAATCTCCTTGAATACAGTTCGAAACTAAAAATAAACACGAGAGAATACAGACGTACATATATTATATCGCGATAATAATTGATTTATAAGTCTTTCCAAACATTCAAGACTCTCAAGGATTTTCCGCTTCGAGTAATACCTGAAATGATACGCGAAGAATATCGTTGTGCATTCGAAGTAATTTGATTGAATATTCATTATTAGTAGTACTTATTACACTGATTCTCCTATGTTTACAGCTGGTGCTGACGATTTTTGATACAATATTCGCATTTGTTGTTTGTAAGATTCATAAAAATTCTTAAACGCGTAATTATATTTATTCTACTATCGTCAAACGTTGTAAATATTATCGACGACAACCATTTCAATTTTCATGCCAAACTTTGAGCTATTGCATATTTATTCGTCCTCAAATTTATCTATATTTGATCTTTCAACGTTCTTTGTGCATATACAGTTCACAACAGGATTTCACTCTAATTATTTACGTAATTAAAAAATTCTACGTCATGCATGCATTATGTCGTCTATGACGCATGCTCTATTATTTTCCTCGATTCTTTTTATCGCACGATATTCTGCTTCTCGGAATATGTTTTTATCTTGGTAAAAATCTTGACGAGAAACATAGCTAAATAACAGAAAAACTTACCAATAAAGAGTGACAGCGAAATTACGAAAATGATGAAATATCGATTTTTCATCATCATGATTTACCGCGAAAGCTGACAAACGCTGTGTCCAGGTTGGTCCTTTCTGATAAAATATATTTTAGATTTATAGTAATTTATAGTATTTATTATAGTATAAATTATAGTATAAAGTATAGTATAGTATTTATTATAGTAATTTATGTAACTGACTTCTCCTGATCCTGGAGCTGGCGATGCGTGAACGTGCTACGTGGTTCACGTGTGAAGTAAGACTGCGTTCCGACTGCGTCCTGCGTCTGATTGCCTTGAAGCAATCAGTTTCCTAGCCTCTCCGACTCATATGTAAGTAACACAACTCTAGGTTTTGACAGAGAGCTGCTCAAACGGCCATGACAACGGGATGATATCATTTCTCGGTCTTGAATTCAGTTCTGTTAATGTCTCGAAGGACATTTCAGGATTCACCGCGAATCATCATGAAAGCAAAATGAAAATAATATTAAAAGCACGCGCTTCTCTCCTAAAAACTTAAGGACATTGTACATGAAAAAATATTTCAATATGTTTTTTAATTCTCTTGCAGTTGTTCAATATTTGTGTTCTACAAGGATACTAAAAAGAGGGTACTGTGTAAAACAGAAAAACGATTTTAAATAAAATTATAGTTAGATACATTCTTTATAAACCTGTTTCATACATTGTTTTTAAAATTATGAAGATGAATAGGATACCGTAAAACAGAACTGAGCTCAGCTATTTGCAGTACAATATATTTTTTTGTATATTTTACTTCATTGCATATTTAAAATATTTTCGACATCTAGCGTTTATATCTTCTACTAAAAATATGTACGCATTAATATTAACATTATTGCAACACAAAAGTTTCAGCACCTCCTATTTGTACAACTATGCCGTCGGTCTGTTTATTCATTTCAGCACATTAAATCTTACATGAAAAGATCCTAGAATATGTTAATTTTTTATTAAATTCACCAAAGTCTATATCGAACGATTTTATAATAATTTTTCTTGATGTTTCTGAACACTTCTTCTCTACTCAAACTATTATATACAGGGTGCACGATTTATCTGAAGATATTGAAATATCTCGAGAACTATGCATTGGATAAAAAAAAGTGGTTAATGAAAGTTGTTAATCTCGAAGGGGGACATCCAATGATACCAAACTCGACATCCCACCCCACCCCCTGGGGATGGGGGTTGGGGGCAACTTTGAAATCTTAAATGGAAACCTCCATTTTTTATTGCAGATACGGATTCTACGTCACAAAATACGTAAATTTTGTCCGAAACTTTTTTTTTGATTCGTGATAGATGGCGCTGTAATCGCAAAAAATTATATTTTCCGCAATTCTCCAGAAATAATATTCTCAATTCTCCAGATTCGCAATTCTCCAGATATAAAGGGTGTCCCAAAATTCACGCAAGAAGTAATTTTGATAGAAAACACAGGTTTATAATTAAAAATTGTAAATTTTTTATTTCTACCTCAGGATTGTCAGCGTTCACATGGATCACAGGCACAGTGCTCTTGGCCAGATCCATGCAATACCTCAACGATCGGCCTCTCAAGGGCAGAGTTGTGAAGCCTAATTGATTGTTAATTACCAAGTGAACTGTATCGTCGATCGGCTTCTCAAGGGCAGAGTTGTGAAGCCTAACTGATTGTTAATTATCAAGTGAACCGTATCGCCGATCTGGAAGTGCGGCACTCTGCTTAGGGCCAAACATTCTCGATTAATTCCTTGCCCAGTGTAGGCGGCGTTTCCGTGTACCTAGCGAAGCATTCTAGATATTGGAATATTGGATGCAGGTACGCATTGGGATGTAGTGATAGGAGGTGGTAGCGCAAAGGCGATAGCAAAATCAGATATGTCAATACGGACGATCGACCTCTTGACGAAGACGACGTTTTTCGCAGCGCGCGATTCCGCGACTTACTTGGATATTTATCACTTTATCGCTCCATTGCGTGTTGTCGTCCTGGCCGTATGCACCTTCCTCGATCGTCTGCATGATAGCTCGCGTTTTCCCCATTGTTACCGGATTTACTATCTCCAAGGGCGACGGATTGCGCAGCATAGTGAAGTGAATACTCTTCCCGCCCACGTCGAGGTCGGTGGAGCTGATGAGGTGGCTGATCACGTCCCCGGTGCATCTCGTTGCATCCGGGAATTCGGAGAGTCCTCGTAATTTATGAAATAGCTTCTCCGGTGGAAACTTGAGCAGTCCGGTCAATAAATTAAATCACCCGCAATGCGCCGCGCACAGAATAAAGTGTTCCAAACTGTCTGGAATAATAATACGACGGTTGAAAGAATTGTTCTACTCGCGAATGCTGCCGATATATAAGGCATCGACAAGAATGAAATTTGCCGGCTTCAGTACGACTGAACTGACTGAGTGAAATTGCACGCGTGCAACGGTTTAGTCATGCGAGTTGACCTCTCCCTCTCTCCTCTCATGTTTTTATGTTATCTGCCTGTTTACACTTTCTATCGAGCCCACTTTTGCAATTATCTTCCACCGCAACTAGCCGCCATGCAGAAATAACTTCTGTTCCTGTTATAAAAGTAAATGTAAAAATATGAAACATCGACGTTTCAAATCGGTAAGTTTCATTTCTGGTTGGCGCGTGAAAAAAAGTTGCTAAAATCCAATCCAGTTCTGATGGCAGTTTGAGATTCTGCACGAGATGTCACATATTGAATAAAGTAATTACGGCAATAGTCACTGTCTTACCGACTTTAGAGTTGAGGGAGATCAGTCGGAATGGCGAGAAGCGTCATCTTAGAGTTGATACAAACTGTGCAATCATGTATGGTTTATTTTATTTACTATAAGGTATACAAGAATTGTACAATCTCTGAGGGGTACATTTTGTACGGCATCCTCAAATTTCCGGGTACGCCGTTCCGATCAGATCTTTTCCTCTGTATTTAAACTTGTACGTCACTATGTTGAATTTCGTTCCTCCTAAAGACACGGGACATTTTCCGTCCGGTCTCGCGTAGAAACAGACGGTGTAGAGCGCCATTTCCAGTTCAGGCGAGGTGCCGACGAACAACGCTGTAACTGGCTTGTCGAGACCATTGAATTTCGCGTGCACCTTGACGATGGACCCTTTCTGCGGAGCAAAAAGCGAACTCATGTTCGTACATTCATTTCTTTGACGTTTACAAATCACCAGGCGTGATCGAAGCAAACTGTGCAATTTAAGGCTCCTGGCCTCTCGCCACGGAATTCTTATTTAATGACATCAGAAACGAATCTATATTAAAACTTTCTACTCACTACGGATTATGTCGAATTAAAAAAATATACCAAAAAAGCGATGTTTATAATCAGGTACATTTTTAAAATCTTCCGAAAATTGTCCTTTTGTACTATCAATAAATAACTGTAACATTAACACGATTAACTTCCTTTTTGAGCTACCTTTTCTTATGATTCTCTCGCGGTAATTTTTCGTCAGTTTATTAATTGCTTCGGCAAAAGCGAAGTTTCTGAACTTTTAAAAAATTTAAAAAATGCGATTGCATGTATCGTGTTACAAATATTTTTATCTTTTGGACGTAACCCGTAGGAATATTCAACATGAATTTTTTCGCTTCTGTGGTCGTGATCCAAAATGGCTGCGGCGAGGAAACAAGAAACTTAAACTCTATTTATCGAGAAATCACTTACGTTTCCTAAATCGACTTTGTTGATATAACCCAAGTAGTCGACGCGTCTCTTCGTTTCTTCTGCATTGAAGTAGATCCAATTGTGTAGCCCGAGTACCTCCTGAGTGCCTGAATCCGCTTGCCTCGTCTCCGCCATGAAGACGTGCTCGAATCCGGTGCTTCCGATCTTACCTTGCCCGCGTGAGAATAGATTGAACCAGATTCTTCTCAGGGTGTCTTTGTACTCGTAATAATCCTGCCGCATGAATCCTTTATCTGCGAGGAAACGCATCGCGGCAGACATCACGTTCGTACTTAAGAAAGTGTCGACAAGGAGACTCTCCTCTTGCCTTTGCGCTGGACTAATGTACTCGTTCGTATGAGTGTCCAATTGATAATTGTCGAATATCGACAGGACTCTTTGAATCGTGGGAATCTGGAAAGCCTCAGCGCTCACTGTAAGTAGCCTGCGGATACACAGCTTGATGAATTTATTGACACAGATCCAGCGAATAATAGTTAAGCCTTAATGATCCGTTAAGCCTTATCTGCAATTTGTTTTCTATTTCTTTCTCCATATCTCTTTTTGACTTACATCTTACATCTCAAGCCAGGAGAACATAAAGAATAAAAAATAGAAAGCAGAGAGCACATTGTAGATCAAGCTTTAGAAGTACATATGCCATATTTTGGATGCATAGCGAACTGTAAGAGTGCTTTTCTGATTTTCAAGCTGGAACAACGTTGTATGTGACGTTCACGTAAGAGGAACAGAACTTGAGATTAGAGAGGCACATTTAGCGTTCGCCATACGTCCAGAATAAGGACTTAGTCCACACTTTTAAATATGATTCTTACGGCTGTGGAGCTTGGTCCGTCGGGCTACCGCTGGTGGTCTTCTGTTGCAGATTGAGTGTTATGTATCGGTTTGCATTATTCGTCTCTTTGATGTAGAGCGCTTCGGACAACTTCTCTAAGTCCTCGTCAGTAACTGTATTCCCTTTGCTGTATGTTGGATTACTGGAATATACTTTTTTGTTTGGATCCGCGGCACCCGTGGCCGGAGTAACGCCAATGGTGGACGTGCCTCTCGCCGGTTCTGGCCGAGAATCGCCAGGTTGTGCCGGTCTTCCCGTGGTTCTACGTTCATTCTCACCTAGTTCCAGTGATTTAATTGATTACTATGCTGTTAAACGCGTGTTCATCATAACCTCATCTCTCCACTTATGTCAATAAGCAGAAGACACGGAAAGTGGTACTTACTTGAGAGCGTCAGTTAGGCAATTACGTACGTTATAGGCAACATAGACGTACCTGGTACAGGTTGTCTAGGGAGGCCTGTAGGTGAAGAAGGTCTGCTACCACCGGCAGCAACGTCCGCCCATGATTTTCCTGAAGTTGGAGAAGAAGGCGTACCTGGTCTGTTCTGGTTGGCTCCAGCGGCACCTGCAGGGTTTATGCCTGCACAAGCATAAAAATTCAAGCATAGAAAATAGTCAACCCTTCATTATGTTAAACTAATCCATCCACTGTCTCAAAATTTATTATTCCGTTCTAAATTACATCTCCAACTACTGGCAATAAAACTCTTTTTGCCTACACTAGTTGTATAGACAATAAGAAGAGAATACTGAAACGTGAGTGATTAAACGTACCCGGTATACTCGCACTTGGTTGTCTAGGATACTCGGGTTGTCTCGGCGACCCTGTCGGCGAAGCGGGTCTGCTGCCACCACCAGCAACGTCAGCAAACGATGCTCCTGAATTTGGAGAAAAAGGGCTACCCGGTCTGCTGCGATCATCGGAAGTAGAAATCCCAGTGATAGGATCTGTATTAGATTAGATTATGTTTAATTGTTTTCCAGATATATTGTACACCATAAGAGAATTGACGTGTATATGAACAGAGTTTACCAGGTATCACATGAGGTTTTGGAGGTTGTATGGCAATTCTAGGCATGCCTCCTGATCCTGAACCTACAGAATTTCATTAATGACATAGTGACGAGGAGTTTTGACATTATTGAAATCCTTCAGGTTAAATGATACAGACCTGTGTTTGATGGCTGGTTCGGTTGAGTCGGGATGTTTGCTGGTATATGCGAAGCTGCGGGTCGATTCGTTGCTTCTGGATTTGGCCTTGAGTTTGCAGATGGTAAACTGGGCTGCGTCTGGCCACCACTTGTCGGTCCTTGAGGTCTTTGAGGTCCTTGAGGTACTTGAGACCCTTGAGGTACTTGAGGCCCCTGAGGTCCTTGAGGTCCTTGAGGCCCTTGAGGTACTTGAGGCCCCTGAGGTACTTGAGGTCCTTGAGCTACTTGAGGTCCTTGAGATACTTGTGGTCCTTGAGGTCTCTGAGGTCCTTGAACGGGTCCTCTCGATGGCTGGTTTCCGGACAGCTCTCCAGTTCCGGTGAGACCTGCAGCCCAATCTCGATAATTTTGACCACCACCGACTTCCGGTCTACCTGGTCTTGGACCAGCGATATCCAGGCCAACTTCTGTTCCTGGATTAGGTCGACTGGGTCGCGCATTATTTCGTATATTTTGTCCAGTAGTTCCTACGCCAATGGCAAGTCCCGGGTTAGCAGCACCTGATGATGGCAAAAGTTCGCATCTTTGATGTGAAAGTTCTCAAGTAATTGAACTATATGAAGATACGAATCGCTTGATTCGACAGCATCCTGAGTGCTGTTCGAAACTGGTTGTCCTGCCCAAGATCTCGACAAAAACTTGAGAATCGTGAATGTGCTTTGAATCCTCGCAATCTTACGAAAGATAAACACGAGAGAATACAGATGTAGATGGATTATACCGCAACAATAATTTATTTACAAATCTTCTTAAACATTTGACTCTCAAGGAGTTTTCGCTTCGAATAATACCTGAAATGCTATAAGAAGAATATCGTTCAAAGTAATATGATAAGTTCATTGTTAGTAGTGGTACCTATTATACCAGTTCCTGTGTTCACAGCTGGTGCCGTCGATCCTTTGGGCGTCGTGACCTGTGGCCCGACTATGTTTGGTATTGGAGTAGCAGTAGGTTGAACATTTTCGGGGGTCGGTGTTGTGGTAGTAGTTGTAGTGGTCTCCTTTTTCCAAAACTTCCATCCCGCTTCGCTGTTCCCTAAGACATATGTCGAGATTAGCGAAATCTTACAAACGAAATTATAATTTGGCGCGCACGAGTGCGTGTGTGTTATCGATATCTCGAATATTAATATCATCATTTTGCAAAAAATGCTCTATTAGGCTGAAGGAACTTGAAATAAGCAGAAAATTATTGGCTTGATATTCTCACGGAGATCTGGGTCAGTTTATATTTTCAACGTTATTTATCATGTTCATTTATGATGTTTGGGTCAAAGTGGTCATTTGAGATATCGAAGTAATCTGATCGTTTCAATAGCATATTGTACATTTCAAATAATGTAATTTTCGCATTTGTTGTTTATAAGATTCATAAAAATTCTTAAACGCGTAATTATATTTATTCTATTATCATTGAACAATGTAAATATTATCGACGACAATCATTCCAATTTTCATGTCAAACTTTGAGCTATTGCATATTCGTCTTCAAATTTATCTACATTTCATCTTTCAACATTCTTTGTGTATACACAGTTCTCAATACACTGAATGGGATTTCATCGTAATTTACATAATTGAAAAATACCACTTCATGCATATACTACGTGATCTATGACGCATGCCTAAATACTTTCCTCGATTTTTCTTTTTATCGCACGATATTCTGCTTCTCGGAATATCTTTATCTTGGTAAAAATATTGACGGAAAACACAGCTAAATAATGGAAAAAACTTACCAATAAAAAGTGACAGCGAGATAACGAAGATGATGAAATAACGGTTTTTCACTGTCATGATTTATTACCGCGAACGCTAACAAACGCTGCGTCCAGGTTGGTCCTTTTTGATAAAATATATTTTGGCAATTTATATAACTGATTTCTCTCGATCCTGGAGTTAGCGATGCGTGAACGTGCTACGTGGTTCACGTGTGAAGTAAGACTGCGTCCCTGCTCGCATCTGACTGCCTCGAAGCAATCAGTTTACTTTCCCCTGGCCTCTCCGACTTATGTGTAAGTAATACGACTCCAGGCTCTGACAGAGAGCCGCTCAAATGACCATGACAACGAGATGATGTCACTTCTCGATCTTGAATTCGATTCTGTTAATGTCTCGAAGGACATTTCAGAATTCATCATGAATCATGATGAAAGCAAAATTAAAATAATATTAAACGCACGCACTTCTCTCCTAAAAAGTTGTAAAGATATTGCACATGAAAAAATATTTCAATATGTATTTTTAACTCTCTTGCAACTCTGTTCAATATTTGTGTTCTACAAGGGTACTAAAAAGAGGGTACTGTATAAAATAGAAAACCGATTTTAAATAAAATTACAATTAGAAACATTCTTTATAATCCTGTTTCGTAAGTTGTTTTTAAAATTATGAAGATGAGTAGGATACCGGACTAAAACAGGAAGACTGAGCTCAGCTATCTACAGTTCAATACGTTTTTTGTATATTTTACTTTATTGCATATTTAAAATATTTTCTACATCTAGCGTTTGTATATTCTACTAAAAATACCTACGCAATTAATATTAACATTATTGCAACACAAGGGTTTCAGCTCCTCCTCTTCGTACAACTATGCCGTCGGTCTGCTTACTCATTTCAGCACATTGAATCTTACATGAGAAGATCCTAGAATGTTATTTTTTTTTAAATTCATCAATGTATATCGAAAAATTTTATATTACTACTTCTTGATCTTTATGAGCGTATTCTCTTTACTTAAACTATTATACTTGTTATTAATCTTGTTGTCGCAAAAGATACCTGTCAGACTTTATGCTTACGATATAATATTATTCCATTGTTGTGTCTGATTTTCAGACTGCATAGTGTGTTCTTTTATTTTCTCTCGTTCTTTGTTCAAATTTTTTAATTCCTCTTCTGCTGATATGATTTTTTTACGCAATTCTTGTTTTAACGTTTGTCCTACATTATCGAGATCACCATTGTTAGTCTGAAACGAAATCGACGTAAATTTTAATAAGAATAAAGATTGATATTGTTATCTAAAGAATATTTACTTCTGCTTCGCTATGTAGTTTCTCTTCAATAATTTTCATTTTCGCGATGTTTTCTTCAAGTTGCTGTTTATCTTCAGTATTCTACAATACAGCGCTCAATGTTATACTCATCGTGGTCTATTCTTCGATGCATAAATTACCTTTAATAATTTATCCTTCAGTCGCTTCGTTTCGGATAGCAAATCACTCGTTGTATTTTTCATAGTCGTTTCCACCGTGTTGTGACTCTTGGACGCCTTTTGATATCTCTCGTCAACATCACGCGCTATCTGCCGTAGCGCTTTGATATCTGTAACATATATTTTTTAAACAAATTCTATTAAAATTTTGCGAAATATACATTATATTTCGATAATATTAATTGATGTAAATTGGCCGTGAATAAAACCTACTCGATTTCACGCAAGCGAAATTCATTATTACCTTTTATGATGGGAGTCAGATTGGTACGGAGAGCCAGTATTGAATGAGACAATTGAATGTTTGTCGTTAAGGCATTGTCCGACATGTAGTTTTCCGGAATGACTATTTTTGATACAATATCCGCCTGATAAGACTGAGCTATCTGAAAAATGATGGCATTCATATTAATCCATTTTTAAGCAATATACGAGTTGTCAGACGCCAATATTAGAGATTTCGATAATACCTGGCCTTCTAAAATAGCCACTGTTCGATGTAGCACACCACTTTCCGCTTTCAAGCCAGCAATCTCTGCCTTGCAGCGCTTGTACAGCGTACTCTTGGTCTTCAAGCGATTAACATACTTCTTCAGCTCCTCTGCTCGAGGTGCCGACGTCTCTAACAGAGCTCTCGAGTGATCTTGCTTCTCTTTCAATCGAAGCTGCAATTCCTCCAGAGAACTCTCGACCTTCTCCAAACGTTCAAGAGCGTTTCGCTTCATGTTCCCGACAGCGGCCGCTTGTTGCCTAAACGGTTCCATTTTGTCGATATCGTTTTTAGATATCTACAACATGCATCATGAAAGTTTACTAGCAACGAGAATAAGATTTTTTTTTTTAATATTATTTCACATAGATTATTCACTCATGCTTAAGCACGTAGTCATTCCTGAAATACGCACTTTGGACTCCACCAAATCCTGGATGTCCTTCAGTATGGCATCCAATTCGTTTCTCATGCCTATGATCTTGTCCGAGCCCAGGTAGGGGTATCCCTTGACTATCGACAAAGCTCTCATTCGATTCTTCTTCGCGTTTAATTCAGATGGAAGCTTCTCCTTTACAATCGCAGTTTGCACCGTCACCTCTTCCAGCAAATGTTGAATCAATATATGCGGCGTGAGTCCGACACCGTCGCGCTTCAAAATTTGCAACTCGCGTTCCACCCGTTGAAGAGAATTCTGGATGCGACAAGGTCAGATTCTATCATCGTAAAAACGCACGCACTTGGAACGGCGAATCAATTGCGAATCGCTATTTCCCACGAGAATTATACCTGTAAGTCAGACATAGTGTCCTCCTCTTGCTCCTTCTGCGACATCAAGTCACGTTCCTTGTCTCTCTCTGTCCGCAACATCTTACAAGAATCCAACAGATGCAGCGCAGGCTCAGCCTTAGACTTGATCTTAGCGATACGCGCCGTCACCGCCTACGTGTTTGCGATAATTTTATCAATTAATATTATATCCATAAATGCGATTGCGTTGTTAGATATTTTAGTTGAACAAACTAATTCTCAAATCATCTTTTTCGTTAACAATAAAATATTCCTATATACTAGGTCATTAAATATGAAATGTCCGATTTCGAATCAAAATTTTGGATTATTATATCTCAAACTGGAAGCAATACAATTAATCAAAGTATGCGCCTAAACTGTCGACACAGTTTTGCTATCTTAATGATGGTAGCTTATTTATGCCAGCAGCGAAGAAGCCTGAAGAGCGAGTGGCGATGAAATCGCGGAAAGCGTTTTCCATAGCTTGTGGAGAATTGAATATTTTTTCTTGCAAGAAGTGGCCCAGTACCTGGAAGAAGTGGTAGTCAGTTGGTGCATGGTCTGGTGAATACGGTGGGTGACGGAGTTTTCCTAAGTCCAGCTCTTGTAGTTTGAGCAGCTTTGTCTTGCAAGAGGTTTGGCTTGTCTCTATTGACCAATCTCGGCTGCTTAATCACAAGCATCTTAATCATTTCGTTCAGTTGGTTACAATAGACATCCTCTGTAATCGATTGACCAGGTTTCATGAAACTGTAACGGATAATACCAACGCTGGACCACCAAACAGATAGCATTAGCTTTTTTATTGAATATTCGGTTTCGGACCATGTTTCGGCACTTCATCTTTATTCAACCATTATGACGAATGTTTGCGATTGTCGAAAAGAATCTATTTTTCATCACACTTAGTAATATGATGTAAAAATGGTTCGCTTTTATGTCGTGATGATAAAGAAAGGCAAGCTTCCAGACGATTTCTCTTCTGATGCTCATTTAACCCTTTAACGCCCGACTTTTTTATAAATGTTTTAAGAATAAAACTTGAGTTTTTTTGAACTGAGACTATAAGTAGTAATAACCAAAAAAAATATCAGAATTTTATATATACGAAAAACTACTTTTCCAATGTAAAGTAATAGTCTACTTCTGAACGAATAAATTTGTATTTTTTTTTGTAAATATAACGGTAAAAATGATAAACATGGACACACTCAGAGATGGTTATCCAGATGGAAAAACCGTGAAACAATTACACGGAAAATCAGCATCAATCGTTTACTTCTGAATAAATGAGTACATGAAGTTTCCGCTTTTCGTTTGTTGGTTTCGTTAGTTTGGTTTCTTTTATCGTTCGTTTTCTGTTTATTGGTAAATATGACTTGGATCCTAAAAGCATATATGAAATGAGCAACCTATATGGAGAAAAATGAAGGGTAATTTATACGACATAACTCTGATAGTCAGCTTAACATTTTTGAGCTGAAACTTTACTATATTTGGTAGTGAAGTTTATCATTCAGAGCGTCAAGCTTACTATTTCAGAAGAATATCTTATAGATCACCATTTAGATAGTCAATCGTCCCTTCATTTTTCGTCGCATAAAAAACTGTAGGTCACCAGGTTTCACGAAAACAGGTTAATTTCTTGATTTTCGTGTCCGCCATATTGGATTCGCCATTTTGAATTTCTGTATTCTTTTAATTTCACATTTCGCATCTGAGAAAGCTTCCAAATGTATAAAATTATAACAGATACCAATCTATTTATTTACAGTGCACTTCTAGATGTCAGTAACAATGTTAACTATGCTTACTTGGAATTTGACAAAACATGTTATCATTAAAACTGAGCTAAAAACAGACTAAACCGAATCTACATACAATCTATATATCATTTTTTGGAAGAAGGATTCACCGTTACAGTGATGCAAAGAAAACGAAAATATCTCCTATTTTGACTAAGTTATGGATTCTTAAACGCGTTTTTGGTAACTATAGTTACCATTAGGCGTTAAAGGATTAACTCATGCGGAACTCATCATTACCCACCTTGGTCTCAAGTACCCACGTGGCTCACTTTCAAGATTAAAATCGTTGAAACGAAACGTCTCAAACCATCGACACATTGTGCGTTCATTAGCCATATATCTTCACCAAATACTTTATTGATATTTCGAGTTGTCTGCGCTGCATTAGTTCCACGACGGAACTCATATTTGAAAATAACACGAATTTTTGGCTCATCCATGGTTACACAAAAAATGCTGTAATAAAGACAATTTGAAAGATAATCACAAAACATGTGTTTGAAGGACTGTGATGGTATACCCCTTCAGGACAAAAACATCAAGAACTGCAAAAGTGAAATGTCAAGAGATATCGACTGTCAAACTTACTAAAGAAAATCGGACATTTTATATTTAATGACCTAATAATAATATAGCAAAGATGAATTATCAGCGACGTACTTCTTTCTCTTTTCCCATCGCTTGTAAATCCGTTGCGAGCTCGGCGGCCGTTTCGACATTCTGCATAAAAAGAGAAAAGAATAGTTACTCACACGACGAAAAGTGAAGAAATTTACATAGTTATCATTACCTTTTTTCCTATCTCTCTTTCCTTATGAACTGCTTTGAATTTGTCAACCAAGGCCAAATATTGTTCGTGTAAGAGGGATATCTCCGAGTCCCCTAAATATTCTGGCGGAATCTCTATCTAATCATAGAAATTTGCACTATTAGTAATCTTTATACAGGGTGAGAAAAAAGTCCTGGATCGGTAAAATATCTCGAAAACCAAGCATTTTAGAAAAAAAATGCTTCGAACAAAAGTTGTATGATTTTAGGAGAGGCATAAAACAACTGTATCATTTTGTTTACAAGTGGCATCACTTTCGAGATATTCACTGATCATTACTTTTCTTGAATGGAAACCCCAATTTTTTATTACACAGTTTTTTCTATCAATTAATTTAAACAACTTTTGTCTGAAATATTTTTCTGTTTGCCTAATATTTTTTTAAGATATTTAAGGAAAACTTGATAATTTTTTCAATATTTAACTTACGATATCTCGTTAACTATTTGTCGAAAGAAAAAGTGATACTAGATTTTATTGCTCTGCTTGGTCTCAAGAATATATTGTTACAACAGCGTCCTGATTTTTGTTAACTTGATGATTTTGAAATTTCCAAAGGTCAATAAGTTAATAAAAGTCAGGGCGCTATTATAACAATATATTCTTGAGATTAAATAGAGCTAAAAAGTTTAGTATCACTTTTTCTTCTGACAAACAGTTAGCGAGATATCGTGAATTAAATATTGAAAAAGTCAGGTTTTCCTTAAATTCTCAAAAAATATTAGGCAAATAAAAAATGTTTCAGTTCAAAAGTTGTTCAAATTAATTGCTAGAAAAAGATAATGTGATAAAAAATTGGGGTTTCCGTTTACGAAAAGTAATGATCGGTGAATATCTGTATGAAAGTGGCGCCATCAGTAAACAAAGTGATACAGTTGTTTTATGCCTCCCTTAAAATCATACAACTTTTGTCTGAAACATTTTTTTCTAAAATGCTTGGTTTTCGAGATATTTTACCGGTCCGGGACTTTTTCCTCTCCCTGTATAATTACACATAGCCAGCTACTACAGGGTGTCTTAAAAATACCGGAACTTCCGGATAACTTTGCAGGATCAAGTTTTCATGAAAAACTTTAAGTACAAAAGTTGTAGAAAATCGAGTAACGGATTTGATGGTGACCTTAGCCATGACTTTCAAGGTCATTTGGAAGTCAACTTGCGTTTTTTAAATGGGAACCCCTATTTTTTATTACACTGTTTTTTTTCTACCAATTAATTTTTGAGGAAAACTTGATAACTTTTTCAATATTTAACTTACGATACCTCGCTAACTATTTGTCGGAAGAAAAAATGGTACTAGACTTTCTTGCTTTATTTAGTCTCAAGAATATATTGTAACAATATATTCTTGAGACTAAATAAAGCAAGAAAGTCTAGTACCACTTTTTCTTCCGACAAATAGCGAGATATCGGTAAGTTAAATATTGAAAAAGTTATCAAGTTTTCCTCAGATATCCAAAAAAATATTAGGCAAATAAAAAAATGTTCTAGACAAAAGTTGTTCAAATTAATTGGTAGAAAAAAAGAGTGTAATAAAAAATAAGGGTTCCCATTTAAAAAACGCAAGTTGACCTCCAAATGATCTTGAAATTCATGGCCAAGGTCACCATCAAGTCCGTTACTCGATTTTCTACAACTTTTGTACTTAAAGTTTTTCATGAAAACTTGATCCTGCAAAGTTATCCGAAGGTTCCGGTATTTTTAAGACACCCTACATAATACATAGGAGCATGTCACGGCCAGGAAGCAAATTTTTGACATTACTTTGACGAGAAAGCGCGACAGATATGCTCTCTTCTGAACAACGTCGATATGCGTCAAAAGCCACATCAGTATAGGATGAATGATGTCAACCTCGCCTCGGGCTAGACCCTGCCTAAAACAAATTTACATTCAAGCAACGAATAAGTTTTCATCGGCTTCTTTTACATTTAATTAAAATTGCTTTCATTTTCACTCATACTTGATAAGATTTAATTTAAAGAGTGAAACGTCGGTCTCTCGGCTGAAATGTTCAAAACGCACCTAAACGTCACAGGATCTACATTGGGTTGGTAATTAAGTATTCGCAAGGCTGTTAAGATGTATATAGAACTTTCTTCCGGAGACTCTATTCTAACATCGACGTCTGATTCATCGCGCTGCTGTATCTTCATCAAGACACTGCATAGTACCTTCAAAAGGACAAATCGAGATGGATTATTGGCGGCAGAAAATACAGCAGAAGTAAAGTAATAAATACATACTAGCAATAAATCTTCGGCGCTCAAGGCGTTGAATCCAATTAAGTTATAATTACGTCCCAATAATTTGTTTACTTCCGTCACGATAAATTTCACGTTCTCGCTCATGACGTCACAATTTCGAGTACCGCGCACTTTTCCGAAAATGACGAGTGCTCCAAGCTCACGCAAACTCTTGTCACGCCGCAACGCGCTACAATCCGCAAGTACGTAACGTTAGGTAGCCGAGTATGAACTAATGCACATTATATATCTCCCGTTGCCCAGACAACGATATATACAAACAGGATAACCATATCGCTCACAAGGAAACATAAGGGACTCGGAAATTTAAAAAATTATGAAACTTTGTGTGGAAATAAAATAGTTCATTCATGATGCAAAACTATTCTTTGTTCGTGCGGAATTCCAGTCTGAGGGGGTGAAACCATCCTTCAAAAAGAAAAAAACCATTTTTAGCGTGTATCTTTTAAAATACGAGGCATGTGCAAAAATAGTTTATATGAAAATTATAATGTATTTCACACTCTTTGCAACTGTATATTCAGATTTTTTAAAACAAAAATTAAAAAAATTAAAAAATTTTTGAAACCCCCTTCGCCTTCTCTCCTTTTACAAAATCTGAATACACAGTTGCAAAGAGTATGAAAGACACTACAACTTTTATATAAACCATTTTTGCCTGCCTTGTATTTTAAAAGATATACGCTAAAAAAAATGAAAATGGTTTTTTTTTTCGAAGGGTGGTTTCACCTCCTCAGACTGGAATTTCGCACGAATAAAAAATAGCTTTGCATTACGGATGAACTATTTTACTTCCACACAAAGCTTCATAATTTTTTGAATTCCCGGGTTCCCTACCTTATCAGTATTCTTCTGCATATACAGAACTCTAAACACGTGTATATGCAGGAAAGGAACAGAGAGAGTGTACACTGAATTTGCATGAAAAACGCCACAGTGTTATTGTAACAAAATAATTTTTTATTAACATTCTTACGTACGCGGATTATCGTTCAGTTAAAGTTAAGTAACAAGATCGTCTCGTCATTATATTAATTTTATCTAACAGTTTTATTACAACAATAAATACAATAATAATTACATTATAGTACTGCCTTATACAAGCTGTCCTTATATGTCTGAAAGATCTGCTATATATGTATATATAAAATATTGTTAGTAGACAAATACATGTGTCAATTAATAGAATTGCATAAGTGAACAGCAGACCCATTCTGTAAATCTTGTAACGTATACATTACAAGACGCACACGTCACGCGCCGTCGCGCGGTTGTAACACGATACAACTGCACAACGACACTTAACAATGCTGCCTTTGAAAGTTACAGAATAAGCACGCAGGATGCATTTGCGTTATGTTCGTATAGTCCCACTGCGATCTAGCCAGCAGTTATCATAGTTGTCAAACAATTGCCATTATCTTTAATATCTTTAAAGGATCCCTATGGAAGTGTCCACTTTTCAGATCATACTGTGGTAAAACATGATCATTCCTGTATATATTTTACAAAACAATCGAGAAAGGACAAGTATATTTACATTAATAAAGAATATAGCATATCCTGCGTACGTCTTTGGCAATAAATAACGTTCTGTGTAGCAGTCCAATTTCATTATAATGTCATATAATGTCGAGCAATGTCTACTTGTCGTAAAAGTCTCTCTTAAAATGTCTCGCTATTATGCCCCTCGTCCAGCGTTTCTTCTTCTACATTTGGAAAAGGTACTTCGTCTTATGCAAATCATATCGAGATTTTCAACAAGAGTTGAAAATACTACGAGTTCATTATGAAAAATAGTATTAGGAGATAGAAAATAAAAGTAATATCTTCAGTTAAGAGACAAAGCATATAGCAAATAGATAATGCACAGTTCATGTAAACGGCGTACCATGATGATCTGCAATTGCCCATTTTCTTCCTATTAAATGAAAGTTACCCCATGTTCTGCAGAGCACAATGGCCAGTTAAGAGAAATACGAGATACGCACTATTCTTTTCAGTCGTCGAGTACGTAGAATATCAATTCAAGCACTGTATGCTCATCTTGACTGTTCTGCGCGGCCTTGTGTAAAACTTGAATCAATTCATTATCTAAGCTATTCATGTAGATTGGCGGCAATTTTGTACCCTCACTTCCGGCCTCGTAACCCACCTAAAACATATATTTTATAATTTAGTATACTTTAGTATACATATTAAGTAAATATTAGGAGGTTGAGTTCTGGTTCCCAGCAATAGATGGCTTTAGTAACAAGTTAATAGTTAGTACGAATATTGAGATCTGGCAATACTGAAAGATTTGACATTTCTGTATGACATATGACAATTTGCGCACTATTGTTGCTACGGTTAAAGTGATAAATTGGTTATTGTGCATAAACGGTTATTATGCACAATAACCAACAGCTAGGTTAATATGATAAAATACATGCAATTTATTACTTTAACCGGTTATTTTACATAACCAAATTTTATTGGTTAAAGTGATAAATGATATTTAGAAAATGATTTTGGAGAAACTTTTGAAAATCATTTATGTCCAATTGTCATAAATATTGGCAGAAATACTCCAAACGGTATCAAAATGTTACAAAGTTATGAACAATTAAACCTACGCGTAAGTTGCAAGTGAGTTTTACATCGCGCGCTGCGCGCACGATTGTTGAAACTTACGCGTAAATTAAAAATGCTTAAGCTGCACGCGCGGTTATTAAAACTCACGCGTAATTGGGCGCGCACAACGCGCGATACAAAACGCACTTGCAACTTACGTGTGGGTTTTAATAATCGCGCGTGCAGCTTATGCGCTTTTAACTTACGTGTGGGTTCCAACAACCGCGCGCGATGCAAAACGCACTTGCAACTTACGCGTGGATTTTAATAACCGTATGTGCAGCTTACGCGCTTTTAACTTACGCATGGGTTTTAACTACAAAAATATGAATTATTTATCAAATTAACCAAAGCATGATTATTATGCATAATAACCGGTTATTATGCATAGTAACTGGATTTATCACTTTAACCGTAACATTGTTACTAATAGTTTCATTGTTTATAAGCGTCCAAAATAGATCGTACAAAATTACATTTTCAACGTTGTTTTTTTGTTTGATTTGAAAAAATCGGCAACTGAAACTCATGAAACGTTTGTTACAACTTATGGTGATCAAGCTCCATCGTATTCCAACTGTAAATTTTCGTTTCAACGATTGAAAAAGTGCTGATTTCGATTTGAGTGAGAAAGAACGTGGTCAACCAAAAAAATTAGAAGATTCTGAATTGCAAGCATTATCGAATGAAAACACCACTCAAACGGAAAAACTATTGGCTAAACTCAACGTCGATAAATCAACAATTTCTAAACGCCTAAATCGTTTGAATATCACCATATTTTTGCTTTCCAGACAGAAAAATAGAGTTTTTTGTGGCGAATTGTAACTGGAGATAAAAAGTGGATTTATTTTGATAATCCAAAGCGGAAAGAATCATGGGTTGATCCAGGACAACCATCAACATCGACGCCAAAACGGAACATTCACGGTCACAAAGCAATGCTCTGTATTTGGTGGGATATGGAAAGTGTGGTGTACTATGAGCTTCTAAAACTGAACGAAACAGTTACGGGCGAGCGATACCAACAATGATTAAACAAATTAAATGATGAATTGGTGCAAAAAAGGACAGCGATAGCTAGCAATTAACACAAAGTGATTCTTTTGCACGAATGCTCGTCCACATGTTGCTTCAATCGTTAAATAAACATTGTTAGAGCTCAAACAGGAAATCCTTTCGCACCCAGCGTATTCTCCAGACCTAGCACCATCTGATTACCATCTATTCCGATCGATGCAACACGCTTTGGCAGATACACACTTCAATAATTACGAGAATGTGCAAAAATGGGTGCAAAAATGGGTGTTTGGATTGCTTAAAATAAAGATAGAAAAATTGACAAAACCAGAATTAATTTAACCTCCTAATAACTAAATACAATATATAATGAAGCCTAAGAGGAAGGCTATATACTTACGTTATCCGGATGAATCGTTGCCCGTACACCAAGCTTCGTTAAACCAGCTGTTGCCAAAAGATCCAATAGTTTAACCAACGCCACACACGTCGCTTTTGCTATATTCCCAGATAATTTACTCACGTCCACAGGGTCGCTCACGCCATTCGAATGATCATCTGACTTTTGAAGTAATACGACTTAATTAATCGCCTAAGTTATATAGAAAATAGCACGCTGTTCTTACGTAGACTTGATACGTACTTTTATAAGGAATACTTCTGTCCAACGTATAAATCGAGTTGCACCTTTGTAATCGGTGCCGTTGTGTACCCTGATCGATGGTATACCGTCCATTGGCTGACCGTCGATGGGGCTTTTAACTCTGGAGATAGTGTTGTTTGCCATTAAATAATATGGGTAATTATTTACATTACGGCCGACCTCACCAATGACGATGATCTTAACATATGTTGTCAAAGTCATCATCCTAAGTAGCTACTGAAAGGTTTTAATCTTATCGTTCATTTTTTATTAGAAAGTTATTAACAAGAGAAGTTTGGAAAATATAAAAAAATTAACAATGCTACAGAACGTAATTTCGAGACATAATTTGGTAAATCCTTTGTCTTACTAAATTGATGAGTCTCCCAAATACAAAAAATGGAGACATGATAAAGATTGGCAAAGACTTCTGCGCAAGATTAAATTCAAGTCAATATAAATCTTGTGTAGAAGCTTTTGCCAATCTCTACAATCTCTCCATTTTTAATATATAGTGGGCTCATCAATTTAATAAGGCAGAAAATTCTTGTAATAATTTAATAAGATATAAATTAATAAGAAAACATGAAAAATGTCAAATGAAACTCTCTGGAGGACTGATATTTTTATATTGTCCCAAAAGAAGTAAATAAACTAGATTCGTTATTATTATCTGATTGGGACAAATCAGACATTACATCGAAGAAACTATCAATTCGTTCATTAAATGTATAATTATGGCGAGATACAAATTCAAACAAATTTTCAATGTAATCTTGTGAAACTCCTGTTATTAGTAACATTTTAACAAATAAATAAGCGGCTGTTAAAACTTTTCGATAGCTACTCATGACTTTAAAAATATATGTCAAGGTGATTGTCATCAGTGAAGTTATCTCTAATATAAATATTTGCCGATAATACGAACGAACTGATGATATAAAATTACATAAGATTACAAGATATGCTAGATTTATTTTGATTGAAACAGATTTATCATGAAGTTTATAGATATCTCATAAAAAGATTAAGAAAATAATTACATATGATACGTAAGATCAATAAAGAAAAACTTACCCCAGATTGAACAGCGTGTCGTTATCGACCCACTTAATATTTACAGTCTCATCTGGTTCTGATGCTCCCTGCCGTCCGCAACCGATCGAGAAATCTTGCATATTTTTCAGAGCAGCTTTCAAGGCTTCCATCTTTTCTGGCATTATCTCTACCATCAACCCATCCTCTACAATACTGGATTTGGCAGAAAGACCCATTGATGATTTCAACGCGCCATTGATGACAATAAAACTGGCACCGGTTACTGCAAAGTAGGGAAATACGTAAAGGATTTCGTACATCAGTAATATTTGGACAAAAAAGGAACACACGTACACATATCCATCTCTTCTAACTCACATGGACATGGAGAAAAAATTGAAGTAAACTTTGTAAAAGATGGAAATATTCGCTGAGACTCACCAGTTCTCGGTTTGTTGTGAATGTTTATCGCTTGCGTTTGGTAATTACTCTCGTCACCGGTGTTCGTTTGTATGCAAACCAAATGCGAGTCCGCGGATATACTGAAATTCGAAGCGTAAGCTAAAACGTGATCATTCGAGTTGTGAAGTCCTTTTATGACTTGGTCGTATCGATTTTTAGGAAACATGACGTCCGTTGTACGATTCTTGAGATGGATCGTCAAGCCCTTAACTCCAGGCAAGGTATATCCAAAGTTTCTGAAGTCTGCTAATACTTTCATGACGGTATGCCCGATCTCGAAGTATAACGCATCCCGAAAACGCACCGACACCAGTGGGCACGGATAATAACGATATTCCGCACCGAGACGTAAGAGAAGCCTCAACGGGAACACCTTGGCCCACGGAGTTTCCCACCTAATAAGCAGCAAAAGACATAATCTTAAATCTGATAAACGGCATAGAAGAGAGAACCCAAAGAACGACAATATGAGATAATATAGAGTGAGGCACTTCAAACAGGCCACCTGAGTAACTTTGAAGATATGCAAAATAGAAAAAAACGTTAAATACAGAAGTTGTAGGATTTCAACTAGTCTAACCTTGAACAGCGTCATCAAGATTACGGCAAGGTTATCTTGAATTTTTTAAATGGAAACTTTTTTATTACATCATCCTTTTCTACCAATTAATTTGAACAACTTTGTCTAAAACATTTTTTTTATTCGCCTAATATGTTTTGAGGTATTTAAGGAAAACTTGGTAATTTCTTCAATATTTAGTTTACGATAACTATCGGTAACTATCTATTGGAAAAAAAGTGACACTAGACTTTTACTCGGTCTCAAGAATATGTGACAGTTACAGATAGTGTCCTAATTTTTGTTAACTTGATGATTTCCAATGGTCACCAAATTAGGGCACTATTGTAACAGCATATTCTTGAGACCAAATAGAATAAAAAAGCCTAATACCTCGTAAGCCGAATATTGAAAAAATTTTTCTTGTAAATATCTCGAGAAATATTCTCTGTAATAATTTTAAATTAGGCAAATAAAAAAATATTTTAAACAAAAGTTATTCAAATTAATTGGTAGAAAGAAGTGATATAATAAAAAATGAAGATTTCGATCTTAAAAATTCAAAATAATCTTCTTGCGACCTCGATGACGCTTTCAAGGTAATACTAATACTGCTATATAATGTCACTTAAAAAAAAAAGGAAACCCTACCACTTCTGTACTTAACATTTTTTTTTTCCGTCTCGCATATTTTCAAAGTTATTCAGGTTTTAGATATCTCATCCTGTATATTAGGGATAATGCAAATTCTGATTATAGTTTAGCGATATGTTCACCTGTGAATTAAAAGTCCGACTAGGAAAGGAGCTGGTGGTAAGATGATTTTCTGCAAGCACTGTAAAGTTTGGCGAATGAACAGAAAGCCCGTGTGTTCGCGCGAACCCAACAAGTTACCACCTTGATAGACTGAGAATCCGAGTTCAGTCATCGTGTTACCTGCGGACGAATTCAACAGAGATTATTTGTCGCGTTGCGATAGAATAGATATTTCCGTTGAAACATCAATGGTGATGATAGACGTTACCTTTAATGGCTTCGAGATACAACTGATTGATGTATATGAGTAAATCCTTTGGGATCCGCGTCTCATCTGGCAAAGTCTCTACCAGCAATATAACTTCGTCCTGACCGACGCAAGCGAGACCTCTTGACGTTATGTTCCAGCAGATCTTGTTTACGCAGCAGTTCACTGAAAGACCATAAAATGAGAACGCTCCTCTCTCCTCTCTAGCGAGCTGTTCAACGACACGTAGCGCGTGTACTTACAATTGGTGATTTTCACATACGCGTAGAGATTCCGATTAATCGCGAACATTACCGGCGGCTCGCACTCATTCTTCAACGTCTTGTAAAGCACATTCTCGTCCACAGGCGGATGGTAAGTGATTTCTGTCCATGATAAAGAAACGAAGCGATATGAGTCGAGAGAAGACCGTAGATTGTTAATGTAATATGGGAACATCTCCTTACGGCCTTTGTGTATGGTGACGGTCGGCGGCAATAAATTAGGATCGTGCGGTATATAGCTGTTGGTCGTGTTGTCTAAAGGAGGATGACTCTGTCTCCTCGTCGCAACATCGGTCGACGTGGATCCCGACGCGAAGATCCGCTTGTTCCCTTGTTTGCGGTACGGTGGCTTCAGATCCCAACACGTGTCTAGCTCTGTCAGGTCACAGCCAGGCCTTATTCCTGTGTTTTAGTTATAGGTGCGTAAAAATAAAACAAACCAGGAAGGGTTCGAGGGCTGACAACGTGGTAACACGTTCCAGAGTGGTGGAAAATAAGTGACAAATAATACTGCATCGGATGAGGGAATAACGAGAACAAAAAAACAACTCAAAGATATAATACAGCGGGAAAAATGACATGTGGATAATATAGGATAGTAGTGTTGTACATACATACACAGTCGTTATCTCGTTATTCTGCATACTAAGCGGTCGAAAAAATATGTGTGTAGGAGATTTTAATATAAGATTTAATTATTTTGGAAGTAACACGCACACACACATATACATGACACATTAGTGCTTGAGAGAAGAAGATCAAAGAGAGACAAAGAGATGTTGAAAATGCTCAACAGTATAAATAATATTTACCTACCATCACTGAACATAACAGATTTCTGTCCTTCTGCACGATGTTTGGAGCCTTCTCTCTTAAGGACACCCACAGGTACCATCACCGTTGGTGGTGGTGGCAAACCGCCAGCTAACTGTTGCAAGGGTGGTATAGTTGAACAGTACTCCATGGGATTATTTGGATTAGGCTGTCTCCCCTATAACCATTTGTCGAATACTTCTAACATCGACGCTCGTTCAATTGTCCAGCAAACACATTTCACATCCCAATAGAAAAAATATGGTTATTATTTTACGGTAATACCAATAAGAAAATGTTTCATTATTCTAATAAAATAAAAATGGCCGATGTTTGTTAACTTGTATATCTTCATTAATAGAGGATAGATGAAAAAGAGAATTGAGATGGGGATTTCAAGTTACTTTGGATGAACAACGCGGGACAATTTGTCAAGGAACAAAATTTTAAATAAAAAATATCTTTTTTGCTTTAATAAACTGCACATGTGTTTGCTGGACCCTAACTGTATTTACAATATAAAGCAGACTATATTTTATATTGCGTAGTAGCTCTACTAAGTCATGCTTCATCGTTATACTGACATGCATTCTCTACTAAAAACAAATTATATACTCGCGAAGCTCAAGAGGAGCCATTAAAAAATTGTACATGCTATAATATAATTCGTAATTCAATATATATGAAATACATAAAATACATATTGAAAATAGTAATTGGTAGAGATGCTTATCAAATATAATCATTAAAAATTTGTATCTTTGAGACCTGGACCTTAGTTAAAAATATTTCTCAGTTCTCTGATATTATAAACAAATACAAAATATTTATTAAAAACAATGATAAATTTATGACAACTATATTTGATTTATTTTTTTTTATAATCACTAGTCGGATATGAATATGTAAGTAAGTTCCTCAAAATCTATATTTTTGTAATGTTTTTACTTACATAAAATTCAAAAAGATTAACAGAGTGAGTGCAGTTAAAAAAAAACGCACTTAATTTAATATAGATATATATTTGAAATTTTTAATATAGAACGGGAATGTAATATTAATCTGCTTATGTGTGTTAATAACTCGTTATTTAAACATACATCAACTTAATCTGCTTTTGATGTACACAAATTGTCTGCACAAATAAAGCATAAAAATTAAACAGAAGTATTCAACAAGTTGTTATAGGTACTCGACTAGACTTACATTAATGTTCATACAATGCTTATAAGAAGTTTTAGTGTTATTCAATATAATTCATCACTGAGCGGAATTCTAAAAATAATTTGTTAATAAGTTTAAACAGTCGGCTTCTTTTCTCACAACTCGTTAACAAACGGGCACTTGACAAAGTGGCGTTCAATGCCCTACAGCTACAGAAAATTTCGCGCTACAAGTATCATGAAAAAGGATAATGAAAAAGGATCAATTCAAACTGTAAACTGCGATTAACATACCTGTGGAGAGTTAATGTCGCTGCAGCCGGGATACGAGCTGTAACTGGTTGACCAATCGCCCATCCCTTGCTCGCTCTCCGCTAAAAGTACGCAAATGTACAATTATAAAAATTCTGCTGTATTTGTTTCACATACCGAAGTAATACTGTAAGATAAATTTTCCATCGAAGAAATTCCATCCATGGAATTACATCGACCTTTACCTTTCGTGAGCGCATGATGACACAGGACGCAAACGCGGGAATCGATGTTTCCCTGGTATTCTAATCTATATTTCATATTGCAACACTTGTTACACAACACCTGCGAAATATATTGCAAACACAGTAAAAACAGTCGATCATCGTGTTCAAAGAACAGATGTCAGTATGACGCCGCAAATTAGCGAAGAAACACTAGTTAGCGAAGCAATGAATAAGCTATATGTGATGACACGCAATGTAATATAGATAACGTATATTGATATATAAAACTCGTTGTGTTTTTATTAATTCGTGTACCGGCCGACACCGAATATAAACGAATAACTTCGTCAGTTTTCACATACCTTACCGCAAGCACGACAATGATGACGTCTTTTAAGTACGGTAAATTTAGCGTCGCATAACATGCAGCAAGGAGCATCGCTATCCGGAACCCAGAATGGAGGCTGTTTCCCCAAAACTGTGTTGCATTCCATTAAAGAATTATCGGAAACATCCGACGAAGCACCCCGATCCTCGTCAGCAGGACCACCAGTTTCCGAATGTTCAGGCTCAGCTTCTCCTGGCGTAGCGCTGGAAGATTCTGCCACAATATAACACAATTTTTACTCAACATTTGCTTCCCTTAAATTGCAAACTACACGTGCAATCTTCATAATTTATATGTTAAACAACCTACCGAGTACATAGGAGTCATCTTGGCTATGCGTTGAAACGATATTCAACGTCTGAGGACGAGTAGGTTTCCCAGCTTCTGAATTGTTCTCGTCGCTGTTGGGAACTGTACAAGCATCCGCGACTGTAGCCACGACTTCGGTCTTGGAAGTCTTGCTGCTATTATGCATTTCATTATCATGCACTATAAGAACATTTTCTTTGTTGCTCTCGACAACTTCGCAGTGCACTTTGTCATCGTGGGCTTCTTTGTTTCCCGATTCCTTATTCTTAACAGCATCGTCGTTGTTATCTTGTGACTGTGTATCCGCATTGACGTTCTGTTTCAACTTCTGCATCGTATTCGCGCCGTGACCGCATGGTTCGCCGGCATTTTTCGGTTTCGACGGGACTTTGTTCTCCTCAGCGGTTGCATTCGACATAGCTTGCGAAGTATTATCCTCTGTTTCCACATGCTGACCAGTTGCCTGACTTATTACGTCGTTATCTCTCATTGCTTTACCTTGTTCATTATCTTGTATGTCTTTTGACTGATTATTTTGTTCATCTGAAGCAATCTTCGCGGTATCACCGAGCTCCTGTGAGTCTTTCTTTCCTGTAGAAACTTCCATTACATTTTTGCTACACGCATCGGTGCTGTAGCTGATCGTGGAGAACTTCTTCGTTTCCTTTTCCTGAGACTCCTTTTCCGATATCTTTGGAAGTTCACCAATCATAATTTTCTCAAATATTGGTGCTTCCTTGTCGCCCTCATCGTCTCGTTGATGTTGACTCGCAGTCTTCGCGGTATCATCATTCGACTCGTACGGTTTTGTCGACGAAGTATTCGCACATGATGTTGCTTCCTCCTTCAGCCTTTCCTCCTCTTCCAACTCTAATAAATACCGATTTAACTCCTCTTCGGAAAAGCTGATATCAACGGTCGTACACACATTGGACGAAACGTTCTTCATCGTTTCCACATCCTCATGTTCTACTTTGTTCACTATACTCGTATCCAACTTTGTAACACTATCTATTGTGCCATCTTTATCTTCGTCAAATGTGCATTTGTCAGTGGAACTTAGTCTCTCTATATTCAAGTGCTTCTGTTCGTCAGCAATACTTTCAGCAGCCTCATCAGATCTGTTGTTATTAAACTTTTCATTAACATCTACTTTATTGTCAGATAACTCTGTATCTGCAGTCATATTACCATGTTCATATTTCAAATTGACTATACTCGCTGTTTCAGAGGTTACATTGCCATTACTATTCTTTTCACACTGTATCGGAGTAGAATGCAATATAACATTTTGTACAGCATCATCTTGTTTACCGATAGTTTCTGCTTCGACTAATTTATCTACTTCCGTCGGTAAGACATCTTTGTAATTCAAAGTATTTGTACCAGTTATATCAACAAGTTCTTTCGTTTTAGAAGTTGAACACTCATTAATCGTTACGTTTCTACTTGGTCTAAGATCTTTCTCTTCTATATTATCTATGGACGTTTTGGGCAAATCATCTATCTCGTCTAATGTAGGTTCAACATAATCCAAACTCCCAGTAGGGGCGTTAATATATTCGTTTAAACTATTAAACACATTGCTAATACTAGGTTTGATATTCGGTTGATTTAACTTTTTGTCATATCTGTTGTCGTCCTTTGAATCGTTACTCCCATTTTGTTGTTTCTGCAGTAAGTTGTGTGATATGTCATTGTACAAAGTTAAAGGTGCTTGATCTGAATCATGAGAATGAACACACAATTTCTGTCCAGTCTTCTTATCACCCATATGGTCCTGTGCATAGTAATTATTTATAGAATCTTTACCTTTTGATACTGATACTATGTTCCTCTCGGCTAGTGAATATCTACAATCAATATCTATCGGCCGGGTGTCTTTGTATTTTTCAAAAGACGGTATACTATCGACTGCTTCTCCTTTTTCAGAATTAACAGCAACATAATTGTATGTTTTTGGGCGCACAGTTTCAGTAGCACGCTTGTCTGTACTTGCTGCATCGATTGCTGAAGTTGCAACTGATGCTACTTGTTCCGCACAGTCTACAAGTGATAAAATTAGTTAGTGTAGTTAGCGTTAGTGAAAGTTGAATTGTCATTTGCCTTTCGCGATATGTAAATACATATGTCTAATATCATTCAATGATGGTGACTATCTTAAAGTGTAATTACAATTGATGTTTGATTCATTGATCATAATATATACAGCCTGGAATATTCTGTAGAGTGACATTAGAAGTTAAACCAGCGGACATTGTTCCAAAATACGTACCTTCGTTGAATTCGAAATCATCAAGGACCTTATCCAAGTCAATTGCGAACTTCTCCATAATGTCACGATACGTCGATCGCGTTTTCGCTCGGCAGGTTTATTAAATGGTTCTACCCGATTACCAATAACCGCACACGCGAATCCATTAACAGTTAATTGATATTAATGTCCTCCATAATTATATGCGATTTATATTTAAAGAATAATCCCAACGTAATAACATAATCGATGATACTGAGGTATTCAATATTGATACATGATCTGAAATACACTGTGCGAGTTTTTAAACGGAAAACTAGTTGTCTCTTGCAGGCAAGAACTTGACGTTAGACGTGTAAGCGTAATTATTTATTTCGTTAATAATTATCGAATTTCGTGAAAATTTTTGAAGCATGGCAGCTTTCTCGCGAGATTTTCCAAGTTTTTTACATTTGAAATTACCTTCATGAATTTTTTCGGGATAATTTTTAAACTTTATCACGACCGTATCGCGTATCCCTTTCATATGACGAAACTGTCACTTGACTTGCGAATAGGATAAAATAGATAAGGAACATCGGTAAGAGGAACAAATAATCCTGCGTTCTTTTTCCTCGACCTTGATTTCATGTATAGGCGGCGGGCAAGTCGCGAGCGATCGTGCGGCATAGAATATATACTTATTCTATACACTCGACTGTAATAACATTTTTTAATCTTTATTTTCCATCATTGCTAAACATTTAAACGTTTAAACGGAGTTTAAAGCAAATTGTGGAACTGGGCCTAAAGCCAGCGGCACACGGTGCTTATTTTCGTGCTGGATTGCTTGCTGGATGAAAATATTGCGTTGTGATTGGTACATTTCCGAAGATGGATGGAAATACACCAATCAGAACGCAGTATTTTCATCCAGCAAGCAATCCAGCACGAAAACAAGCACCGTGTGCCGCTGACTTAAGACTGGAGCTGCATAGAAATTGACAATTGACAAATTGTCGAGCGAAAAAAAGGAAGGTGCTAATATGCTAAAGGCCCATCTACAATGGTTATAAGAATAAGGTTCTAAAGGCTCGTCTATATTAGCTGCAAAAGTAAGGGCCAGAGCACAGACTTCTGCACAACGCATAAGAGAATCAACCAATCAGAGTTCTTCATTTCTGTCCTGAGGAGGGAAATGAAGAAAACTAATTGGTTTATTCTCTTATGTGTTATGTATTATGTGTTATGCAGAAATCTGTGTTCTGGCTGGCTCTCACGTTCCTCTCTGTAGGTACCCTGGCGTAGGAGCGGAATTGTCCCGCCTGGAGCCATCTATTGAACCATGAACTATGAAGTGCACAGAAATTGATGACAGGTTCAAAAAGTACAGAAAGTATTGAAAAGTGCAATATAGTGTGATAATTTCCACTTTAATGTTAATAAATTTGAAACAGATCAGCATCAGATGAATTGATTGCCAATCAGCTAATTACTTCACATTATTAGTACAATTAAACTACATGATCGTATCCGGGATAATTAATCGAGCAATTTCTCATTCGATTGATCAATTGATACCTTATGATGTCATTTTAAATTTGATATTTTCATGATAATGCTAGATAAGCTTTGTGTCAGTCTATGATTCATAAGATTCATATCTATTATTTTATTAGACTACCTAACCTGAACAAATATCTTACGACGGTATCGTCTAATGAATGACAATTTTATTCAACGACGTGACGTGATGCTCGAGTGACAGATAATGCGAAATATAAGTAAAATATACCGAACAGCACTAAAGAAGTATCCTGTGGGTACTCAAGCAGTACAAGCTGGTAATGTAATTAACCAGTTACTATATCTGTATATATCTGTAAATAATATGTAATTATGTATAATATATTATAACTTGATATATATAGGAATACTCATGGGTCTTGGAGATCAGATTGCACAAAATTTTATAGAAAGTGGTCCAAAAGCTATTGATTATGTACGAACAATGCAATTTGCTGGAATTGGCTTGTTCATTAGTGTAAGTAATTATATGAAAAAAAATATTTTTTAATAATTGCAGGTATCTTCCAGATGAATGATTCTAATAATGTCTAATTTATATGTTTAATTTTTGAAAATTGATCAAATATACTACTAACATAATATCCAGAAATATAAAACATATTATCTAAGAATATTTATATATGTATCAATAAAATATATAGGGTCCTGCAACAAGAACGTGGTATGGCATTTTAGATAAATATATAGGTTCTAAAGGTTACATAGTTGGAATAAAAAAGGTTGTTTGCGATCAATTGCTTTTTGCGCCCACTTTTATAGCAGTTTTACTGGTTGCTATTGGTTTTTGTCAAGGAAAAGATATCAAGGGGCTAAAGACTAAATTATTAAATGAATATAGTGATATATTAATTAATAATTATAAGGTAAGAAAACTTGTAAAAACAGCTCAATATTACTTATGTGCTTTACAATCTACTACTGCATCATTGTTATTTTAGTTATGGCCTATGGTGCAACTTATGAACTTTTCCTTGGTGTCTTTAAACTATCAAGCTCTAGTTGTACAATCAGTTGCCCTACTGTGGAACAGCTATATTTCATATAGAACAAGTTTAGATAAACATGATGAATTTATACAGATATAACTCAAAAGTTACTCAGTAAGTATGAGCATCGTTGAAATCAGAATATCTTACACTACTATAACAATTAAAATAATTAAATAATAAAAACATTTATTTTTATTATTGAAACTATATTTCTCTGTAGATTGAACACTTGTATGCAATATCACTTTTCATATATCTAAAAGAAAGTTTTTAATAAAAATAGAAGGAAGAGATGGCAAAATGACAGGAGGTGCATTGTTATTGATTTATTTAAATGATAACATCTCTACTTAAACTAACTTCCTTTCAAGTTGCGAGAAGTATTGTAAGGATGTATGTATATACAGTATACCCCTGTTCTTGAGAAAGAAGTTCAAGACTTTGGGAAATGATTGTGTCAAAGTATCGAGCTTTCCTCCACAGACACTCTGTTATGTTGCAGTGTACCTTTTATTTTACAATTCATTTCGCATAATTTATATTCCAAAGGCTAGTATGTTAGAAATATATATCATATTTTTGTACAGTTATTTTCAATCTTAAGTACATATCTATATTATATATATATGTGTGTGTATTATGCACATATATATATATTTATATGTAAGTATATATATATATACACACATGCATATGATATTTTTCTCTTTGATCACACTTGTCGTATAGACTATCTAATAAAGATTTAGCATCTAAATATTTTGCACATAATTCCTCTCTAACTCTTTATAATTCAACCATACTTAATTGGTATATGTTGAACAAAATTATGGGATCACCCTAAGATGATCTGGAAATACTGTGTATAATATTGTTTGAAAGCATACTGGAAGATAACTAACGAAGATAATATACATACATCTCAGACGAGTCGCCTATATTTGAACATTAAGTAGAAATTCACTCTAATGCAATTCCTGCAAACGACCGTGTAAATGATCTTTTTGTCAAGGGGTTCGTATAACTAAAGACGAAACGAGCCTTTAAAATGTGATAACAAAATGACAACCAAAGTCCAGTTTTGTAGCAATTTTGATGTTTTAAATATATTTCTACTCAACAGAACATAATTGGAAGAGAAGTCATTTATTCGGGCAAAAATTGCAAGAATTGCCTTTAACACTGTGATCAAAACTAACTCGCGTTGATATTGTCAACCATTAGGTAAATTTGACAAAAAGTGAGTAAAAATCGGTACAAAAGATTATGAAACTTGATCTTAAGAAAGCAAGTAACATTAAAACTTCTGGTAATTTTAACTACCCATATATGCCGTGTCATTAATACACTAATAAATAAATTTATTATCGTTTGTTCGATCATTTAATTTTTCAATATACTCGCAACAATATATCAATTCATTCACATTTTTTCTTTTCTTTTCTTTTTTTTTCTTTTTTTTTTAACGAATTACGCATAAATCGAGTCCTGCGGAATGTAATTTCGTTGATTTATCATGGATATATTTTTTCTCTCTTATCACATACATTTACATTTGGTAAAAAGCAATGCAACATGCATAGCAAATGGAATATAAAATTACAAATATATTGTTTTCTTGCACTATTGTCGCTTCTTTCTTAGTAAAAAAAGTATTGAAAATATACATGTGCATATAGTTTAAAAATTTAACAAGTATCACTGTATAAACTTAAAGTTGGCTGTTACTGCTCTCATGTTATAAACTATGTTCAACTATGCGATATTGAAATATTAAGTAGTCTCAAAATTAAAATTGTTTATTAAATAAATTATTCGTTAAATAATTTTTTAAATTAATTTTTATTAATTTTAAATTAAACAGTGGGTAATTGTCGAATCCGTAACAATAGAAAAACAAGTTCTCGAACATGCATATTATTTATATATTTGCTGATAAATATACCATTTGTTTGGTTACTTAATTTTTCAATATATATGCAATATCTTCTAATATATATAATTTTGAAACAAATCGGGCACAAATTGAGTTCTGTGGAATGTGATTTAATCGGTTTGTATCATTATACAGTGATATTTATTAAATTTATACACATATATTTGCAATACTGTTTCTTTTTTTCTTGAAAATCACGGAATTTTTCTCTCTCTTCTATCACATATGTTCATATTTGGTAGATAAAAGCAATATAACACGTGTAACAAATGGAATATAAAATTACAAATATAGTTTTCTCTTGCACTATCCACATTTCTTTCATATTGTATGAATAAAAAACAGTAAACACAGAAACGTACTTATTTAATCACGCGAGCTAACGCTATTAAATATGCACAATAATGTTATAAAACAGATATTCTCCGATTTACCTCAAATGCTTAAACTCGTCGTCGTTAAAAACTTGCCGTTGAACAGTTTTCTGCCTTTGCAACCGCGGCGGGTATAGTCTCGGTGGTTTTAGATGATATACAGTGCCCGAGCAACTCTGGACACTCCACCTCGTTGGAAACGATGTCTTGGATCTTTTTCAGAAGGTCATAATTGATGCGCTGCGTTATTACCGCATCGTGTCTGCATCATTAATTTTTCGTTATTAGAATATATTTCGTATTAGAATATAATTTGTTGCAAAAGATAATAGTGGCAGTCTCGAGAAACAGACAAACGCATGTTCGCTTACTTGTATTCGGGATGCGAAATGACTTCTTTCCTGAGCCAAGCGGCAGTTGTTAAAACCTCCCCGGAGGCTCGTTTTTGTATCAGTTTGAAGTATCTTTGAATAGTGCAGTGCGTATCAGCATCTACATCCATGTTAGCAAGATAGGAATTTACTAGCGGCACTAAGCCGGGAAAACCACCATCCTGCAAAAACATCAACAATTATAGTCGACATTTATTAGATTATTTGTAGAAAGGGAACAGGAGAGAATTATATATTGGGTGGTATATTCGGAAAGTGATTTCTTTCTTCTTCAAATATATACTGTGAAATGCTATGAAATGGTGCTAGTTGCCTTTTTAAGCAGTCAACCTCATTCTAAACTAAAAAATCATTTTATATTTTTACAACGCACATTTCAAGCTTCATTAAAAAAAAAAAATTGTTTTGGAATCTGGCAAGTTATTTTTATTTAGCGTCGCATCAAAAATGGAAAACTAACGTGAGGATTTTCATCATATTTTATTTTTTTATTATTGTAAAGGCAAAAATGTAGCGCAAGCAAGAAAAAAAATTATGTGCCGTGTATGGAGAGGATGTGTTGTGACTGAACGTCAGTGTCAGAATTGGTTTTCGAAATTTAGTTCTGGGAATTTCGACTTCAAAGATACACATACGTTCTAGAAGGTCAATGGAGGCTGATAAAGACCAAATAAACATATTGGTGGATGCAAATCGTCACTTAGCAACACGAGAAATTGCTGAGAGATTGAATTTATCAAATTCGACTGTGTATGAGCATTTGAAACAGCTTGGTTTCGTTTCAAAGCTCGATATTTGGCTTCCACACGTTCTCAAAGAGATTTGATTCGTCGCATTACCATCCGCGATTTGCTGTTGAAACGTGAGGAAAATCATCTATTCCTGAAGCGCTGAAGCGACTCATAACTGGAGATGAAAAATGGATTGTTTGCAATATTAAACGCAAAAGGCCATGGAGCAAATGAACCAGTCCAAAGCTCAAAAACTGATATCAAAAGAAAGTGATGCTCTCTGTTTGGTAGGACTGAAAAGGAATAGTTTTTTTGGAGTTGCTACCAAACAACCAAACGATTGATTCGAATGTGTATTGTCACCAATTGGACAAATTGAATGATTCTATCAAACAAAAGAGACTAGAATTGGCGAATAGAAAAGATGATGTGTTCCATCATGACAAAGCCAGACCTCATACAAGTTTAATGACTCGCCAGAAGCTATTAGCGCTTAGATGGGACTTGCTATCGTACCCACCATATTCGCCTGATCTGGCACCATCCAATTATTATTTGTTTCGGTCACTGCAAAATTCTTTGGATGGTAAAAATTTCGATTCAAATGAAGGTATCAAAAACCACATAATTCAGTTTTTTGCCAATAAGGACCAGAGCTACCAGCGTTCTACGACCAGTTCTACGAGCGTGGAATCATGTTATTACCTCAAAGATGGCGAAAGGTGTTAGAACAAAAATGGGTCAATATATTTAACAGAATAAAACTTTTCTTTCTATTAAAAATATCGTCTTTCATTTTTATGCAGAAAACCGAAATTATTTTCCGAATAACTCAATATTTAAAGAGTATAACATCTAATTAAGCGTCTCTAGTTATATCTAATATTCAATTAAACACTATTTAAAAATATATATTCAATACCTTTCCGTTAATGATCTCGTTGATTGTAAATTCAGTGTATTCCGCTTGGGCGTCATCGGGCTTCTTAGAATCCGAAGTGATATCGCGACGGAACCAGAACTTCTCCGCTTTAACCGCGTCCCTCTTCTGCGCCCTGGCCATATTTTGATCGACCTTGCTAATGGGGATCAGAAGATTCAGCTTGTAGCTCAGGATAACTCTTGTCAACAGCACCGTGAAGCAAACTATCGCGGCATTTTCGAAGTCCGTGATCTGCACTTCGCATGGACGGAACTCGACGCGCCAGCCGATAGAAGAATTCGGCGGTGGCGGTTTGAAGCGCATGGTTTGCCAATTGGTGGATTGTATGTTCTGAAACAACGTTAGTGATTACGATCATGGCTGAAGCGCGTCGGCTACAGCAGCGTTAACGACACGTCGAATCAACTGCAATTGCAGTCTTACCTCGAAGTGATCCGTATCCTCTAAGTCATTTTGATGTATTTTTTCGGAGAACAAGGAAACGCTATCCCTGATGAACAAATGAGCTATGTGTTGCGCAAGCAACTTATCAATCCCATTGTCCAGAAGTTGCTTGTATATCTCATTATCGTATGTCAGAGGAACGTCGTTATACTTTTCACCTTGCTCACTGAGGTACGAATCGATAGAGTCATACCTGGACTTACTGATTCTAAATTTATTCTCTTTCAGAGGTATCAAGCCACGCTCTTCCCGTGTTCTGCAATCCACTGAAGAAGATATGACGTTCCATCGACAGTCGACGTCGCTTATATACCCCCGATAAAATGGACTGGCCGCGGTTAGAGCCAACTATCGAATGTTAAACAAACGTTCTGTAACGTACGTGTGAAAAAATATTCTGACAGTAATATTGCTATTACTTGGGGGAAAGAAGACAGGGAGAGGGAAAAATGAGAAAGGAGGGAATCGTAAGCATCGGTGAACAATTAACACTAACCATGATCGGACATAGAGGTGTCAGCTGGTCGTACAATGTTCTGGCTTCCTGTATGTTACACGCCTGAAAGGTGAGTTGCAAGCAACAGCACCCCATCCCGAAACCCATCGCGTCCATGTAAATGTGATTATCCTGAGCTGCTTTAGAAGACGAGCCGTCGTCTCCTTTGCTGATAAGGTCTTCTTTGAATAACAGCGGTACGTTTTCATCTCTGTAAACTAGAGAGATTTGTTTGTATTGCGGAGCGCAAAATGGAATTCGACCAATTCAATTTAAATAAAAATAGTGCGAACAAGTTCCCGCAAGAAATATAAAATACATGTTACATACTAGGAATGTTTATGGCTACTTTTTCGCGACGACGTTCTCTTATATTCCTGGTCAGTGTCTTAAATCGTGGGTGACCGGGGAATATAGCTTCGTCGGGAAAAAACAAGCTCCTAGAAGCACCAGCACTAGGTGTCGGATGAGTGGGGGGATCGGTAAAATCTGGAGCTCCTATTCTACAATATAAATAAAATTTACAAAATATGAAGGCAAAATCTTAGCATACCAATAACTTTTTTTTCATAGGTACCTTGGGAAAACTGTTAGTGACATTAAAACTTCATTTGACTGAAGCAATTTTGTTGCCTCTTGCCTACGATAGCGCATGTTAGCTTCAACAACATTGAAATGAGCTAATAATCCTCCATATGGCTTTCCTGGAGTTCCTTCAAGCATGTAAGCACCATATTCTGGTCTCCAAAGTGATTTTACATTACTGTAAATAATCAGATTTTTACATTTATGTAATTTGTATAATATCAACAGATTTTCATAAATAAGTCATGAGTTTGATATAATAGACTAGTTAAACTTGGTTGGAAAACAAGTATTTGATATAATATCTTGATATATCTCTTGATCTCTACGCCTAGAATATCTATGATATCTAAATGCTACTTGAGATAACTTTCCTTTTTATATATATTCCATGTATCCTATATATATTATATATGTATATATATCTTTTTATATATTTTTATATATTCTACATATTCTCTAGAATATTATTCAAATATTAGAATAATATTAGTATACTTACTCCGGGTCTTCATTTTCTTTCTCATTTAGGGTTTTTAATATTTCTGCACCTCTCAAACTAAGTTTCGCAGTTTTTACTTCATCGTCAAATTTTATAAGCATATATTCCACCTATGTAAAAGTGATTATATTTATTAGAACTTGTAATATATTTGCTAAATATAAAAATGTCACAATGGAGAAAACAATACAAAATAACAGGCTGATTAAAATTATTATAGATTCTTCTAAATATTATGTTACTTGTGATATCCAGAATAAATTTATACATTTGTACTGTTTTAATCAACCACCCCATTATACTCATAAGTTTTGTAAATAAAGAATAAAATATATTTGAGTCTGTAGTAAGATAATTTTCGACATAATAATTAAAAATATTCCTGGAATACATGAAATTTGCGTAATTTAGATTATTTAACAGGCAGGAAGTCCAAAGTATAATTGATAGTTTGGAGATAAGATACGATTGCGGATGAGATATGACTACAAACGGATAAGTCATCAATTATTAGCAATAATAGCAGGACGTACAATTATCATGCAAGAAAATCAGCATGATATATGTATAACATATGTGACACATGTCGGAAGAAAAAGTGAAACCTTGCACAGTCTTCGATCCACTTTCCGGTGACATTGTAATAAATATTTAAGCGACTATAGCAGACTATACACACTGCGCGAGCGATATATCATCCGTCGAATCGAACGGTAAAGGTTATGGGACACGGGTTAGCGGGATCGTATACAAAACAATTTCGACATTTCGACGGAATGACAGTGCAAATTAAAATGATACGGTACACCGTGACGGCGAGACCGGCAGATTAATTTGTAACGTACCTCGTCGCCCCACTTGAGGACGTCCCCTTGCCTGTCTCTGAGTCTCTTATACAGGTTAATAAATTGTATAACTCCATGTTTGCGCACGTGATCGGACAGTTTCTTCGTTTCTTCCCAGCTCAGGGGACTTCCTTCGGAGAGTAGACCCATCCTCAGCTACGACGCGTACACGACAGGACTACTGGTGCGCCTTTGAAAATTTGATAGACGAAAAGAAATTTCGCGGAAAACCGATCCGGTCCGACTCGTGCCGAGTTACACCGACCGCCACCATCAGCTCTGATCAGCTCTCTGTGGACTGGAGAGACCAACAGCGCGAAGTGGTACTGTAGCGCCCCACCCCGTCTTCCTTCCTCCCTTCTCCGGGCCGCACGGTGGCGTCATGTCACGTAATCATGCTAATGATGACGAGCGTTATTACATCTTTGAGTGCCGGAATATTAAATGTCTTTCTGCCTTTTTATCTCGCGCGCCACTCGAGATAAACAAATTACTCGTTCCGATAAGCTCAAAGGAATTCCACGAAACGACACACCCCCTTTCTTCCGTTCACTTCGAGCTTTCCGCATGTCTTCTTTCATAAGGAAAAAAATGAAACGTTCACTTCGCATTTTTGTCTCTAATTGAGGTAATTGTTACTCACGTTCCTGACTCACTCGAATATTTCCGCGATTCTACATTGTGTGATTCGCGCTTATATTCAATATATTATGTAACAGAACGTAACGTAACATTATGTAACAATAAATATTGCACCTTGTGCAATAATATTCAAAACAATTCGGACGTGTTTAAACGTAGGGAGAGCTGAGAGTTTGGTACGCAGTAAAAGCTGGAGTCGTACAAATGGAGTTTTATTCCAATATCAAAGACGAGCCCTTTAGATAATTATTTAATCAAATAATCCGAATCCCATATCATCGTCGGACTCTTCGGACTCCTCCTTCTTCTCTTCTTTCTTCTCCGCGACAGGAGCATCGGCAGTTGTGGCTGATGGAGCTGCTACAGTTGCAGCAGCAAACTTACTTGGATCCTGTAACCGAAAAGTTCCGTTACTCTTTATCGATATAGCTTTTTTGTTGGTAAAATGTCTTTTCACTATAATTGGTTCAGACAGCGTTTCCACGCAATATTTCAACCTTGATCTTGACGCATCGGTGGGTTCTGCTATTTCTAGCTCCGACACGTGAACCAAGATCTTTAGATGTGCAAAGTTCATCATCATTATGTATAGGAATAATTAAATACTAGGAAATACATCTGTGCCTTGCATAAAAAGAAATCAATCTCTACAGTTTTCAATAGCAAAAGTAAAGCAAGATGGCTATATAAATATATATTAAAAATTTTGCACACATACTCGGTACATCTAAATTAAAAAAAACAATGTATATTATATACAGAAGCTTGTAAAGCTTCAAAATATTTAATGCTTAATGTAAACCATTAATTTATAACAGATATTGAAAATGGTCTTTTTCTTTAAAATTGAAAAATTGTTTAACAATTACTTTGAATGTCTATTATAAGGTAGCAATTGCATTAAAATTTTTACTTTCAAATATATTTTTTTACCTTTGTATTAAGTATTAAATATCTCAGAAATGAAAGCAAATCAGTTTATTATTTTTATTTAGTTTAGAAATTTATAGCAGCCTTTTTAAATCTTGTGCAAAAATTTTTCAACTTGTAAACATTTTTAAATGATATATATGTATACCATGTTAACTATGAGTAATAATTTATTAAAAAATGAAACACAGTTAAACCTAGGGTTCTCCAATTTTCAGATAATATATACAATCCTTCTTCCAAAATAAATATATATATGTAAAAAATCATACCTTGATATATTCCTTGATAGTAGCAGCCTCTGCAAATTCGACATCAGTGACAGCAGCAATGGCCAACAGGTTCTTAAAGCCATTAGCAATGCTGTGAGGTGCACTAGCGACTGTGGGATAACCAATTGACAGACAAATCGAGGCTATATTTGCAACTCCAGCCAGGAATTTCTCGCGGAGATCCTCGGGTTTGATATCCAAAATTTCAGGAGCGAAAATTGTACCAGAATCATATACTTGTTCAACAAGTAAACCATATGAGAAAGGAGAGATATTCAACATATTTAGAAGCGTAGCTTCAGAAGCTCCAACTTTATCGCCAGGTTTGAGAATATGGACATCATTCTGAAATTTTACATATTTTTATATTTGCGAAGTAATACATCTCAAATATTAAATTTATAAATTTCTCTACAGGTACTTACAATTATTTCAATGGTACCCTTTGAAATTTTGGTTGGTATACTCAGCGCTTGGAAAAATGAAGTTTTTTCAGGACCAAGTCCAGTATTCTGAGCTGGAATGACAACACTCAAGGGTGCTATGGCACCAGCTCTAGCAGGTGCACGCACTTTATTCTCCAGTAACTTGTCTCTTACTTCAATTAAGTCCCCACGAGTAAAAACAAATCCAACATTGCCACGAATATGAGGTAGTAATTTTTCTAATGCAGCATTACGCTCAACATGACCACGAATAGCTTTTCTCATCATAGTGTTTTTGCCCATTAAAACTACTGCATTTCCACGCAATGACATGCGTATTTGTTGCATTTGCTTGGAACCAACATTGTCTGCTCCCACAATAAAACATTTTGGATAATCATCCAATAGTTGCTGATATTAAAAAAAGGTCATTTTAGTAAATGCTATAAATAATATAATATATAAATTAAAAAAAAATGCTTACTACAAGCTTAGTAAAATAATTTGATTTCCAAGTTGTTTTGTCCTCCCTACCCATCTTGAAAAGTGTGTAGGGATACCTTGTAGGAATTTAAGGACTAAAAATAAATCAGAAATTTAAAAGTTTATACTAATCATTTCTTCCGTTTAGATTATATTAACATATCTTCTATGTATAAAACCTATATATAACAAGTTTATCAGTTATTTTTTATTTTCTCTTTCAAGTTTTTTATATTTTTTTAATGTTAACGAATTGTTTTAATATTAAAAAGTAGTTTTCTTATTATTTTAATGCACATTTACATCAATATTAATAAGGATTCTTTCAATTTATCCTACTGTACAGCTTTTATTCGTTCAGAACATAATTTTATAACCTCTTAATTTCCATTCAAAATATCAAAAAGATATTTGTATATAACTTCATATTATTTTTAACTACAAATAATGACAATGGATAGTATTAATTCTCCAGACTGGAAATATCAAAACTACCAAAACATTAATATCGTACATATTAATATCGTAAAAATAACACGAGGACCCAACGTACCTCACAACGGATGTAAGAAAATGGCTAAGTAATAAAGATGGCGCAATACATATGACCATAGAGTTAAAGAATGATGTAGAGTAGAGTCCAATTCAATTCAATTCCATAGATGGTTCTGGGCAAGTTGGGTCAGAGAGAAACCTGAGAGCGGCCACGACCGCGTTTGCTTGCGCACGCCGTGCGACTGAAAGCGGACGTAGCACGGACTCGCACCAAGTGGAGACTTTACCGGCGCGCCAGACAATGGATGCAGCAAATAGTTCCCAGCTAAAAATGGATGCAGAGCGCGGTATCAAACAGTCGCGAAAAAGCGCCTCAAGCAAAACGCGGCCGTGGCCGTTCTTAGGTTTCTCTCTGATAAATGCAACGTCATTTTGCAGAAAAATATTAATATTTTGTCGACAAGTATGGCATCTCCTTAAGAACAAATAAAAAAATAGTATACAAAATTGATATAAAAGATTAATTGTTGCTTGTTTACAAAGTTTAAACTGTCAAAATGTTACCTTCTCTTCGAATACGTTTTTGCTTTCTAAATTAATCAACGGTTATAAAAAATGTATTGTTAGAAATAATAGTTGGTTGAATTTTTATTAACCATTAATAATAAAATATTCATAACACCAAAGTTACAAGTATAACACAATACAAAGTTAAATTATAAAATTATAAAAATTTTGATACTTATATAAACTCTTAATATATTTATTTTTATAAAGATTCGTTCCTATCGTGTATAACATGACATGATAAAACTTCTTCTGCACATTTTTTCAAGGTATCTAGTGCAAAATCGATGTCATTCTTGGATAAGTCAGTAGATACACAAAGTTTAATACTAGGTCTTGGTTTAAGTATTTCTGCTTCCAGATAGGCAGGAAGTATAACTGCTAAGTTATTTTCAATACATTTGTTAGATATTGCACATAATAATTTCTCTTCAGTGGCATAGTCTTTTTTATCCTTTAGATATAGATGTTTCATAGGTGACTCTGCGAAACTTGGACATTCAAATGCCGAAATACTTTTGAGACCGCTATCTACTGCTAGAGCATTATTTTTTAAAGACTGAAATATCTGCAAATTATTCTCTATAATATCCAGACAAGCAATAGCAATAGATGACAGAAAAGGTGGTAGAGAAGCTGAGAAACAATAGCCGAGTCCAGATAAACGTTGATGTTCAATAACAAAAGATGTTCCTACACAAAAGCCTCCAATGGATCCAAAAGCTGATTCCAAAGACCCTATAAGAAAAACATAAATTATTATACATAATATACTGAGAACAAAAGTGTGTCACTGCACAAAATATACATATCTATGTTACTCTTACCCATTATCATATCAATGTCAGTTATTGGAATGTTAAAATATTCTGTAACACCTTTTCCATGTGGACCGAGGGTACCAAGCGATATAGATTCATCGATAAAAATCCTTAATTTGTACTGCTTGCAGAGGTCTAATAGTTCCGGTAAGGGACAAATACTTCCTGTTTTATTGTAAATACCTTCTATGATCAAGAAGCGTTTAGTCTTTGCAGCTTTCTTAGGATTTTGCTTATCTACGTCTGCTTGTTTTATCAAGAGATTATGTAAATCTTGAACATCGTTGTGCTTAAAATATTGAATATTTGCTCGAGATGCATCCAATCCTTTTTGTATAGCAAAATTTACTTGCTCGTCTACAAATATCAAGTCATTGCGTTTACAGTAAGCCCCAATTGCGGATGCTATGGCACTAAATCCATATGAATATATAACAGCCTCCTCTGTATTTGTAAACTTAGCCAAGCGTTCTTCTAATTCAAGATGTACATCAACAGTCCCATAGAAGGCACGTGGCCCGCAAGAACCAACACCATACTTCTCTACAGCAGCTACTGCACTCTCCTCTACTTTGGAGTCATTACTTAAATTCAAATAATTGTGCGTACCCAAATTGAGGCAATTCTTGCCGTTGATAATTATTCGCCTTCCAATTTTGGCATTGACATACTTGGGATTCAACGAAGGGTGTTCTTTCGGTGGTTCACCTATCAGAGGTTCCGGTTGCCATTCCGCTAGCTTGCTCTCTACCAACTCATCCGAGGGTATCGAGTTATTCTTTCGTCTCTTTGAAATAAACCAAACGAGTGAGATCACCAAGATCGTCTTCAAGAGAGTGTGATAATGCGGCAAAACATTGAGGATCTCCGTCGACTCGGTAAATAGGAACTTCGTGCTCATCCTTATCTCGTTGTCAAGCGTCTACGGTGCAATCAACACTTATTTTGTAACAAAATTCAATTCAATGAGGATATCTACGATCACACAACGTTGATAACGATAATAAGTCGATCAGCAGGTGCCTTTGCTGATGAAATCAACTAAATAAAGGTGAATCCGTGACTACGCGAACACATTAGACGGCTGCACGGCTCAGTGCGACTGCGACGATTACACGCCACCATGCGGCTCCGTCTGCGCGCGGAAGCCGAAGATAAGCGCACATGCGTGCCTGCGATTGGCGCTTTCAAGCCGCCGCGTCGCCGTCGCCAAGTCGAGCTAAGTGGAGAACGGTGTGTACTTCCGGCATCCGGCAAACGGCACGGCAAACGGCAAACGCCCCAAGTGTATCGCACGCTAGTATCGTCGGGTCGGGATTTCTGCGTACGACAGATCGCCCTTGGCTGTCCTCGTCGATCCTGCGAAGGAAGGACCGTGTGCGGCGGCGAGTTGCGTGGAAATTTTCGCTCACGGTGAGTGGACAACGCCGTTTACTCGCGGCGACGACGAACGTCGTCGCGACCGCGACAGGGCATCGAGCAGAGCACCGCTCTGCCGAAGGCTCCTCCTCGACTCATCGCCGGAGGAATCGTCACGTCAATACGCGCGACCGCTCGCGAGTGCGTTCGTCGCTCCGGTACACGCTGGCAAATCGTCCGCGAGCGATTCTTGGTTATCCGCCGCCGCGTTCCGGCTTCGGCGTTCCTCCGCGTGAGTCACGCACCTCCATCTGACGTTTGACGTCGGTGACGTATCACCGCGCCGTCGGCGCGACGGGTAACCCGTCGGGCCGACAGCCGCCGTTTCGATCTTTCAGTGTGTCCTGCAAAGTGCAATTCCTCCGTTTCCCGCGGAGTCTGTCCTCTTCCAGCTTCCTCTTCCCGTGACTTTCCTCCGGTCATCTTGCCTTTCCGCAGGATGTCATGACGTGATCATCCGACGTCAGCTACAGGAAGTGTCTTACGGTGTGTAGCTAAACCGCCGGACGAGCTTTAGATTTTTCAAGATTTTTTATTCGGACTTGACAGCACTCAGCCTTTGCTTCTCTTTTGAAGGTTTTTGCGAAAAAGGGAGAGACGGATCTGATTTTAGAAAAGGGAGAAACGATTCCGAATATTGCGATTTCCGAAAAGGACGGAATTAGAGGGAGACTGCAAAGCTGCTGATTTACGCGCGAATTCGCTGCTTCGCCTCGTCACTGACACGTCCCTGAGATTCGATCGAGAGAGATTAAGATTCAGCCGCTCGCACGGTCTAGATCGGCTCTCGATCCGTTATCATCATTCATTAGTCATACCCCGCCGTTCCATCGAGTCGCACGCGTTTCACGTCGCTTCGAGCCGGCCGAGTTCCTTTCCTCTCTTCCGAGCGAAGAGTCTCCGGTGCGAATCACGTCGAAGGGAAGGCAACGAGATGCCGGGCGAGGAAAAGCGTAGGAAAAGAAAGAGCGAGTCGGCGATCCTGCCGGAGGCTTATAGGAACCTGTTGCACTTATGGCAAAATCGTAAGTTGCTGCTGCGAGCGCGAGAGACGAGTAACGTGCCGTTGATTCTCCCGAGATCTCAAATGTCCGCCCTGAAAATCCGCGATAATTTCTGCCGACGAGGCGCACGCGTTCGAGTGATCGCTGCAGCTCGACTATAAACGTGCTGAAAACCGCCTGACGCGGCGGAAGCGAAGAAGCTGCTCCTTGTGGCGCGTTCGTCTGCGTTTCGTCGCTCCGCTCGGCGAGATGTTGAGTTGGTGCTTAATTCCGCAGCGTTTACTTCCCGACGGAAGTTTGTCTAAGAGAAGAAGGATTTTTTGTTATGTTTCGTACATCACATTGTTTTAAAGCCCTAGTCCTGCTCTAAGAGACTCTAAAGTGACGTGTGAAACATTATGAACTTCTGTTCGAACATTTCTATTGAGATCTAAAATGAGATTTCCGAAAAATTTCCCTATTATTGAGAAAATAAATAATGATATTTCAATTGAGAAAAATAGAAAAAACTTTTCTATTTTCCACATGACTTAATTGAAACATCATTATTCATTTTTTCGTGTGATATCTTAATTGAGGTATCATATGAAACAACTGGGATTTCATATGAAAAATTTTTTAGAAACTTCACTTTAAATCTCAATAGAAATTAAAAGAAATAAGAAATGATATTTCAATTGGGACATCATATGAATGATCATATGAAAATGAAAGTAATTATATTTCATACAGTTGAGAAAAATAGAAAAACTTTTTTATTTTTCATATCTCAATTGAAATATCACTACTAATTTTTCATATGATATCTCTCAATTGAGAGATATCATATGAAACAATTGGGATCTCATATGGGAAATTTTTTTTTAATTTTATTTCAGATCTTAATAGAAATTTAAAAAGATAATCAATGATATTTCTATTGAGATATCACATGAAAAATCATATGAAAAAATAAGTAATGATATATAAAGATATTTCAATTAATTATAAATAAAGATATTTCAATTTAGAAAAATAGAAAAGCTTTTTATTTTTCACATGATATCTCAATTGAAATATCAATACTTATTTTTTCAGAAGAATCCTAATTGAGATATCATATGAAACAAGTGAGATCTTACATGGGAAATTTTTTTAGAAATTCTATTTTAAATCTCAATGGAAATTTTAGAAAATGGAAATTATGAAACAACTGGGATTTCATATGAGAAATTTTTTGGAAATTCCATTTTAGATCTGAATAAAAATTTAAAAACATAAGTAACGATATTCCAAATCAGAAAAATAGGAAAAGTTTTTGTATTTTTCACTTGACATCTCAATTGAAATATCATTATTCATTTTTTCATGTGATATCTCAATTGAGATATGAAATAACTGGGATCTCATATGGGAAATTTTTTGGAAATTCCATTTTAGACCCCAATAGAAATTTTAAAAAATAACTAATGATATTTCAATTAGAAAAGTTGTTTTATTTTCCACATGATATTTCGATTGAAATATCATTATTCATTTTTCATATGATATCTCAATTGAGATATCACATGAAATAATTGAGATCTCATATGAGAAATTTTTTGGAAATTCCATTTTAGACCTCAATAGAAATTTAAAAAAATAAGTAATGATATTTCAGTTAAGAAAAGTAGAGAAGCTGCTTTTTTATATTTCGATTGAAATATTATTACTCATTTTTTCATACGATATCTCAATTGAGATATCATATGAAACAACTGGGATCTCATATGGGAAATTTTTTGGAAATTCCATTTTAGACCTCAATAGAAATTTAAAAAAATAATTAATGATATCTCAGTTAAGGAAAGTAGAAAAGTTGTTTTTTTATATTTCGATTGAAATATTATTACTCATTTTTTCATACGATATCTTAATTGAGATATATGAAACAACTGGGATCTCATATGGGAAATTTTTTGGAAATTCCATTTTAGACCTCAATAGAAATTTTGAAAAATAAGTAATTATATTTCAGTTAAGAAAAGTAGAGAAGCTGTTTTTTTATATTTCAATTGAAATATTGTTACTCATTTTTTCATATCTCAATTGAGATACCATATGAAACAACTGGGATCTCGGGACAACAGGAAATTTTCCGGAAATCTCATTTTAGATGTCAATAGAAATTTATCAGTAGGGAAAATTTCCTTTCTTCTCGGACAGACTTCCGCTACAACTTCGAAATTATGCATCAGGCCGATATTTCAGCCAGTTCCAGCGGATAAATGTACACAGCATGATTTCGGCTCTCGTCCGACCAGCGGCAGCACTCGCTGGTGGGGACCCGGGCGAGGTGTGACGAGGTGAAGGCGCGGCGCGGCGCGGCGAGGTGAGACGACGCGGCGCGATGCGACGCACCGCGCCGGTCGAAACTGGGAACGTCGGACCGGGGCGTCGGGACGTTATCCAGCCGCCGCCTTTGCCTCCGCCTTCCTCGTCAGCCTTCTCCTCGCCGGTTCTCCCGTTGCTCGTCCCGGTGGTCCCGCCGCGTTCCTCCTTATCCCCCCTTATCTTCCTTCCTCGCAAAAAAGTTCTCCGCGAAACGCCGCCAAAGTTTTCTCTTCCGACTTCTTCGCCGACTTGCCAAAGCTTCCGCCTGCCTTTTTCCGCCTAGATTACACACACACAAGTGCACTTTTGCCGGCTTTTGCGCATCTCTCGTCATCACGCCGGGACGGCTGCGGGCGTGCGGCGACTGACACCGTGAGATGGGACGAACGTCCCTCCTGCGGCGCGGCCGAGTGCTCCAGGACTCTCGATTATCCGCCTCGGTGCCTGAGTAAAGTGCGCCGAGAGAGTGTCACCGATAAGCGGCGGCTCTTCATCCCCCGATCTGCGCGATTGAATTCTTTTCAGTGAATAACGAGCGTCCCGGGGAGAATACTTTCCCGAGTGTCCTTTAGTAATCAAGCAAAGATCGCGCATAGTCCTCGGCCGAGAGGTCGCGGGGTCTCCTGGAAGCGCGTCGTTGTTGCCTGCGGAATCGCAACCCAAGCTCGCCGAGTTTTGCGTTTCAAACGCGCTCCTGCGACCGTTCCCAAGAGGGGCGGGATTTTATTGGTGGATTCGAAGCGCGCTACGGCAGCTTCATCCGTTAAGTTTGACCTCCCATATTTATCGCCGGGCTGTCTATTAAAGCGTCCCGAGGCGACCGCGGATCGTGCAGTCGCGAGCAAGCTGTTAGTTAAGCAGGAATCACATTTGCGCGACAAGCGAGTGAGCCGGAGTCGTGCAGCAGCGTCTAATGTGAAGCAACAATCGCCACCCTGCACTCTTTTATGCACATTGACGAGCGAGAGCGAGTTGCCCGACGCATCACCGGGAGACTCCCCTCGTGAAGAGAGAAGCTAGACGAGAGGGACGAGAAAAGCGGCGGCTCACACACGAAGTAAGAAACACGTCGCCAAGGTCGCGGATGACGAGATTGTTGGATCTATCGAGTTTTATATTGTTCGCGTCTGTTGAATTTCCTGTAGGAGTTTACCGAGAAACGCGTGTTCCTTGTTGAAGAGAACTCGGTCAAGCATATTTATTTGTTCCGTCGAGTTTTACCTTGCGTGCGAACGTAAAATACAAGTTTTACATTGAGCTGACGAGTGCGTCTCGCACCGAGAGAGGGAGAGAGAGAGAGAGAGAGTCGACCGCACCGAATTTTTATACCGGACAGTGACTGTTAGATTTGCCGCAAGCTCATCAGGATCAGCTAGCTCGTGAGATTTCGCGATATTAATTTAGAAGAGAATTTACGTGCTCGCGAGAGGCAAGAGCGTTTTTTTCATCGATTTTGTGAGGACATCGCGACCGAGCGAGTAAACGACTAGGCCGTTAGAGACGAATAAGCGATATCAAGGACGAGAGGATACGGCGGCCGCGTGAGAGACATAACAACAAGCCGACGACAATACTTGAGAGACGAGATATCGCAGATAAACAAAGCAAAGCCGAGCAATGTTCAAGTGCTGCAGGTGTACCAGCTCGAAGGGGTCGCAATCGAACACCGACTCCGACTCGAACGACACTCCGACGTCATCGCGGAAGATGATAGAGAAGGTGGACGACGAGACGGGGACGTCGCCGAAGGCGGTTAAAGCGAACGGCGACGTACCGCGAGCGGAAGAAACGGAGGAGGCCGAGAAGGTCGAGGAAGTTCCGGTGGAGGAGTCGGCTCTCCTTGCAACCGACGCCCCGGCTCTTCCTGCTCCGGAAGAGTCCCCGTCCGAGCAACAGGAAGCTGAAGGAAGCGAGGACAAAGCAGCTTCGAAGGCGGCAGAGGCCGAGGTAAACAAAGCCGAGGTGAGTCCCGAGGAGAAAAGTCCAGAGTCGGGCGCGGCGGGAGAGGAAGCGACTCTCCAGATCGATGAACACGAAGACGTGAAACTCGTGAAGGAGATCTCGTCGCTCGCCACTGCCGTGATGAAGGAAATCGAGCGGGTGGTCGAGGAAGGCCCCCGGGACGAGGAGCAAAGCAGCGAGAAGACGAGCGCTCCCACCGGCGAGAAAGCCGAGGCGAGTGATGATGGTCCCGTCGGGGACCAGGCGGAGGGTGATGCTGCCGAGGCGAAAGTCCTGACCTGCGCCGCCAAGACGAATCTTTACTGCGACGCGGGCTACATAGAGAGGACGGTCGACGACGGGGCGGACGACGAGGGCGACGACTCGGTTTTCGAGGGCGAAAGCGACGCGGCTGACAAGGCGCAACCAGGTACGGCACCACCCGTCAACTTCGCTGGTGTCGTGGATGCGCTGGCCGTTTGTTTTATAACTGAGGACAATTAACGAGGTAACGCGTGATGTGGCAGTCGACCAGTTCAATGTTGCGTCCTCGTCCACCCAAAGAATCGAGTGAGAAGATTGTCGCGCGCGCGCGGTCGCCTCGCGAAGAAGCTCCCTCGAGATCGCTCGCGATCTCCGGGACTTTATCCCGAGGGCGACCGCTGGAGGGTGCGTCTTCGAGTCTCTGACGATTCCACTCGTAGTATACATTCGCGACCGAGAACCTGTCGATACCTCCGGCGCGTCGTGATCGATAATTCGACTTCGAAAGACACCAGAGACCAAGAGTTTAAGAGCTCGCGATGGGCGGGAAGGGGGGAGAACAGGGTGGAGCGCGCGGCTCGAGAAGCCGCGAGACAAGTCTCTCTGTTTGCCCGGCGCGACCTTTCGACGTATTGTGACGTGTGTCGTTTCCGTAGCTGGCCTGCTCTCCGATTGGGCGACGCAGCAACACGATCTTCTGGAGAAGAGCTCCGGCGAGCACGTGCGAGAAGGATGCAGCGGCATGCAGGAACCGCCGGCGACGCCGGTAGCTCGCGACGAGCTCGCCCTGAGGCGGCACAGATTCTTCTCCGAGTTGTTGCAAGTCGCGCAGAACACGGAGCACAGAGTGAGGTTCGACCCACTAGGACCGAGGGTGCACACCGGTTAGGGCTCGCCTATCAATTTCCAACCGCCCCGAGTCCCCTCTGTGCGCGCCTGCTGCATGAACCGAAGTAGCCGGCCCTCTTCGTTGTCCGCGCCGACGACGAGTGTATCGATAGTCGCCGCTTTCCCGGCATCTCGTGGACGTCTCAGTTCGTTTCTTCAGCAACTGAAGAAGCAGACTGAGTTTGGTCCTCGGGAGGAGTCGCTTGCTGAAGAAGCAAACTGAGTTTGGTCCTCAGGAGGAGTTGCTGAAGAAGCAAACTGAGTTTGGTCCTCAGGTCGCCGTCCTCGCGGGGAAAGCGAACTCGGCAGCTGAGAGGTCGGAAAGAACCGGCCTGAGCCGAGCACTTATTTCTACGTGATGCTTAGATCTTGAAATGTACGGTCGTGTTCCTCTCGAAACCGCTAATATCGCTCGCGATTATGTTACGTGTGAATCACACACTCGCCGCGCGTATTTATGTATACTTCCCGCACGATGTTGGCGGTTTCTCTAATAATAGTTTGGAGTGTTCTCGCACGCCGGACGTCATCTCAGCTGTCTTTCAGTTTGTCGCGAATTTTCGGAAAGTCCAGTGGTGCCCTGCGCCGCGTCGCGCTTGCGGTGTCCCGTCGCGATCGCGGGATTCCTCCAGGACCTGGGCGATAAGTATCGTCAGTAGTACTTGTTGTTGGCTCCTCCGACAGGCGGAACGTGTGTGTCGATGCAATGGCATACGCAATGTTCCTGACGCGACGCAGCGTTATGTTGCGCTAACGTGACTATATTTAGCACATTACGCGTTCTATAATTAGCGTTCCAAGTACTCGACGAGGCTTCGTCCGAAGTTTCCAGAGATTTTCGGCGGTTCCCTCGGCGGAAAAGCCCGCCTCCCTCTTTGTGTCGTCGCGGTGGCACCAGCCACGCCTGCAAGATAACGTTAACGTGGTGGATTTTTCTACAGACGGGAAAGATATCCGTGCTTTCCCGAAAAGCACGAGCATCCGAGATCAAGTCCGAAACTTGAAGTATCTTGATGCATGTTTTCCTCTGGCGATATCGAGAGCCTTCGACGATGTCGTGTTGAATACAGAACGAGCGGTTGACGTCAACCATCGGAAATGTAATGTACTCACCAATGGTTTCATGATTTCATGTCGCGTTCCAGGTTGCGGTGAGGTCAGCGACAGGGACGAGTATCTGGAGCAGTTGGTGAACCGGCTGGAGGACGTGACAAGGAGGCTTGAGAAAGTGCCGGTACCTTCGTCGGTCCAAACTCAAGAGACTTCCGTGCAAGTACCTTCGCCAAAGTCCACGCCGGCAAGAAACAGCTCGTCCACGCAGGACTCGCCGCAATCATCGTCGGATTCGATTTGTTCGAGCGAACGAATAATCCCAGAGCAGTCCGCAAGCATGTCCGTAGCCGGGTTCGAAGACCTCTTAGCCGGGCCGGTGAAGGAGTACCTAGAATTAAGTCAGAAGATCGGCGGCGACGTAGCCGCTCACAGCAAACTCGTTGAGAAAGCTTTCCAGTTAGTGATGCCTTCGTTTTATATCCCAGCCATGAAGCCAAGCGCCGCGCGTATATCATGCACAGGTTGAACGTTCCTGCTTGATTTCAGGTTTCAGCTGCAGTTTATACACACGGCGGCGAGCCGTGCAGCACCGGCGAACCAGTCGGAGCATGTGGCTCTGCTCGAGCCCATGTCCGCGCAAATCCAGCGGATTCAGGAGTTCCGCGAGAAGAATCGTGGCTCCCCGTTCTTCAATCATCTGTCGGCGATCAGCGAAAGTATCCCCGCTCTGGGATGGGTCGCGGTATCGCCCACGCCAGCTCCGTACGTTAAGGAGATGAATGACGCCGGCCAGTTTTATACTAATCGCGTGTTGAAGGATTGGAAAGAGAAGTAAGCTTTTGTCAGATAAGGAATAATAGTTCTGCGATTTTGTGGAGGGAAGAGCAGTTTGCGAAGATATACCTTCTGTTCGCAGAGACAAAATGCATATAGACTGGTGTAAAGCGTGGGTACAAACGTTGACCGATCTGCAGCAGTATGTCCGTCAACATCACACGACAGGCTTAGTGTGGGGAAAAACTGGCGCCGCACCAGCAGGCATCCCGCCTCCGCCACCTCCGTCGATGCCAATCGGAGACATCATCGCACCACTATCCATGATCAACGACGACAGGAGCGCTCTTTTCGCTCAGATCAATCAGGGAGAAGATATCACGAAGAGTGAGAATATTTCTTTACGTCGATTTTTAAACGATCAGGCTCATTCTCGATTAGCTGATTAACCGATCACATTGATGACAATTTTCATCTTGATCGATCCAATGTCTGTGTGTCGTAGATTTGAAGAAAGTCACTTCGGACATGCAGACGCATAAAAATCCTTCCCTGAGATCCGGACCCGCGCCATTCAAGGCGCCAGCAATCGCCAGCGTGACGCCGATGAAGAATGTGTTACCGGCGAACGCGCCTATCGACAAACCATCCGTATTTACCAGAGACGGCAAGAAATGGCTCGTGGTGGGTAGTTAACTTTTCATAATCTGCATCTGTACAAGAAGAGAAAAATATCATTTTATTAATGCGCGATTATTCGGTTTCCTTCTTTTAATGGTTACCTTCGACAAAGAATATTTTCTTCGAAATATTCTCTTAAAATGTATTTATCGCAAATTTGAAAAAAGGTTTCAAATGTCAATTAAATATGAAAAATATTTAAATTTTAGGAAATATATTCAAAAGAGAAAAATTTATTCTATCTCTTCAAGAATTTTATAATATTATTAAAATATCATTCTACTAATGCGATTATATTCCATTTCCTTCTTTCAATGGTTATTTCCGACAAAGAATATTTTATTTATAATCTCGTAAGTCTCTTTGTAGTCTCTTAAAATGTATTTGTCGCAAATCTGAGAAAAGTTTTTAAATATTAAATAAATATGAAAAGTATGTAAATTTTAGAAAATATATTCAAAAGAAATATTTATTTTCTTCAAGAATTTTATAATATTAAAATATCGTTTTATTAGTGCAATTATTCGATTTTCTTTTTCTAATGATTATTTTAACCAAAAATATTTTCTTTGCAATAGTCTTTTAAAATATTTGTCGCAAATTTGAAAAAAGTTGTCAAGTGTCAACTAAATATCCTAATTTTAAAAAATATATCCAAAAAATAAATTCCAAAAGAAAAGTATGCAAATTTCAAGAAATATATTCGAAAGAAAAATTTATTTATTCTCTCTTATCAAAAATTTTATAATATTATTAAAATATCATTCTATTAGTGCAATTATTCAATTTATTTCTTTTAACGGTTATTTTCAACGATGAATATTTTCCTCGTAATTTCGTAAGTCTTTTCGTACCCAGACCGCACATATGTCCAAAACTGGGACATAAGACGTCTTTAAGACATCTTTAAGTCGTCTTTAAGATGTCTGAAAATAAGACATCTTTAAGTCGACTTAAAGACATCTTAAAGACGTCTTATGTCCCAGTTTTGGATATTGTGCTGCCTGGGTAGTCTCTTAAAATGTGTTTATCACAAATCTGAGAAAAGTTTTCAAATGTTAAATAAATATGAAAAATATCCAAATGTTAGAAGATATATTCAAAAGAAAAATTTATTCTCTCTTTTCAAGAATTTTATAATATTAAAATATTTTAATAGTGCGATTATTCAATTTCTTTCTTTTAATAGATACCTTCGGCAAAGAATATTTTCTTCGTAATAGTCTCTTAAAATGTATTTATCGCAAGTCTGAGAAAAGTTTTCAAATATTAAATAAATATGGAAAGTATTCAAATTTCAGGAAATATATTTAAAAGAAAAATTTGTTCTCTCTTTTCAGGAATTTTATAATATTATTATTTTTAATATTATTAAAATATTATTCTACTAATGCAATTATATTTGGTTTTATTTTTTCAGTAGGTATCTTCAACAAAGAATATTTTCTTTACATAACAATCTCTTAAAATAAATTTATCACAAATTTAAGAAAGGTTTTCAAATGTTAAGTAAATATGAAAAGTATCCAAATTTTAGAAAATATATTTAAAAGAAAAATTTATCTTCTCTCTTCAAGAATTTTATAATTATAACATTATAATATTATTATAATATATTATTAAAATATCATTCTACTAATGCAATTATTTAGTTTTCTTCTTTTAATGGTTACTTTGACAAAGAATATTTTCTTCATAATAGTTTCTTAAAACAAATTTATCACAAATTTGAGAAAAGTTTTCAAATGTTAAGTAAATATGAAAAGTATCAAAATTTTAGAAAATATATTTGAAAGAAAAATTTATTTTCTTTCTTCAAGAATTTTATGACACTTGTACTTTATAGAAAAATTCTCTAGGGAAAATAAACCAAACTTTTATTTTAATTTAATATTCTTGGTTTTTTGAAACACTAAACTTACTTCAGAATGTATTTTGATTGAATCTGATGCTGATGATAAACTTGTGATAGTTTATCATCAGCACCAGATAGGTTTGCGATTATATAAAATTATAAAATGCTTGAAGAATAAGTATATAATAATATAGAAATAATAATATAGAAAGTATATAATAATATAGAATAAGTATATAATATTTATTTGATTGCAGCATATGTTTTTCTTGAAGAATATCTTGAAAGGAAAATAGAAGAAGCAATGTACATTTTTTCCAAGACAGAGATACAAGACAAGAAAAGACACAACTCTTTACAACTTTCTCTACCTGTTGCAGGAGTACCAGAAAGGCGAGAATTTAATGATCGACAACGCGGAAATGAACAATGTGGTTTACATATTTCGATGCCAAGACAGCACACTCACCGTCAAGGGCAAGGTGAATTCCGTCGTGATGGATTCCTGCCGCAAATCGTCCATCGTATTCGATTCCCTCGTGTCCAGTATCGAGTTCGTCAATTGTCAAAGTGTACAAATGCAGGTACGTACTGCCACACTTTCCATCACTCGCTTACTTACTTACTCTCTCAAACGAGACCCCTTGTAGTCAGATACAAGGTCGTGCTTAACAAGGTACAAGTCACTTCACCGAGTGCAAAAACGAAGGAGCTCACTCTCCTGTGCCGCGAGAAACCACTCTTCTTCTCCCTCGCTGTTCCTCTTAACTCCAGAATACCAGATAACACTTAGTCTGAGCAATCGCAAGCCCGTTTATTCGACAAAAAATGTACTCTTACAAAAGAATCCGGCGAGTAAAAGACAAATATCCGCGAGACAAGCGAGACGGAGATGACGCGCGCGTCGTGGTTAATCAGCTCAGCGCAGGTCGCTCATCGATGTGCATGTATCAGTGATGGAAGGTTTCGCGGTCACTTCCTTCTCCATCTTCTCGACGGCGGCAGCCTGCGGTTCTGCTTTAAGCTCCGGCGAATTCGTCGCGGAGCCGGCGTTCTTTGTTCTCAAGATGAACGAACTCGCCGGACGGCTCTCCCGTGAGTCATCACTCGTCGTTATGGAAATAATGGTCAACGTCTTAGGAGCTGTATTCCCCAGGCGCTCCGTTATCATCATGTCCGATCTGCCATCGCACGTAAATCTCTTATGCTTATCTGCGCGCCCCTTATCAGTTCCCGGAGCTTCTGACCTTAGACCATCGGAAAAGATCCGTGTACTATTCGTTGCCGTTATATTACCGTCTCTGTGCGTAGCCGCGCTGTTCTCCTCCACGACTTCCTCCCGGTTCTTCGCTGTGCTCGCTTTAGTCAAACTGAACGCGACCTCCTCCGTGCCTGAACCTTCGTCTATCGGCATGCTGCTCCTTCCTCGCGCAGCTTCCTCGTCGGCCGCGTATCTCCTCGCACAGACATTTTCTCTCCACAGCATCGTCAGCGGGCTCCTCGTGGGACTCCTCGCGCTCGTCTGTTGTCTCATTCGAGCCGCCTCCAAACGATTTCTCAGGATCGGTATGCATGATCTAGCGGAGAGTCCTTGCGACAGCAGGACGGACCTGGACGGCGTCGCCGACTGTGACTCACTCTCACTCTTCGTGCACTCGTCCTCGCCGTCGCGTGACTTGGCGTCAGACTGACGCAATATCCTGCGGATGCGCTCCAAAGTGTCACGCTGCGTGAGCGACGAGTGCGACCTCTTCGGGCGTAGGCTGATGTTCAACTTCTTGCTTGAACCAGCTATCAGAGACACGTCGCTCTTGGCTTTGCCCCGGGAACTCGCCCGCTGGGAGCGTCTCGCTTCCGAGCGCTGCTTCATGCGGGGCGGTGAGTTCGCCGCGTTCACTTCAGGCTCGCGCAGGTTCAGCGCATTCAACGTCTCGTTTCTCATCGGCGGCGAAGAAGACAATGACCACTTCCCGGGATCGCAGGTGACACCGTCGCTCTCCCTCGCTTCCCTATACGCTGAGTAGTCGCGTTTCGATTGGTCAGCAACGGAATTCGGGTCGACAAATGTCGTTGAAGAGCATTCTATATTCGCAAGCGGCTCGCTTGGCGTGGAAACGCGTCTTCGGCCTTTTAGGACTCCGTCTTCGCTGTTCTTGAATTTGTGAGCCTCGTCCGGGCATCGGGTGGAGGAGTCGCCCTCGATCGGACCCTGAAGAGCCTTGAGCGCCTTGAAGATCGCTCTGTTTTGGCTGTGAAGGAAAACATCCATGTAATTCCTGATGTTCCTCAAGCGGTCCAGTATGAGACCCTCCAGCTCGAGCATCACCGGCAGCCGCTTGCCGACCGCGTCGTCGCCATCTTCCAGCGGATCTTGCCGCTCCATATCGACCGGTATCACGATTGAGATGACTTTCTCGTAGATCGGCGGCTCCAACGACAGCGTCGCGCTGCTCTCGACCTGCTCGTCGTCGGCGAGCGCCAGGTCGCAGATGCTGAAGTACTCGGACGGTGTCTCGCGGGCGAACTCGTCGTCGCCCTCGTCGTCGCGACGCGCCAGAACGCTCGCGTCTCGCAGGTCTTTTCGTTGCTTCATCTCCAAGCGGACGTAACGTCGATCGAACTTCCTATGGACGGCGTCGACAACCGGTCTCTCCGTCTCGATGTTCACCAGCATCGCCGGCAGGTTATCCTTGCTCGCGACTTGCGCCCCATACCCCGCCGGTGGTTCCTTCGCGACGTTGTCCTTTTCCGTGCCGCGTGTCAGGCTCCTCTTCTCGGACTCCACTCGCGTCAGCAGGGCCCGCTTGAAGAGCAGCGCCTCTCGCAGCAGCAACGCCGTCGACTGGCTCTCCCGACCGCTTCTCAGAGAAATCTTGCTTCGACTACTGCTTCGAGATACCACCAGACTGCTCTCTTGGTATCGTTCTCTGTCGAGTGTGTCGCTAATCTTCTCGGTGGCGGTTGCTCTCGTCGAAGGTGCTCCACATTTCTTCACCTCGACGTCCTCGGACGACGAGGCGCATTCTGTCTTTTCCGACATCGCCGCGGCGTTCTGTTCTGCGAGGTCGAAGGAAACGCTCGCCCTCGTTGCGTTCGCGCCGCCCTGCGATCTCGATTTCATGTCCCGTTCTCGCACATCTCTCTCGCCTTGTTCTTCAGGATTCCTCGACTCGCGTGAAATCGCACTGTAGACAGGCGGAAGCCGCTTCCAACCACCCGCGAGGGCCGCAAGGTCACTCGCGCAGGCGGCTCGCTGTGCATTAAGCTGACTGTACTCTTTGAAACGAATATTCCGCAGGGTTACGTCGCTGGAGTACTGGTACGTCTTGGCAGACATGTTCGACGAGCACTCGGCCACGGAGGATGAGCTCTCATCCGCGCGGTCGAACTTGAAGTAGTCGCAGCTGGCCGCGATCGGGCGTCGTGTACGCGGTGAAGCTCGCCTCAAGCCGCTTCCAGGACTCGCGTGGACTTTCTCCCCCTCGAGCTCCTCGATCTTGGAGGCGAGCGCGTCGATGGCACCAATCACCGAAGTCTGGTCCGGCGGCTTCCGCCTCTCCGAGGGCTGACTCGTGTTCTCGTACATCCGCAGCACGTTGTGTAAGCTTTGAAGCCTCCTTCGAACCGCGTACAAAGTTTCCCGGGACGCTCGCGCCTTGCGGGTTGCCGGCTCGTCCGTCAGGAGACCCTGAAGAAGTTCCCGCGGGAACGCGAGATCGTTGTTCGCCACTGCTACGGCGTCGGAGGATGCGTCTGCGTCGCTTCGTCGGTGCACTTGCTCCACGTCCTCCGTATTTTCGTCGTTCGCCACTTCTCTCACGTGCCCTTGCACACCGCTCGTGTCCTTTCTTCTCGGTTCTTCCTCGCGAGCAGCGTCCGACGTCTTCCGCTTCTCCGCCGTGAGCGAAGCTGGCTAAGAGTGCAAGATTGATAATTCTATATGTGAAATTAATGCGATTTTTCGTGCGAATACGATTTTCACATGAATAATTTTAATACGCAAATATATATAATTAAGATATGTAAGTGTAACTTTACACATATGAAATTAGCAATTTTACAAATTAATAATTTTTAAAATTAGTAATTTTACGCAAGTAAAATTATATTTATGTGTCGTAATTGCATATTTGCGTATTTAATTCTAAAATTGATAATTTATATCAAAATTATTTACATTTAAAATTAATAATTTTATATTAAAAATTGACAAAAATTTTACATTTGAAGTCGACAGTTTTACATTTAAAATCATCAATTTCACATTTCAAACTGGCAATTTCACATTTCAAATCAGCAATTTCATGTTTCAAAAATCGATAATTTAATATTTCAAATCAATTTCACATTTCAAATCGACAATTTCATATTTCAAATCGACTTCATATTTAAAATCGGAAAATTTATATTAAAAATCGACAATTTTACATTCAAAATCAACAATTTGAATCGTTTAAAATCGATAATTTCACATTTTTAATCGACAATTTTACATTCAAAATTAACAATTTTAAATCGTTTAAAATCGATAATTTCACATTTTTAATGGACAATTTGATATTTCAAAAGCCGATAATTTCATATTCCAAATCGACTTCCGATTTAAAATCGGAAATTTTACATTTAAAATCGACAATTTTACATTCAAGATCAAGAATTTTACGTCTAAAGTCGACAATTTTCAGCATTTCAACTCGACAATTTCATATTTCAAATCGGCAATTTCATATTTCAAGTCGACAATTTCACATTTCAGAAATTGACAATTTCATATTTCAAATCGACTTCACATTTAAAATCGACAATTTCATATTTCAAATCTGCTTCACATTTAAAATCGGAAATTTTACACTTAAAATCGAGAATTTTATACCACAAGTCAACAATTTCACATTTCAAATTGGCAATTTCACATTTCAAATCGACAATTTCATACTTAAGATCAACTTCGCAGTCAAAATCACAACAATTTTATATTTCAAATTGATTTCACATTTAAAACTGGAAGTTATACATTAAAAATCAACAATTTCACATTTCAAACATTTCGACAATTTTACGCTCGAAATAGACAGCTCCAGATTTAAAATTGATAATTTTACATCCGTGAAAGAAACAAGAAGCAATTTACAGGAGGATCGGAAAAATTCACCTGTCCGTTCGCGTGCGCATCTGTCAAGGAAGACACTCTCCTCTCCGACGAGTGACTCGACGGACGTATTGAGTAACGTTCGTCGTCGCGTCGCAGTTCTTTGAGAAACGACTTGCACCTGTGCACGGTGTTCGTGAAATCTTGGCACGGGTTGAACTTGGCGTTCGACGCGGTCGAGACGGACTCGCCGTGCCGCGTTGAGAGCGTCCTCGAGGATCGACGGTTGCGCTCGTCTACCAGAGGTAGAAGCTGCATGTTCTTCCGATGTTGCAACGTAAGATCACCGCTCTTGGAGAGGTCGCTTCCCCCGGCACTCGCGTTCCTCGGACGGGAAGTTCTTGAACACAGGCTGTCGGCAGGAACGGATCGGGTCGGTTATCGAGAGAAGAAGCGTAGCACGACATTTCCAGCATGTCGTGTGGACACTAGCTGTTCCTCGTGGCGAAAAGCGTCAAGGAAGAACACGCCAGCATTATCGACAGTAGGCTGATTGAGAGTTAAAGCGAGGCGATCGGCCAATATATTCCTAATTTTTGTACTTGACAGACTGGTCACTGGTAGACTTTGAGGTTTCAATGCTGCTGCAGTCTGTTGATAAATTACCGCGTTGAGTACGATGCGCAGCAGCACGTTCGTGTCTTGCCTCGAAGAAATCGGGCAGTCCTGCTGCGGATGGGCCGTGGACGTTCGCACGAGGAGCATACATATCGCTCTGCGAAGGACTGAAGCAAACGTAGTTTCACCATGCAGTGGATGTGAAGACACTAGACTGCTCTATCTTGCAGTCGACTCACTGAGAAGGTCCATTATCTGTCTGACACTTCCCGCTCCTTTACGTACCTCAGCAGCACGTGCTTTATCCAGCTTTTACGGTCAAGCGGGTTGGACAAGGTCATCCTGATCTTCTGCAACTTCTTCGGGTTTAAACTGTAGATTTCGTGCGGCAACGGCCACGTCCCGTACTGCACCTTGTACGTTAAGACGTTCACCTTCAACTCCAGGTCGTGGATTTTATATCCGACTTTGCTCAGCATCTGTCTGCTCCTGATGCTGTTGTCCACGTGCTTACTTCTGCGAGACTTTGCACAGAAGAGTATCGTGGAAATGATGGCTATCGCCAGGGCCTACGGGGAGAGACAGTTCATTCGCTTGAGACCTCCGCAGGCACAAGATTCAACTTAGAGTGATAATGCAGCGAATGGAAGTGGAGAGGGGGGGAGTGTCATCCTTTCTCACGTACCCATGTCATCCCTTCCTTCGCTAAGAAGTCCACGACGTCGGATACTATCTCGAACCATAAATAATTCGTCACTGCGGTCGCGCACTCCTTCCAACTCGCCTCGCACATTGGCTGTACACCTTCGAAATTTCCACCTGCGGGAAAGTTTGTAGTTTCCGGGTGATTCAGTGAACAGGCAGGCTTTCCAACGCGTGGACCACCGTTATGTATCCGACAGCGGTTGACACGTTGGAACAGTAAGAGCGAACTTACCGAGCTTCCACGGCATTTTCCAACCCGCGAGATGTGCGTCTGGACGGTTATTAACACAGACAAACGGCGCGTATAAAATTCGAGGAGCTGTCAGATTCTACATCTTCCATTACCGATACATGTTCAGCGCGGCCAGCGAGAGCTCCGATCGTGCGCGCGGCAATTGTTATTTTGCGAAACCCGAGGACCGAGGATGGAGAAATCGGGTTTCATCTCGGTGAATTCAATAATATCCGGCGCTACAAGTGCGTAACAGGCATGAAAAAAATTAATTTACACTTGTATCTATATAAAGAAATATTATATATCTATACAGAATTATGGATCTTTATGTGGATATTATACAGGGTGAGGAAAAAGTCCCGGACCGGTAAAATATCTCGGAAATCAAGCATTTTAGAAAAAAATGTTTCGGACAAAAGTTGTATGATTTCAAGGGGAATATAAAACAACTATATCATTTTGTTCACTCATAACACCATTTTCGAGATACTCACTGATCATTACTTTTCTTAAATGGAAACCCTAATTTTTTATTATACTATCTTTTTCTACCGATTAATTGAAACAACTTTTGTCTGAAACATTTTTTTATTTGCCTAATATTTTTTGAGATATTCAAGAAAAACTTGATAACTTTTTCAATATTTAACTTACGATATCTCGCTATTTGTCGAAAGAAAAAGTGCTAGCGGACTTTTTTGTTCTATTTAATCTCAAGAATATATTGTTACAATAGCACTCTGACTTGTTAATTTGATGATTTTAAAATTTCCAAAAGTTTCAAAAGTTAACAAAAGTCAGGGCGTTATTATAACAATATATTCTTGAGATTAAATAGAGCAAAAAAGTCTTTCTCTTCCGACAAATTAGCAAGATATTGTGAGTTAAATATTGAAAAAGTTATGAAATTTTCCTTAAATATCTCAAAACATATTAGGCCAATAAAAAAATGTTTCAGACAAAAGTTGTTCAAATTAATTGCTACAAAAAGATGATGTGATAAAAAATTGGAGTTTCCATTTAAGAAAATCCATTTAATGATCAGTGAATATCTCAAAAGTGGTGCCATTTGTAAACAAAATAATATAGTTATTTTATGCCCTCTTTGAAATCATGCGACTTTTGTTCGAAACATTTCTAAAATGCTTGGTTTTCGAAATATTTTACCGGTCCGGGACCTTTTCTTCACTCTGTATAGATGTAATTATACAGGATGTCCGCGGTCTTCTGGAAAAATTGTGAAGATTAATCAGATCAGTCCGAGAAGAAAAGTAACTCAAGCAGAACAGAAAATCATGATGACGTCAAAATGATTAGGAAAATTCTTTTTTTTTTCCATCATGATTCGGTCATTTTGATGTCATCGTGATTTTCTGTTCTGTCGGGGCAAGTACCATCTTGCAAAAATTGCAATAATTATTAAGTTATTGATGATTAATAATTAATGATCAATTATTGGAAATGCCTACGTATAGAGGACCTTTTAATTGATAATTTGAAAATTTGCGTACTTATTTGCAAAATAGTAAGGGATTTTTTTGTTTAGAATGGCTTAATCTACAATTGATAGCTATTGTGTCTAACGATAGATATGAACATATCGAACTTTGAACCTTGAATCTTGAACCTGTCACTAGGCACAATAGCTGTTATAATAATTGTAGGTTAGGTCATTCTGAATATAAAAAAATTATCATGTTGCAAATAAGTACGCAAATTTTCAAATTATCAATTAAAAGAGCTTCTAGGTGTGGTCATTTTCAATCATTAATAACTATTGTGATCAATAACTATTGCGATTTTTGCGATAAAACTTAATAGCTATTGCGACTTTTGCAAAATGGCGTTTGACTTTTAGTCTTAGTTTAATCCATTTAATCTTCATAACTTTTTAAAAGATCCCGGACATCCTGTATATTTATGTAAAAATCTATGCCTATATAATTCTCTCTCTCCCTCTCTCTCTTTCTATATATATATATATATATATAATTTATTATATTATAAACACATATACACAGTGTCCCAAACCATCTGTCTTAATCGAATATCTCGAAAATTGAGCGCAGCAGACAAAAATATTCCGGACAAAAGTTGTATTATTTTAACATATTCATCAAATGGCGATACTCGTATGACGCTGAGAGCAGTTACGGAAATTTCAAGGTGAACTTTAAAATCTTAAATGAAAACCCTCTGTTTTTCATGACATTATCCTTTTCTACCAACTAATTTGGACAACTTTTGTTTGAAATATTTTTTTTATTTGCCCGATATTTCTTAAGATATTTAAGAAAAACTTCTTCAATATTTGGCTTACAATATCTCGGTAATTATTTGTTGGAAAAGAAAATGGTACTAAACTCTTTTATTTTCTATTTAATCTCAAGAATATGCTGTTACAGTAGAATGCCTTAACTTTTGTTATCTTGATGACATTTGGAAATTTCATATAAAGCTATTCTTATATCTTCAAATATAAACTCGACAAAATTGTTTTCCGACTTCAATTCATGCATCGTTAACTTATCTGCGAGTTGCATCAGAATCATAACAGCTGGCAGTAATCTCATGTGCACCTTCTACAGGTCCTCGGAAAAGTACCCACAATCTCGATCGACAAAACGGACGGCTGCCAAATGTATCTGAGCGCAGACTCTCTTGACGTGGAGCTCATCACCAGCAAATCTAGCGAAATGAACGTCATGGTGCCCAAGGCCAATGGAGATTACGTAAGAATTAATTTAGCAGTTTACGAGACTTGGAGTAACTTGCGAATATTACTCTTACGCGGTCTCGTGCGACTGCGCTATACAATGTGTGTCTCGTGTTGCAGGCTGAATATCCAGTGCCAGAACAATTTAAAACCACCATCAGTCACAACGGTCTTAGCACCACGGCCATCGATTCACTCGGTTAAGAGCGCGTTTAAACCACGATAATGCATAGCCTACGCATCTCTCCTTAACAGCATAACTCACTAGAGATATCGTCGTCCAAGAGACATTATCAATTTATTCATATTCTTACTATTATTATTTATTGTCTTCTTGTGGATAGTGCGTAGCTAAGGGAGGAAAAAAAAAGACAGGTCACCTGATACTATATGTTTTGCTTGCAACGTATGACGGAATTACTTCGATCGTACGCGAGACTGCGCGCGCGTCTAACGAACATCGATAATAAATTATACGCATCGGCGGTACGCAGTCGCAGTGATAAGCGGTAATAATGTATTCACTAAAGTATTGCTTGAAAAGAAATCTTCTGTCGTCTGAGAGTATCTTCTAAATCATTAAATTCGTCGGGGGACGTGAATTCTTCATCGACTCACCGACCCCAATTCAGACATCTTGAATCAAGATGGTCGACTTTCGCGAAGACCGCACTGAGCTCCTTTAACGACTGTAATATATATATAATATATATATATATATATATAATTATACGTACCAATAGTGAAGTCCGGATTATTGGGCGAACAATTTTCTTTCTTAAATATTATACATCTCCATGTGCGACCAGGTACTCGCATATCGAGATCGTGAGGGAGGGAGACGCTGCGATGGTGTGTTATGCATGGTATGGACAAAAGTTTTATCGTCTTCGAGTCGCTCTTTTATACATTTACACCATTTTCTATCGTACACAGAGAACTTTTGCTCAAACCTGTCGGTCGCACAGAACACTCGCCCCGATCACACCGGGCGAGACGAGCGTTGTACACATATATAGCTAGCAGAGAACGAGATTACTAGGCCTCCGAGCGTCACTCGTGGATGGTGTCAGACACCGTCGTCTCAATAGTTCGATATTGCTTTACTTCCACTGAAACACTAAACTGCGCTGTCGAGAGTTGAGCATCGTACGACATATACCTAGAAACGGGGAACTCCGCATGATCGACCACGTGAATTGGAGTCTAACGGATAACGCGATGTTGTTTATATAACGAAAGTACTCGTTAGTGCCAGAGTATCACGCGAATAAAGCACACACCGTATGGTGAGAGAGAGAGAGAGAGATAGAGAGATAGATAGATAGAGAGACAGAGAGAGAGAGAGAGAGAGAGAGAGAGAGAGAGAGAGAGAGAGAGAGAGAGAGAGAGAGAGAGGAAGAAACGTATCTACGCGCGAAGACGAACAACGGCGGCAAGCATCGCAGACATCGCAAGCAGGCAAACCGTCTTGGCAAACCGTTTGTCCGTATCGCACAATTCACTGTAACAAACTGTAACGTCATTATTTAATCTAGACTATTTTTAACTTAACAATAGCATCGTGAGGAGACACACCGTCATTTACAAGCGCTTTTTTGTTTAAATGTCGATTATATACAATATAATCACTATTTTCCGTTATAGGTATAATTTTTGGTGATGAGTCTGACTAATAAATCTAATAAAGTGAAGTTATATATATCATCCAGAGCGTGTTCTCTCTGACTTGACATTTCTCTTTCAGCCACGATTTTCTACACAGGGTGTCCCATTTTAAATGAGCCGGGCAAAAATCTCGAGAAATATGAAGGACACTAAGAAACATTTCAGGGGAAAGTTGTTTGGTTAAATTATTATAAATAATGGTTTCAAATGGGACATAAAACAACTATATTATTTTGTTTACAGATGGCGGCACTTTCGAGATATTATTCACTGATCACTTTCCTTAAACGGAAAACGTGTCTGTATGTGTGATCGATTTATATATATAATATATATAATAATTATATAGAATGTCCGGGATCTTTTGGGAAACGAAAAATTGCGAAGATCAATCAGATCAAACTGAAAAGAAAAGTTAGGCACCATTTTGCAAAAATCGCAATAGTTATTAAGTTATTAATAATTGGAAATAACCACATCTAGAGGTTCTCATTTATCGATCTTGTAACAATATATTCTTGAGACCAAATAGAGTGAAAAAGCCTAGCACCACTTTTTCTTCCGATAAAGCAAAATATCCAAAATTAAATACTGAAGAAGTTACCAAGTTTTCCTTAAATATTTCAAAAAATATTAGACAAGTAAAAAAATGTTTCAGACAAAAGTTGTACAGATTAATTGGTAGAAAAAGATGCTGTAGTAAAAAATTGGGATTTCCATTTAAGAAAAGTGATGATCAGTGAATATTTCGAAAGTGGCGCCATCTGTAAACAAAATAATATAGTTGTTTTATGCCCTCTTTGAAACCATACAACTTTTGTCTGAAACGTTTCTCGGTATCTCATATTTTTCGAGATTTTTACCTGGCTCATTTAAAATGGGACACCCTGTATGTACGCTGCAGTACCGTGTATGCGTGCGCGCGCGCGTGTGTGTGTATGTGTGTGTGTACGTGCGTGCGTGCGTGCGTAACTACGGTCTCGTTTGTCCGATTATAAAATTGGTGCAATGAAAAGATACGGTTCTCATAAAAGGAATGTATTTGTCGTGTCACATCGCGTTCTCTCCCATAAATCTTCACATCAATTCCACGTTAAGTCTAGTCACGTGACACGGAGAATCGCGACGTTTCGACGAAGGGGTCAAACTATTCGACTTTTCATCGAGGAACTGGAATATCTCATTATGTTTCGTCGCTTTCAGCGTTTATGTAAATAATCTACAGACGGGAAAATGTGCCGCTTGCTTGACAATCACACTTGCGGAGCAATCTGGAGGAAAGGATCGCATAACAATCTAGATCCAGTTTCGCTACTTAATGTACTTGAAATTCACCCTATTTGTGCGCTGCGGATGCGCGTTGTCTTACAATAATCAACAAGTATTGTTCCCTAGACAGAAGAACGCGGAACGCTCTATCACATCTTTGCAACGTTAATAAGACTATACATACATACTTATCGGATCGCTATCGTCGTCTAAATCGCGTTCGCGCTTTCATTCCGTCGATATACACATCATGTCAGTCTTGTATCATCACAAAGTCGCGGGGCAATCTCGCTCGTCGCTACCGTCCGAGCATTCAAGAAATCCGTTGCAGACGCGTGACTTCGGCAAACATTCGCCGAGGGGGCACCTGTGACCTTTGCAGAACGCCACCGCAGACAGCTGGATATCCTTCTGCGTGACAACGCTGTCGATGTAGTCGAGGAAGTGAAAGATCTTGGTATAGACACCAGGCCGCTCCCGTCGCCCGCAGCCGTAGCCGTTGGACGTGATACCTGAAGCAAGTTTTAGGGTTTCGTTCTTTCCGGACGATTTGCACGTCGTTCTGTTTCTTCTTGTCTTATTATAGATTTGTATTAATCCTTTGTCGCACATTTTTTTCTAACGCATATAATTTTGTGAAACTTGTTACTCGGGGATTTTTAAGATCGTTGAATACACATCCGATGTGAAAAATACATCTAAAATGGCGGGTCCAATATGGCGGACGAAATTTAAAAAATCAGCGAATTCGCTTGAAATTTGTTATTTAACCCTTTAAGGACCGAGCTAAATCCATAAAAAGGGCTTGAAGTCCCAAATATTAAAATCCGTCGTTGAAAATCTGTACATGAGGGGTTTTAGTGATGCTGAATACGAATTTCATGTTAAATTCCCAAAATTCAAGATATTTCTGATAATTTCATACAAAATAGATCGTACAAAATTGCATTTTCGACATTCATCACTTTTTTTGTTTGATTTGAAAAGATCGGCAACTATGAAACTTACGAAATGCTTGTTATAACTTATAGTGATCCATCATGTTCCAATTGTAAATTTTGGTTTCAACAATTCAAAACGGTGATTTCAATTTGAGTGACAAAGAACGTACTGGTCAACCAAAAAAATTCGAAGATTCTGAGTCGCAAGCACTACTGAATGAAAACACCGCTCAAACGGAAAAACAATTCACCGGACAACTCAACAATTCGATAAATCAACAATTTCTAAACGCCTACACGCCATGGGAAAAGTTCAAAAGGAAGGCAAATGGGTTCCACATGAATCGAGTGAAAGTGCCATTGCAAGTCGTTTGAATATCGCTATGTCTTTGCTTGCCAGACAGAAAAAAAGAGTAATTTGTGGCGAATTGTAACTGGAGATGAAAAGTGGATTTATTTTGATAATCCAAAGCGAAAAAATCATGGGTTGATCCAAGATAACCATCAACATCGACACCATTCACGGTCCCGAAGCAATGCTCTGTATTTGGTGGGATATGGAAGGTGTGGTGTACTATGAGCTCCTAAAATCGAATGAAACAGTTACGGGGGAGCGATACCAGCAACGATCGAACAAATTGAATGATGAATTGATGCAAAAAAGGCCAGCGATAGCCAGCAATAGACGCAGGGTGATTCTTTTGCACGATAATGTTCGTTCACATATTGCTTCAATCGTTAAACAAACATTGCTAGAGCTCAAATGGAAAATCCTTCTGCACCCAGCGTACTCTTCAGACCTAGCACCATCTGATTACCACCTATCCCAATCGATATAACACGCTTTGGCAGGTACACACTTCAATAATTACGAGAATATGCAAAAATGGGCGTCTGATTGGATTGCTTCGAAAGACAGATCGTTCTAACGTCGCGGAATCGCTTTGTTACCAGGAAGATGGGAAAAAGTCGCAGCTAACGACGGCAAATATTTCGATTGATGTAAATTCAACCGTCAATCAATTCTTTAAAATAAAGATAAAAAAATTAACAAAATAAGACCAGAATTAATTCAACCTTCTAACAACTAAAACCCTAGTAGCATACTTCATTGGCGTTACATTGATGTTGCATTGGCTACAGTGACATAAATTGGGGTTACATCGGCCCAGTGTATCCCAATATACAGCCAATATTGGTTAGATATCAAATTACAAGATATGGCCAATATTGCATAGTATTTTTATATCAATATTGACTTACATTGGGACTACATTGGCCCAATGTATCCCAATATGCAACTAATATTGGTTAGACATTAAATTACAATATATCGCCAATATTGCATAGCATTGTTACACCAATATTGACTTATATTGAAGTTACATTGGCCAATATTGGGGGCCCAATTTGTAGCCAATATTGGCCCAACAATATGTGCTACTAGGGAACGTGATTTTATATTTCAGCGATTTACCGCTGACGCAAACGTGACTTCACTTTGTTGATGCAACGGATGTTATTACCTTGCAATATGTATCGGTTTTCAGATAAGCACACCAATGGTCCCCCACTGTCTCCTAAGCACGCATCCTTCTCTCCGTTCCGTAATCCCGCGCAGAGCATTCCGGACGTTATCCTGTACAGCGGCAAGAACAGAGTCTTTCGTCGGCAGTCCTCCGTCGAAATGACTGGTAATTCCACTTCTTGCAGTGTATCCGCTGTCAAATGCAAATGGAATGCTATATATTGATGGAACTTGTAACTTACGCTAGGTAATTATTATCTTCGGGTACCATCGGTCGTAGTCAGAACGCAGTTCTAAGTGCGCAGAGGATTCACGCGAACTCCTGGCCGCACTTTGCGCGCTTAAATCTACGTCCTGGCGCGTCTTGGCCCGCGCTTCTCTCCCGAAATCTGATAACGATCAAAACGGTACGTCATTATTCCACTTACGAAACACTCTGTTGATCTCGAACAATTGTCCCCATCCCGTTATGATGCAGACTGTCCCGGTACTGACCGGATTCGCGGGCAGACAAACCGGCCTTATGTAATCACTGAATGTAACCGGCCTCTCGAGCCGCAACACAGCTATGTCATTTACGAATCCGTTATCAACGTAGTCCGGGTGTAACGATATGTAATCCAACCGCAAGAGCTGCTCATACGGACTGCGGAAGCTCTCCCTGCGAGTCGCGCCGATTCTCGCTACCCAATAGTCGTTTTGCGCGCTGCACAAAAGCAAAAGTGCGACAAGCGTTTAAATTAGATTGTTATGTTAAAACTATGAAACGATAGATAAAGATATACCAGGTATTTCAGACCACCCGGGTCACCCGATTGTTTCGTTAATGCGACATTTTAGAGAAAAATATTTCAGACAAAAGTTGTAGGGCTTCAAAGGATCTATTTACTGACGCTGTGAATTTGACCTTGGGTTAACCTTGAAAAGTCCAGTCAAGATCAACATAAAAATCTTAAATGGATACCCCAATTTTTTATTACATCATCTTTTTCTAGCAATTAATTTGAACAACTTTTGTCTGAAACATTTTTTTATTTACTTAATTTTTTGAGATATTTAAGGAAAACTTGATAACTTTTTCAATATTTAACTTACAATATCTCGCTAACTATTTGTCAGAAGAAAAAGTGGTATTAGACTTTTTTGCTCTATTTAGTCTCAAGAATATATTGTTCCAATAGCGCCCTGAATTTGGTTAATTTGATGATTTTGAAATTTCCAAAAATCAGCAACTTATTAAGTTATTAATGATTGAAAATGACCACATCCAGAGGCTCTTTTAATTGATAACTTGAAAATTTGTATACTTATTTGCAAAATGGTAAAGGACTTTTTTGTTCAGAATGATCTACAATTATATAATGGTTATCGTGCTTAGCGACAGGTTCAAAGTTCAGGGTTCAAAGTTCAATATACTCACATCTATCACTAGGCAGAATAGCCATCATATAATTGTAGATTAAGTAATTCTGAACAAAAAAGTTCTTATTTTATAAATAAGTACGCAAATTTTTAAATTATCAATTAAAAGAGATTTTAAATGTGGTAATTTTCAATTATTAATAACTATTGCAATTTTTGCAAAATGTTACTTGACTTTTCTTTTCAGTTTGATTTGATTAATCTTTACAATATTTTATTTCTAAAAAATGGCGGACATCCGGTATATATAATTTATTATATTATTAATTATATAATACCATTATATAAAATATTATTAATTATATAATATATATAATAAATTATATATACAGGGTATACCAGAAAGATGCGTTCCTCCGGAACTTGAAGAGAATAGACGTTTTTAAAAAAAGTGTTAAATATAAAAGTTGTAGAAATTGGAAATGGCATCCAGTGGTGAAATTGAATTTGACCTAGGGATTAAATTTGGAGGTCAAACCGAAGTCAATTTTAAAATCGTAAATGGAAACCTCTATTTTTTTATTATATTATCTTTTTCTATCAATTAATTTGAACAATTTTCTGAAAGATTTGTTTTATTTGCCCAATATTTTTAGATATATTTAAAGAAAACTTGATAACTTTTTTAATATTTAGCTTACGATATCTCGCTAACTATTTGTCGAAAGAAAAAATAGCAATACTAATAAACAGTAATAAGTAATAAATAGTACTTTCTTACTTTATTTAGTCTCAAGAATATTGTTACAATATTATCCTAACTTTTGTTAGCTTATCGATCTTTGGAAATTTCAAAATCATCAAATTAACAAAAGTCAGGGCGCTATTGTAACAATATATTCTTGAGACCAAATAGAAAAAAAAGTCTCGTATCACTTTTTCTCCCAACAACAAAGCGAAATATCAGAAATTAAACATTAAAAAGATTATCAAGTTTTCCTTAAATATTTCGAAAAATATTGGGTAAATAGAGAAATGTTTCAGACAAAAGTTGTTCAAATTAATTGGTAGAAAAAAATGATATAATAAAAAATTGGGGTTTCCATTTAAGAAAACTAATGATCAGTGAGTATCTCGAAAGTGGCGTCATCAATAAACAAAATAATATGGTTTTGTTTTGTGTCCCCCTTGAAACCATATAACTTTTGTCTGAAATATCTTTTCGTATTTTTCATATTTTTTGAGATATTTGCCTGGGGCATTTGAAATGGGACACCCTGTATATAAATCGATCACACACAGACACACATGCACATTGAATGAGAATCTTACTGATAGAAACAGTGTGCGGCTGAGATAATCCATTGATCGTTGATGAGAGCCCCGCCGCACTGATAATTACCATCCTTGTACAAGGCGACTTGCCACGGCCAGCTTCCCGCAGAAGAACTGGAGCCTCCGACAATCCTGGAACGACGAGAAAGAGAGGATCTATTTGAATACGGAATATTTAAACGGCGACTCGAACGTCTCAAGAGCCCACTAGACATTCCGGTTGATGTGTAGGACATTAAAATTAACATTAAATTGAGAACACTTTGAAATATCCGCAGGATATTTCAATTCCAAATCATGTTCATAGGATATTTCAAATCCATAGGATATTTTGATCCATAGGATACTTCAATATTAATTAGGAAATAGAACTCCGCTCCACTTTAGGAGCATTTTCGATGAAAGTAAAATATTTCCCAGGAAAAGCACGCTACTAAAACGTCGAATCGAGAAATACAAAACGTACCTCGCTGTCGAGGTTACTTGACTCCTTATGCCGCACTCGAAGTTCTTGCACTTCACCTTGAGGATCTCGCGGCCCGGACACTCGGACGACTTAAAAGACAGAGCCGTCCTGTCCGACGACTTGTCGTTGTGCGACAGGGAGTAATAGAAGCTGTTTGGCGGCGGATTTTGGTCCAGCACTTTCTCCGCCATCTCGTAATCTCTGCGAGCAAATGGGATTTGGTCAGTTTAACTGAACGAGTTTGTCTGTCCTCGTAAAGTCGGAAGGAAATACCGCGAGAAAGCTGAGAGGAACCGGAAGAGGGGGACTGCCGGAATGAAAGAGGGAGAGAGAGAGAGAGAGAGAGAGAGACCGGACGCGCGGGAGATTCGCCGGTCGCGACAGCATGAAGAGGAATCATTTCCTTCCGATCGGAACGATGTTGGTTCTTCACTCACTGGTACGTGATGGCCTTGCACGCGGCCTTGGCGAGGTCCTCGATGGACCACGCAGCTTGCCGCTCCCGGAGAATGCTGTCTGTGTCGCTCAAACAGAGCTTCCCCCACTTGCCATTTTTGCGTATGCTCAGGTAGCCGTTGTCGTTATAACTGTCGACCTCGCCGCGAGGGACGGTAGCCGTCGCTATCGAGAAAGTACGATTACTTTCGGCACGCAAGCCGCTACCGGGAGTTAAGCCATTTCGTAGGAGATTCGAAGAGATTTCTCTGCTGGAAACGGCGACCGTGATTTTACCGTTCTCCTCATCCTCGTCTCTGTTCCCGAGCGTCGCTCGCTGATCAGTCGACTCGGACTTGGACAAGTCGCCGTTTTCGTCCGTCAGCTTCTCGGCCCGGACATCACCGGGGAGATCGTACAACGTGGTCGTGCCCACGATGGACGACTCGACAGCTTCCTGATCAAAGTGAGGCTCTTTTGCCGTTCGCCCCGACTCAACGGAGTAGTCCGTCGAGGTGTTTCTCGTGGAAACGATGACCTCCATGTCTCCCTCCGGCTCGTCGTCTATCAGGGCTGTGCACTTCTTCTCGTCCTCGCCGCCGGCGCAGTCGCTGAAGCCGTCGCATACCTTGTCCGAGTCGACGCAGGACTTTGTGTTGCCGCACACGAATTGCCCCTTACGGCAATAATCTGGAGATGAGATCAAATGGTGTGAGAGACTGACGGGAGAAACAGCCCGAAGAGTCAGTTATTTCCCGAGTTAGAGGCGGCCGACGAGCCAAAAAGCAGACAGTACCGCAATCACTCTCGTCCGAGTAGTCCCAACAATCCACGATGCCGTCGCAGATCTTACGGTACAGCAACTGCGTCCGCAGGAAGTCGGCGCACGTGCAGTTGGCTTCGTCCTCAGAGTTGGAGCACTCCACCAGCATGTTGCACATCGCGCTCGAGTCCAGGCATTTTCCGTCTCGGCACAGAAAGCCGGCGCAGTTATCTGGAGAAACACACAGGGTACAAATCAGACCGGTGCTTCATTCCGCCCGCTCGGAGAGACTTCTACCCCAGACAGCACCGGATATCCAATGTGTCCGGATATACGTTTCACGTCCAATTTATGTCCGTATATCCGATTTACGTCCGTGGACATAAATTGGACGTAACAAGGATGTCCTTATTGGACATCGGACCTGTAGGACGTCCGATGGACGTACATTGGACGTCCTATGTCCGAAGTTGTGACAAACGTATGTCCTATGGACGTCTTTTGTAAAAAAATGGACGTATAATGGACGTCCAATGGACATCCGTGTGCTGTCTGGGACGTTTCGAATCTACGCGGAAAAAAGGTCTCGATTCGTACAACTGAATAACGGCCGGACGTGAAAAGTGAGTCATGCGGAATATCTCTCTACGCAACAAACATGTCTTCAAGATGCACAAAAGACGTGCTACTTTTTTTTTTTTAATATCTTGGACATTTCAGGAGCATTTTTTAAACACGAGCGTTTCTGCGTGGGTCTGTTACCGTGACCGACAAAATTCGTCTGAATACTCAGCTGTATTAAAGCCGTTCTAAAGACGTGTAGAAGATGCCCTACTTTTTTAGACACTTCTTGAATATTCTTAAGACACTTTTTAAACATAAGTATTATGTGGGTCTGAAATCGTGACCGATAAAATTCGTCCGAACATTCAGCTATATTAACGACGTTTTAAAGACGTGTAAAAGATGCCCTACTTTTTTAGACGTTCTTTTGGATATTCATAAGACATTTTTTAAACATAAGTATTATGTGGGTCTGTTACCGTGACCGATAAAATTCATTTGAACGTTCAGCTGTATTAACGACGTTTTAAAGACGTGTAGAAAACGACGTACTTTTTTAGACATTCTTTTGGATATTTTTAAGACATTTTTTAAACATAAGTATTATGTGAGTCTGTTACCGTGACCGATAAAATTCATCTGAACGTTCAGCTATATTAAAAACGTTTTAAAGACGTGTAAAAGACGCCCTACTGTTTTAGACGCCTCTTGAATATTTTTAAGACATTTTTTAAACATAAGGGTTTGTTACCATGGCCGACAAAATTCTGACCGACAAAATTCGTCTGCGTATTCAGTTGTATTCAAGACGTTTTAAAGACGCCCTACTTTTCTAGACGTCTTTCGGATATTTTTTAAACATAAGCATAGTGTTGTGTAGATTTGTTACCATGATCGAAAAAATTTGTCTGAGTGTTCAACTGTATTAAAACTGACACGCAACAAGCATATTTCAAAGACATATTGAAGACGTCCTACTTTTTTAGACGCCTTTTGGATATTCTTAAGACATTTTCTAAACATAAATGTTGTGTAAGTCTGTTACTGTGACCGATAAAATTCATCCGAACGTTCAGATGTATTAACGACGTTTTAAGGACGTATAAAAGACGCCCTACTTTTTTAGACATCTCTTGGATATTTTTAAGACATTTTTTAAACATAAGTTTTGTGTGAATTTGTTACCGTGATGGACAAAATTTGTCTAAGTGTTCAGCTGCATTAAAACTGACATGCAACAAGCGCGTTTTAAAAACGTATAGAAGATGTCCCATTTTTTTAGAGGTCTCTTGGATATTTCTAAGACGTTTTTTAAACATAAGTGTTACGTGAGTCTGTTACCGTGACTAACAAAATTCATTTGGGTATTCAGCTGTGTTAAAACTGATACGCACGTTTTAAAGACGTAGTAGAAGACGTCCTACTTTTTTAGACGTCTTTTGAATATTTTAAAAATATTTTTTAAACATAAGTGTTGTGTGAGTTTGTTACCCTGACCGACAAAATTGATTTGAGCATTCAGTTGTGTTAAAACTCGGTCAACATAACTTTTGAAACAGTTGGCCGGTTAAAAACCTCCTACAAGAGTACTTCTGCAAGTTTTCCATTTTGTCTTTATTCTTTCCAGGCAAATTAGGGTAGTCAGGATAAACTCGGGTAAGAGATGGCCATGATAGAATATTCACAATATTGTTATTTCGATGTTATTAGTATATGCACATAAACTAGTATAGCTGTCAATTATCTTTGATAATTACTAGTTAAAAACGCACTATTTGGCAATTATTGAAAAAATTACACGGTCTACGGCCGTCCTCTTCATGTGACCGAATTTATTCCACAGTAAAATTGATTTTTTGCGCACAGGCAAAGCTCAATACGTGTGACGTGGGCCACGCGAAAACTCGGTGACGGCAAGCAGTCTGTGTCATCACGACCGAAAACATTCGTCTGAAAATTCAGCTGTCTTCAAACTCGTTTGAGGTAAATGAGGGGAATCGACAGGTAGAAGTCTCCAACACGGAATCTTTCTGCGCTTCAACAACAGTTATACCATCGGGAGCAGCGTTGGCGATCGTTCGCGTCATCGACGTGGTCTTGTTCGCCCGATCTTCCAGTTTGTTCAGCACCTTCGTGAACACCTCCACGCCGTCACGACTCAGCGTGACCCCCGAGCTCGCGTTCTTCAGCGTCTCGTTGCCGACCGCGACGTCCGCGATCTTCTTCAGCTCATCGATGTTCGGCGACGGCGCGTCGGGACCTTGAAGCGGTCCCGACATCGTCGCGTCGTTGCTCGAGCCGTTCCTCGCGACCTGCACAGAATCGCCGTCCGTCCTGATCTCAGCGAGTTGCTTCAGTTTCTCCAGCAGGATCCTGTTCTCCTCCTCGAGCGCCGAGATCTTCCTGTCCGACGTCTGCATCGTTCTCAGGTTCGCCGACGACAGAGGCAACGGTCGTTGCTGGCTCAGCGTGGACGACACCTTCTCCGTCGTGTCGGCGACTGTGCCGAACGACCTGTCCTCTTCCTTGTCCGACGTGGAGGTCTTCTCCGAGCGAATGAGCGGCAGGGCGGTCGAATTGCCGACGATGAGCTTCAGCACCACCGGGTCGCCCTTGATGCTGGACGACACTTTGGTGCTGATGGAAGTCACGACCTCGACGATCTGCTCAATCACGGTGTTCTTGCCGGTGGAGGTCTCCTCCTCGTTGAACCTCAGGCGATCAGGTTGCGTCGTCGTCTCGAGCGACGAGGTGCTGGAATCCTCGGATGAGCCGTTCACCGCGTGCCTCTCGCGCGAGTAATCGCGCACGCCAAACAGCTGCTCCAGCAGGCTCGAGTCCTCAGTCAAGGACTCGATCTTTGGCCGCGGCCGCACCGGCCTACCCACGCCCGTGTTACTCTTGACTGGAGCTAAGGTCACCAGGTTCTCCACCACGTAGGCCTTCAAAGTGTCGTTGTAGACTTTCTTCCGTAGGTCGCCCTCGTCGCCCGCCGCCGCCGGCGCCACTTCACTCCCGTACGGCTCCCAGCTCTCCTCCGACTCGCTGGGTGTGTGCTTGACGGTGTCGATCTCCACGAACGTCGAGTTCCTCGACACGCTCTTCTTCTCAAGGACGCCGTCCTTGGCGCTCGGGCTCGGCTCCGAGTAGACCTCCGTGCTGCTCGGCCGCGCCGCCAGCTCGTCGTCGCTCGAGTCCGTCGACGTGACTCGTCCGTAGTGCGGCAGCTGGACCATCGTCTCGTCGTCGTGCTGTGCCTTCACGAAGGTTTCCACCTGGACGACTCTCTCCAAGTTCGCCAACGACGACGCGTTCTTGTCCCGAGGCGACTCGTCCGCGTCGAGAGGAACCTCCGGCAGGAACGCGTCGCGGACGGGAAAGTCGCTGCTGTAATTCACGACGGACGTGATCTTGTCGACGGGTATCGTGTGCCTGAAGGGCTTCATGGTCGCCGAGTTTCGGATCAGGCTGGAGCTGAGACTACCGCCATTCAGGTCGGGAGTGTTGTAGCTGGTGTAGACAGGTCGCTGCGGCTCGACGTCCACCTTCCTGTTGCGCAGCGCGTCTTCCTCGTCGGCTTTGCTTGCCGGCACTTCGCTGTAGCGGTTCTTCGCCTCCAGCTCGATCTCCGCGTCCAGCACGGGCTCCGCCACGCCGATGCCGCTGGTGTCCGGAGACTTGCTCGCGGTCTCGTCGCTGAACCCGTTTGTCATCGTGGACATCGTCGGCGTCGCCGATTCCGGTTGCCGGGTGGCGCTCGGTTCCTCCCGCTTGCCTTGCGACGAAGCATTCCCGAAGGTCTGTCGAGTCGAGGTCTCCGAGCTGGCAGCGTCGCTGTCCTCGCGTTTCGATGAGGCCCTCAGTCGGACACTGTAGGTCTCCGGAGGCAGCTGGCCGGCCACCTCGATCTCCAGGTCGTCGTCCAGTCTGGACACCGTCGAGCTCGGCACGACTCTGTCGCGCGGGAAGTCCGCGTCGTCGCTGTCGAAGGTGCTCATGCCGGGTACGTCGCGGAACTTGAGCGACTCCAACGGTAGACCCGGCATCGCCGACGGCGATGCGCCGCTTCCAGTCTGAGCGCTTCCATCGCTGGACGCTGGAGAAATGGCGTGTCGTGTGCTCGACTCGGTGCTATTGTTGTCGTCGGGCAGCAGCTTGAATTCCGTGTTGACGTGCGTCGGCACGATCGGCTTCCACGGCGAGGTCTCCAGGTCGGGTTTGTGGAAGACGTCCTTGAAGACGTCCTGGTCCGGGCTCCAGGCGGTCGTGGTGCTCGGTGTTGTCCTGCTGGTGCTCGTGGCCGGCGCTTCGCTCGACTCCTCTTCGGATTCTCTCGTGGCGGACGTCAACGGTCGTCCCTTGGTGGTGGCTTGAACATCCGTTATCGACTCGGTCGTCGTCCCCTTGGTCGAGTTCTCCGCGGTGATGTTAACCTTGGTCGCTCGGTAAGTGCCTTGGATGGTCGGAATGTTGTTGAAGTCTATGTCGGGCTCGCCGGCGTCGAGCTTCACGGGCTTCGTCTTCGGCTTCGAACTCGTGATGAGGCTGCCGTTTCTGTTCGGCCGCAGCAGACCGTTCTTCGTGATCATCGTGTGCTTCTGCTGCCCCTGCTTCGAGCTCGCGCTACCTTCCTGGCTGATTTCTGCGGCAAAAAGTGTCGCATTAAGCGAAGCAGCGGCTGTGTCGCTCTCGACACGCTTTCCGTGGAAAAAAAGTTCAGCTTACTCGAACTGCGGAAGGCGCTACTTACTTTTCACCGACACGCTCGTGAGATCCAGTTCCATGTCCTTGAACAGAGATGATATCGAGTACGCTTCCTTCACGATGATGTCCTGTATGGTGTCCTCGACGTTCGTAATCGAGCGCGGTATCTTCCTGCGGTCGAGGTACAGCCTGAAGAAGACCTTCAGCGTCCCGTTCTCGAACTTGTCTATCGTCGTTCGCTTGTAGGACGAGCCGAGGACGCTTCTCCTAAATAGAAGCTCGAACTAAGGGGAGTAGAGTAGGATTTAATGCCAAGCTGCACGTCTTCGTCCCTCGCAGTGAGACGCGACCTGAAGATACTTCCTACTTACGATATTTTTGAATTTACGCTCCTTTTCGCGGAAGACCATGCTCGTGTTCAGCTTCAACATAGGATTGTACCTTTCACCCCTGGCTATCCTGAAGCTGCACGAAAACCCGACGATAACTGCAACGATCGACGAGAGGCACGTGAGATTTTGCGAACATTACGCTTATCGTTATTGCTAACACGCGAACGCGAGGAACTCACCATTCTTGGAATCTGTTCGGAGAGCTGAAACGTTACCGGTCGCAATTAATCGTCAATGCATCATTGTATACTTATATGAATTTTAATATATTAAATCTTAATATATTAAATTAAATTATATATTAATATAATATACGACTTAATTAGTATATTAAATATTAAAAATAATTAAAATCATATATCAAATGGATTAGAAATTAATATACTTATTTTCAATATCTTTAATACATTTTAATACATACTTCTAGATTTTAATATATTAATTAAATCATATATTAATATAATATACGATTTAATTGGTATATTAAATATTAAAAATAATTAAAGTTATATATCAAGTATATTAGAAATTAATATACTTATTTTTAATATTTTTAATATATTTATTACTTATTTAATATACAGGATATCCGGGATTTTTAGGAAATGAAAAATTGTGAAGGTTAATCAGATCAAACTAAGAAGAAAAGTCACATACCATTTTGCAAAAATCGCAAGTTAATTATTAAGTTATTAATGACTTGAAAATGACTTATATTAATTTTATGATTTTCCAAAAATTTCTAAAGATCGATAAATTGACAAAAGTTAGGGCACTATTGTAACAATATATTCTTGAGACCAAATAGAGTAGAAAAGTCTAGTATCACTTTTTCTTTCGACAAAGCGGGATATCGAAAGTTAAATATTGAAAAAGTTACCAAGTTTTCCTTAAATATCTCAAAAAATATAGGTAAACAAAAAAATGTTTCAGATAAAAGTTGTTCAAATTAATTGGTAGAAAAAGATGATATAATAAACAATTGGGATTCCTGTTTACGGAAAGTAATGACGAGTGAATATTTTGAAAGTGGCGCCATCTGTAAACAAAATGATATAGTTGTTTTATGTCTCCCTTGAAATCACACCATTTTTGTCTGAAATATTTTTTTCTAAATGGCTCTGCTTTGTTTTCGAGATATTTCACCGTTTTGGTACTTTTTACACACCTTGTATAATTGTAAGTTAGGTCATTCCGAAGAAAAAAATCCTTTACCATTTTGCAAATAAGCATGCAAATTTCCAAATTCAATATCAATTACAAAAGCCTTTTAAAAGAGATGTGATCATTTTCAATCATTAATAACTTAATAATTATAACGATTTTTGCAAAATGGTACGTGATTTTTTTTCAGTTTGATCTGATTAATCTTCACAATTTTTCCTTTCCAAAAGATCCCGGACACCCTGTATATATAGACAAAAAGGTGGTATTAAGGCCCTTGTAGATATTACGGCCACTCTCAATATCTAGGGTAGGTAGCGAATTCCAGTTATTATTTATGGAGTCATTTGTTTAGTAGTTCACCGTTAGCGCAGTGATGCTAATATATCAATACGCGATAGCTGGCACTTTTTATAACGCATTTTTACTTTCGAGCATTTCAAGATGTTTTTCATGGTGCATTTCAGCATTTAATTAGACATATCTCCTCATTATCTTTAAACTTGAGCATATCATCACGCGAATATATAGGGTGTTCCATTTTAAAGTATTCACTCAAATATCAAGAGAAACACTGTGTTAAATCAAAAAATGTTTTAGACAAAACTTGTTTGGTTTGAAGGGGGACATAAAACAGCGATAGCATTTTGTTTATAGATGGCGCCACTTTCGAGGTATATCTCCAAGACACGAGTGTCCACACTGACAGCGACTCACATCGCCAGCTCGCCGCAAGATGAAGAAACAAACGCTCGACATACCGCCCATCCACAGAGCCAGTCCAGCTATCGCCAGCACCGCGACCAGCACCAACATCGCGTATATAATTAACATAGCGCTGCCGAACCTCCACGTCGCATTGCTGTTCATTCGCGCCGTCGAAACCCTGGACCAGGTCGATCGCGCTGGCAGGTAGTAGTCGTTCTGCAAGCAAATCGCAAATCCCCGAGTAGAAAAATTCATACGTAGAACTCCGGCAAGAGCCTGATTATTTTTCCCTAACATTAATCAGGCTCTGTTAGAGATAGAAGGACCCTCTAAGATATGTAACAAATGGTTTGACGGGTTCTTATTAAGACGATATTATTAGGGCCTTATTAGAAAATATTTTTATTATTGCTTAAGTAAAAATATTCGTTCTTTTCATTCCAAGAAATTTAGACTGTAATTTCTTTGTTTCTTTATAATCTTTTATTAGTGTATAACACAAGAATTTTTATTTTAGAAACACAGCATACTTTACAATAAAATATAGCATTCTTTATACACAAAAATCCTGCTACTGTGTTTATTAAAGTTTATTGCATTTCAAAACGAAGGCAATATTAGTAAAATCCTTGGAACAGATTAATGAATACGGTAACTCATAAAACTAATAAAATTTGTTTTTAATTGCGGTATAATTAAAAAAATCTTTAAAAGAACCAGATAGAGCGTATCTAAAATAATATTAAACTATGACAATTTTATTACACGCTTCAGATCTTATTAATTTTCTACAACAAAACTTGATTTTGTATATGTAAAGCATCCTTAAAAGATCCTTCTAAGGCCTACATCAGCTTTCCATATTAAAACGTTATTTTGTAAAATCTCAGGCATCTCTAAAAAATACTTCTAAGGTCCTTCCAGCTTTCCCTTTATCAAAGTTTTATTTATTAAATCTAAAGCATCCCTAAAAAAATCCTTCTTGATTTTGCACATCTAAAGCATCCTTAAAATATCCTTCTAACGCCCACATCAGTATTCCATGTTAAGGCGTTATTTCGTAAAATCTAAGGCATCCCTAAAAAATTCTTCCAAGGTCCTTATCAGTTTTCCCTCTATCAAAGCTTATTATTTATTAAACCTAAGGCATCCCTAAAAAATCCTTCCAAGGCCCCTCTCAGCTATCCCTATCAAAGTCTTATTTATTAAATCTAAGATATCCCTAAAAGATCCATCTCGGGGCCTCATGAGATAATAATGAGGCATCCCTTTTTAGAGCATCCTACTTTCAGCCTTATCGGGGTTTTATGCTTCATGAGGATGGCTCTAACCAATGTTTTGCTCGGGTCTCTTCTAAATTACCGTCAGTCGTCAGTCGGCGGCTCTCCTCGCCGCGCCTCGGCACGCAGGACTCTCTCACCGTGCGTCCCCGCGCCCCCCGCGGCCGCGTTCGCCACGTGCGTAGGATGCACGCGAGTTGCGACGATGGACTCGTCCGCGTCGCCGGCATCACAATTCCCCTCGCGCGGCCGCGACGCGACGCGACGCGGTATTTCACTTCCGCCTGGCATACATATATATAAATATATATACATATATATATATATATATATGCTCGCTGTTTTCTGGCGCGGCGAATCGCAGGACGCGTGCGACTCATCGCTGAATAATATGAGTGGGCCTAATAAATACGAGCGAGAGCGCAGCGCAGTACGGTAATCCTGTTAACGGTACCAGCGGCGGCGGCACGGAATGCGCGGATGAGCGAAAAAATGCCCAAAGTGTCGGGACTCGCGGGATAACGCTCGGTTGAGTGGAGAGCTCTCGCGCGGGATCGCGTGGAAAATTCATAACATTTCGTCTAGCGGTACACGCACTCGCGCGACGAGTGTCGGCCGGCGCGGCGCGGCGCCTCTTCAAGCATGACCGAGCGCGGAAGCGCGCGCGCGCGAGAGAGAGAGAGAGAGAGACGCGGCGGGGCCTATCGATGCGGCATCTGCGGACGATCGCTTCGCCGCTTCGTTTCCCGATAGATAGATGTTGAGATGATAAGCGACCGCCGCAACAAGTCCGAGCGGAGCCATTAGACATATGGAACGCCGCGCGGCATCGTCGGCGCGGAGACGCGCTCGTCAGCGCTTGACAAGCGACTCCTCGGCGCCGCTCTTTCGGGTACATCGACCCCCGCGGGGAAGCTTCGTTCCCTTATGTCGGATTCTGAGCACCGCGCGCCGAGGCGCTGAGTGATTCAAGGCTCCGCTCTCGGACAAAACGTCGATCATACACGCGCGGATTAGCCCCGCGAGATGCGCAGCGGCGCGAGACGACGGCAGAAAAATGCGCGTTACGCAATCTTCACGCTCGGGAACGTCCGGCTGCTCGAGCATCGGGCGATTAATGGACACGTGATTTCAGCGAAGCGCCTGATAATCGCCCGTGATAATCGCGAAATGTCGGAGATCGAGTTAGCCATGAGATCTAATGATTTTCCGCGGCTTTTTTCTCCTCGCGCGCTCTCCACCGGCCGGGCCGCGCCGCGCGGAGAGCGTCTCCGGGCGATATTCTCATGGAGGAGAAATTGCAGTTTGTGTGTGTAATTGAATGCGGGCCGGACAGAATGGGGACGAACGCGGTGGTGGGAAATTATGTCTGTTATCATGACCGGGGGGAAACATTGGTCTCAATGTACAGCTGTATTGCAACTCGGATGCGATAACTGAGAGCTGTTGACCGAGTAGGAACTTCCTACAGGTATCTCTCTGCTTCTGCAAACGAGGCCTCGTTTGGCCCGCAGGAGGCGGAGAATTCAGTTACAGAGAGTGGTTGTAACTAGGGTTGCCAACTGTCCGGTTGTGACCCGGACTGTCAGGTTTTCAGAAGTCTTGTCCAGTATCCGGTTAATAAGTCAAACCGGACGTCGTACGTCCAGTTTTTAAGTTATATCCAATCAATGGAATGAGAGGTCAGATTTTAGCAACTTAGTTTCTCCGTTTCAAGCGCCTGCAAACGACCGGGCGCCACGAAAAGCCATTTAGTAAATGATCTGCCGATTCATCATTCCATATATATTAAAAAAGTAATAGTTTATGATTTTATTCAATCAAATCTTGTTTATAAAATTGTTTGGAAATTAATATTGTAAATAAATTCTTGTCATATTTTGTATGTAATGTAACGTTATGATTATTATTTCTGTCCGGTTTAGTCCGGTTTGGGTTTGTTACCAAAGAAGAAATGTCCGGTAATTTTAACTTTCAGATCTGGCAACTCTAGTTGTAACGAATACACTTCCTGAGGTAACTGGGTGCGATAATAATACAATAAATAATTACAATAAAATAGGACACACGTAAATATATTTTGTGCAAATGTAGATGCTAAGTAGATTTATTTAGATATATCATAAGTAGCTTTCAAGTGTCTGTTAAACGCTTGAATGAAACTTCTGAAGGCGAATGTTTTCAAATATCCCGGTATATATTTCACTGCATCTTGTAAATTGAAAAAGATGAAAAATTATACAGATGTATAGATTGTAAATTTAACAGCTATGAAGGTGCTTTTAGATTCATCATAAGTAGTTTTTAAACATCTGTTAAATAAAGACGATGTTTTCGAAAAGTCCGATATATATTTCACTGCATTTTGTAAATTAAGAAAATCAAGAATTATGCAGATGTATAGATTGTAAATTTAACAGCCAATAATTTGGATTGTAGATTCATCGTAAGTAGTTTTCAGGAATCTGTTAAACGAAGGCGATCTTTCAAAAATACCGGTATATATTCCATTGCATTTTGCAAATTAAAAAGAAATGAAGAATTATACGGACGTATAGATTGTAAAATGAATAGCTATGTGAATACAAATAAAAAATTATACAGATGTATAGATTATCAATTTTACAACTATGTGAATGCATTTAGATTCACCGTAAGTAGTTTTCAAGCATCTATTAAACGAAGACAATGTTTTCAAAAATTCCAGTATATTTCAATGCATTTTATAAATTAAGAAAATTGGAAAATTATACAGATGTAAAAATATAAATTATAATTTAACATTTATAGATTATAACATGTATTTGATATAAGTATAACTTAGACTTGGATATTTAATATAGATTAATATTTATTTAACATAGATTGCAAATTTAATAGCCACTCCAAACTCTGAATTATGCAGAGACAATAAAATGTTAGATGTTATCGTTTGGTCACACGTTTTACACTCAGCATCTTGATAAATGCTTCCAAGAACAATGTGGAGTTCGCGTTTTATAACATTGATTTACATGAACGGTTGTAAAATTCTTCACGGTTTCACACAGGAATTGTCCGGTTCAGGCGGAACAGCCGCATGATTCTATGCGACTCTTATTTCCGCATTTCTATTGCCGTCGAGAACATCTTTGGAATCTTAAAATGCGACGAGATTCAAAATACACAGGGGAGATAGTTTTTTTTTCTGCAATTGTGTAAAGAATCAAAGGTCTGTTTTTCGAAAACTTTAAAGGTACTCTTGCTCTCAAGTCAATGAGATAAACTTGACACGATATTGTGAAGTCACCGAATGTATCGCTATCTGAAATGAGATTTTAGATACACACGCGCGAGAAACATGAAACTAGTTACGGTTACAATTACTGAGCTGGAAAACGTAATTAGTTACACGCAGAGATACGCAATAAATATCTGGATATTGTAATTGGATACGTGTAACAAGATACATTACATCACCGCTAATAGAGTTGTTTTTTTCCGTGCCTCGTCGGATCTTGTATTTAGGCTTGTCTCATCTTCAGGTATGCAATAAGACAATCTACACAGCATCTGAAGATGAACTCAAGGAGAACTGAAATTTAAGATCCGGCTATGAATAACGCCCCTAGAAAAGAGAATGCGAGGGAGTGCCGGAGTTCAAGTAAAGGAAGCCGGGTCAAGTTGGCCCGGAGGTCACGTTGGCCATCCGTTTCGTTTACGCATTAACCGTGAGAGAAATAGCGGAGAAGGGAGCGCAAAATCTACCTTTGGAGAACACATTTACGTGTGCTTTTTCTATATTACACACGGAAAGAAAGGCCATTTCCTGTGCTCTACAATGAGAAGTTTGGTAGTTGTGATTATAATGGCACAGTAGAATAAATATAACAGTAATAATAATTAATTATATAATGATAATATAATTAAAGTAATAATAATTCAACATTAAATATAATATAATAATATTAATTTATATTTTATAATATAATCATAATAACTATTTATATTTGATTATTATAATATATTTATAATAATAATTGTTATTATTATTATCACGAATATAATAAAATAATAAAATAAAAAGTAATAATAATTAATATATAATTATATTATTGTTATACAGGATGTCCGGGATCTTTTGGAAACGAAAAATTGTGAAGATTAATCAGATCAAACTGAGAAAAAAAGTCAAATACTATTTTGTAAAAAATCGCAATAGTTAGAGGTTCTTTTCTAATCGATAATTTGAAAGCTTGCATATTTATTTGCAAAATGGTAAAGAAGAGGTTTTTCGTTTAGAATGACCTAATCCACGATTGTATGACGATTATTGTGCCTAGCGGCAAATTCAAGATTCAAGGTTCAAAGTTCAATAGATTCATATCGCTAGACACAATGGCTATTATATTATTATGGGTTAAGTTATTCTGAGCAAAAAAGTCCTTTACCATTTTGCAAATAAGTATGCACATTTTCAAGTTACCAATTAAAAGAGCCCGTAGATGTAGTCATTTTCAATCATTGATAACTTAATTAATAACCATAGCGATTTTTGCAAAATGATGCATGACTTTTCTTTCCAGTTTGATCTGATTATAATGTTCAAAATTTTTCGTTTCCAAAAAATCTCGGACACTCTGTATAACGGCAAAATGACATAAAACGGCATAACATTGAGAAGAATATGATTAATCCTACGATCAATTTCGTACCTTTCGTCATATTTTTTAGCGATAATCAAGTCATATGCATATTGCTACCGTTAACATTCTGTGGGACAATGAAAAATATGATTAGTATGGGAAGTGATTACAGCTTTAATAAGATTGATCATATTTTTCTCAGTGTAGAAGGAACATTTTGCCGTCTCTTCTCCATCGATTCTTTCACGATAGATATCAAGTTGGTGTCTTCCCATTAAATTATCGTAAAAGATTTGGCCATTAAAGGAGAAATAGGAAAAACCGAAGTTTCTCGAGTAGAATTTATTTGACGGACACGACAAACCTCTCGCAGCGGCATAACTCGTCGAGTCTTTATTTCGCAGCGACCTGACGGATAAACGAGACGCTCAGGCTAGCTCTCGACCCTTCTAGCTTCTTCCAGAAGTGGAGAGCCAGCACCTCCGGTCGGCGAATTATCAGGGCAAGACCCTGATTTCTCGGAGTCCTCTCGCACGCGCGCGTCTCTTCCTCTCGGAAGGATCCGGCGGAATATCTCGAGTGCACGTCGGCGAAGTCGACCGTATCGGCCGCGGATACGTCCAGATACGAGCGGTGAACCGTTAGAAGTTTATAGGTTGTCGTGATTTCGTGAGGAGTACCGGCGCACTCTCGCGACCTTTGCGGCCGCGCGCGCGCGCGCAGCCCGCCTTGCGCCGTTCGAAGACGCGCGCTCGTCCGCTCGCCTTATGCGCGTCTCATTGTCATCGAGTTAGCGTTATCTCGTCGGCAGGCTCTCCGCGTCGCAGCCGATCTGCATTCGGCTCGTTCGTATCCTTAACGGGACGCGGAGAGACGGCTCTTGCTCGCGCAGCCTAACGGCGTGTATGCCGTACTTCTTTCTCTCTCTCTCTCTCTCTCTCTCTCTCTCTCTCTTTCTCTGTCTCCGTCTGTTCCATCAGCGCCCTTTACCGTCCCTCGCGCATCCCGACGGCCGAGGGACGCGAGCGCCGCAGGAATAATCCTCGGCGGCACTTAAGTCACGTTACCGAGCATATCCAACTATGTGGATTACAAAGCGTGGTAACAGCTAGACGCGATCTCTCGCGGAGAGAGAGAGAGAGAGAGAGAGAGAGGGAGGGAGAGAGAGAGAGAGAGAGAGAGAGAGAGAGAGAGAGAGAGAGAGAGAGAAGGCTGGTAACACCGACACGGCGAGAGAGTTTGGCGAGAGGCTCTCTCGTTAAAGATCGATCAGTCCATCCGACGCGACGGCGCGGCCGGCGTGAACTTGGCGCCGGCGGAGATCGCTTCGCGAAAATATTTGTCCAGGCTGACGCGCGGCGGCTTGTTAATATTTGAGGACGAGCAGGCTCTCGCCTCTCAAGTCGCGAAGCGAGCGTCCGCGGCCGCTCTCGGTGCCGGCGTAGACGCTAGTCTTTGAGGAAGGTGTACCGGTCATCGCGCATCGCGACCGGCTGTACGTGTGCGCACCGTGACCTGGGCGGAGTCAATGCGCGGCCTTCGAACGGGGCGGTACGAGGCAAACGCGAGAAGAAGATGCGAGTACGGACAACTTTACCGAGTGCAAAGATCCCTCAAGGACGCTACCGCAGCTCTCGTCCTTGTCTGGCTTTAACGAAGGTCCCTAGGAGCGCGTACGCGCTCTCGGTACGCTCGCCGAGCGACGCTCGCTCCAGGGCCGGGCCCGGCCAGGATGCGCGCTCTCTCACGTCGCTCTGTCTGTCATCCCGGTGTCTCGTGCCTGTGTCGTCGTCGTTGTTGTTGTTTTTTCGCCGAGCGACTAGTACAGACTACGGCAGAACTTGGGAAGGAACAGGCGCGGAGACCTCCGCGCGGGTGTTCCTTGTCCCTCTCCACCCTCCCCCCTCCCCCTTTCTCTCTGTCGCTGCGCTTTTCCTTTCTTCAAGTCTTGGTTTACTTTTAACTTGCTTCTTCAGACTCTCAAAAATGTACGCTGCTTCGGTGCGGTGAGAAACTTGAAGAGGAGGCCTCTTCTTCATCGCTCAACTAACGACTGTTCGTTCTCGTAGAGAACTTCAACGATAAGTTGGAATGAGAAGATAAAGTATATTTGCTCTCATTGCATTAATCAGGAAGTTCTTCGCAAACGGGCCGATTTCTCTGATTCTACATCTTCGGTGTCATCATGATGTATAGATTGTAAATTTAATGTATTGAATTATAGTGTAAAAATAGTGGAATAGAAATAGCGGAATAAAAGCATCTTAAAAATATATTAAATTATACTAATTAATTAACTAATATAAATTTAGATAATTAGTTGAATAATAATATTAAATGAGACATTATATTAACCGGTTCACTGAACTCGAAATCAAATTTATGCTAAAACTGATGAGAGCGAATAATTTCATATTTTACACGGAAGCTTGCTTGTAAGGGTGTTTTTTTCGGGGAAATTAAAACATTCAAAATAGCGGGTCCAACATAACGGCTTCAAATGACTAACTTTAATATTCCATTATGGATACGTATCAAACTATTATTTTTTTTCCTCTTAGTTAACAATTGTCAAATCCGAAGTTTTCACCTTCGACAAAGAGGTAGTTTCTTTTAACATATTTCACTCGTTAACAATGGAGGTAGGAATATCCATAATGGAAAGCGTTAGTCACTAGAAGCCGCCATATTGGATCCGCCATTTTAGATTTTGCAATTTTGACTATATTCATCATCAGCAACCCAAAAAACATGAACACATCGAATATGATTATCTCTCATAATGATGAAATAACAAAATTAGTCACTTGGAGCCGCCATATTGGACCTGCTATTTTGTATTTTGAAATTTCGATCCTGGGCTCGTCACCGACGACCTGAAAAATCCTCTATAAAGAAGACTTTACACAAAATCACAGACGGGAGGGATATCAATCTTAATAAATATTTTTCAAAAACTAACAAAATTGAGTGTTTCAGCGCCGCCATACTGAATCCGCTATTATGAATTCTCAAGTTTAATTCCTATTCATAGTCAGCGACTTAAAAAGACATGGGTATACCAAGCTTGATGCAAATTCGTTGAAAATTGACAGAGCTATTCATGGTGCTCACATGTATGAGTCAGTGAACTGATATAAATACGTTTCTAGATTAATTTTTACATTAATAAAAAATAAAAAAGTTAAAAGACTAAATATGTATTTCAAATTAAGGCCGAATAACAATTCGATAACAGTGAAATTTACATCATGCATCATTTTCGGGCCTCTGAGAGGAACAGGTGTATGATCGAGACTCGGTGGGATGGAGGGGAGAAGAGGAACAGCGCGAGGGTGCGGCGGGGAAGAGCAGGCTTCGCGTCACCCTCGCGATTACGCTTGCGCTCGGAACGGGCCGACAGCGATATGCAAATCCAGGTATCCGACAATGGCACGGACTGAGTCTCCGCGTCCCGTTCCTTCGCATTTATGCCCTTTCCCAGCAGCGAAGGGGTGAAGCCGTCTTCAGCCGCCTCGCGCGGCGCCCGAAGTGGAAATGGAAACGCTCGGCGCGGAACGCGCTGGGAACTTCCCTCGTTTGTCTCGGTGCGCGTATCAGCCGAGATTATTCTATAATCGCTCGTTAGTACTTCTGAATGTAAATATTAAGAGACGAGCGCGCGCGGTTCGCGCATTCGTCTCGGAATGCCCCCGGCGAGCCGAGCCGACACGACGGTTCCCAACACGCGAGACTGCGAGATCCTCTCAATGGATGGCTGAAGAATACAGTTGCGGATTGTTCCATTATATGGAGATGTTCCGCGCGCGCGAGCCCTCTCGAATTCGATTTCCGCATGTGTAATCGCCGGACCGTTTCCGTCGCCGCCGACGGCCGACTCGCCCGGAAGAATATAGCGGATCAATCATCGTTCGCGCTGTGTGTATTCATCTCATAATTACACCTGCCCAAGGCCGTCCGTCGCGCGCGCGCGCGCGAGGCCCCGGCCGAGCCGATTATTACTCAGGCACGCGTGAAATTCGACGATCGAAGAATACCGCCTTGGCGCGCGCGCGGGTCGGCCGCGCTGACTTCCCGGATCGGCCGAAATTAATTGTTAAATCTGATCATTGACAGGTAAGAATTCGGTGTTTTCGGCCTGCTGAACGCCTGGCGAAGGACTGACCCTGGAACGCTGCTTCCGCACGTTCCCGCAAGCGAAAGCCCGATCCCAAACCGAATCCTTGCCTTTGTTACGATGAGGAAAAGACGGATGATGCGTTAGAACGCAATCGTAATTTCTCCTCGACATCTCAAAATGTTATAATTAGAAGCTACAGTCGCAAAGAAAGTCCTGATCTTTTCCCTAATTTTGCTGTTAGTGAGAAGTATACTTCCCATCTTTTCTTGACTGAATTTTGCGTTGTAAATCACATAATTTTGAAGAACTAATCGGGGATTTGAGTTTTCCAGATAACTGAATAGTTGTTCAACATACTCCAATAGATTTTTATACTCAATTATTCATTTGTGATTATTTATAACAAATCAAAGTTGGAAAGAGATGCTTTTTTAGGGAAAAATCGATTCCTTCGAGAGTATTGAATGTAGAGGTCTGAAATTTTCACCAAATATTTTTCTGATGTTATACAAAAACATATATTATTTTCAGTATTTTTTTTGCAGATTAGATTCTTTTATAAACAAATATTTCTACAAAAACGAAATTTGATTTTTTGCACCTTTTAGCTCTATTTTCTTAGTTTTTTCATTCTGTATCTCCATCTTATCCATACTATCATATTATTTTACTAAAAAATTAATGTTTAATCTCTAGTAAGCTCAATACTGCATAAATATGCAGTATTGAGCTTACTAGATTACTTACAGTATTGAACATTTTCCCACATAAATTTTTTCTAGCACGATCGAGTTTCATCGTCTAGAATCATATGTTCTTATTACGACCTGGTCATTATTTAATAATAATTGTAATTTTCATTAATATTGTACATTATGATCGCCATATTGAGTCCGCCATTTTGAATTTTGTAAATCTGACTTTAGATTCGTAATCAACGACCCAAAAACGTAGGACTACCAAATATTTTAATAATTTTCTCAAGGGAAGTTAATTCAGCAGTGAAAGAGTTAAAGCAAGATCGAAAATAGCGTCCTCATTCTCGCTAATGCTCAAATAACCTCCATGAGAAATCTACAAGATGTCCGGGATCTTTTGGAAACGAAAAATTGTGAAGATCAATCAGATCAAATTGAGAAGAAAAGTTATGTATTATTTTGCAAAAGTCGCAATAATGATTAGACTATTAATGATTGAAAATGATCGCATTTCTTTTAAGAGGCTCTTTTAATTGATAATTTAGAAATTTGCGTGCTTATTTGCAAAATGGTAAAGAATTTTTTTGCTCAGAATGACCTAACCTAACAATTATATGACGGCTATTGTGTCTGGCGATAGATATGACTATATTGAACATTGAACTCTGAATCTTGAACTTATCGCTAAATACAATAGCCGTCACACAATTGCAGATTAGGTCATTCTGAACAAAAATGTCCCTTACCATTTTGCAGATAAGCGGGCAAATTTTCATGTCATCAATTAAAAAAGCTCCTGTGGTCATTTTCAATCATTAATCATTAATAGCTTAAGAACTATTGCGAGTTTTGCAAAATGGTGCTTGATTTTTCTTCTCAGTTTCTGACTAACCTCTGACTAATCTTCACAATTTTTCGTTTCCAAAAGATCCCGGACACCCTGTATGTTAGTGCAATGTATGGCGTTACATAAAACGCGATTATTTGTCGCGTGTGATATTCAGAAAATTAAATTTACCAAAGGATTAAAATTAGCAAAGAATCTTATACAGCAACCGTGCCGGCGAATTTCCTGAGCAGCGAGCGTCTTTTATTAAATAGCATTCGATCATCTTTGAGACTTGGCCGATCAGACAGCAAGGTCAAGACGTCAAGTCTCTAGCTAGAGAGCCTCTAACTGTCGCTTTTCGATATCAATATCGACGTATCACACATCTGAAAGGCGCCGCGCTGGAAAGAAAAAATTAACACCGTCTTCGCGGGTTGATCCGTCGATTTCCAAAAACCCTTGTTATTAAATTATGATTCGTTAACGGCGCGTCTCTCTCTCTCTCTCTCTCTCTCTCTCTCTCTCTCTCTCTCTCTCTCTCTCTCTCTCTCTCACACACACGCTCTTTGTGCACGGCCGTATACGCGCTCATATTCCGGGTACGTTGAACCTAACTGTCAGCTATTGTAGTGACCGTGGGTAGATAAGAAAGGCATGCCTGGACACGTATCTTTTTCAGCGCAGGTGAGCGCGCGCGGTTCATTAGCGAGGAAATGTCATAATCGCTCGGCCGAGGCGCTCTCAGCTGTTCCCGTGCTGTCGCGCGCGTTCGAGCGATCTCTCGGCGGGAGAGAAAAATCCGCTCCCCGCTGTCCGTTGCAAAATCGCGACTGCGGAAGAGGAACGTTATGTGCAAATCACCGCGCACTCATACGTGAAATCCGTTGTTCCGTTCGCGGCGCGATGTCCTCCTCACGGACCTTCGTCGGGGGTGCGTCTCAGCAGGGACGCTTATCGCGCGTGACATGATTCGCCGCGAATAAACGCTGCGCTATCGTCGCAATTGTCGCACCTAGTTGACTCGATAACGGTACCGTTGCGCGCCGCTTGCGGACGACATGTGTCGACGACGATCGGGCTTGAGCGCCCGATTAAACGAACGGCGCCGTGCCAGCGAGAGAGAGAGAGAGAGAGAGAGAGAGAGAGAGAGAGAGAGAGGGGGGGAGCTATCAATGTGAAAGGAAAAAAGTCATTTGCACGCGTGGCGAGAACTTACCCGGCGTCATTGTGGTGGTAAAATGTTGCACGTATGATGAAGTGAGCCATGATAGTCCGGATATTTTTTGCTCTACCGTCGCAGTGTCAGCTACGGTTTTCGAAAGCTAGTAGCTTTTATGGCATAACAGTCTCTTAGTATAGGTAATTTGCTATAATATTTAAAAAACGTGGAAAAAAAACGTCCTTTATAATCCAGCCTGGATGATGCCGGGTTAAATTCGCGATGGCCGAACTTGCGAGTCTCAACTCTGAATAATATTCGAATAATATCGGCCCGAATATTTTTTTGTTCTACCTTGGCAGCGTCAGTTACAGTTTGCCAAAGCTAGTAGCTTTTATAGAATAGCAATCTTTTAATATAGATAATTTGTTAAAATATTTAGCGGCTTTGAAAAAACGTCCCGAGTCATTTTATGATCCAGCCTCGATGACGCCGTGTTAAATTCGCGATGGGCGAACTCGCGAATCTTCCCGAACAAATCAGTCGAAATATTTTTTGGTCTACCCTCGTAGTGTCAGCTACGGTTTTCGAAAGTTAGTAGCTTTTATGGCATAGCAGTTTCTAAATATGGGTAATTTGCTAAAATATCTAACTGTTTAAAAAAAAAAACGTCCAGGGTCATTTTATAATCCAGCCTCGACGACTCCGGGTTAAATTCGCGATAAACGAACTCGACTGAATAATATCGATCCGGATATTTTCTGTTCTATTCTGGCAGCGTCAGCTTTAATTTTCGAAAGCTAGTAACTTTTATGGAATAGCAATCTTTTGACATAGGTAATTTTCTGAAATATTTAACGGGTTGAAAAAAACGTCCCGGATCATTTTATGATCCAGCCTCAATGACGCCGGATTGAATTCGCGATGAACGAATTTGACTGAATAATATCGATCCGAACATTTTTTGTTCTACCTTTGCAGCATCAGCTAGAGTTTTCGAAATCTAGTAGCCTTTATGGAATAGCAGTTTTCGATTTAGGTAATTTGCTAAAATATTTTACGGGTTTAAAGAGACGTCCCGGTTAGGGTGACCATATATACTCTTTTAAGAGCATATGTACTCTTTTTAAGGTGGTAAAAAGAGTACTCTCTACTTTTTACGTATCGTACTCTTGTATACACTCTTTTTTCGTAATGTTAATTATACTTTGTCGATATAAATGACCAGAGAGCAGACTTCGGTGATGTTTTTGTCACTCACAGCATTTGAGCGCCGCGAGCGCCAATACCGATTATGCGTAGAGGTTCTGCGCAACTACCGAGTCACAATGCAAACGTAGAAAGAGTTTTCAGTATAATGAACGCTCAATGGATTGATGAAAGAAATAGGTTTACTGTTGACTCGGTGAAAAGTTTATTAATGGTTAAATATAATCATAAAGAATTTAATTGTTCTGAATTTTACGATTATTGTCTAAACAATAAGAAATTGTTAAGCGATGTACGGAGCAGTGCAAAATATAATTATAAAATATCTTAATAATATAATAAAATATATGTATCTGGCTATTTCTCGGTTTATTTAGTACCCACTATGTTTTATTTTAAATATTGTACCTAGTAATCCATTGATCATTATCCCAGATAAAACACAAAATCATTTCGACGTCAAAATGACATAATTTTTATATTATTTGACGTCACCTTGACTCTTATATGATTTTGTGTTCTACTTACTGTACTCTTTTGGGACCGTAATTAGTACTCTTTTATACACTTTTTTTTACCCGCCTTTTACTCTTTTTTTATGACTGGGATATGGTCACCCTAGTCCCGATTAAATTCGCGATGAACAAACTAGACTGAATAATATCTGAATATCGATCCGAATATTTTTTGGTCTACACTCGCAATGTCGACTATGATTTTCGATAGCTAGTAGCTTTTATGGAATAACGATCTTTTGACATAGGTAATTTGCTAAAATATTTAAAGAGTTGGAAAAATATCGCGGGTCACTTTATGATCCAGCCTCGACGACGCCGGTTAAATTTGCGATGAACGAACTCGCGAACCTCGACTGAATAATATCCGAATAATATCGACCCGAATATTTTTCGATCTATCCTCGCAGCGTCAACTACAGTTTTTAAAAGTTAATAGCTTTTACGGAATAGCAATCTTTTGACATAGGATAATTTGCTAAAATATTTTACAGGTTTAAAGAGACATCCCGGGTCAGTTTATTAAAAAGAATATCGCGAGTCATTTTATGATCCGACCTCGATGACGCCGGGTCGCGATGAACGACCTCGCGAGTCTCGGCCGAATAATAACCCAATAATATCGGCGCATTATCCTTGTTTTGACAAGCGGGAGGACACACTAGAGACAGATATCATATAAAAAGATCGCTCTCGATTGGAGCTGGCCTCCGGTTTGCCGCGGTTTCTTGTTTCTCCGACAACGACAGACTAGTCTGGGAAATTCGCGACTCCGAATCTCGCGAAATTCGCGGAGCAGCTCGGTGAAGACGTCCGGACGCTTCCCGGCCGGCGGCCGTAGAGACGAGCGCGCGCGAGGAAGCCGGTGCGCGCGTGCACCCTCGCCGTCGCGTGTTTCTATTTCGGGCGTACGTCTCTTCGGTAACGAGAAAGGGTTCGACGGACTGTCAAGTGAGAAAAAAGAGAACGGGAGAAGAGCGGCGAGGGTCGAGAATAGCGGCCGTCGCGGTAGAGGGAGGCGTACGGCTCGAGCGCGGCTCGAGAGAGAGAGAGAGAGAGAGAGAGAGAGAGAGAGAGAGAGAGAGAGAGAGAGAGAGAGAGAGAGAGAGAGAGAGAGAGAGAGAAGCAGAAGGAGAACGCCATCGTTGCCTTCGTCGTCTTCGCGACGCGGCGATGTTCTCGCGGGCTTATATAACGCTCTCGTGCGAGACAAGGCCAAGGTTTCGGCGGCGTAAGGTCGCCTGATTTCGTGCCGGCCTCATCCCGGCCGGCGCGCGTCGCCTCGCGAAAGAAGCCTGCCGCTCCTCCTTCAGGACGCCGAGCGTGCATCCTGCGCCCATTGGCGCGACAGACGGCTTCGCTCGTCAATGAGAGCCGGCTTCTTCATGAGTGCGATGGTGCGAGCTAGACACGAGGACACGTCTGCTCCTGTGCGCGCCTCTTCAAGGACTCGTCGCACGCTCCGCTCGAGCCGAGAACAAACGCGACTCCGCGTCGTGTTGTTCTCTTCCGTTCGAAAATTCATGACAGAAAAACTCACCTGGTAGGTGTAAGGACCCGGCCTATAGTAGCCGCCGGCGTTCATCATAGCGTTGGTCTTTGCGCCGCCGGCGCCGCACACAGAGGCCATTTCCCGCGGGTTTTCCGAGCTCCGCTGGCTTCCCTCCCGCAATCGGCAGTTGGCGTGAGCTTCGGGCTGCGGCTTCTACGACGACGCTTCTCGGCGGTGGCTCGTCGAGCTGCCGCCCGGCTCCATGACGAAAGGGCGTGCTGGTTAACGAGGACACGTGATGGTTGTTCCTGCCGCTTTCTTTCGCGAGGACGAGCGAAGTGGCCGATGCACACCGTCGCGGTAGCTAGTCCTGTGTAAATTGTTTCATGTCCGCTCGTTGCCCGCCGACGGACACGTACATGAAGCGGCGATGCCGTACACGCGATGCTCCTTCCGACCGGGACGACGGGAGAGAGGAAGAAGGAGATGAGGGAGAGGAAGAAACGGAGAGAACAGGCGAGACGCGAAGCGCGGCGAGGCGAGGCGAGACGAGGTGAGGCGAGATGAGACGGGGCGAGGCGAGGCGAGGCAGAAGAGCAGCCGCGATCCACCACGTCCTTCCTCCGTGACGGTTGACCACCGACTGACAGTCCGAGATCTTCGAGTACCGCCGTTCCTCATCTTGGTTCTTCCCGTTTGCCCGCTTCCTCGCCGTGTATTCGGCTCCCTCGCCGATTAATTCCCCCCACACCGCGCGACCTCTCGTAGTTGCGTGCCTCTCATAGGTGCTTCATATATTTCAGCTGTTTGTTCGCTCTTTCTGCGAGGGGACTCTTCTCGTGTTCCTGTTGTTGTCTTCGCGTCAGCGCTCAGCGAGCCGCTGAAGCTGCCGGAGTGCTGTCGCGGGTCGCGCCGTTCTCACCTCGCCGAGACAAAAGAGAATAATGAGGCACTAGGTGATTGACACTAGTCCGATGAAAAATCAGATCCTGCCACTTTCCACGCGGATCCGGCCGGTCGTGGGAACGATGAGTCAAGTATGAGCTACTTTTGACAAAATTCTGTCTTCTCGCCAAGAATATTAACCACTTCGTTGGCACTGAGAAATAGCATCAACTATGAACCCAAAATGGCAACATACAAATCATGCTTGATTTCTATAAATGTCGGTACTAAAATGTTTTTCGGGTGGCTGAGTATGAGTTTGAGGTCAAAATATGAAAATTCCAAATGGCGAATCTAAAATCGCGAAGCCAAATAATGTATCTGATTTTTCATGAAATTCGATATGTAGGAGTTTTTCAAGTTATTGAATATGAATTTCAAGATTCAAAATGGCGGATCTCATATGATAGTCAAAAAAAGGAAATTGTTGTGATTATTGTGAAACTGATATCTACAGGTTTTTCAGGTTGCTGAAAACGAATTTGAGTTTATGACTTGAAAATTCAAGACAGTATATGTAATATAGTGATTAGATCTTTTCAGAAATTTAATAAAAAAATATTTTGGGTCCGCCATTTTGAATTGCCACATTTTGGCCTCAAATTCTTATTCAGTCACCTAAAAAACTCCCAGATACCGAGTTTCATAATAATCAGATAGATTTTTATTTTTTCCCGCCATTTTGGATCCGTCATTTGGAATTGCCATACTTTAACCTCACATTCTTATTCAGTAAACTACAAAACTTTAGAGTATCAATTTTTACGGAATTTTTAGTTGGATGTATCACGAATAGATCTGTTTCTTCCTAATACACAAAGACACTGTTATTATGAGTAAATAAATGTTTTATGTTTCTATTAACCTCCAAAATATTTCACATGTCGGAATAATACCTTGCGAATACGGTTCATTTTGAGTTACAACATTAGGCCTGGGCTTAATATCCTGTTTTACCGGAAGAAAATAAACATAATTTTAATTTTAATTTAATTATATACTTTTTAATATATATAAAGGGTGTCCCAAAATTCACGCAAGATTTGAATTTTGCGCCATTTGTGCAGTAAAGTGTTGCCAACGAAAAAAAAAGGACAGCGTGACAGCTGACAGTTCAGGGTTTTTTAAATGGAGTGCTACACGAAAGAACAACGCGTTATCATTGTTGAGCAATATTTTAAAATGGATGCTGATTTTCCGAACAAAATCATCTTCAGTAACGAGGCTCATCTTCATCTTGATGGTTTGGTTAATCGACAAAATTGTCGCATTTGGGGTTCAGAAAATCCACGAGTGATTGTTGAGAAACAAATGCATCCACAACGTGTCACTGTTTGGTGCGGATTTTGGGCTGGAGGCATCATTCTTATTCGAAAATGCGGCTGGTCAGGCAATAACAGTTAATGGTGCTCGCTATCGCGACATGATAATCCAGTTTTTTGTGCCTAAATTGCAAGATATGGATGTGGACGACATGTGGTTTCAACAAGACGGTGCCACATGCCATACAGCCCGAGAAACAACTCAATTACTGCATGAGTCATTTCCTGGTCGTGTAATTTCCCGTTTTGGTGATCAGATTTGGCCGCCCAGATCATGCGATTTAACGCCGTTGGACTTTTTTCTTTTTTCTTTTTTCTTTTGAAGTCTAAGGTTTATGCCAACAAGCCTACGACTACCCACGCCTTGAGGGAGGAAATTGAGCGCTGTATCAACGAAATTTAGCCACATTTATGCAAAACGGTCATGGAAACTTTCAACAAAAGAGTGCGTATGTGCCAGCAAAGCTGTGGAGGTCATTTACCCGATATGCTATTCCATACATAACCCTATACTGTATGTTTTATGATTCAATAAAAAACTTACAATTTTTAATTATAAACCTGTGTTGTCTATCAAAATTACTTGCGTGAATTTTGGGACACCCTTTATATATATATATACACACACATACATACATACATACATATAAAAATGAGATATTATAAGTATACGTATGTGTGAAATATTAGATTTCTGACTCGGCTGTACCTCGAGTGTCAAAATTTCGACTGAGAATCCGCAAACGTACAATTGCAGAAACTAGCCGCTTCATCCAGACAACTTTTCTCATTATCACGCGGTGAGGAATGAATTAATTTCCCGAAGAATGATCTCTAAATGAATTAACGACCTTTCGATTGCCAAATACCCCTGCTACTTACTCGCGAAGCGCCGCGTCGCCGCGCGGAGACTTCAACGCCTGACTATGCGCCACGTCGGGAGACTTCAACGCGTCGCAGCCGCATAAGACATGTATCATCGCGCTCTCTTTGCACAAGCGCGCGCGTGCGTGCGTGCGTGCATGCGTATGTGCGAGCGAGCGAGCGAGCGAGGAATGCAGGAGCGAGTTCGTAGTGTTCGCGCGCGATGGTAACAGTAGGTTACTACTACGTTTACTACGGCTCGTTATAAATTCACGAGGACAACAATCCGCGGCGCTCATCGCATAATCTCACCGTTTGCATATTACGCGGTGTCGTAATGCCACTCATTAGGCTGCCTGCGCCCTTATTAACGCCGCGTCCCGATCGCACCGTTGCTCCCCGTCTCATTGTTATTTTGCTAACGGTTTGCGAACTTTACGGTTCCGCCATTTCCCACGCTGGACACCGAGTGTGAAATCTTGTCCGATGCGTGCGTGCGTGCGTGCGTGTGTCCGGCGATTTAATCTGGAAAAGGATGAAAGAAAAAAACGTCAGTGTCTTTGATGGCTCAAGAGGTGAATGTCCTAATTAGCGCAGCAGCGGTGCAATTTGTGGCAATTGCATCTGTCTTCCGCGGTAAATTGGCTAATACGGGTCCATCTTTGCACTAAACCCGTGTTCTTACCTCAAATGTTATATATTATCGATCGAAACACGTCTCGGGTGGAATTAAGAGCCAAGTGGCAAGTGCGGGAATTACAATTATAATTATGAACGGACTACCGGCGCCGACAGTTCGAGCAATTGCTCGCTGACATCTTGGAAATCGGTAGTTGCTATCAGCTGTCTGTTCGTTAGCTGTGTGTGATTTATCCTGAATATCTACAAAACCAAGCTGAAGAGAAAACCTGAAGCTAAACTATAATGTTATTAAAAATGATATTGGTAAATATAAATGGTGCTTCAGTCAGTGCGAGGAAATATTGTAAGCAAATAGAAATCTGCAAAGAAATTATTAGGAATGTGATTTAGTTTTGAAGAAATATTTTGATTAATGTATTTGTTTATTATCTTGTTTCAGTAAGTCATGACTTACTGAAACAAGATAATAAACAAATACATTAATCAAAATATTTTTTTTCGTTTTTTGCAACTTTTACCCATCTCGCAAGAGATGGATTCCGCGACGATAAAAAGATTCTACTTTGGAGTTGATCCAATTTTCTACAAATTTTCGCACTTGTTCGAAATTATAAAAGTATGTATCCTCTAGAGCAGAGTTCCCCAACCTTTTCTACATTTCGCACACCTAAAAATTTACTAATTAACCTCCGCAACCCTTACAAAAAAAATTATTCGTATGTTTTATAATAAACATTAGCTGTTAGGGGTTTAACCCTTTCACTGTTAGTGGGAAATATACTTCCCACCTTTTCTTGATTCAATTTTGCGTTGTAAATCACATAATTTTGAAGAACTAATCGGGGATTTGAGTTTTCCAGATAACTGAATAATTGTTCAACATACTCCAATAATTTTTATACCCAATTATTCATTTGTGATTATTTATAACAAATCGAAGTTGAAAAAATGCTTTTCTTATGCTTTTTTTAGGGAAAAATCGATTCGTTAGAGAGTATTGAATGTAGAAGTCTGAATTTTTCACCAAATATTTTTCTGATGTTATACAAAAATATATTTTTTCAATATTTTTTTGCAGGTTAGATTTTTTTTTATAAACAAATATTTCTGCAAAAACGGCCGAAATTTTATTTCTTTGCACTTTTTAGCTCAATTTTCCTAGTTTTTTCATTCTATATCTCTATTTTATCCATACTATCAATATTATTTTACTCAGAAATGAATGTTTAATCTCTAGTAAGCATAAATATGCAGTAATGAACATTTATCCACATAAATTTTTTCCAGCTCGATCGAGTTCTATCGTTTAGAATCATATGTTCTTATTACGACTTAGTCATTATTTAATAATAATTGGAATTTTCATTAATTTTGTATATCATGATCGTCATATTGAGTCCGCTATTTCGAATTTTGTAAATCTGAATTTAGATTCGTAATTAACGACCCAAAAAACGTAGGACTACCAAATATTTTAATAATTTTCTCAAGGGAAGTTAATTCAGCAGTGAAAGAGTTAAGATAAGCAGTTAATTTATAATAATTTTTTATTACATAGTATTTATAGAAATTAATTATCATTTTAATATTATAAAATTATCCATGGTATCAAGCTTCGCATAGCGATACGTAGTGAAAATATACATACAGATATGTAAAAAATATATAATTTTAATAACACTTTGTTTAATTTGGTGGTAAAAATGCCGGATTATACCAGAATTCATCTTAATCATTATTAATTACAATTACTTTTCCTCGCACCCCCAAGAACGTTTTTTTGCATCCCCGGTTGAGAACCCTTGTTCTAGGGCATGTTGCATCGACCGGAGCAGTAAAAAATCGCATGAAACAATGTCTGGAGAATACGTGAGGTGCGATAAGACTTTCCAGTCCAGTTTTTATAGCGTTTGCTTCATTGATAATGCGATATGAGATCAAGCACTGTCGTGAAGAAGGATCACTTTGCGCCGTTTACTCGCAATTGATGATCGTTTTTGGTCCAATGCTCACTTCAATTTGTACAATTATTGTCGATAAGGATCAGCGGTGACAGTTTCATTCGAATTTAACAGTTCATAGTACATAACACCTTCTTGATCCCACCAAATACACAGCAATACCTTTGAACCGTGAATATTGCGCCTCGAAGTGGATGTTGCTGGTTGGACTGGATCAACCCATGATTTTTTCATTCAGGATTATCGAGATAGATCCGTTTTTCATCCTCAGTAACAATTCGATACAAAAAACTCTTCATTTTTTGTCTGGCGATCAACGAAATGCAAATGTTCAACCGGTTCGCAGTGGCATTTTCCGATGATTGATGCGGAACCCATTTTCCTACTTTGTGAATCTTTTCCATATCATATAAACGTTTAGCAACTCTTATGCGATTAATATTTAATGTTCTGGCAAGTTCTAAAGTGGATTGTGCTGGATTTTCGTTCAATAATGCTTGCAAGTCTGCATTTTCAAGCTGTTTTGCTTGTCCCGAGCAATCTTTATCATCAACATTGAAATCACCATTTTTAATCGTCTAAACCAATATTTACAATATTCTTAATTGATGGAGCAACATCACCATAAGATTCTGTCAGAATTCTATGACGTTCAGCCGCCGTTTTCTTCTGACCAAAAAACAAAAGCATGTCGAAGATGCTCTTTAGAAAGCTCCATTTTTAAGATGGTATCAACACGATTTTTACCGCGTCTATTGTTGGTAAATGACTAAATATCATGGATTAATATTGAAGCATTAAGAAACAACAGCTGTGATCAGAATATCTTTGACAATTTCTTGCAAAACCCACGGAAGTAAATCACATTCTTAATATAAAACAGAGTAACACAAAACTCCAGGCACTCAAGCTTTCCAACAAAGTCACAACCTTATGTGTACTTGGCTCAACACGTATATTATTAATTTATTAACTTAATTAAGTATGTTGATCATAAGATAATTAATACAATAATAAACAAATTTCTCCGCGATGCGGAGTTTCTTGCTCGCTGAAACGTTCGTTTTATAATAATTACGAGAATACAATCGACCGAGTTCAAGGTCGGGCAATTTTACAAACACCCTGAGCCACGAAGCCTGTCGAAGTGTGTCCTTATGATACCCATATCGCGGATCTGGTATCGTCCGGGCTTGCCGCGGACTTCTAGATGCGATGCGACTGTCGGCGCGCCGAAACCGCCGCGGCGTCCGCAGGATTCCGCGCGACATTCCGCCGTTTTTCCCGTCATAATGCCCGGGATACTTTTGCTCTCGCTCTTGCTTCGGCATTTCGTTGTTATTTAGGTGTGCTCTTCCTCCTCGCCGTGGGCGCGCCGCGAACTTGTCGTTCCGACTCGAGCAGCCGCGATTTATATTTCTTGCCGGCTCATGAGCCGTCTGTTGCCTTCGTTGCGTCGAATAACGTACTCCCGCACGACATACCGTAGCGAACGGTTACGCGAGAATCCCAGACACTCTCCTGCATGTCCGTCGTGTCTCAAACGCAGCAGCGAGATGAGACGGACCGAACACCGAAGACGCTCGTGTCCGTTGGCGAGGACCGCGAGAACAAGCGACGACGCGCGTTTTCGCACTTTGCGAAACGAATATATTACGGCCCGCATTCTGAATCCTCTTTCATCACTAAAAGCAACTCTAAAAGTGGCTTGCAAGCAATCAGGAGACCTATAAGCCACTTTTAACGATAAAAGAGAGTTTCAGAATATGAGCTTAGGTATACGTAAAAACTTCTCGTCTCTTTTTCAGCCCTCTGTAATGTATTGTAATTATTTTAAATTGAAACATTTTCCCGCCATTTTGTGCTCTTGTGAGGTTAATATTAGACTTTCTAAAACGCCATTCATTATGATTCGTTGGTGCGCATAATCCTTTGCATCCCACCAAATACACAAAAGGACCTTCTCGCTGTGAATATTTGGTTTCGTCGCTGTGATGTAGAAGGTTGTCCGGGATTTACCCGCGAATATCTGCGTTTAGGATTATCACACATAATCCAATTTTCGACAGTAACAATTTGCGACTCAATATCTTTTTCGCGCTGTCTGGAGAGCAATGAAACGCGCGTATTCAAGCGGCGGGTAATGCTGTTTCGCGACAATTCATGCGGCACCCATTTTCCGAGCTTCTGAATTTTTTCCTTTTCATGCAGTCGCCTTGAAACTGTTGCTGGCTCCGAGCTGCCCTGTAAGTTCTACTTGCGTTTGGGTCGGGTTTTCATTCAACAGCGCTTCCAAATTGTCGGCATCAAGCTTTCGTGACGTTCCAGAGCACGAACGATCATTTGTACGTCAAAATCGCTGTCTCTAAAGCGATAAAAGCAATATTTGCACATATTGTGGGACGCAATATTTTCAATATTTTCCTCAAGAACAGAGCAAAAGGATTCGCACGCTTTAGCAGCTTTCTCCCTTGCTGGAATTCATGTCAAATGCAGTATACGTCGGATATAAAATTTCTCGTTGCTCATTGTATCAATTGTTATTTCCAAAGTTATGTGCGCCAATGAATCATAATGAATACGAATGGTGTGTTGGAAGGTTCAACACCAACCTTAAATATAAAGCGCGGTAAGGAGATATCTCAATTTAAAATAATTATATTAACCCTTTGAGGCATAGTGGTAAGTATACCACCTATTTATTCTCACATTTTCATGAAATATTTCATATTTGAGGGATTCTTGTCGGGTTTTTTGCGTTTTTTAACTTCTTATATGATACGGGAACATACATGAAAGGTTGAAAAGTATTTTGTATAAGTTGTCCATTTATTATAAATAATCAAAGTGTGAAAATACACATGTTTACAGATTTTCCACGAACTATGAGTGAATTTTTTGCTCAAAATCGAGATTTGGGGTTTTTTTGGGTCGCTGATTATGAATCTGAGGTCCAAATTCCAAAATTAATTTTCCAAGATGGCGGATTTAAGATGACGGATCGTAGAATTTTTATTAAATTAGCTAAAATTGTAAAACTTTAGTTAGTAGTAGTTTTTGAGGTCGCTGATTACGAATCTGAGGTCCACATTCAAAAATTCATTTTCCAAGATGACGGATTCCAGATGGCGGATCATAAAATGTACATAAAATTAACTAAAATTGTACTCTGGTTAGTTTTTGAGCTCGCTGATTAAGAATTTGGGGTCCAAATTCTAAAATTTATTTCCAAGATGGCGGATCATAAAATTTTTATATGATTAGCTGAAATTGTACTTTGGTTAGCTTTCAAGGTCGCTAATTATAAGAGTCCGAGGTCCAAAACTCATTGTCACCGAAATTATCGCGATTTTTTATATTTGTGGTCGCCATCTTGAATCCGCAATCTTGAATTTTGAAAATCTGATAACGGATTCGTAATCAGCGGCTCCAAAAACCCCACAATACCCATTGTCATCGAAATTATCGCGATTTTTCATTTTTGCGGCCGCCATCTTAGATCCGCCATCTTAAATTTCGAAAATCTTATAACGGATTCGTTATCAGCGACTCCAGAAACCCCTCGTATATAAATTTTCATGTGATTCGGCTTTTCTGAAAAATACGTGCCTCAAAGGGTTAAAGAGCGAAAAAAAATTTAAACTTTTGCATACACCTAACATTTATTTTTTACAAAGTGCACAAAACTCGCAAATAACGACATAAATATGCTCAGCGTGAATGACTACCTCTAAAAAGATCAATGGCTGACGTTCTATTCGAGCTCAACGAAAATACGCAGGATCTGACGATTGCCACCTGCGACCTGTTTCATCGGGTCGCGTAACGAATAACTTCGGATCCGCCGAGACAGAAATTTCCCGGAAATGTCCGGGAAATCCGAGTTCACTCTCGTCGTGCGTTTCCCACTCGAAACAATAAGCCTGTTCGTTTTGTCTGCACTGCTGAACTGGTGCAACAAGTTGGAGTGAGAAAACGTATCTTTGTCTCACTTTAACTTAATGCACCAGTTCAGCAGTGCAGACAAAACGAACAGCCCTATTGTGAACGCATCGCAAGGTGCTTCACGTTAGACAGTTTCACTGTCGAGCGGGAAATGACGACAATGCCTTGGTGTCACGGCTGCCCGGGACGCTCCCTCGTGAAACGTCACGCGCCGACGTTGGCAGATTTTAACCCCGGCGCGGGGAGCGCTCTCTCTCTCTCTCTCTCTCTCTCTCGAAATTGGAATTCCATGAGTCCCCGGCGCTGAGAGCGAGCGTTCGTCGTGACGCTGCCGCGCGGGTTAGCGGCACTATCATTATCGCGTATTATTATTCCACTCGCTCGCGGGAGCGACGTGTAGCGGGCGACCGAAGGCTCGGCGAGAGCGGCGGGGGAGGGGAGAGGAAGGAGGGGGAATTATCGATCGACGCATGCATGCACGCCGGGTACCGAGAGCTGTAAATAACACTTTTTATCGCCCGCGGTCTGGATTTCGGAGAGCGGGGCGTAATCCCTCGCCCGGTTTCTCTCCGTCGTCGGAGATTTATCTGTAAAATTTCCGACCGCGAGCGGCAGAAAAAAAAAGGGGAGGGTGGGGGCTCACCCCGTCCGAAATGGTAGCTCTCGGGTGGATGGGAGCGGGCAGCACCCGGTGCACGACGGTGCCGTCGTGCGTAACATCGCGTCGTGCTCGCTCTTAAGGTATCCCTCGCAGCCGACTACGTGGCGGAATGCATCGGCGAGATGCTGCGAGGAGGTGGTGATCCTCGCAGGGCCGTATGATCGTCTACTCCGCCCGGCCGGGCGCGTTTCCGTCCGCGCGAGTGTCCTCTCCTGCGGCCGTCGCCGCCTCGGTCGCCGGAGACACCGGCTGCCGGGACAACAGTCGCGAGACCCGCTCCGTCTCTTCGGCCATCAGCTCCTGCCGACGCTCAGGCTCGCGCCCGCAACCCGTCGAGCGCGACATTCGACAGATCGAGCGATACGACATGCAGATACGCCCCTGACGCTCCCCGAAAAGTCGCTCGAGGCCCTCTCGTTACGTTGCGTCGTTCGACAAGGAAATTTGCCTCTGAGCTTCGATGTTGCGAATGCACGCGTGTATGTGTGCGTAGCTACGTATTTTATATATATATATATATGTATGTGTGTGTGTGTGTGTGTGCGCGCGCGCAAGTGATGCACATGCGCGCGCGCGAACGCTTTGTAGAGAGAGGTGCATCACATGGCATCGCATCGCATCGCATCGCATCGCATCGCATCGCGCGACGGTCCACGCTGCGCGGTTCGCTGTGCCACGCTTGATTTATCGGTCGACATTTTTTCGGGGGATTTTTATTACGTTTTGATCCCGTCGCACGCATACATTTACCGATCACCGGCGCGCGCACAGCCGGCCCTTCGGGGCCGAGCCGGCCGGACGCGTGACACACTCGTCGTCGTCGTCGTCGTCGTCGTCGTCGTCGTCGAAAGTCGTCCGCTCGAGTCGAGCAGCTTTCAAAGCGACAAATGCCCACCGACCGCGGCCCATTTGTCCCTTCGCTCTCATTACTTTCCGTCCGATTAACCCTTTCGGCTCTCTTTTAATTACACGCGTCTTACTCCGCGGACGTCCCGAGCAGGAAGTGTAAACGAGTCGCGCATCTCGGAGTTACTAATTAAACATGGACACACACGCCGCGCGCACCCGCACGTACGCACATGTAACTACGAAACTATGTACACGTAAAACTACACGTAACATTTACACGTAAAACTATGTATATATATGCGCATTCGTGTCTAGTAATGTTCGAAATATACTTGAACAACTATATACGCCATATTCTCTCTCCAGTTTCCTAGTTAACCCTTCATTGATGCAGTTTAAGCGGAAGCACCGCCGGTTACCGTGTTTAAAAAAATTTTGTATTTTCAATTCGAAAAATTGAAGTTTGACTAAATAAAAAAGACCCAAACGTTTGACTGTAAAAGTTACTCAAACAACTTTTAACATAAACGCGAATAATGTAGAAAGTCATTACATAATTATTTTGTACTAATTATTTCGTTTAATTAGTTGTTAATGACGGAAATACCGCGAAAGAAAAAGTGGCCCAAACTATTGACGACGGAAATATCCGCCAAAGGAAAATTGGTTCAAGCTGTCGATGAGGAAAATATCCGCGCGTTACAAAAAAAATACAACGAAGCCATTATTGGATCCATCATTTTTATTTGAAATTTTTCTTTTTGAATGCGAATTTGAAATCACCGGCTAAAAAACGCCTGAAAGCCAATTCTTATGTTTTATATTTTTATATATTTTTAAATTGATGATTATTTTAAATTCCTCGCCGCCATATTAGACTCGCCATTTTTTTTAATCAAAAATTTGTATTTTGAATTTGAAAATAGCGGCTTCGAGAAATCCTCTATACAAATTTTTTATGAGAATCCAACAAGTTTTTGGATATTTCGTCCGGCATGTTGTATCCGCCATTTTGAATTTTGAAATTTTGTCCTCGGATTTAGATTTAACGACCCAACAAACCCCGAGAAAGTATCTTGCTTATATAATTTAACAGGGTTGAGAAAGTTACTTTGTAAAAGTCTAGTTACAGTTACAGTTTTTTCACTGAAAAATTAACTAGTTACAATTACAAGTTACTAACCTTCAAAAATAACATGTTACAGTTATAGTTATTTAGAAAGTAACGAGTTGTTACTTTTCAGTTACTTTTTTACAATAATAGCGCTATTATTTTAAATTTCGTAATTACGTAAATTCCTTCAATTTTATATAAAAGTAGTTTGTTGATTATTATATATTCCTCATGTTGTATATAATTTTTTTACAAATTAGATTCATTAATTTAAATAAGTAATTCATATTTATTTGTTAAGACTATTAATAACAACTGGGCAGAGAAATGTCCAGGTGTTCTCGTTTCCAAGTTTTTGCTACAACTCGAATATTTCTGCATATGCTGGCCATTTTACAACCCTTCTCCGAAGATTGAGATGTTTTATCTTGAATTTTTTATATAACTGAAACCACGCAGCGCACTTCATGCTGAATGCAGGTTATGTTAAGAAATAAAAACTAGCGACGTGCAACGGAAATGTCTAATAGGCGTACAATTTTTTTGAAAGAAATACAGGTTGCGTTCGGAGAGAAGACTATCAGCGCTATTTTATTCTTGTTTTACATCTAATGAACGATAAAGACAGATGACGCAATAGCGCGTTTTCCAAATGCAGCCAGAAAAATTGTATGCTTATCGGTTATCAAGTATCGCACGTCGCGTTATCGTACTAGTCTGCTAGAAACTCAAGTTTGAAATATATAAAGTAACTATTAAAGTAACTGTTAAATTAGTCGCTGGTTATCAAACAAATGTGACTAAGTTGAGTTACAGTTGTAGACGGAAAAAACGGAACGAAGTTAAGTTGTAGTTACCAAAAAAAAAAAAAACTATAACTGTAACTCCGTTACAAGTAACACACGAGTTACTTCCCAACCCTGTAATTTAACTCCAACTCCATTGTCGAGAAGCTCCCTTTGAGCACGCAAGCGTTTTCATCGCCCTGCACGGCTAAGGGTTAGAAACATTTCTTCGAGTTGATCGCAACATGACGTGCACTCTGCCGCATCACTTACGGGTTGAAACCAGTCAAAAACGTCTCTTTTTTCAAGAGCTCGCGTGGACGATACTGTACCTTCGAGAGGAACGCTCTTGTATCGCCAACTCGGAAATTTAGACGTCGGTCTTTTTTCTCCCCAGGTACGGCATTACTCATCGTTTCACTAAGAAGCGAGCACTCGAAGGTACATCGTTTGCGTTTCCCAGTGATCGTCTCTCGCCGAAATGCGCTCGAACGTCCGACCGTCCTCTCGCAGCGAGTCCTTTCGCGCTTCTGCCAAAGAAACGACCAGGAGCAAGTCAACGCTTCGCTCGTTCGGCGTCCGCGGCTTCGACTATCCTCTGGAACGTCACGGCGTCCAGCCCGACAAAGGGCCTGTCGCGTGGCGCGAGCGGTAGCGAGCGGCGTCTCCTTCGTCGTCGTCGTCGCCGGCGAAATATGTCGTCGAAGTCGTCGTCCGTGGTCGGAGGGTTCACTTTCGCGTAGTAGAGAGCCGCGAAGCCGCTGTAGATCAGCAAGGCTGCGGTGGCGAGCTAAGGGCCGGGCAAGAACGATCAGTGAGCTCGGGTCGATTGGCGAGGCGATAACGCGGGAATTCCGTTCAGCTTCGAAGTCGAAGCTGCGCGAACGCGCTTGTGGATTACCTGGAAAACGGCCCAGAACTTGTAGCTGCCTTCATTGATGAGAAAGTCGTAGTAGCCAGCCCAGTAATCGACCTTAGGCTGAGTCATCGCCTTCGTATGACCGTGATCGGTCTCGTCGTCCGCGTGATCGTCCATATCATCATCGTAATGGTCCTGCTGATCGTCTTGGTAATCCTTGTTGTCCCCTCTGGCGTTGTAACCGCGTCTGTACGCTCTGCCTCGTCTGCGGATCAAGCGGGGATTAAGGTGAGTGCCGATTAATTTACATTCATTGAGTCGAACCCGTCGCGTCAGTCTGATTTGTATCTCACGCTTCTTGGTGAATTGGCGACTCGAGGAAGATGAAGTTCTACGTTTAGATTGTTTGACATTATCGAGGCCAAGAGCGAGCGAGTGGGAGAAAAGTTTTATATTAGCTGTCCTGAAGCAAGCTCTCTTCAGCTATGTAGTATCCAAGATAGCACGAACTTCTAAGAGACGTCTTAACTCTTTAAGAACCGAGTCAAAAATCCATGGAAAGGGCCTGAAGTCCCAAAAATTAAAATCCCTCGTATTTCGCTGAAAATCTGTATATGAGGGGTTTTAGTGATGCTGAATACGAATTTCATGTTAAATTCCCGAAATTCAAGATAGCAGAGCCAATATGGCGGATCGATCACGACAATTCCCGTATTTTCGAGAAGAATAAATTCACTCAAACTCCACGTTCAGGTTTTCTAAGTGCCGACTGCAAATTATTCACAAATGGTATCCGAAAACAAGTTCGAAACATATGTAAAAATTGCAAGGTCGCATTATATAAAGATACATGTTTCGATAAGTACCATGAACTGTAGAAAAATAATGGAAAAATTCGATAATTAAACAGGAGAGAAAAAAGACGCAGGAATGAGAAAGGAGAATGATAAAGGACATTGAAGAATGAAAAATAACGAAAAAATTAGGAAAAATGGAAAGAAAATGAAAATGATGCAAAAATAAAGAAAAACAAAAAATTTAAAAAAGCACAAAGAAATAAAACACAGAAAAACGAAAAAGTGGGATGTTAAATCCAATTGTCAACCTCCTCGAATCCACAAAATACTTGTGGGGGATGCATCCTAGGGAGTACATTTTCCACAAATGTATTCGCGAATGTCAAGGGTAAGAATTTTTTGCATATATATAATCCGTCATATTCACCAATGTCAATTTTTGAATTATAATGGAACATTCATACTTAGCATCCCTGAAAATCTCTATAAAAATAATAGCAAGATCATACATATATTCTTTCGAAAAATCCCGTGTTGCCACAGTATTGATTCCGCCATATTGATTTAGCCATTCTGAATTTCGGAAAACTAACACTAAATGACTCGTATCATTCAGCAACCCAAAAAACATAAGGTCTCGCCAGAACTCATTTTTTTTCAGATTTTTGCAGCCTGAAGACGGTCATATGTTTCATGACAAAGATTCCCGGAAAATCAGAAAAAGACCGTTTTTCGAGTGGCTATATTTCGTTTATGATGCAGAAAATGGAAAAACTGGCTGCGTCATCGTATTCACCGAGTTTGAAAACATCTAGTAACACTCTTTGTCATTATTTAGAACACGCCTGGACTTCAGCATAGTAAAATGTTTCATGGTAAAGATTCGCATTTTCCCGATCCTTTGGGCAAATTCCTAAATGACAAAGATCTTTGTCATTGGTCCTTAAAAGGTTAAAGACATGTAAGATACCTAAAATATGATGAATGAAGATGTCTCTCTTTTGGGGAGATTGTGGAAAGGAAAAAAAATTAATTCTGAATTTTATTGGGACTTGATCAAGTTAGATGTATCAAATTGATAAGTGAGATTATTATTATTAGTGAAGTTATTATTATTAAAAAAGTATAAAATAGTATAAATTAGAGGGTAATATGAGAGGTAGAGTAATTTGAGAGGACAGGAGGCCCAAACGTGCAAGGTAAGTGGTCTGTTTCAAAAGACTGATTAGATAGGACTGTGAAATATCAGCGATGATAGGGATATTTAACTTAACTTAAAATATAACGAGGGATATTTAACTTACCTTAAGGTATGAAATATGTAGATAAGGTATGAAATATTTAAATATAAAATAAGGAAGAAGAAAAGTAATTCAAATAATAGTAAATGCAAATAGGTTTTATGTAAGAAATTTTAATTCATTTGGTTGATTCATCGATAGGTGATAGATAATAGTGCAAGTAGAAAGATTGCGAATATAAATTAACTATATATATAAATTATGATTATAGGGAGATAAGCAAAAATCGCTTAAGTTATGGATGGATGAGTGGAATTTTGAGTGCGGGCAAGAAAAATGGTAAACCAAGTAACTTCTTGGCATGTCAACTAAAGTATAATAATGAATAAATAATAAATGAAAACAAAATAATAAGATGTTTTAATAAAAAGATGTTAGGAGCGTGATTTACGCTTTCATAATTTACATTTTTTGCACGGTCGACAGATGCCGACTCAGTTGTTTTGAAGCGCGATCGGATTTTTAGTGTTACGTACACGAAGAGGGCGGTGAAAAAGACGACGCACAGTGTTGTGATACAGGAAATTGGTGTTCAAAAAGGTCTACAGCATTCAATTTTCAACCGATTGGGACGATTTTTTTTTTTAATGAAGGTGAGAAAATTACCTACAATTCTACCGAGCAATATTTTCCATGTCAGGAATCCTAATCAAATCCTTAATAGACAAAGTATGAAATATTGATATATTTTCAGAAAATGATTTTTTCTACTTCTGTCAACGCGCATATAATTGCTAAACTATGAATCTATGGATTGTAAATCTTTTACTACTTAACTCGTAAACTCCAAACCTCATAACCCTGAACCCCATAACTTCGAGCCCTATAACCCCGAACCTCATAACATCAAACCCCATAATCCCGAACTTCATAACCCCCAATACCCCATAACACCGAACATAACTTCAAACCCCATGATACTCGAACTCCGAAACCCAATAAATGCAACTGTCAAGTTACTGACGTTTTACCATCATAACGCATTCATTGTACATATATAATAAGTAATATCTCACAGTCAGGATCTATGGTCATTTTGGTTTTCTTCCAATGTCTTCTTATACTTGCGATATATAAATCCGAAGAAATCAATAGCTTATGCATTAAATGCAGACGGTAAACGTAACATAAACAGAAGTATTTGTGAAAAAGTGTATTATGTAAAATAATGCATCTTCAGATGATCTGATCTCGTAAACCTACAATTACGTTCTAAACAAAATTTCTTCACTCAAAAATCCAAAACTTATACACCCAAAATCTTATCAATCACGAACCCTGCACCGCAAACATTGAATCCATAAACATGAAAACCCGAAAATAATGAAGTCTGAACTTATATGGTTTGGTGTCATAAGGTTCGGGATAGTAGGGTCAGAAGTTTAGAGATATGAGGTTTGGGGTTTTGAATTAAGGTTATGGGGTTTAGAGTTATCGTGTTTGTCATAATGAGGTTTGGGGTTATGGGGTTGGGGGTTATAGAGTACCAGTTTATAGGGTTCGGGATTATGTATATTATAGGGTTGGGCGTTATGAAATTCGGGGTTATGGAGTTTGGGATTATGAGGTTTGGGGTTATGGGGCTTAAGATTATGGGGTTCAGGGTTATGAGGTTTGGAGTTTACGAGTTAAGTAGTAAAAGATTTACAATCCATAGATTCATAGTTTAGCAATTATAATGGTTTGCGCGTTGACAGAAGTAGAAAAAATCATTTTCTGAAAATATATCAATATTTCATATTTTGTCTATTAAGGATTTGATTAGGATTCCTGACATCGAAAATATTGCTCGGTAGAATTGTAGGTAATTTTCTCACCTTCATTAAAAAAAAAAAATCGTCCCAATCAGTTGAAAATTTAATGCTGTAGACCTTTTTGAACATCAATTTCCTGTATCACAACACTGTGCGACGGTAAGAATGGCGGAATGACTCACCTGAAAGTCTGCGCGTTCGTGGTCAACTCGACGTTTACCCCGGATGCTTCCGTCCCCGAGATCGACTCCGCGTTCTCGACGCTCGACTCGGCGGAGGCGTGGTAGATGCAAATTGACAGCAGGACAAACTTGCAAGCTAACCGGCTGCCAGTCGTCTCTGAGAAAGAGAATGTTATGGGAGCGTTATTCGCTTAGGAGGATACTCGCGGTCGAGTCTCACGCTCAAGATTGCCTTCGATTCATCTTCTGCGGATCGTTCTATCGTATGCACTTCGGCACGAGATTCGACTGCGATTACCGGATGGATCAGAGCGATACGCTCTCCTCGCTGCAGCTGAGAAACTACTGACCCATCTTAACCTCGAGCGATCGCCAAGTTATCACGAGGAATTATCGTCGCGGCGCTTCCGTGATCTTCCTCAGGCGCTCTGCCTCTTCACGCGAGATGGACACCATCCCACCTCGGCCGTCGCATTCCACTCAGCCCTGAGATCCCGCTGACGAGGAAAGGCAGAGACTCCCCCGGCCTTTGGATTATCGACTCAGCCGCAGGCTTTGACACTTGGCAAGTGACGCGGCCGAGGAAAAGTTTGGGGCGGGAAACCTCCGGTCGCCGGCGTCCGACGTGGTACTGAAGGTCTTCTTCAGGCCTAGGTTCGACAAGCCGTACCGCGTCCGGTGCGCGGTAACTGTATTGACGGTAACGTTAAGCAAATCCGACGGCGTTAACCGCCCTAATTGTTACAGATTTCGCGCGTCCCCGCCGTCGCTCGCCAACGACTACCGTCTTCTCCGCGGCGAGCTTCATTGATGAGCGGCACTCACGCTTCCGCGTGACCCGCGCAGCGCTGATGTCCCTAAGATGATCATTACGCAATTAGCGCGGCACGTTACTACGAGCCGCTAAGTGGCGGTCGACTATCGATTTCGATTCTGACGGACGTCTCAATGGCGGCCGCCGCTAAGTCGACTAAGTCGTCGTTTTTATCGCGACCGGTCAGATCACCGAGTGATTAACACCCTGGTCACTCCGAAGCACGGAGCCGGCGGTACCGTTCGGGTGATATTCTAAATCGGCGATAATTGTGCACCGGCATCCGCGCAGTTAACGATCGCTCGTTTGAGCCGCGCGCGCATGCGCCGTTCACGCAAATTATTTCAACTACGCGCTGAAAGCGCGCGCATTAGACGCGCTCGAGCGCAATTCACGAGAATTCGAGCGCTGCCGAGGAAGCGGCGAGGAGTCGCGACGACGGGGGAATTAATCGACAAGATCGTAAGTACTGCATTTATTTTTACAAGCGGGCGATCAAATCGCGCGCTGATGCTCAATTTATCTACCATGTGCAATCCATTGAGAACAAAGAGCGGGAAACAATGGAAACGACCGTGTCGTCTCTCACCCTCTCTCTCTCTCTCTCTCTCTCTTTACTCACTTACTTAATATATACATTCCACTTAAGTCTAAGCGACGCGTGTGTACGGTTGTACCTTTTACATCATTATCGTCGATTTCAGTTTAATTGCTAATTGCTTACGCTAAAACGGTCGCGCGCATTTTGACATTATAAATTAATTTTAATTGACGCTTAATCGCATATTCCAAGATCAAGAGTCCCAAGCACCGGACACCTCGGCGAGTCGTTCCACCCCGTCGAGTATCCTCCCGGCGAAATCCCACCACTCGTCGGGCTCGCTTCTCTTGGAGTGGCCCGCAGCCTCCGCCAGATGCGTCGGGAAGTTGATCTTGTGCCTAGCGATGCTCTTCAGCACGAGCGCCGCTATGTATATAATGAAATAAATGCTAAAGTACAGCGGTATGTACCAGAGCTTCTTCCCTATGAAGTAATATGAGTAAGGCCGCTTGTCGAGCCGCTGATCGTTCATTTCCGGCTCCTGCGTCGTGTGCTCAATGTGATGGTACTCGGGCAAGTGATCGTAGATCACCTCGTGGTGAAAATCGTGATGGTCATGCCCGTACGAGTTCTCCGCGAATGGAAACGGACGTTCTTGATGGTTGGGGAACTTCATGGGTTTCTTCGCGGGCCCGTCGTTCTCGTACGAAGAAGCGTCGTCGAAGTTGGGATACTCCATTTCGGGTGCATCATTGACGTGGTAATTGCTCGACGGTGATTTATAACCGTTCGGCATCTGCGACAGATGTAGATGCATTGTGAGAATGTATTTTGCTTTTATTATAAGTGTATACTTTTGTAGATGTAAAATTGAAATTCGCACTTTATTCGTGAAACGAAATTAGTTTTTAAGTAAATCTCTTAGTTATCTTTCAGCTATCTTTTAGTTATCAAAAGTAATTCCGAAATCAAAATTATTAAAATTAATTTTGAAATGAAAATTACTTTTATAAAAAAAAATTGTATACTTTTATAAATGCAAAATTTAAATGCACTTTAGTTGTGGAACAAAATTAAGTTTGAAGTAAAGGTTATCAAAATTAATTCTGTAATAAGAATTATTAAAATTAATTTTGAAATAAAAATTGTATATTCTTATAGATGCAGAATTGAAATGCACCTTACTCGTGAAACAAAATTAGTTTTAAAGTAAAGGTTATCAAAAAAAAATAAAGGTTATCAAAAGTAAAGGTTATCAAATTCTGAAATAAGAATTATTAAAATTAATTTTGAAATAGAAATTATGTACTTTTAAAAAAATATATATATTTTCATATATGCAAAATTTAAATGCATCTCGCTCGTGAAACAAAATTAATTTTGAAGATTAAAGATTATCAAAATTAATTTCGAAATAAGAATTATTAAAATTAAGTTTGAAATAAAAATTTTGAAGTAAAGGTCATTAAAATTATATATTTTTATGAAAAGAATTATATATATATATATTTTTATATTTATATATTTATATATATTATATATATTTTTATACGTGCAAAATTGAAATGCACTTTATTCATGAAACAAAATTAGCTTTGAAGATTAAAGATTATCAAAATTAATTCCGAAATAAGAATCATTAAAATTAATTTTGAAATAAAAATTCTGTAAAAAAAATTGTATATTTTTATAGATATAAAATCGAAATGCACTTTACTCAAAACAAAATTAATTTTGAAGTAAAAGTCATTAAAATTAATTCTAAGATAAGATTTATTAAAATTAATTTTGAAATGGAAATTATATACTTTCATAAAGAAAATTATATATTTTCATAGATGTAAAATTTAAATGCGCCTTGCTCGCGAAACAAAATTAGTTTTGAAGTAAAGGTTATCAAAATTAATTCCGAAATAAGAATTATTAAAATTAATTTTGAAATCAAAATTATGTACTTTTATAAAAAAAAATTATATTTCTTATAGACGCAAAATTTGAGTGCACCTTACTCGTGGAACCAAGTTAATTTTGAAATAAAGGTAATTCAAGGTAAAATTAATTCTAAGATAAGATTGATTACAATTAGTTTTGAAATAAAATTAGTTTTGAATTTTACTGGAACTTAATCGATTTAGATATGTATCAAATTGACAAGTGAGATTATACAGGACTCAATCGACCATCTAGGAGTAATTTCACTCCGAATTTACAAATTGCTACCTTATCGTCCGTTTGCATAGATGGATACTTCTGAACGCTGATCATCGGCTTGGACGTCGGCTTGTCTTCGATAAATTCTGGCGGACCGTATTCGTACATGGCCAAGGAGATCGGGCCGGGAAACGAGGACGAATTTACTCCCGAGAAGCCTCCCGAATTCGACGTGCTCGTTCCTTTCTGCGGCCTACCGTTCATGGGCGCGTCATCGTGGCCGAACAAGCCGGCCGCGGGTGGATTGTATCGTTGTTGGATCTGCTTCTTGCCCACGTTCAGCTTGGCTATCATCTCATGATCCAACGTGGAGTATCTGCGTGAGTACAATGGATTATCAACAGAGAAGATTCGCAATTCGTATCGACAGGAATTTGCACACGGCGAACGTTTGCGTCTACCTCGGAGCGACCGGGTGCTCGATTATCTCGCCCTTCTTCAACTTCGGGTTCTTGGGTGTCACGTACACGGGCGACACTGTGATGGCAATGTCACTTATACTCCTGCTCTCGTTGTTCATGCTCGTATCGTTTCTCGCTTGAGGCATAAGCCTGAAATGCATAAGCAAACGTCTCACGTTCATGCAAAGAAATGCCTCGGAGGGCTCGAAGGTCAAACGAAGATGCGGACTCGTCTCGGCGGCACCAAGCGGAACACACTTGGCGCACCCTAGCCGCTGAATTGTTCCCTGACGACATGTACGCACCTGCTGATCCACGGGAAGGAGTCGTGAGAGCTTCTCGCTAGCTGGCCGTTCCTCGACACCTTCGCGTACGACGTTACTCCCGACGGCACCGTGGCGGCAAACAGGCGTGGAAAGAGAAGCAAAATTAAAATGCGCAACATACTCGCTGATAGTCGAACATGAGTGGCCGTGATCCTGCAGCCGGTGTCCGCTATATAGACTTGTAACTGTAAGTACCGCTCGCGCCCGCCGGGAAGGTATTGTCCGCGCTTTGACGCTTTGCCGATCCATCGCACAGTGTTGTGATGCAGGAAATTGAGGTCCAAAAAGGTCTACAGCATTCAATTTTCAACCGATTGGGACGATTTTTTTTTTTTAATGAAGGTGAGAAGATTACCTACAATTCTACCGAACGAAGTTTTCGATATCAGGAATCCTAACCAAATCCTTAATAGACTAAGTATGAAATATTGATACATTTTCAGATGATTTTTTCTACTCCTATCAACGCGCAAACCATTATAATTACCAAACTATGAATCCATGGATTGTAAATCTTTTACTACTCAACTCGTAAACTCCAAATCTTATAACCCCGAACCCCATAACTTCGAGCCCTAAAATCCCGAACCTCATAACCTCAAACCTCCTTAATCCCGAACTTCATAACCTCGAACCCCATAACACCGAACATAACCTCAAACCCCATGATACTCGAACCCCGAAACACAATAAATGCAACTGTCAAGTTACTGGCGTTTTACCATCATGACGCATTCATTGTACGTATATAAGAAGTAATATCTCACAGTCAGGATCTATGGTCATTTTGGTTTTCTACCAATGTCTTCTTATACTTGCGATATATAAATCCGAAGAAATCAATAGTTTATGCATTAAATGCAGACGGTAAACGTAACATAAACAGAAGTATTTGTGAAAAAGTCTATTATGTAAAATAATGCATCTTCAGATGATCTGATCGCGTAAACCTACAATTACGTTCTAAACAGAATGACAATTTCTTCACTCAAAAATCCAAAACTCATATACCCAAAATTTTATCAATCACGAACCCAGCACCGTAAACCTTGAATCCATAAACATGAAAGCCCGAAAACAATGAAGTCTGAACTTATATGGTTTGGTGTCATAAGGTTCGGAATAATAGGGTCAGAAGTTTTGAGACATGAGGTTATGAGATTTAGGGTTATCATGTTTGTCATAATGAGGTTTGGGGTTATGGGGTTGGGGGTTATAGAATACCAGGTTATAGGGTTCGGGATTATGTATATTATAGGGTTGGGCGTTATGAAGTTCGGGGTTATGGGATTTGGGATTATGAGGTTCGGGGTTATGGGGCTCAAGATTATGAGGTTCAGGGTTATGAGATTTGGAGTTTACGAGTTAAATAATAAAAGATTTACAATCCATAGATTCATAGTTTAGCAATTATAATGGTTTGCACGTTGACAGAAGTAGAAAAAATCATCATCCTCTGGAAATGTATCAATATTTCATACTTTGTCTATTAAGGATTTGGTTAGGATTCCTAATATCGAAAATATCGCTCGGTAGAATTGTAGGTAATCTTCTCACCTTCATTTGAAAAAAAAATCGTCCTAATCTGTTGAAGATTTAATGCTGTAGACCTTCTTGAACATCAATTTCCCGTATCACAACACTGTGCATCGCCTTAGCGCGACACTCCAACACCCTTTCGCCCGGGTATCGGGTGTCGCGTGGACGAAATCGCCTCTCGCTACCTGTTCGCAGCCGAGTGAACACGAGATCGCCGGGGGATCGCCGCTCTCGCCGGCGTCGAAGCGTCGCGATGTCGACGGTCCTGGCGACAAAATATACCCGGCCGGCGTGCAGTCATGCTAACGAGAAGAAGTGACGCCTGACAAAAAGCGCTCTAATTCACTTTACAAACTGTAACGATCCGTTAGTGGAGCGCGCAGAGCTCGACTGTAATCGCACGTTGCAGGACTCGCCGTTGCCGGCTTCGAGGAAAAGGAAGAGAGTGCGATCGCGTGTGTGTAGATTCCATCTTGTTTCGTCTCACGACCTTCAGAGTTACAGGATAGGCCTATATTGGTGTGCTCTTCACCGGGAACTTGACGTCCAAGGAGGAAGACGTTACATGTACTTTGTACGCGTGCGTGCGTGTGTGTGTGCGTGTGCGACGTGCAGCATGTCTTCTCTTTTATTATCTCAACGTATTAGAAGGTTAAATTAATTCTGGTTCCTAGCAACAGATGGCTTTAATAACAAGTTGATGGTTAATACTACCTTTCGTATAATTGATGCCAAATTGGCTCTTACGGTCCTTCTAGAGGAGTCGTCAAATCCGGTCCTTCTAATGTTAAAATAAAGATAAAAAAATTGATAAAATAAGACCAGAATTAATTCAAGCTTCTAGTAAATCCCGATCTCAGCCGATCTCGGAATGTCGTAGAGTAAACGCCAATTGCGGTGCTCTGTACGCCACGGGAATTATTGTCGAGACTCCTGTTTCCTCACCGCAGCAATCGCTGATGCAGTTAGAAACGAGGAAAACTGCAGATTACACAGAAACGAAAAGATGTATCCGTAAATTGACGCGCGTCTTCGAACTGCGCCCGGCTACTTCCTTCTCGTCGAGACAATCGACCGCAGCCAGGCGAAAGACCAGCACAACGAAATCGCGTGGAAAGGTGAGTTTGAGTAGGAAACTTGCGTGTCGTAATTAATTTATGTTAACGCTATGCAAAGTTAGTTTGATTCACTTGTGTGTGTAATGTTGACTTGTCGATTATCTATCTATTGTGTCAAAGCGAGAGAAATTCCCCGAACACTTTAGAAATGCACGACTGATTGTTCATTGTTGATCATTTTGTGGGTGTTACAACTCTCGACGCAATCCATAGGAATTGTCAGCGCAAATCTCTACGTCTCGTTAACCCTTTAAGGACCGAGCCAAATCCATGAAAAGGGCCTGAAGTCTCAAAAATTAAAATCCGTCATATTTCGCTGAAATTTGACGTACATGAGGGGTTTTAGTGATGCTGAATACGAATTTCATGTTAAATTCCCGAAATTCAAGATAGCAGATCCAATATGGCGGATCGATCACGACAATTCCCGTATTTTCGAGAAGAATAAATTCACTCAAACTCCACGTTCAGGTTTTCTAAGTGCCGACTGCAAATTATTCACAAATGGTATCCGAAAACAAGTTCGAAACATATGTAAAAATTGCAAGGTCGCATTATATAAAGATACATGTTTCGATAAGTACCATGAACTGTAGAAAAATAGTGGAAAAATTCGATAATTGAACAGGAGAGAAAAAAGACACAGGAATGAGAAAGGAGAATGATAAAGTACATTGAAGAATGAAAAATAACGAAAAAATTAGGAAAAATGGAAAGAAAATGAAAATGATGAAGAAATAAAAAAAACAAAAAATTAAAAAAAGTATAAAAAAGTAAAACACAGAAAAACGAAAAAGTGGGATGTTAAATCCAATTGTCAACCTCCTCGAGTCCACAAAATATTTCTGGGGGATGTACATCCTGGGGAGTACATTTTCAACAAATGTATTCGCGAATGTAAAGGGTAGGAATTTTTTGCATATATATAATCCGTCATATTCACCAATGCCAATTTTTGAATTATAACGGAACATTCATATTTAGCATCCCTGAAAATCTCTATAAAAGTAATAGCAAGATCATATATATATTCTTTCGAAAAATCCCGTGTTGCCACAGTATTGACTTCGCCATATTGATTTAGCCATTCTGTTTCGAAATACTGACACCAAATTCGTATCATTCAGCAATCCAAAAAACACAAGGTCTCACCAGAACTAATTTTTTTCAGATTTTTTCAGCCTCAAGATGGTCATATGTTTCATGACAAAGATTCGTGGAAAATCGGAAAAAGACCGTTTCCCGAGTGGCTATATTTCGTTTATGATGCGGAAAATGGAAAAAACTGGCCGCGTCATCATGTTCACCGAGCTTGAAAACATCTAGTAACAGTCTTTGTCATTATTTAAAACACGCCTGGACTTCAGCATAGCAAAATGTTTCATGGCAAAGATTCGCCTTTTTCCGGTCCTTTGGGCAAATTCCTAAATGACAGAGATCTTTGTCATCGGTCCTTAAAGAGTTAACCAAGAGCAAAGGAGCAGGACGAGATCTTGAAATACACCCTGAGATAATGCAATTTGTGTGGTCACGATTTTTTTTCCTTTATTGTAATACATACGCTCGCTTACGATTGGCTATGGCTTCGGTTAAGCTAGGAATTCGGCCGATCGACACGCTTGTCGTCTATCCTCGCTGGCTCCACCGTGATCTCGCACTGATCCGAATTATCGGTCTCAAAGTTCGGATTAACGAAGGAATTCTCACGCGCACTGCTGTCCTCCTTTCTCGCGCGAGTAGCGTCGCTCTTCCTCGTCGAGTCGTCTTCGTGTTGCCTGCTCGGAGGTCGTTCAGTTTTGTCGATGTTCTTGGCGTTCATGATAGCTTCGATTTGGGCCGAGTCCCGCTCGTTGCTTCCCGTCGACGACTTCTCATTTCGCGGCTCCTTCAAGAACCCTCTGTTGTCGACCCCGCCGTCGTTTTCCGTCGAGTTGTCCTTTCCCTTCTCTTCGGCTGCTTTCAGCTGCGGCTTCTCCTCGAGACTGATGTCGTTCGACTTCTTCTCGAGGCTATTCTGCGAGACGTCAGTGCTTTTCGGCTTCTTCTTCACGATATCATTGCCCTCGAGCTGGGGTCGTCTCTTCAGGTAAGTCAAGTTGAATGCCAAATACATCACGCCGGTCAGCAAAGTTACTACCGCGAAAATCTGGTAGGTCGGCCTTGTGCCGAAAGCCTTCATCAAGTAACCACCGATCAAACTTCCGGAGCCCTTGCCTGTATACACAGAAAAATACGCGCTACATTCAATGTTAAACAAAAACAAGAGTATTAACAATTTTAATAATAAGCAGAAATTTGTTTTGCTATTTTTGCTACACACACATCGGGTAGAGATCTTATATCCTCGAGGAAAGAATAAATGCAATATGAGCCTTTCTAAAAGGACTCAAAACTACCGTGAAGAAAGCACTCTCTCGGTCGGAAATAATCATCGCTTCGAGGAAGCGAAGTAAGCCGAGCGATTGCTTTTCTCGGGCAGCAAATTCCGCCTCCGAGTCAAGTCATTACGACTCGAAGTCAGGCGCCGAGAGCTTCCGGCGGCTTTACTCAGGAACGTACCGACTCCGTAATAAACACCACCGAGCAGTCCCTGTATCGAGCTGTCGGTGGACGTGGTTGATAATTTCGCCGCGTAAGTGACGGCTGCGGTGAAGCTGAGGGACGCCGTGACCGACTCCAGGGCCTCGAAGATCAAAGTGTGCCAAGGATTGTAAATCAGCGAATATCCTACGCAGGAAGCGTCTCATTATGCTTCCGGACGCGTCCGTACGTACGCGCGTTCCACGCGCGCGTCGCTATGTGCAGCTCTCAGGATGTCGCCGAGCAATCAGCGAGAGACACTCACCGCACAGTCTGATGGCGTAGAACACGAAGCCGATGAACAGCACATTCGCGTGGCCGATCTTCGAAATTATCGGCCCGGAGAGCGCCAGCAGTGGGATACCAGCGACTCCGCCGACAGTGATGGTGATGCCCATGAGCGACCTAGACCCTCCTAAATCCTGGATCAGCCAGAAGAGGAACGACTCGATGTAGCCCCAGGCGGTGCCTGCCGAGACCTTCCTCTTTTATCACATTTTCCCGCGCGATCATGAGTTCGTTTGGGTTACTCGTCTAAGCGCGCGCCGATCACCGGACGACCCGAGCGTTTCCCTTACCTCGCTCGATCATTACCAGGGTTGACATGTTTAAAACAAAAGTTTTAAACAAATCAAAAAGTTTTTTTAAACATGTTTTCTCCTTTTCGTAGGGTCTTGAATGAGATGTACCATATGATAATACTAGTATGACCTTGAACAGCGTTATCAAAGTCACGGGAAGGCCTTGAATTTTTTAAACGGAAACTCCCACTTTTGTTATATCATTTCTTTCTACCGATTATTTTGAACAACTTTTGTCTGAAACATTCTTTTATTTATTATTATTGCTCAATATTTCTTGGGATATTTGGAAACAACTTTTTCAACATTCGGCTTACGATATCTCGGTAACTATTTGTCAGAGGAAAAATTTTGACTTGGATTTTTTTACTCTGCTTGGTCTCAAATATATTGTTCGCATAATAAAATATTAAGAAAAAGATAACATAATAAAATATGAGAGTTTCCGTTTAAGAAATTCAACGTGACCGTCCCGTAACCTTGATGATGCTGTTCAAGATCACACTAATATTGCTATGTGATGCGTCAGTTGAAACCCTACAACTTCTGTATTTGACATTTTTTTCCATCTCGCACATTTTCAAAGTTATTTAGGAGTCCGATTTTCTTTCCCCCTCTCTACATATATTTACTTAATAATTCATATTTTGTTTATACAGGGTATCAAATAAAGGTATGCCGACAAACCTTGAAAGGTAATCGAAAGTAAACAACACGAGATAGGAAACTAATGACCGGAAACGCATTATATACGAGACATAAGATGTTGAAGAAAAATACCGTTACTATACAACTATACCGTTACTATACAATTGCGCTTTATTGATGCACGTTTTTACGTACGTAATAATAACGAAGAGGTGCACTCAATTTTCAATAAACGAAGTAATAATTCAATAATTTCAAGACGTAAAAAGCACAGAAAATTAAACCATGTAACAACGTAGAAAGATCACATCTTAAACATACATTTCCATTGACCGAAAACATCTTCCCGTTCTTTACAAGATTTAAACATATTTAGCTAATTATGTGCTGATACTGCTGCATTCAGTTGAAATTGATTGCGTTTCTTCTGCGTGCATAAAAAGGTACGTTGGTAAAGTGTAATTGCATAATAACGGTATTTTCCTTCAGCATCTTATATCTCATACGTAATGCGTTTCCGATTATTAGTTTCCTATCTCACATTGCTTATTTACGTATCTTCTATTACCTTTCAAGGTTTATTTGTATACTTTGTTAACATCCCGTATATATTCCATAGTTTATTCAAACGGAATAATTTAGAAACTTCTTTTCGATGCAGTCGGTGGCTCGATAAAATAAATAATCTTTCATGGATTCTCAGAAATCTTCTCGCTGTTGATTATATTCCATACCAATTAAAAGTCAAGTATTAAAAATCAAGTGTTCAAACTGCATTAAAAATCAAATACATGTATGTTTTAACACTTTAAAGACCGAGGCAGCCAATTTGGCTCCTCGCGAAAATCAAACCGCTATAACTTTTTTCAACTTTGCCTCCGTGTTATATCCTTTCGTGACTTTTCATCATTTGTCATGTTCTTCATTTTGATAAAAAACCTTTTCAATTATATAAGATGGTTGAATTTTTATTTAATTATCTACCTAGAAGGACCGTTGGAGCCAATTTGGCTCCCTTATATCTGATATTGCATTCTCATACGTTTTACGGGTTTATTTACAAGTTTTAAGACTTTAAATAGATAAATAAATATTTTTATGTGTATCTATCTATTTGTTCGCTTGGAAAACAATTATATACATACATATTTATAATTGTATATGTACACATAGTATGCATATACAGCATCTCACCGTTGCCAGTTCATACTTTTTATAATATTATGGATTTTGCTGTTATAAGTGCATGAATTATATACAAGTTATGTGTAAGAATATCAAGAAGAATTTTTTTATAAAATCTCGTGGAAGAATTAAGTGCCCCATATGTTGCCCAAAAACGAAAGTCTCAAAATTTTGAATCAACCGGAGAAGAAACTGAATCCGACGATGCATCAGGCAAATGACCATGTCAAATAAAAAAAGAAAAACTGCAAAAAAATCACAAAGTTGGAAAATGTTCGCGTAAAAAATTTGTGTGCGGTAAATGTACAAAGAAAATTATGTACGAGTACAAATACGTTTCCTGTAGTATTATACATAACGGCGTTTTGTATTTCACGTTTTTCAAAACGTAGCAAAGACTAAAAAAATTCAATATACGTAATATAACTAACAGTTTTTTCGTTCAATAAATTAGTAATATTATTGTTAAAACGTTAAATTTTATAATTATCTATACGTTTCGTTTCTTTCTATTTGTTATTTATGAAAAGATATGCTTGGAGCCAATTGGCTCTTACGGTCCTTCTATGGGAGTCGTCAAATCCGGTCTAGTGTTCTAATGTTCCAGTGTTAAACATATTTTTTTACTTTCATTTAAAACATGTTTAAAACATAAAAAACAGTTTCCAGCAAAAGAAACATGCATGTTTCCTTCTTATTTTAAACACGTTCCTTTTAAATTTTAAATATGTTCCTTTTTAAATACGTTTTTTGCTAACCTTGGTGACTACATAGTTGCAGCTATTCAGAGGACGAACCTTCTCACTCACCGAGAACGAAGCAAGCGAGGAAAAGCGCGGCGGTCTCGATGTTTCGCAGCACGATGAAGACGTCGCGCACGACGTCCGTGGCCGGCGCCTTGAATTCCAAATTGATCAGCAGCATGAGGAAACCTGACGCGAGTTTCAATGCCGCATACAAGTAGAACGCCGGCCTGGAAGGGGGAGATTCGCCGAGAGAGTTCGAGCGGAGCTTATGCTACTGCAGCGTAAGAAACCACCGCAGGTGGTTACGTCGCGGGTAGTCTCGAGTTACCTGAAATCCGTGTAGCCCTTGTCCCTGCTGGCGTAGTCTATGAGAAGGCCCGACAAGGGCGAGGAAATCATTCCGCCTATGCTGCCGTAGATCCTCTGGAGGCCGTAATCCGCTTCTTGCTCGCGCAGTATCGCTATCACGGCGCCCTCGAACATCGCGAAGGTCGTGCCGCCGATAATACCTGAAACGAGCGGCGAGAGGAAGCCGGCTTTTAACGGCGCTGCGACGCTCACTCAGTGATGGAAAAAATGCGCCGCGCGAGAGTCAAGGTAAGCTCAATCAGAGAGAGAGAGGGAGAGAGAGAGAGAGAGAGAGAGAGAGAGAGAGAGAGAGAGAGAGAGAGAGAGAGAGAGAGAGAGAGAGAGATCTTTATCTCGAGCGGGACGTGTTCGCGGGACGTTGAAACGAATCATGTACTGACCTATGAATACTCTAATGACGAGGTAAAGCCAGAACGTCAAGCTTACATTGTATTCGATCTCCGTGCTCATATTTGAGCACATCGCGTCGCGAGGTACAGTAACTATGCATCTTTTCTGGCACTCGTTCGTGCTCAGGACTCGCTTGTCCTGCGGATCCCCCCGGACACTGTGATCGCCGAGCCGCGTGTCTATCACGACTCGAGTGTCCGCGGAATCCGGGACGCCGCAGGTAAGCTTGCGAAAATCTTCCCCTGACCAGGACACCTCGTCCGCCAGGAACCGCTGCCGCTTCTCTCGCCGGTCCGCCTCGTCCAATTGCAGACCTTTCATCTTCGACTTGTACAAGTGGTAATTTACCGTTCGATTGCCACTACTCTGGAAAACGATACAAAGTGTACGTTAGATTCCCGAGTGAAATGAATATTTTTACTCGAGCAATAATAAAAATATTTCCTTATAAAGCCCTGTTAATATTGCTTTATAAGGTCCTGTTGATATTACTTTATAAGGCCCTCATAATATTACTTTATAAGGATCCGTTAAACCATTTGTTATACATCTTGTAGGGTTCTTGTCTTTCCGTCCCTACTAAGACTCGATTAATGTTTGGGAAAAATAATCAGGCCCTTACCAGAACCCTATTAATTTTTCTACTCGATTTCTCTTTCGAAATGGATCGTTCCTTTCAATTATATCGCGATTAAGGCGCAGCGTTTTCGTATCATAAATGGCCATAAAGTGCTTTGGAGATACAAAAAACCAATTTTATCGCTTCTATATAGGATGTTTAAAAAAAAAGGTCAAAGCTCACAAAATGGATGAAAAAAGCCCCATAATAAGCACGGGTCGAAAAATTAATACATCTATGTGGTTGTCCGGTACAGGACATTTTTGTCCAGTTTAACTTAATCTAACTAATGCAAGCATACGACAGCAGGAATGGCTTTCGCAGTTCACGGCTATCTCATCGCGCGTGATTATTCAATAATTGTCCTCAATTGATAACTCGGAATTCTACGTGGTTGCTCGCAAAATGGTGGAGGATTCTTTTAGACAGTTCCATTTAATCTGCACGTACAATGAGAGATTTCTACGTTATCGTCAGACACTCTGTGAAGTATCGTCGCGTACATTATAATGAAAATGATTACAAATTGTAATGAAAATCACGTATCTCCGGTTCGGTTTCAACGTAAATACCCCGACAATGTTGGAAATTTGAACAGAATCCCCATATTTTTTAACTAGTACATTTCCAAATTTTTACTTAAAAGTGTGTCTTACAGACATTTAACAGAAAAACAGAATGTATTAAGAATTAAGAAAATCAAATAAATAAATCTGTTATATATTATGTATTGTACTTTAAATAAGATAGTGGTGTAAAAATACATACCTTAACTAACACAAATTCTACTTTGAAAAAAATTAGAAATCACAAATAACTCAACATAACAACATAATTAAACAAATTGCAGCTTTAAGAAATATACAATAGTCAAGTTTATGCTTTAGATTCATTAGAATATTTAGCAGATTTATGGATCTGTCCAACAAGTTTTTTCTCTTCTGATATTTGGACATTCAACATTTTCATCTAAACTTTCAATAGAGAGAAATTTTCTTCTATAATATAAATTCTCTTCTATAATATTATCATTCATACCGCGCTTGGGTTTCGGCATTATACGGCTGAAAAACGATAAAAATTATATCATTCTACAAATACTTGCAACCATTGTAGTATGTAACCAGAAATTGATAAAGTAATTGCCAATAGGAGCATGAAGAGAAAGAGCATCGTCCTAATTATTGCCAAGATCGTGATAGAAATTCCCTTACTAAAAATTTTGATCGAGATCCAAGATAAAATTTCCGAAAAATTTCCTATTGATTTGATGACTTTAAAATTTTCAAAGATCGATAAGTTAACAAAAGTTAGGGTACTATTGTAACAATATATTTTTGAGGCCAAACAGAGTGAAAAAGTCTAGTACTGTTTTTTCTTCCAACAAATAGTTAGCGAGATAAGTTAAATATTAAAAAAGTCATCAAGTTTTCCTTGAATATCTCAAAAAATATTAGACAAGTAAAAAAATATTTCAGACAAAAGTTGTTTAAATTAATTGGCAGAAAAAGATGATGTAATTAAAAATTGGGGTTTCCGTTTACGAAAAGTAATGAACGGTGAATATCTCGAAAGTGGCGCCATCAGTAAACAAAGTGATACAGTTGCTTTTTGTCCCCCTTAAAATATAACTTTTATCTGAAACATGTTTTTTCTAAAATGCTTAGTTTTCGAGATATTTCTCCGTCCCGATACTTTTCATACACTCTGTATATCTCTACATCTCTATATCTGTGTTTTTATATTCCGACATGATACACGAATCGCATGTTGTTGTTGCATTGCTATGTCGCGAACTCTCATACCTTCGGCTTAGTCAGCTGACCTAACGTGCAGGAGGTCGCGACGTTATCATCGTTTCCGGCGTGTCCCGGAGGGATACACGAGAACTGATAGAGCTGATCCGTCGGGAAGAAGTAACTGCTCTTCGACACCTGCCGGATGGAAGTCTTGAAGAACTCGTTGTTCTTCAATCGCCGATGTTCCTTCATGTCTTGCTGGCTGACATCCTGCGAATGATTACAATACGACGATATGTTCATTAGCGACATGATGTCACAGGAAATAATGCATCGCGTGTTCTCTTACGCGCATTGAACAGGATTGGTAAAAAACTTGTTTAAAATAAAAAAACAAAACATCATATTTTTTTATTTAAAACTGTTTTTATGTTTTCATCTCAAATTTGAAATTTCTATTTTTCCCGTCTTGTTTTTCCTAAAAATTTGGTTTTCATTTTCAAAAAATGGGACAGTCCGAATTGTTTTTTAATATATTTTAAACATTTAAATATATTTAATCTTTAGTACAGTTTGGATTAAATATATTTAATCTTTAGTACAGTTTGGAACGTAATCAATGGTTTAATAAAAAAAACTTTATTTCTGGAAAATTTCGCAAAAGATAATTTATTTTATTGAACCACCGACTATGTTCCGAACTACGTCGAAAAAAGTTTTTAAATCATTTCATTTAAATAAACTACGAAATATATGTAAGCAAAATGTGAATTATTAAGTAAATAATATCTATACGTGTATATATAATAAATATTAAGATAAAATTTATATCACCAATAATTTTACACCCAAATATTAAATACTTAAGAAAAAACATATTTTAAACATATGTGTCTTTAAACATATATTTAGAACGTGTTTAAAAAGAAATGTATGTTTAAAACATATGTAAAACAAAAGTTATAAATAAGAAAAGTCATACATGTTTTAAACATTCCATAATTTTAAACATATGTTTCCTTTAAACATATTTTTGTTAGGTGTTTGATATAAATCATGAACGTAAAATTATTGGTGATAGATCTTTTATCTTTTCACAAAATATCTATTTTTTCATATTCTCTGGCACATTACAATATTACGCATAAATGTATATATTATTGTAAAATTATTAAAAAATGGAATTATAATAATAATAATATAATCAGGTCAAACTGAGAAGGAAATTCAAAATAAGAAAAATCCAAGTCAGCTATAGATATGAGTATATTGAGCTTTGAACCCCGAATCTTGAACCTGTCGCTAGACACAACAGCCGTCATATAATTGCAGATTAGGTCATTCTGAACAAAAAAAGTTCTTTACTATTTTGCAAAAAAGTACTCAAATCTTCAAATTAACAATTAAGAAAGCCTCTAGATATGGTCATTTTCAATCATTAATGACTCAACTACTGCGACTTTTGAAAAATGATATTTGACTTTTCTTCTTAGTTTCATCTGATTAATCTTCACAATTTTTTGTTTCCAAAAGATCCCGGACTCCCTGTATATATTTCATAGTTTATTTAAATGAAACGATTTAGAAAGTTTTCTTATTGTTTATCACCGACTACGGTCCAAGGCGCATCAAGAGTCGAGTGTTCAAACTATACTAAAAATCAAATGCACATATGTTTAAAGTATGTTTGAAACATGTTCCTTTCCGCGCTTGTTTAAAACACATTTAAGGCACGAAGGCACGAAGTTTTAAACGAAAAACGTGATGTTTCGTTTCTTTTTTATTTTAAGCATGTTTTTTTCCATCAACTCTGATTAACATATACGTAGCGCGCAAACGTGCGACGTACCGTTGGCAGGTCGTTCTGTGCAATGGTGTACTTGTACGTAGTATTGGCGCCAGTCCGGACATTGTAATGCCTGAGCGTGTAAATTCTCGATTTCAGAATCAAGTCCCGCTCCGTCTCGTTGTCCGCGTCCACGTGACACACGAATCTGCGTAGTGAAAAAATCACTCATACCCATAGGCGGCGCCAGAACTATTCATGCGGGTGGGCTACAAGTGGGCCAGCGTTTTTATCGGCGGGCCATATTTATTACATATTATACAGGGTGCTAAATTTCAAACGTAACAGGTAAAAAATCTCAAAAACTATGAAAGATATTTGAAAAAGCTAAAACACGTGTCCCATGATTTCGAAGGGGAAACAGAATGGCATTATCAGTTTTTCATCTGGAGGGCATTTTCAAGGTCAGTTGAAGGTCAACTTAATTTTTAAAAACAGAAAGCCCAATGTTTTATTATATCTTCTTTTTCTACCAATTAATTTTCGAGCATCTGATTTGTAAGAGCAGTTTGAAGCAACGATTATTAATACTCCTCGCCACGAAACGAGTTCAGGATCGCAAACGGGAAACGCGCAAGTCGCGATTTCATATGCTTGCGCTTCAATCTTCCGTCATTGAAGTGTCTCGTCCTAGCGAAATAACGAGAGATTCCAGTTCGCCGTTAACGGATCTCGCGCAGAAGCTGAAACAAACAGGAAGACGAAACGTGCTTGTGCACACGCACATGTGTCTGTGTATGTGTGTGTGCGTGTGCATGTTGCGTGTTGCGTGTGCGTATGCGTGTGCGTGTGTGTGTGCGCGCGCGGGTTAAAGCTTTCTGTCGCGATTGCCCGAAATTACCGTTCGCGATAACCGTGTCTTCATCGACACGCTGCGTCTCACGTGCGTTGTCATTGAAATTAACGATGACGCGAATAAACGAGCGAGACGTATCTCTCGTCCGGAATTTCAACGCAACGGAGCAAGATTTTTACAGCATGGAGCAAGATAGAGGGAGGTTTGTTCAACACCATTCACTCTCTCTCTCTCTCTCTCTCTCTCTCTCTCTCTCTCTCTCTCTCTCTCTCTCTCTCTCTCTCTGCTCGTTCCGTTATTCCGTTCGCGCTACCGACGCGCAATTCGGCTTTTTACTCACCCGCAACTTTCTACCGTCACCGTGATCTCCGATTCTAATTTTGCCTCGCACGGATGAGCCTGGCTCATTGTGTAGACTAACGGGCCGTCTCCTCCAGCCTCCAGACAACCGAGATCCATAACTATCCTCTCGGGGAAATAAACCGTCACCCTGCCGACCGGCACTAACAGCAGCAATAACGCCGCCAAACCGCCGAACGCGGAGAACACCGCCAGCAAGATCTGCGGGGAGAAGAGTTTGCCAGGGAAATCTCATTAATAAGCAAATGCGTGATTAGGTTTGCCTGATGTGAAATGACTATTTCCGGGACATTTTTTAGGCGACGATTGAAAAATAAATTGTTAAAGAATTTTACTTAAATTGGAGAGATAGAGGAGTAAGACGAGAGGGCTAAGAAATGCCGTTGTACACTCACAACGTACAAATGCGTGAATTAGGTACCAGCAGAGAGAAGTTTGGACATAAAACGTGCGATTGTATCTTGTACCACGCGAATGGCTTAGTTGACATCAATTCTTTTGTGTGGCACGTCGAGAAATTCGACCCTATAAATCGCGGTGACCTACGAGCCTACAAAATCTCTCAGGTTTCTCTCTGGTACCAGTTAGAAACATGAATGTTATGATTATGATTTTGTTGAAATTCTGACTTTCCGGGACAGAAGACTTAAATTCCTGGGCATTGGACAAACTTTAAAATTCCGGGACATCCCCGGCCATCTGGCAACCTTAGATTAACCCCATAATGAGCGTTTTTCTTTTTAAATCGTCGGAAAGACAGTTTTTCCTTTTTTTCCATGGAAATATATATTTTTGTATAATATATATACTGGGTGCTCGGGATCTTTTGGAAACGAAAAATTGTGGAGATTAAACTGAGGAGAAAAGTCATATACCATTTTGCCATTACCATGATTGAAAATGACCACATCGGGAAGCTTTTTTAATTAATAACTTGAAAATATGCGTACATATTTGCAAAGTGGTAATGAACTTTTTTGTTCAGAATGACCTAACCTACAATTGTATGACGGCTATTGTGCCCAGCGATAGACATGAGTGAATTAAACCTTGAATCCTAAATCTTGAACCTGTCGCTAAGCATAATAGCCGTTGTATAATTGTAGATTAGATCATTCTGAACAAAAAAGTCCTTTACCGTTTTGCAAATAAGTAAGCAAATTTTTAAGTTATTATTCAAACGACCCTCTCTAGATGCGGTTATTTCGAATCATTAATAACTATTATGATTTTTATGATTACTAACTATTATGATTTTTGCAAAATGATACTTGACTTTTCTTCTCAGCTTGATCTCATTAATCTTCACAATTTCTCGTTTCCCGGACACCCTGTATATACTTATATATATATATATATATATATATATATATAAGGACAAAAGATAAAATATCCACTCAAAAACATTCATTTTATCTCTTCGAGTTATTGTACGTTGAAATATAGATATAATAACTATAATAGTTTTAAGGATAACAAAAAAATTGTAAAGGAATACAATAAAATAATGTAATAATACAATAAAAATACAATAAACATAAAAATTATTTATCGATATGGATTTACGTAAATAATCACGATATTTTAGCCTACGAATGGCTAAAATCATTAAAAATTGTACGTAAAATGGAGACACAATAATTATGATGATTCTAAGGATAACAAGAAAAAAAGATTACAGATAGAATATAATACAATAATACGATAAAAATACGACGAAAATTATTTATCGAAAATTATTTATGGGTGTATGCAAATAATGGCTATTATATATAATGGATATTTTAACCTTAGGAAAGGTTACAAAAGTCACTAGAAATTAGGTTAAATTTTGCAAATACCGAAATAGTATAATTCTTCTTTTATACAATTATGACTTTCTTGAAATTATTTTTTATTGCCCGCGTTTATCGCGTGAGCGTGTTTACTCTGATATTCTCCTGGGGACGTCCTCTGGGCATCTATGCTATCAGAGTATACATTGTGATAACATAAAACTTGTTAAGGGGTTAATTCTCTGAACGCGGAGCGAGCGATCATAATTTTTTTTTTCCAGTGCGATTTCGCAAAAAACGAGCGTTTCTAGAAATGCTTTCGAGTTGGAACGAGTCTTCAGCTCGGGATTTGGTTCAGAGAAATTCAATTCGCTTCGAAATTACCTCACTCTTCACGCTAGAGGAGAAGCTCCGCGATTGATCGCTGAGGACGGAGTACTTGCTTGCTTGCGCAGTTTGCCTCCATTTTGAAAATTGTGAAAGAAGACCAAAGTTCTGACGTTCGGAAATGTTCGGAAAAAGTAATGGACCCAAGATAAAGAAGCAGGCAAACAGCAGTGTTCTGAACTGCTTTTTGCCGATAAAAGCGGCTTTTGCCAAGAGTGTGACCCGAAAATCATCAGGAGGTTCGCAGGTCACTTTCGGGGCGCCATTTTGCCGACGAGAAACACCCCAGAAAGACAAATGCGCGTCGCAATACAGTCGACTGTTGCAGCCGCTCGCGCGTAAAGCGAAGAAATTCATCAGACACGCATATAATACGCGCATCGGCAAGTCCGCAGCCTCGGAAAGGTTAAACGCGCAACTCGTCTCGGCTGGAGAGTAAAAGAACGAGGAGAAGAAACGGCGAGAGAGAAGTTTTTGCGCAACGCCGCGCCGCGCGCGCGCGCGGCCGAGGAAAGTCAACCCTCGCATTACACGACCGCGGCGCATTGCGAAAGTCAATTACTTCGGGAAATCACTTACCCTGAAGTTCCCTATCCGATCGGCCAGCATACCGGCAAGCGGCGGCATCACCATCGCCATGAGCGGAGTGATGGCACTCATTATCGCCGTCTCCTCCACGTTGATTCCCAGCTCTCTCATGTGTATAGTCAGGTACGGATACAACACGTAGAGCGCTACAGCGAGACCATGGAATTTATTTTCGTTATTGCATCGTGGTGACGAGGAGGGGGGGGGGGGAACGAGAAGGAACGTCCTCCGTGACCAGCGACGACACGGGGCATTTTGTGTACTTTATATATTTTATGTAAAATTTAATATATTTTGTAGAAAATACATTTTATATAATATATTTTATATACAGGGTGTAAAAAAAAAAGTTCTGAATTTTAAGGGCGTAAAGGGCGTAAATTGAATACAGAACTCCTTTTTTATTATATTTTGACGAGTGTATTTTGTGTACTTTATATATTTTATATAAAATTTAATATATTTCGTACAAAATATAATACATTTTATATAATATATTTTATACAGGGTGTCAAAAAAAAGTTCTGAATTTTAAGGGCAGGTAGTACACAAAATATAGAACTCTTTTTTTATTATATTTTGATGAACGTATTTTGTGTACTTTATATATTTTACATAAGATTTAATATATTTCGTACAAAATATAATACATTTCATACAATAAATTTTATACAGGGTGTCAAAAAAGTTCTGAATTTTAAGGGCAGGTAGTACGCAAAGTATAGAACTCTTTTTTTATTAGATTCGAAATTAGAGTAGCTCCTTCGGTGAAAAATGGATTGGACTGGGTGGATCAGTCTCCTGATTTAAATCTGGACATTTTTGTGGGGAATTCTCAAGAATATGATGTACTCCGATAAATGACAAACGAATTATTAGGTGCATGCAAAATAGTTTTAATCTTTCCTTCCGTCCCTAATATAATTATTTTAAATTGAAATATTTTCCCACCGTTTTGTGTTTTTGTAAGATTGAGGCCTGATCTACAATACGTATCGTAAGTTGTAAGCCGTAAGAATTGGCGAATCACAGTCGATTATTACAAAAATAATCGGCTATAATTGGTCAGTTCTTACGGCTTACAGCTTACAACACATATTGTAGACCAGGCCTGATATTGACCCTTCTAAAACGTCATTCATATACATTATGATTCATTGGCGCACATAACCTTAAAAATAATAGTTGATACAGTGAACGACGAGAAACTTTATATTCGACATTGCATTCGATATTAATTCCAGCAAGGAAGAAATGCTGCTAAAGCGTGCAAATCCTTTTGTTCTGTTCTTGGGGAAAATATTGTATCCCACAATACGCGCAAATATTGCTTTCGTCGCTCTAAAGACGATGATTTTGAACGCGCTCTGGAACGCCACGAAAGCTTGATCAGATCAATTTGGAAGTGTTGTTGAATGAAAACTCGACTCAAACGCAAATAAAACTTGCAGGATAGTTCGGAGTTGAACAAGCAACAGTTTCAAGGCTACTGCATAAATTGGGGAAAATTCAGAAACTCGGAAAATAAGTGCCGCATGAATTGTCGCGAAACAGCATTATCCGCCGGTTGAGTACGCGCATTTCATTGTTCTCCGGATAATGCAAAAAAGATGTTGTGTCGAAAATTGTTACTGGCGAAAATTGGATTATGTGTGACAATCCTAAACGCAGACATTCGCGGCTAGACCCCGGACAGTCTTTTACGTCGTAGCGGCGAAACCAAATATTCACAGCGACAGCGAAAAGGTCCTTTCGTGTATTTGGTGAGGTGCGAAGGGTCATGCACACCAACGAATCATAATGAATGGCGTCTTAGAAAGTCTAATATCAACCTTACAAGAGCATAAAATGGTGGGAAAATGGGAAAATTTTCGATTTAAAACAATTACATTAGAAGGCTGAAAAAGAAGACTAAAACTTAGTTAGAATAAAACCGGAATATTTTTTAAGGGTTTGCATTTCTGTCCTACGAAAATATAAAGTGTGTGTAGAAATAGAAAGAGGATATGTGGAAAATCTGTAAACTTTGTAAACACCAGGAGCGAGTGGGTCGCTTGCTTGTGGTCGCGATTTGTTTATCAGGACTTTCTTCCTCCATCTTGTGAGTGCTATCTGCCCTTAGAGTCCTGGATCCTATTTTGAGTTACATCCGAATACACATCCTGTATATTCGGGAGTCAATGGGAATTACTCACTGGAGGCCTGCACGAAGAATATCAGCTTCAGAGGCATCAGCTCCTTCTGCCGGAAGTCCTTGCTGATCCTCCCGAAGAAGCTCTTGAGCGCCAGCATCTTGACGCGCCGCCGTAGGTCCGCGAGTTATTAATCGGTCTCGAGATCCTTCACGGCCGGTGTCGTGCACATTTCCGTCGCTCGCGCTCGTCTCAGTGCTTCATCCTCCGCGTCTGTGATATCCTGCGGATACAAAATGGAAAATCCTTTCGATGTGAGTGACGGAATTCTCATCGGCGAGGCCGGCCGTCCGCGCGATTTCGAATTCAAATCGATCGCGACGCGATGAGACGCTCCCCCCCCCGCCCCGCCTCTCTATCCTTATCTTCCTCTCCGACCTATTAATTTGGCCGGCCGTGCACAGAGAGATCCGACGGCCGTGGCACAAAACGTCGCGTCGCGTCGATACGAGTGTCACGGGTTTTACATAACGGTTTCGCGATACATCCTGCGCGGCCGCGAGGCGCGTCAGCTTCCGCTCGCGGAATGAAATTCGCCAGGCGTCCGCGCCGCGCCGCCGTGGGAGAACGCGTGGCCGCGCGTACAAATATTTATGCCCGCTGGACGGATCAACTGCGTCGTCGCGAGGATGGGAGTCGTCATCGTCGAGCGTTAATAACGGAACGACACGCGATCGGCAACGCTATGCTAATCATCCGATTTCGCCGCTCTCGCAGGACGAACAATGATGATCTTTCGTGTTTTCGTCGCCGCCGAGCGCGAGCGCGAACATGCGAGATCACTCATTAATTTCCCCCCCCCCCCCGTCGACCCCGCATCTCCGAGTACCATAATTAGCGCGCAAATTGCCGGCTGTTGACGCGTCGCGAAGAAAGAGAGAGAGAAAGAGAGAGAGAGAGAAGATCATTATCGTCCTAATTGCATAACTCGCGCATCGGGGCGGACCTCGCCACGGAAATAGGCGAATACTAACCATTGCCCCCCCCCCCCCTCTTGGTTTTCCTAACCGGATCGAAAATGAGAATTGCGGCTCGACGAAAATGTCTCCGAGGAAAATAATGGCCGCTCGCGAATGGGCCTTGCGAATCATGCAAACGAAACGTCAACGTCGCGGGTAATTAATGGCTTCATTCAGCGTGTCTCCAAACGCGGATGTGCGAATATCCTGAATATCCTTTTTCTGCGCATCTCGGCTCTGTATCGGGCGGATCACCGTCTCGCATCTTGACCGCTTCGTCGCGGTAGCCGCTGCGCGAGTCCGCAAGCTCGCTCGATATTCCAGGTATTTCAGATCGATGAATCCTTGTGGAGTCCTTTCGACGACCTCCGCGAAGAAACGCACGGATTTCCCGGCGACTTTTCGCGAAGCGAAAGACGCGTAGGTCGAACGCGGCGTTCCCCTTCTGCAATTCGTCTCTCTCTCTCTCTCTCTCTCTCTGTCTCTCTGTCTCTGTCTCTCTCGTTTTTTGTTATTCTCTATGATCGCGAAAATCGCTCGCTGTGTCGTTAATGCTGGATAAGCACGTTCTCCGTTCAAGGTCCCACGCGCGCGACGAACGGAAGGTTACGAACGTACGAAGAATCGTTTGAAGGATGCTCATGGCCCTTCCTCGTAAGTAACGCGAATGCTGAGTCCTTGTACCGCCAGCGAACTTCCATCGCCGCGAAGGCGATGCGTGCAAAAGACATATGCAAAAGCGACTCGAATGGCGACGCTTGCTCTGGACGAGTTTGTCACTCGTAGCGATACGAGAGGTGGAAAGATAAAGGAGCTCCGACACAACCGAGGATTATTGTTATGAGAGCGGAGGAAGGGGGCTTCATTTGCTCGCGATGAAACATCGAAGGAATTTCTTCGTGTAACGCGAGCAGCAATACGCCGCACAGTGGTCTAAACGTCCGATTTTGTGGCAAAAATTAATATCGTTGGTAACGATAAATCGCATACGATGCAAATACGATGCAAATGACATTTGTTATCCAGGAGGATCATTACTGATATAAAAAGATATACAAAGTGGGATTTTTAAAGCGGTACGTGTTAATTATTCTTCAACTGTTGAAGATAGCGACTTAAATCATTTTTTATAATTAAATGTCGCGTGAGGATAAATATTATTGCCAATATTTCTGTCCTTAGCTCATATTTTTCGAAATTTAAGGATCACCGACATTTTTGTAAAAACAATAACGTATAAAGATAAAATGAGGTACATTATCCGCTCGGTGAAACATAAATATATTAATATATCAATTTTTTTAAATATTATCTTAAATATCACATACACGCGCATATTTTAATATCTTATTTTGACAGAGAATAAATTTAAAGGAAAAACAAAAATTCATCAACGACATAGATACGCTAGTTGTTAAACGTGCTAGATTGAGTTGATGGAAGAATATTTCAAATCTTAAAGCATTCATATCGAACTTAAAAATTTAAGAGTTTAAGCATATCAGAAGGAAGGACGCAGCTATTTTTACGTGAAAGCTTTCTGATAGATAATAGATATAACAAATTTAATAAAAACAAGGAAAATATAAAAAAAGTTATCATTTTTTTGCTATAAATAATTTATTATTATTCCGACAAATGATAATTTTTCTTTTGCAAAGGAAGCGACACATGTTTCTATATACATAAATTTGGATGTGCTAAACATGAATTTCCCATTAGATTTGACCTAGGAATTCAATCTTCTCAGTGAAATAAGTATTTATATTTATTCCTAAGTAACAATCATCCGTATGTAGTAAGCATTGTATTTTTTTTGGAAATATGCTCACTTCACACACAATTTTTATGATTTCAGACGATTGTGTTGCAATATAAATCCGACATTGACCCATCCAACATTGGCAGTCTTATTTCTGTATATGTGTTGTATATTTATCATAATATTCGTCTTCGTATCTTACAAGGTTCTACTGATAATAATTCCTAAATGAAAATTCTTGGATAAAATACTATTGTTTTCATACGAGCAATTTCTGGAATCTGTCGAAGTATCAAATGATTTAGAACTCAGCGACTCCAAAAATATGAAAAATAATAATTTTTGTACGGATTCGTCAACTAAATATCCTTTCAAGCCGCCATATTGCGTCTTCCATCTTGGATCGCATTTTTTCGAATTCTGATGGCAGATTCGAATTCTACGAATTCGAATTCTAAAAACATATAGAATCATGATTTTTGTGAGAACTCGACCACTCACTTGACAATCGACTCAGAGTTAAACGAATGAAAAAAATTGATTTTTGGCCAGGTTTTCACGATTTTCGACCGCCTGCACGCCGCCTCTTCCAAAGCGCGAAGCGCCTGCCGCTATGCAACCCCCCGCGAACGGTAAAGATCGAAGAAATGTCGCACGGCCGCGGTCTCGCAATCGCTCGCCGAAACAATCGAATAAGCGGCTCGCGGTTATGCGGCAATCGCAGCAGAAGAATAGCGCTTACGTGAAACGGTATGCCGCGTTTATCGTTTCCACAATGTTATCGGCACGCTCCAGCTGTTTGCATTGCAAAAATCAGCCATCGGCCGTCGACGGTCGAGATTGTATCGTAAAAAGCATCGAGTACCTCGCAATCGGAACGAACGAATTACCGCGACAAAAGTGAGCATTCCTGTCGATACGTCACGCTGGGATATTCTACGATCGGATTATCATTTCCGGTTAGCCGGGCGCGTTTCGCTCAGCCGCGCGATACGCCTCGCGCTCGCGTAAATATATATAATTAGAATATGTAGAAAAACTGATGACCGGCGGAATCGGCGAAGAACGCCTTGGCACGCGATGGAGGTTTAACGCGGTAAAAGTATGCATTTGTCCGATGTAATATAAATGTCACTTTGCCGATAATTGGCGTAACGGATTGCATCTATCGTCTCGTATAGAAGACGCCGCATTATTGTTGGAATTCTTACGTAAGTGTTATCTGCGATTAGCTTCGCGTTAGATCTTATTCAGGAAGAATACCGACAATAGGCGACAGATTAGAATGCATGAATCAATTACGACTTTCTTCACGTTCTTCTGCGTAAACTGTCTACACGGAGAGAATTTTTCTGAGAGCTATCGACGTTCACTTGGAAGATACGATAATAGCTTCTCCGGCTTGGGTATATTCATGTTATTTAAAGGAAGTTTGAAGATAGTAGGAGAAACTAAATGCGTATGCTGTACATTTTCATATTGTGAAATTGAAAGGACATCCGAACAAATTATTAATTAATAATTGTAATATACAAATTATATATACACACTAATTAATTAATTGGAAAAAGTAACCAACTTATCTATTTATTAATAAAAATTATATATATATATATATACAAAGACACCAGAACAAGTAAGTCACTTGCTTAAATTAAAATTAAAATATATATTTAAAATTGAAATAATTAAATTAAAATAAATAATTGTTCTTCTAACTCTGATAACATATGTTAATTTTTTGACCGATGTTTATCAGGACTTTTTTCTCCATTTTGTGAATACTATCTGCCTTTAAAGTTTTGGATTTTCTTCAATACTTTGTACATGTATAATTTACATGTTGAAAATTAATTAATTAACAGTCTTCTCAACTATCTTTTCCATTTTACAATATGAAAATTATATATACAGGGTGTTCAGGATCTTTTGGAAACGAAAAATTGTGAAGATTAATCAGATCAAATTGAGAAGAAAAGTCGTGTACGCCACTTTGCAAAAATCGCAATAGTTATTATATTATTAGTTATTGAGAATTATATATACAGGGTGTTCGGGATCTTTTGGAAGCGAAAAATTGTGAAGATTAAACTGAGAAAAAAAGTCATGTATCATTTTGCAAAAATCGCAATAGTTATTAAATTATTAATGATTGAAAATGGCCGCATTTAGAAGGTCTTAATTGATAGCACAACTAGAAGCTTTTAATCGATAATTTGAAAATTTGCATATTTATGCAAATAGTAAATGCAAATAGTAAGATGCAAAATAGTAAAAGACTTTTTCGTTCAGAATGACCTCATCTACAATTATACGACGACTATTTTGCCTAGCGACAATTTCGAAATTCAAGGTTCAAAATTCAATATATACTCATATCTATCGCTAAATACAATATCCGTCACATAATTGCAAATTAGGTTATTTCTGAAGAAAAAAGTCCTTTATCATTTTGCAAATAAGCACGCAAATTTTCAAGTTATCAATTAAAAGAGCCTCTAGATATGGTCATTTTCAATCATTAATAATTTAATAACTAACAAACATAAGTCAAAAAATTAATATACATTCTCGGGGTTCTGAGAACAATTATTTATTTCAATTTTAATTATTTATTTTAATTTTAATTTAAGCAAGTGACTTACTCGCTTCCGGTGGTATTGTATTCTCTGGTGTAATTCATCTATGTAATTCCTCGGTGAAGAGAATATTATTGTAATTTCTGCAAAATGGCACATAACTTTTCTTCTCAGTTTGACCCGATTAATCTTCACAATTTTTCCAAAAGATCCCGGATGCACTGTACATATAATTTTAGAAGGACAAACAGTTCTCACAAAACGGGATAAAAAAAGTCCTGATGGACATCCAAGGTCAAAAGATTAATATATATCGTCGGAGCGCCGAGAACGATTATTTATTTTAATTTTAGTTATTTTAATTTTATTTATTTTAATTTAAGCAAGTGACTTACTCGCTTCTCGTGTTTCTGTATTCTGTGGTGTACTTCGTCTATGTCATTTCTCGGTGAAGAGAATAGCATGCTCCGAAGGAATCCTTAAAGAAAAGTCCTTCCGCTCTTGCTCGGAATGCAAACAAGCATCTATTTTCTTCCCACTTATACACACGTTTCACCAAGCAATTGTTAGTCACATATCCTCATGAACATTGAACAGCTGCGGACAGCTGTCACGAAGTTTTCGCAGAACGAATGATAACGATGTCATCGCGTTACTTTAACCAAGAAATGGCAGAAATGCATTTCATGTACGGTTTCATGCATCAGAAATGAGTAAGTCACCAGTTTTAATTAAGATAAACAATTGCTCGCAAATCCGACAATATTGATTTCTCGATCAACGTTTACCGGGACTTTTTTCCTCCATTTCGTGAGTTTCCATTTCTGTCCTTAAAGTCCAGTAGTGCGATTCTTTAACTCGTTATTGGAATTAACGACAGTTTCGTTATTATTGCACGGCTTTTCTACGGTGTCGTTAACTCCAATACCGAGTTACAGAATTGCACCACTTTTTTCTCAAACCCTTTTCTCTCAAACATCCTGTATAAAGTGTAATATATATTAATATACGAATTTAGACTTTGGTATGAATATATTCAGACCCACACGATACCCACGCAATTACGCGATACGTTACGATTCGAGAACAATTGTCTCCGAATGGTGGGCAAGAGGGGGGAGGCGGGAGGCACTCTTTCGCGAGGATTTCACGATCCTTTGAAAAAGAAAGAAAGAAACGCATCCTGCAACAATCACCGCGATACTTCAGCGCTCAGCGATCGGCGACTATTTTCCCACGAGCAAAGGACAGATTGGTTCAAGTGTATCGAGGTCGGATATTACTTTCTAGTCCAGTACAGTCTCCGGAGCTTGCTGAAAGGAACTGCTAAATTATATTATTAACTCCGCGCGACGCGCGTCGTAATGTACACGACACTGCACGTACGAGCAGCGCAGCTAATCCGGAGCGTTTTCCGACCGCCGCGCCGACGCGACGCGCCGGTTGGTCTCTCCGAGAAACTCGCCATGTTCTTGCATCGTTACGAGCAAATTGCGAGCGAATCGCGGCGACGCGACGCGCCGGGAAACACGGAAGCTTTCAATCTCCGGCCTCGAGGTGACACGCAACTTACGTTTGCGAAGCGTTCGCCGCCGACTCTGCCGAGCTGGGCCTCGCAGGATATCGAAGGACCGACGCGACCGAGGGCGAGAAGCCCCAACGGCGAGCGGCTGCCACTCGGTTCGCGACGAAGCAGCCCGCGGTGCGATAATCCGCCGGATAAATGAGAGGAAAGCAAGAGGCACGTCGGGAGGGAAGTCGAGAGAAATCGCGCACCTTTCCGCTAAGATAAGCCGCGCGGCGGGTCTCCTGAAAGAAAGAAACAAAAAAAACAACACCGATAGATCCGCGCGGCGCGATGTCGGGCGCAGTACTGACTGAAGGTGGCGGCGCCGGGAGCAAAGAGAGCGCGCGTATTCCAATACACCGATCCGATCTAAGCACGACGATCGCGACGGCCGCGGCGCGATGCGTCGCGTCGCGTCGCGTCGCGAAGATGCGCGCAGCCGAGGCGCGTTCCCTCCGAGTCGCCTCGCCTGGCCTCTCGGAGTCGTCTCTTGGGGTCGCCGACGAGGAGGCGTCCGCACCTTCGGCTCAGCGGCTGCTGGCCCCTGAAAACAGCAACAGTCAGTACGCCGCCGATATGAATTACGCGCGCGCGCGAGTGATTGTCTGAGAAGCGCGCAGGCGAACGCAGGCGGGAAGTCACGTCTTTACGCAACTTCTCCGGCCCGGACAATAGAAAATTGTCGGCGGGAAAAAAACTCGCTCCGTCTCTCCCTCGCATCGCGGTGCCTGCCGCACGCGCGGTGAGAACCGACGGCTCGTCCTCAGGGTCTCGTAACACGTAACACGTCGCCCACGACGCACCGCAGACTGGATCCTTGACACGCATCATTGTGCCGTTATTAAACCGCGGTAGATCCTGCAGCTCCTCGAGGTAGATGATCGCCGCGTGCGCGAGCGCGCGCGACGGTGCCTTGTCGGCTCGTGGAATTATCGCTCCGACTGAACAACCGCCTGGCCAATTACGAAACCATTTTACAGTAATGCAAAAAGGCTCAGACGACTGGCTGCTTAACCGTGCGCGTCGCGCGATACCACGTAGCTATGTTGTGTGAATTAATAATAAATGGATGTTATGTATAACGGGAGGCCTGCGAGAGAGGCAAGGACGCGCCGCTGTTGCTCCGTTCTGAGGAAATCTCTCGGGAAATCGAATCTTCTCGGAGATTTTCTCCGAGACATTTTTCCGACTTTTCGCAGGAGTCGCAGCGTTTCCCCTCGGAAAATCTCAGACGGAAGAAGTGAAAAATTCTGAGCAGTTCTCGAAACTTCGGAGAAACTTCTCGGACGTGCTGAGGAGTTCTGAGGAATTCTGCAACCTTCTGTAGAATTCGAAGAAAATCCGAGGGATTTTCTCGCCAGTTTTAAGTTATTAGGAGATCGAATTGGTTCCGGTCACTACAGCGATAAGTGGCTTTAGTAACAAGTTTATGGTTAGTACGAATATTGAAACCTGGCGACACTGAAGGATTTGACATTTCTCTATAACATATGACAGTTTACGCGCTATTGTTACTGACAGTTTCATTGTTTATATACGTGTCTAAAATGGATCGTACAAAATTGCATTTTCGACATTCGTTACCTTTTCTGTTTGATTTGAAAAAAATCGGCAACTGAAGCTCACGAAATGCTTGTTACTTATGGCGATCAAGCTGTAAATTTTCGTTTCAACGATTCAAAAGTGATTTCGATTTGAGTGACAATGAACTACGTACTGATCAACCAAAAAAATTCGAAAATTCTGAGTTGCAAGCGTTAATGAATGAAAACACCGTTCAAATGGAAAAACAATTGGCCGAACAACTCAATGTCGATGAATCAATAATTTCTAAACCTACACGCCTACACACCATGGCAAAAATTCAAAAGGAAGGCATGTGGATCCCATATGAATCGAGTGAAAGTGCCATTGCAGATCGTTTGCAGAATGTCGCCATGCCTTTGCTTGCCAGACAGAAAAAAAAGAGTTTCTTGTGGCGGATTGTAACTGGAGATAAAAAGTGGATTTATTTTGATAAACATTCACGGTCAGAAAGCAGCGCTCTGTATTTGGTGGGATATGGAAGGTGTGGTGTACTATGAGCTTCTAAAACCGAATTAAACAGTAATCTATTGTGATTGGTCTATTTTTATTCTTATTGCCTGTTGCCTGGCATTGTGTTTAGGGCTTTACGGGGGAGCGATACCAGCAACGATCGAACAAATTGAATGATGAATTGTTGCAAACAAGGCCAGCGATAGCCAGCGATAGACGCAAAGTGACTCTTTTGCACGATAATGCTCGTCCACATGTTGCCTTCAATCGTTAAACAAACATTGTTAGAGCTCGAACGGGAAATCCTTCCGCATCCAGCGTACTCTCCAGATCTAGCATCATCTGGTTACCATCTATTCCGATCGATGCGACACGCTTTGGCAGGTACACACTTCAATGATTACGAGGATGCGCGAAAATGGGTGTCTCATTGGATTGCTTCGAAAGACAGATCGTCCCATCGTCGCGGAATCGTCATGTTGCCAGAAAGTCGCGGCTAACGGCGGAAAATATTTTGATTGATGTAAATTTAGCCATTTCTTTAAAATAAAGATAATAATGTTGACAAAAGATCGTTCTATCGTCGTGGAATCGCCATGTTGCCGGAAAGATGGGAAAAAGTCGCAGCTAACGGCGGAAAATATTTTGGTTGATGTAAATTTAGCGATTTCTTTAAAATAAAGATAAAAAATGTTGACAAAACAAGACCAGAATTAATTCAACCTCCCAATATATCATCTCGATCACGTAACTTTATCGTTGGCTTTCGAGGACGGAAGAATTTCTTTCGTCCGCGATTCCGCCGAGCATTAAGCCCGTGCCACACTACGGATTGAAGATCAAGGATTGCGGATTGAAGATTAGATCTCGACAAATTAACGAACGAACGGTTTTGATTCGCTTTATTCCGATTGGTCAAATTTCAATCTTCAATCCGCAATCCTTGATCTTCAACCCGTAGTGTGACACGGGCTTTAGGAGGATCGAGCTGATCGCCGCGCGCGCGCGCGCGCGCGAGTATCAGTGTCGGAGTAACCGCGTGCCAAAGTGGAACATTGCGAAACTAGCTTCGAGCTACTTCAGGAGTCCCCCTTTCTCCGGAAACCCTTGCCCGCTGGAGATATCCGAGCGAAACGTAGACTCTGGCGGAGCAGACGTAGACACGCGTGCGTAATCGTACACCTCGAGAGTGGAATATAAGAAAGCTCGACTACACTTTCGACCGCACTTGCGTGGCGGGTGCGTGCGTACGCAAGGCTCATCCGAGAGGAGCTGTCAATGTCGAACGCGACGATGTCACCGACTTTCATGCTTGCCCCTGAAAATTAGATTCGTTTAGTGTCCGGCGAATGCCGACGCTCCGCCGGAGAGGTTGCAAAAATCCCCGAGGTGGGAAATATGTTAATTCGAAAGAACTCCGGTGACCTCTTTGCATTTTTCCGCGTCGAGAAAGACGCGGCCCAAGTGGGTCGAGTATTCGGTTACCTGTTACTGAAATGTTATAACGCTGACGCGCTAGGAAGGACATTAATTAAGGAGGGAGAAAGATCGCACGCACGCACGCACGCACGCGTGATTGGTCCGAGCAACAGTAGGAATGAAAGTGTCCGCTCGTCGATCCTGCTGATCAGGCGACATCGCACAGAAGAAACGCGTCGTATGTATCAAGCGATAGAAAGTTCAGGTATGAAGCAGACGCGCGGCTCAAAATGAGCGCTAATACAAACGCGCGCCTGAGCGATCAAAGTGACCCGAGCAATTTTTCCATTCCGCAAGCAAACATCGTCAAACTCAACATTGGAAATATTGTTATTTCTATCTCTCGATTGCTGCAGGGCCCTGAGAGCTGACATTTTGTTTCTTCAAGGCTGTTTATTTGGTCGTACAAAAGTATAAAAATATTCTCAACACAATAGCGCGATACACGCCGCAATTCGGTCGCTCAGAGCCCGTCGAGTATCTTGAAGAAATATTCCACCTGAAAAAGATTCAATTTTTTGCACATAATGCGTCTAAGTTTGTAGGTTTGTCGTACAATCATCAGTTATAGAAACACGACTGGGACTTTAATCACCTCCAGCACGCCGTCCTCCGGTAAGTCGGAACAGTGCACGGCGTTCTGCGCCTTCGTTTTCCCGTATTTCGCTCGAAGCGTGCCCGGTCTGATTTGTCGCGCAATCTCCTGCAACGCCGAGCAAGTCAATAACGCTGCGAGCGAGGCGAATCCAAGTGATACTTACCGGATCTCTTGGGCCGCATAAATTCCTGAAATCGGCAATTACGTTCTGACCTTCGTCTTTACGACTCACTTCCATGACGACACATGGGCCAGAATGTAATTCAGTCACCATTGCCTGTAGCAGACGTTTATGAAAGTATTTCCTCCTCCGGACGTTTAAATGATTACGCGTCTGTGCAAAAATCGCAAAGTGAATAGAGACGTACGTTGTACTCGGGAAGGACGCCTTTATAGATCTCTAAAAATTCCTCGGCGTTAACGTGATTCACGTGAAACTGTTGCACCGCGTTAATCGTATAACCTGCTTTTTGAATGTCGTCGATAATAGCGCCTAAACAATATATTCATACGTTAAATTTACATATATTGAATTTAGAATATAAAATATGTGGACAATACATTTTACATTTGTACATTATACGTAAAGATGCACGACTTACCAGCAAGCTTCGCTTGTACGGCATGCGGCTTGATAATACAACAGGTGCAATCTTGTAGAGTCGCAGTGTTCTTTGGTCCTTTGGTCTTACTTTTTGCATCGGGAAAGAAATATTGCAACTCCTACAAATATGAACCGCGTGTTGAAAACACATAAGATTGGAATATATTTCGAATCAATGATTGTGTGTTAAAATTGAAAAAAAGAATCACTTACTTGTGTTGCTCTTTCAACATTCTCAGATCCATACACAGCATTATGTATTTCGTCCTTTCCATAACAAGCTCTTAATGAAGATCTTGCTGTTGAACAAGCTTCGTTACTATCTTTTGGACCTGCCAGTTCTTTCCATCTTGCTACACCATGTTTTCCCAACAGTTCCAAAGCAACAACGGGACCAGAGGTAAGGTAATTTATAATACATCTAAAGAAACATATAAAATGTATCCAAGACTAATCACTAGAAAATAATAGTCAGTGAAATAAACTATTTTCATTATACCAATTCCACTTACGTTTTGTTATCTGTATCTTTCATTGGATAATGTTCTGTTACTTCATCCGGAGTCAATTTCATCATTTTCATATTTGTAATTTGAAAATCATAGTTTAGAATCATCTTTAATATTTCACCCATCTTGTCCAAAACATCTGGCTTTAGAAATACAAAAACCCTGAAGAAATGAAATTGTTATTCCAACAGAAAGGTTTACAAGTAAAATTTTTACAATAATTTGTGCATGTGCGTATACTTTTCCATATGTGTCTGCAATTTGTTTTTGGTATAAGTATCTGCATAGCTGGTAATTTTCATGTTTCTTGAAAATATTGTCACTACAGCACCCACATAAATATCATCAGCCTTAATGCCTTCGCATCTTGTTCTCTTTAGGAAGGTTTTCCTGGTCTTTAAGTCAAACTGAAACACACAAATTATGTACAGTTGTGTCATGTTGGTTGTAGCATCAACTTGTAATAACTTGTACACACCAATTCAATAGTATTGTCCGATGGAAAATAATACAAGTAAAATTTCTTCAACAGGCTGGCAATTTTGTCGTACCATTCAGCTTCAAATACATATCTGTCACTGTAGTCCGCAGACATTTTGAAGCAACCTATGTTTGCTAATACAATTGATATGTGATTATACCAATGTTTCTCAAAATAATATGTAGTCAAGCATTTCAAGAATGCCAATAGAACGTCATAGAAATTGGAGGAATTATAAATTGGCACTCACAATGCAAAAGATCAAGCAAATTATCAATATCTTCCTCTCAGGACGGTATTTTCACGGTTAAGGTACATATCAAACAATCTCAACGACAAGGATAAATCAACAATAGAAGAAACAAAGCAGTTGATGCAGCATAATAATAAAAGATACCCACAAAAGCACTCAAATAAAGGATACCCTAGCAATTCGAAGACGCTGGCGCGATCGCAAATAATAAATGGAGCTTGCAGATGGACGCCGCTCGCGAAAATATTACGAATTATGTCGAGTATACATTTTTCGTCGATAAAACAGCGAAGGCGACGTCACGCTCCTCCGATAACTCATGATGTACATGGGAACAAGTGATAACAAATTTTCTATACCGTACCATACTTTGGTATAATTTTACATTGTTTTATTTCATACATTATACGAATAAAAATACACGAAAAATATTTTACTTGAGTCACCTAATAGAAATATACATATATATTTGTATATGTATATACAGAGTGTATAAAAAGTACCGAGACGGCGAAATATCTCGGAAACTAAGCATTTAAAAAAAAAAATGTTTCAGACAAAAGTTGTATGGTTTCAAGGGGGAGATAAAATAACCATATCATTTTGTTTACAGATGGCGCCATTTCGAGATATTCACCGATCATTATTTTTCTTAAATGGAAATTCCAATTTTTTATTATATTGTCTACTACCTATCTAATCTCACTCTTAATTTATTTATTATATATTATCACAGATCGTCTCCTATCCCAAAATTTCTCTATTTTTGCCTTCTTTTAACTTCTTTTCTTTTTCCCGCCATATTTTCTTTAACTTTAACTTTCTCTTTTTTTTTCATCTAACTCGTCATCCTATATTCTTTTTATCCTAACTTCCTCATTCTTACCTAATTCTACAAACCATCCTTTAATCTCCCAACACTCTCTGATGTAATGTTCCACTGTGTCCCAACCTTCTTTACAAAAAACACATTTCCTGTATTCCTCTTTCAGCCAATATTTACTCCGTTCCTCCATATTACCACATTTTAATCTAGCTAAAGCTTTTATTCCTTCCTTGTTGCCTACCCTACTCAAATTTTCCTTTAACAAATATCTAACATTTCCCTCCCTAACCATTATATCCTTATACTTTCTGTTATATTTCACCTCTCTTATCTTTCCTTCCTCTATCTGTCTTTGTATATCCCTTTCTCTTCTAATCAGCTTTCCTTCTATGTTTCCCTCTCTTTCTAGAATAGCCTCTATTACAATCCCCAAACAGTTCCCCAATCATTCCTATTGTAATATCTTTCCCTTTCTAAACTATATTCATATCTCCTCTCCTTCTTCTGTTTCTCTTCCCAGCAGCTCTTAACCCATCTTCCATCTTCCATTTCTTTTATTTTCCTTTCAAATTTACCTGTTCTGATACTTCAGTCTATTTTCAATTTCCCTAACTCCAACTCCTTTGTGATTAAATATCTCGGTGTACAGAATTCTAAATTAAAAACCCATCTTACATAGTCCATCAGTATCTTCTCTAACTCCTTTCTTTCCTCCCAAATTTCATGACTTGTATTTCAGACACATGTAATATTAAAAAATAATACTAATGTACTAAATTTATAATAGTACTAAAATTCACCTTCGAATCATTACAAATCAATTGCAATGAATTTGACTTGAAGTAGAACACATTATTTGTACATGTTGTACGCGTTGTTTCGTGAGGAAAAGATAAATGATTTTTCTTCCTAATTTTTCTTTCTTTAATTGAATTATCAATTTTGTTAACTAATTAATACAAATTTCTGTTTATTGGATAAATCTTTTTGTTTCCTAGCTTATTCGTTAGACTTTACTTTTTTTTTTTAGAGATTAACATTATTCTCAAACGCTTCTGTAAGGACCTTGCCTTGGCTGGCTGGACATCTTATCATAAAAAGCTCGATAACTTCGAAATGGCTTACTCAAAGTAGAAAAAGTTATAGTGCTTTGAAAAGTCTGAAGAAGGGCTACAAGAATATGTAATAAAAAAAATAGGGGGTCCCATTCCAAAAATTCAAGGTGACCTTGTCCCGATCTTGGCGACCCACCCAAGGTCAAACGCATAATATCTATAAATAGATCTTTTGAAACCCTACAATTTTTATTTGAAACATTTTTTTCTAAAATGCTTAGTTTTTGTGATATTTCACCGTCTCGGTACTTTTTATACACCCTGTATATGTATATATATATTTTCTTTTTGCATCAAATTCTCTAAAGGACCGCAATTTGCGGAGAACGCAAATTTCTTTTCTTTTCTATTTCTTTATTAATATTCATTCGATCCGTAGATTTTACCGTGAATCCAACTACCGTACGAAATTGATCAAGCGAGCCTTGGTAACCAATCTGCTAGCGCCAAGCAACGAAAGACGATCATTCTTGCAGGACGGCGCGTTTGACGGGCAGGCACGCACGAAGCGCGGTTTTGACAGCTCCGGTCAGCGCGGAGGAAACGCATCTACGCGATACGTCATAATCTCGCCGTGTGTGTGATGTGTAATCACATTTTATAATTAGGTTCGCGCCACCTCTCCGTCGGATAGTAACAACTCGCGCGGTCCTGTCCGAAACACTCATCTTGCCACGTAATTTGAATGCGCCCACATGAAGCTGCTGAAATTTCTGCTCCGTTATTTCCCGCCAGGTAAGCACAAGCGTGATGGTGCATCGAAGGGATCTGCAATTCAGACCTGTGGCGGATATCAGTAGAAGCGAGATTACTTAACCTAACCGGTGTGAAATCGATTTCGGTCTATTAGCTTTTCATTAGTGTCTGGACTTTTCGGGGTGAAATTTCACCTGGGCAGCGGATCGAGTCGCACGAATTTGACCCGGAGAAAAATCAGACACTCATTCTTGCACATCCTCGTAATTATTGAAGTGTGTATCTGCCAGAGCGTGTTGCATCGATCGGATTAAATGGTAATCAGATGGTGCTAGGTCTGGCGAATGGAGCTGGGTGCGGAAGGATTTTCCATTCGAGTTCTAACAATGTTGGTTTAACTATTGAAGCAACATGTGGACGAGCATTATCGTGCAAAAGAGTCACTTTGCGTCTGTCGCTGGCTATCGCTGGCCTTTTTTGCATCAATTCATCATTCAATTTGTTCGATCGTTGCTGGCATCGCTTCCCCATGACTGTTTCATTCGGTTTTAGAAGCTGATAGTACATCACTCCTTCCATATCCCATCAAATACAGAGCGCTGCTTTGTGACCGTGAATGTTCCGTTTTGGTGTCAATATTGATGGTTATCCTGGAACAACCCATGATTTTTTTCGCTTTGGATTATCAAAATAAATCCACTTTTCATCTCCAGTTACAATTCACCACAAGAACTTGTTTTCTGTCTGGCAGGCAAAGACATGGCGACATTCAAACGATTTGCAATGGCACTTTCACTCGATTCATGTGGAAGCCATTTGCCTTCCTTTTGAAAGTTTTCCATGGCGTGTAGGCGTTTACAAAATTGTTGATTTATCGACGTTAAGTTGTCCAGCCAATTATTTTTCCGTTTGAGCGGTGTCTTCATTCAATAATGCTTGCAATTCAGAATCTTCGAATTTTTTTGGTTGACCAGTACATTCTTTGTCACTCAAATAGAAATTACCACTTTTGAGTCGTTGAAACGAAAATTTACAGCTGGAATACAATGGAGCTTGATCACCATAAGTAACAAGCATTTCGTGAGCTTCAGTTGCCGGTCTTTTTAAATCAAACAAAAAAGTAACGAATGTCGAAAATGCAATTTTGTGCGATCCATTTTAGACGTGTATAAACAATGAAACTGTCAGTAACAAACTAGCGCGCAAACTGTCACATCTCATAGAGAAATGTCAAATCTTTTAGTGTTATCAAATTTCAACATCGTACTGACCATCAACTTGTTATAATCCATTTCTCGTCGCCGATCACAATCCGATACAAAAAAGATTTGTGTTTGTGTCTATTGAACAGCGAAAGGCAAATGGTGGCTCGGCGGGCAGCGTTCTCGGATAATTCATGGGAAACCCATTTTTCTTTCTTCGGAATCTTTGCCGTCTCATGCAAGCGAATCGAATTACAGTGCTCTGATTAACATGTAATCTTTTCGCAAGTTTTACACTCGACTGAGTCGAATCCTCTTGCAATAACGCTTCCAACTTGAACTCGTCTCTTTTGCGGTCGCCCGGAACACTTCTTGTCTTCCAGGTCAAAATCGCCACTTTTAAAGTGCCGAAACCACTCACGACATGAATTTTTAACTACCATTCTCTCACCATGAATTTCACAAACGATTCCGGTTGCTTCGGCAGCTGTTTTGCGCTGATGAAATAAAAAAAAGCGTACAATGACGAATATGCGTCTTATCGACCTTCATCTTCATACGAATTAAAAATGCTTACGTCAATGAACATGACTTACACGGAAAATAAAGATTTGCTAATATATAGACAGCTAAAAATATCAGCTGCAAGAGCAAATTTGCTTGCTTTTATAGCAAGAGATTTAATTGTGATAGCTAAAAGATTTGCTAATATCATATATTGGCAAATTTTTTGGTTATCATAACTAAATCCTTTGCTGCGAAAGCAAGCAAATTTGCTTCTGTAGTTGATATTTTTAGTAGTCCCTATATTAGCAAACCTTTCTTTCCATGTATTATGCATCAGTTTTTATGCAGTTTCTATGTCGAGTACCAATACTGACGTAATCCAACAAAAATGCGTCGCAACTTTAATGCGAATAATTCACAATGCCATCTATATGCGAACGTATATCTATAATGGAAACTTTTGCATACCCCTAATTATTGGCTAGTGTCGTATTCTTATCTGATAGATAAGAATATTACTAATCTTTTCCTGCGGTTCTCCGCTACGGTTGTGATGTCGGCTGTCACGTGTATTGTAATAGCTGCTCATGACCGATTTGTGCGCAGACGCGTCAACAATCGTGTCTCTCAATCGCGACACGATTTGCAGAGCGACAGTTTCATTAGAGAAAATCGCTCCGGTAGCCGAGTTTATTCCATCGCCGCGTCAAGCATTCGCTTCAATGGATTAAATCATTCGCTCATATCGAGTCGGAGTCTAAATTCGGGCGAAGCATTCGATATTTTGCGTCCTTGAGTATTATGAGCGGTATTTTCATGATCGTTTAAAAAATGTCTCGCTCACCTCGAGCGAGATCTCACTCCGAGAAATTGAGCTTTTCCCGCGGAGGCAAGAGGAAGAATCAGTGATTAGAAGTAAAGATCCGATAGAGTAAAAATACCAAGAGTAAAAATCCGATAGAGTCGAGACGAATCGCGAACATGCATGATAGCTGCGTCTTTCGTGCCTGGGACTTATATGCTCCAGAACTTTAAAAATTCATATCTCTCACACAAATAAGGATAGCGACTTCTTCTTGAGCTGATTTTAAAGAGGAAAGATAGGACTCTTCATACAAAAATTAATAACCTTGTTAGTTTCATCTTCCAATTTGCATATCTCGTCAAATACTCTTCAAATAGGATAAAAGTGAAAAATATATATACAGAGTGCTAAATTTCAAATATCATAACAGATAAAACAGATATAACAGATAAAAAATCTCGAAAACTATGAAAGATATTAAATAAAGCTAAAACACATATTCCATGATTTCGAAGAGGAAAGAGAATGGCATTATCAGTTTTTATTTGGAAGACATTTTCAAGATCAGTTGAAGGTCAACTTAAAATAGAAGTTTTTAAAATAGAAAGCCCCATTTTTTATTATATCTTCTTTTTCTACCAATTAATTTGAACAACTTTTGTCTGAAGCATTTTTTTATTTGCCTAATATTTTTTGAAATATTTAAGGAAAACTTGGTAATTTTTGTAACATTTAACTTACGATATCTCGCTAACTATTCGTCAGAAGAAAAAATAGCATTAGACTTTTTTACTTTATTCACTTTATTCACCTTATTTGTCAAGAATATATTATTATAATAGTGCTCTAACTTCTGTTAATTTAATAATTTTGAAATTTCCAAAGCTCGGTAAGTTAACAAAAGTTAGGGCACTATTATAGTAATATATTCTTGATAGTAAATAAAGTAAAAAAGTCTAATACTATTTTTTCTTTCGACGAATAGTTAGCGAGATATCGTAAGTTAAATGTTGAAAAAGTTACCAAGTTTTCCTTAAATATTTCAAAAAATATTAGGCAAATAAAAAAAATGTTTCAGACAAAAGTTGTTCAAATTAATTGGTAGAAAAAGAAGATATAATAAAAAAATTGGGCTTTTTATTTTAAAAAATTAAGTTGACCTTCAACTGACCTTGAAAATGTCCTCTAAATAAAAAACTGATAATGCCATTCTCTTTCTCCATCGAAATCATGGAACATGTGTTTTAGTTTTTCTTAATATCTTTCATAGTTTTCGAAATTTTTTACCTGTTACGTATGAAATTTAGCACCCTGTATATACACTGCTCAAAAGAATTATGGCATAGATAATTTATTGCCAAAAATTGGCCAATTTTGACTGGCGATTATCTCGCGAAAAATTATTGTAGACTAATGATTTTCTATTTAAATGAAGCTTGAAGTCTCTACTTTAAGAATGCATCTCCATTTTTTGCATGCGATGCACCCCTACCCCTGTAACCCCTGATATCTGAGGGCATGTTTGGTGTACTGAAAATTGCAAAGTTTGACGGAATGTACGGTCGTAGACTACTTTTTTTCGGGGACGCCGTTTGCATCGTCATAAAGTTCAAATCTTCCCCTTCAATTTGAAAAAAATGGAGTCGCTATGATTTTTTTTCGCAAAATTATAGCCCTTCAAAAATATCGTTGTTTTTAGCCTTCGGGCCACGTGTGCACGCATGTGTGTTGTGTGTGTGTGTGTCCGTCACAGAAGAGATAAGGACTCCGTGGTTCGTCACTTCCACAGTAATTATTGACTCCAACGTATGTCAACAAACGCTTTTGCCGTTGCTCCACTATGATTTCCAGTTATTTAATCCGCCGGCCGGTACTTGGCCCGAAAGTCAAAAACAACGATATTTTTGAAGGGCTGTAACTTTGCGAAAAAAAATTGTAGCGACTCCATTTTCTTTTCAAATTGAAGGGGAAGATTTGAACTTTATGACGATGCAAACGGCGTGCCTGAAAAAAAAATTGTCCACGTCCGTGCATTCCGCCAAACTTTGCAATTTTTAGTATACCAAACATGGAATGCACGGTCGTAGACTACTTTTCATCGGTTTTTGTGATTCAATAAAACTTATTTTATACTTTGAACATCAATGAATATACTGTGAAAATTTCAAGTCCATTGATCTTACCATTTGTGTAAAAAATTTCGTAAAAATAGCCTTGGGAACGGCCTGCTCCGCATATAATTCCCCCCTTAAGATTAGCTGAATTTATAAATATACGTAAAGCGGCTGAAATGTTTGCAGGGCTCGCGCTGGAATACACGCAAGGCGGCGATGTCAGGACGAAGATCATCGATCTGCTGGATTTGTCCGCCGAGTAACTGCGCATTCGACTCTCACGATTATTTTCCACCGCTTCAGAATGAGAGACGACTAAAATTGCTCGTCGATCATGCATTATTCCGCTTGCGTTTCGCGCAGCGAAACTCACTCTGTTCCAATTGTCTGCTTCCGTTCCTATTTTCTCACGCTTGTTCTTATAAAAAAAAAACCAAAAGAAAAAGAGAAAACTCATCTGACATTGTTGTCTTGTATTTTCGCACTTTCGCTGCGCCTTAAATGTCAAGCTCGCTATATATACACGTATCTGACGTATGCACGCGCAGTAAAGCGAGAAATTACACGACTTACTTTGCAGAACGGACATAAGAGCATTAGCGGAGAGCATAAAAGCGACCGAACCCGTAATAACCGAAAGTGTAATGGACCAGTTAGTCGAGACCCTGCAGAGGCTGCAGGCTAAAGTTTGCGACACAAACGCCGCACACAAGCGCTACTATAAATACAAAACCCTGCAGACCCACCTTTTGCCGGTCACTAACGTGGCGCTCGATAAACTAGGTAAAAGGTACTCCGCGTTAATATCGTCGATCAATAATTCAGAAAATTCACGAGATTTATGAAACAAGAGAGAGAGAGAGAGAGAGAGAGAGAGAGAGAGAGAGAGAGAGAGAGAGAGAGAGCGGCCGGTGTTTCATGTAACAGCTTGGCGCTCGACTAATCGCTTAAAGAGAAGCACGTAAGGATAATTATGCGCGCGATCAATTTAACGCGCGGAAGCATTTACGGAACTTCCGGAAACGCCCATGCTCCGGTTTAGCTGAAAAAACAGCCTTGTAAATAGGCCCTTAGAAAAAAAAAAAATATTCCAGAAAGATATTTGGCGACTCGAATGTTGAACTAGTTTTTTAAGTAATTCAATTTAAGTATATCAAGGGACAGTCGCCGATAGGGTGCGCAAAACAAACCGAGCAAAAAAATGTTAGGGCCATCCTCATGAAGCATAAGGCCCCGATAAGACTGAAAGTAAGATACCCTAAAAAGGGATACCTCATTATTACCACATCAGGTTTCGAGATGCATACTCTTTTAGGCATACTTTAGATTTTACAAAATAAGGCTTTGATAGGAAAAGCTGAAAATGGGTCTTAGAAGGATCGTTTAGGGATGCTTTAGATTTTGCGAAATAACGCTTTAACATGGAAAACTGATGTGGGCGTTAGAAAGATATTTTAAGAGGATGCTTTAGATATATCACGATAAAATCCAGTTATAGAAAATTAATCTGTTATAGAAAAGATCTGAAGCGGGTAATAAAATTGTCATAGTTTAATATTTTATATTTTAGTATTTTATGTTTTAGTATTCTATATTTTAATAGGCACGTTCTATCTGGTTTTTCTTAAAGATTTCTTAATTATATCGCAATTAAAAATAAATTTTATTAGTTTTATTAGTTGCCATACTCATTAGTCTCTTCCAAGGATTTTTCTAATATTGTCTTCGTTTTAAAATGCAGCAAACTTTAATAAAGAGTAGCAGGATTTTTATGCGTAAAGAATGATATATTTTATTTTAATAATTTAATCCTAACCTATTTAACTTAACCTAACCTAACCTAACTTATTTTACTTAAATTCGAAATTGTCTTGCATAATTGTCTAACATACATAACTCATAGTCAATGATCTGATCGTGATAATATACAGGGTGTCCGGAATCTTTTGGAAATGAAAAATTGTGAAGATTAATTGGATCAAATTGAGAAGAAAAGTCAAGTACCATTTTGCAAAAAGTACGCAAATGATCATCAAACTTTCAAGTTATCAATTAAAAGAGCCTCTAGGTATGATCATTTTCAATCAACAATAACTTAATAACTATTGCGATTTTTATAAAATAGTACTTGACTTTTCTTCTCAGTTTCCTTTGATTTAATCTTCACAATTTTTCGTTTCCAAAAGATCCTGAACATCTTGTACATATCAGAACATACATCACCACAATGTTGACCCTTAACACAGAAAATTATGAAAGATTATCGAAGAAGTTGCTCAACTTCCGAGTCGCCAAGAGTCCTTTTGACGTATTTCTTTATTACCCAAAAGGAACCTACTTGCAAAGTTCAAGCTAAATCGGAGCATATAGACATTTCCGGAAGAACAACCATACTTTCATTCGATGTGAGGGACGAACCGATGCCGGATAACTCACTTGCCAGACCGTCGTTCGAGGAACGACGTAGTATCGACGTAATATCGATGATGGGATAATATCGATGTTTGCTCGGCAGATGCTTGACGGGCAGCTATGACCGAACTTGTAAAGTTTGGGACATTGACAGTGGAACGGAGCTTCTTACTCTCGAAGGCCATAAAAACGTCGTCTATGCCGTTTCCTTCAACAATCCGGCTTCGTGAGTAGGACAATCACCCGACAATCGAACTTGCTCGCAACACGATATCGATCCGCCCATGAATAAAAGACGCGCTCGCTCGGGTGGCACACTTATTAGATCGGCGCACGACCTGCTTCGTCCGTGCGAGCGTGGCGACGAAAAATGCACGATCTTGCGACACATCGCGAGCACTCCTTCGATGCAGTTGTGTCGCGAAATCGCTCCTGCGAGAGGTCGCGTGTGATCCAGAATTATCAGGTTGGCAAGAAAGTCATGTCGTTTTTTTTCTATGTAAATGAAAAGCGATTTTTTACAAAGCGAAAACTTTATTCTGCAATACATTGTCCGTTTATTTCGATGGACTTTTGCTATCTGTTTGCTATATGTTTTTGTTGTCTGGTAGCTTCATGACTCTTCATGGAACTTCTGGCCCTTGTCGGCGAAAAACGGATCCAAGTACTGTTTGACCTATCGGAATCAACCCCATCAGAAGAAGCCGAAGATTGCGAATTTTCTATCAAATTTACATTTACCTTCAGTGTAGGCAAGATAAAAAAGTTATCCAGCTGATGAAGGCAAGATAAAAATGTTATCCAGCCAGTGAAAGCAAGATGAAAAGGTTATCCAGCCAATGAAGGCAAGATAAGCTTCTAAATATAACAAATAAAACTGTCACGTTATCCTTTATGCGTCATGTAACGTATCAATTTGAATTTGATATTTTTTTTATGAAAAAACAATAAAGAAAGTACTTTTTCCATTCAAAAATTGTCGTTGGAAAAATTACTTTCGAAAACTAATAGAAAACCTAATAGAAACCTAATAGAAAATTCGCAATCAGCTAGCCAAAAAACCACAACATAACAGTTCCAATAAAAGTAAATGATTGTTTCGCTATGTGTGTCTGCCATGTTGCACCTGCCATCTTGAATTTTTAAAATCTGACATCAGATTCATAATCAGCAACTCAAAGAACCCATAAATACCGAATTTTGCAAAAGTTCGTGCGATAAAGCATTATTAGTGTCATACTTTCTTAGTAGGTAGTGACCACTTTGACCCTCTACATCTTTGAAACCAATCGTATGCTCAACGTAAAACTTTTCTGTAATTAATGTCTCATCATGAACTATCTTTTGGCATAAAATTCAATTCCAAAATCGAAGACCGAAAAACGGGCCTTAAAAAATCGACCCTTTTTGCGGAGGTTCTTTCAAACGAATTCGGCTGATTTTGAAAATTTCATCCGCCATATTTGATCCATCATTTTGAATTTCGTATTTTTCACACCGGATTTGTATTCAGCGACCTTAAAAACTCCCGAGTAACAAGTTTCACAAAATTATATTCACTAGAAAAGAACTAGAAAGTGCAACAAAGGGCTAACCACCAGTAAAGCCATCTATCTGTGAAAAATGACACGATTTCGTTGCCAATCTGATAACTGACGTAAGAATTCCACACAGATTTACCAGCGTTGTTTTGCGTTCCAGGGACAAAATCGTAACCGCATCCTTCGACAAAACCGCGAAGGTCTGGTGCTCGCAGACGGGTCACTGCCTCACGACCATGTGGGGCCACGAGGCGGAAGTGGTGGTGGCGAAATTTTCGCCGACGCGATGCAAGCTCGCGACCGGCTCCATCGACGCGACGTCGAAAATATTCCACGTGGAGACCGGTATTGAAAATACCGCGGTGTTATTTCACACAATAGACGCGCGCCCGCGCGCCGATTCGCGACACGAGCCGCGAATGTCGAGTCTGTTTCTCGATCTCGTCCGGTAATGTAGCGCGACAGTTCATCACCGCTTTGTCCTCCAATTATCAGCGGCTCGCGTTATAGCGTGGACAATTCCATTCAATTCTGACCCTTAAGGGCCACCGTGGCTGAAATTTCACCCCATGCGAATTTTGTTTCGATTTTATTAAACGAAAGAAACGTTCGTTATCTCGCTGCAAGCGACAACTTCTCTATTTCCCATCCAATATTCGATAATAATGGAACATTTAATTACACACCTGTTTGAGTGTTTTGATCTCTAGAATAAAGGAACGTATTCTGAAATTCCACACCCATGACAGCATTAACATGATCTTCTTTGATAAGATGGCTCTTAAGGGTTTACTTTACTCCCTTTATTACTTTATTACTTAAGAGTTTATTTTATTCACTTTATTACTCCGTGGAATAATAACGCCATTGCTAATCCCGTAGCGCCCGTTCGGCAAGCGACTCGGAGTGGCAAGTGAAAAATTAACGAGCGACCGATTTCAAATCGGTTGCGGATTTTGCGTCGTAGCACGATGGCTGCTCCACTTTAATCTTTCTTCAAGCGAATCGATCTGACCGATTTGGGCTAATCGCGCCGCGATTTGAACCGCTTAACCCTTTGAAGCATGGTGGGATCCCACAATCCCACCTTTTCTTTCTTTATTTTTAATTATTTAAGCTATCTTTTTGATATTTTCGTCCGAATTTTTTTCACCTCTAAGATATGTTAGGTATTAATATATGTGCTAAAAATATAAAATGTCCAATCCTCTAAATAAACAAATTGCGTAAAATTATATATTTTTCAGTAAAAATTCACTTAACGGTGATCTATAAAAACAGTCGTAACGAAACTTGTTCATTTTACGTTTTTGAGGTCGTCGATTACAAATCCGAGGTCAGAATTTCGAAATTCAAAATGGCGGATCCAATATGATGGATAAAAATATTCAAAATCCTTCGATTTCGATAGAAATAGGTACGTAGAGGTTTTCTGGGCCGCTGATCACGAATTTGTTACCAGATTTCCGAAATTAAAATCCATGATATCATATTAAAGTTAGCCATTTAAAGTCGCCATATTGGATCCGCCATTTTGAATTTTTTAATTTCGACTCAATATTTGTCATTTATGATCGAGAAAACATATATATACCGAGTTTGATACCATGATATGATATCCATAATATCATATTAAAGTTAGCCATTTGAAATTGCCATATTTAATCCGCCATTTTGAATTTTAAAATTTTGACTCCAGACGCATAATCAGTGACCCAGAAAACCTCTATGTACATAATCAGTTTCTTTTATTATTGCATAGAAAAATTCATGCTTCAAAGGGTTAATCGGCCCATCGATTGAGCAAAAGGCGACACGTACGACACGTGTTCCTCGGGATCAAGTCACCGACGCGCTATTTCCGCGAGCGTATTCTGCTTTTATGCGAGAGACACGATTTGGATTCGACAGGTCAGGAGTTGGGGACGTTGAGGGGCCACACTGCGGAAGTTATTGCGCTGCATTACAACGACGATGGAAATCAGATCATATCGGGTTCCTTCGACGGGACCGTGAACATCTGGGATACAAGAATTTTCGCGTGAGTCTCCTCTTCCTTCCCCCTTGCCTACTTGCAAATCCATCTCACCGGCGAATATGCGAGTTTATTCGTCACGCACGAGTAAATTCTCAATCATCATCAATCAGACCCGCCTGATTCGATTCGAAGCTGCCTGAGCGTCTTAGCAGCCTCCATTTCGATCGCACCTCTTTTCTTCTTGGCGCGTTTTATCCTTCGTTCGCCGAATATTAAGGAAGAGCCTTAGAAATTTTGGTAAATATGCATAAAAGGTGACATCTACTGATTTTTTTTTTTTACTTTGAGATATGTTATGAAGAGTGAAATTCTGAGTAATCTTTTGTGATATAATTATATAGGGGTCGGTTGTAGTTCCCGAAACATTTAAAATATTGGAATTATGCATTCTCAAAGGTTGTTTATTTGTATAATCATACAACATATGTTGTTATCCTAAGTTAAGTTAACTTAGGTTATTGTGTGTATTTGTATATAGGGTGTTCAAAAAAAGGATTCAGAACTTTAAAGGCAGGTAATACAAACGGAGGAAAAAAGTTCTAATAAACATGGGCCGAAAAATATATATTGTCAGAGTTATGGATAATTGTCAATCAATCAATTTATTTATATTTCGAGATACAGCTAAGAAACAAGGACATGATTTACAAAAAACTTTAAAATAAAGATATTTTTTCCCAAATTTGTTGTGTTTTCTTTGTTAGGTCAGGCAACTTCTAGAACTATCCTCGTAGTATTGCCATGTGATGCGTCACTTAAAACCCTGCAACTACTGTATTTAATATTTTTTTTATCTTGCATATTTTCAAAGTTATTCAAGGGATCCGACAGGGGGGGAAGACCTTTTCTTCCTATCCTGTATAATATGTGCGTAGCGAGTAATTGTGTGTAGCTATATTGAGTATATTATATAAAACATCAGTATATAACTTGTAGTTTTAAACTTTAAATTTATTAATAAATAAACAATAAGCTAACTTAACCTAACTCGGAATAACAACATGTGTTACACGATCATAAAAATAAACAGCAACTTTTGCATAATTCCAATACTTCAATGTCAAATGTCTCGGAAATAACAAGCGTCCCCGAGTTGTTTTACAAAAAAAGTCACTCAGAATTTCATCCTCTATAACATTCAAAATAAAAAGAAAATCGATGAGGCGTTACCTTTTATATATAATTACCCTATTCTCAGCGCAGTTTACAATAATCCACTGTTGCGACGGATATTCATGTTCCTTCAAGTGTCTCAGTGACAGTAATAGATAAACTTTCACCCGTCTCTCTCTCTCTCTCTCTCTATCGCTCGTTCACCTTTCCCCGCTCCTCTCATCGATTTGCCTACGACGGCCCGGAGAATGTTTCGTCCTCAGCATTTAGCTGCGAAAAGCTATGCGACCAAAGGGCGCGATGTCTTCCCCTTCGACTCGCATCGTCTAACGTGTAATCCCCACACATAGAAACGCGATCCCCATATTCTCAATAATGCCACTCCACCCCCTCCCCGCTAACTTCGCTACGGAGTATCTTCTATTGAGCACGACGACGCTCCAAACGAACAATTGCAGACGCACGAGCGCGCTAATCGGCCATCGCGCGGAATTGTCCAACTGCCTGTACAATTTCGACTGCTCGCTGATCGCGACGTCCTCGATAGACCAGAGCGCCAAGGTGTGGGACACTAGGACCAACTCCTGCATGGCCACTCTATTGGGCCACGACGACGAAGTTCTGGATCTCGCTTTCGACAACAACGGCAGGAAGCTGGCGACGGCCAGCGGCGACACCACTGCGCGTGTCTGGGACATAAGCGGCAACTTCCAACAGCTGGCCTTGATGCAGGATCATCAGCAGGAGGTCTCCAAAGGCAAGTCTCTTTCTCCCGCGGAGGATGCCGAGTGCCTGCCCCCGAGAATCCCGAACGATCACGGCTGCCGTGTGTTTCACAGTATGCTTCAGTCCAAACGGCCACCAACTGCTGACCGGCTCCTCGGACAGAACGGCCAGACTCTGGTCCACGGACGACGGCAGCTGCCTCCAACAGCTGAGGGAGCACACCGACGAAGTGTTCGCTTGTGCCTTCTCGTACACCGGCGACAGCGTGATCACCGCCAGCAAGGACAAAACTTGCACGATCTGGAGATGACTGGACTGGTTCCAGGTGTGCGGCTAGCTTCTGCTCGTCGCTCTGTTCGTCGCTTACGTCGTGTACTTTTACATTCTTTGAACCCTGCCGAGTGTAGACGCGGGCGATCTCCAGTCGGTCTTCGAATAATCGATTCTCTTCTGCTCGATTTTGCGCAAATGGTGACCAACGGTCTGGTCGCGAGCAGGCTTATGGCCGTTTCCACCAACTGCGGTTAATTTAACCGGCTGGTTATTCCATCGGAATTGACCAATCGCGTTTGACGATTCTAACGAACGACGAATATGACAATTTCGTTAGAATAACTAATTTTGTTAGTTTTTGAAGAATATTTATTGAGATATCCCCGTTTGATTTAGTATGAAATCTTTTTTATAGAAGGTTTTTCGGGTAGCTGGTGACGAAACCGGGATCAACATTTCAAGATTCAAAATGGCAATAGTTGTTGTACAAAATGGCAACAGCGACTCCAAGTGACTAATTTTGTTATTCTATTATAGAGGAAATCATATTCGATATGTTCATGTTTTTCGGGTTGCTGATGATGAATTTAATCGAAATTGCAAAACCTAAAATGGCGGTTTAGTGCCTAACGGTATTCCATTATGGATACTTTTACCTCCATTATTAACGAATGAAATATTATATTGAATTATAATATATTGAAGAAAACCACTTCTTTGGTGAATGGCTCTCGTAATAACCTTGAATTTATGACAGTCATTAATTGCGGTAAAAAAAATGTACCGAGTTTGATATGTACCGATAATGGAATATCAAAGTCAAGTTAGCCGTCATATTGAATCTGCCATTTTGAGTTTTGAAATTTCGTTCCTGGATTTGTCATGAACGACTCAAAGATTTAGATTTATGACAGTCGTTATCTGCGACTAAAAGAAGAAAAACATGCCGAGTATGATACGTACTTAAACGGAATATCAAAGTTAGGCACTTGAAGGTGTCATTGGATCCGCCATTTTGAATTTTGAAATTTCGTTTCTGGATTTGTCATCAATGACCTAAAACATTCCTTACAGATAATTCCATGTAAAATACTATATTATTCGCTCGATATTATTTCAGTGCCGCCATATTGGATCCGCCATCATGAATTTCTCAAATTTGTTTTCGGATTCATAGCCACCAAGCAAAAAAATATGAGTGTATTAAGTTTAATGCAAATCCGTTGAAAATTGGCAGAATTATTTTTGGTGCTCATATACAAGCTATTATCAGTTGTAGCATTCTTTTTTTCGCTCATATATAAATCGTTACCAGTGAACTGATTAATCATCGGTTAGATTAACTGGAACCGATAAAACTCAGATTAGGTGACAGGCGTCGATCTTTTGGTAAAACATCGACTTTTCAAATCAATTGTTTCCTGTTCGATTTTTATTTCTTTCAAACGGTTCGATTCTTCGTTAAACGAAACGACTGAACAGGTGAACTGACGAATAGGTATATCAACAAATTCCCTGTTGAAAAGGATCGCCTTGTAGAAAAACCCAGCAAAAAAGGACCGATTAAAAGAATTGATTTCTGAAAGAGAAGATCGATTTTCTGAAGATCAGAAGATCGCCCGTCGCTGATGCGCACTTGTGGACGGAAAGGCCGCGATTGTTCGCGTAACTTTCGCCCGTCCGATCGAATTTCTTTCCTGATGGGAGAACTCTCCGGACAAAGTCGAGACGCTGAAAGACGAAGAGTCGCAGGAGAGATTACGGCCAGCCTTTCCGTCCATGTTCTTCGACGAGCGGAACAGGCGGCGTATCTTCCAGCTTCCGTATTAAACTGCGACATACACGTGAACATTAGCGATCGTTACGTAGGCACCAACTTCTATCCAATCGGAAGCGCGTTTATTAAATTGAATGAGTAGCTGATGCAGGCAACGCTTGCACTTATCAACGCGCATAACGAGTAGACGCAGCAGTGTACATTTCCGCTTTGAACTTTGACAAATCGATAACGTCGCCGGGTAAACGTCGCTCTCTGCCCGATATTAATTATCTGTGACATTTAATCGGTATATAATTGCGCGCGCGCGCGCGTGTGTGTGTGTGAGAGAGAGAGAGAGAGAGAGAAAAATGTGTGTATATAACACTCGAGGCGAACGTCGCGAGCGGTTTCGTACACCTGCTTGTAGAACGCTGACACAGCATATTGTTACCTCTAGTAAGTAGGATTCGTCTGATAACACGCTCTCACGGACAACAATCTTTCCGCCCGTCTCTCTTCTCCTCTCGTCGAGGCGAGTAAGACGCCAAAACGAGGTATTAGGAGACGAAGATTGAGGTTGCCGGATGAAACGGCTCGAAGCACGCGTGATTCTCGTTATAGACGTATAATGCATATGTGTGTGTGTGTGTGTGTGTGTACACATACATTATATATGTAATATAAAATAACTATGTATTATATCATACTAACAAATATAATATATTAACATATAGAGTGTCCGGAATCTTTTAAGAAGGAAGAATTGTGTAGATTAATCAGAACAAACTGAGAAGAAGAGTCAAGTATCATTTTGCAAAAATCGCAATAGTTATTAAGTTATTAACAATTGAACATGACTACATCTAGAAGCTCTTTTAATTGATAACTTGAAAATTTGCGTACTCGTTTGCAAAATAGTAAAGGACTTTTTTGTTCAGACTGACCTAACCTACAATTATACAACGGCGGTTGTGCCTAGCGGCAGGTTCAAGATTCAGGATTCAAAGTTCAATACATACTCGTATCTATTGTTAGGCACATAAGCCGTTATATAATTGTAGATTAGATCATTCTGAACAAAAAAGTCCTTTACCATTTTTCAAACAAGTACGTAAAGTTATCAATTGAAAGAGCCTCTAGATATGGTCATTTTCAATCACTTGCAATTTTTGCAAAATCGTGCTTGACTTTTCTTCTCAGTTTGATCTGAGTAATCTTCATAATTTTTCCTTTCCAAAAGATCCCGGACACCCTGTATATAATATATTAATACATTACATACACACACACATGCGCACACATAGGTTGCTAAATTTCAAACGTAACAGGTCAAATATCTCGAAAACTAAATGATATCGACCGTTTTTTTAGATTGTATTGTTTCGAAGCAGGCATATTTTGATAAAAAGAGATTTTAATTTTGGGTGAAGTCGTCAAGTAAAATAGAAATGAAATTATATTTTTCAATGGAAGTCTAATTTTTTGATCACCTTTATTTATAGCCGTTATCACAACGAATTCAATGACCATAAAGTATAAACCCGAGGTGACTAGAGGTGAAAGAATGGGAAAAAGGAGTCAGAGATATTAGTAAAATCAGCGTTTATCCTGCTCACACATCGCTTCCTGTGCTGAAACTTGGTATAAATAGATATGGAATGGATGCTGGCGTTGACGATGCCAAAACTGTAAACACTCTCCAGGAGATAAATATGTAACAGATAGACTAGACACGCGTAAGAAGATGTGAGGACTATCTGAAGCAAGTCAGTTGATACTGAAGACTGAATGTGACTAATGTAATCATTAGAACAAACATGTCTCCATTTCCTAAAAAGGAAAACAAACTTCAATATCATCTAGTCCTAGAGATGTTGGACCTGCTACATCTGAAATTTAGCACCTTGTATATAAAATAATAGAAACACATACATATACAAACACATGAACAACGCAGTTTGGTGTTACGGCTGCCATAGTGAAAAGACGTAAGAAGATAAGAAGAGAAGATCTCCATGCGCGATTAGCAGCCTATCTCTTCCCAACGTGATGTGTGATAAGAAAGGCCGAGTGCTGATGGAAGAACATGCCGTTCCTGTTGAATTTCGAAAGTCCCTTCGGGCAATCGCGCGGTCTAAGTCGCGTCCATAATTCCTTACGGGAAACATAAGCGCAGCGCCACGTAGCGAGCGCGAAGAAGAATTGTTCTTCATAGCCGAAATTTTCATGTCCTGCTAAGAACGCTGTTTGTTCCTCCCCACCGCATCGAAGGTATTTCTTCTTTTACTTGTCAGATGCGCTGCCATGACAGACGCACTCCCACCCTGTTTCTTTTCATTCATCAAAATTTCCGGTCCCCTTTGCTAACTTGCAAATTCGGCAACCTTAGCTGGAAGGAAACCGCTGGAAAGAAACGTTCTCCAACGATGTTAGGACCCGCTCCGGGTGTGCTTGGCCGCGGCAGACGCAGCAGGGCACACCGATGAAAGTCCAAAGCGGCGCTCCGCCGAGTAACTGTACGTCGGACGCGGCAGGAGCCCCACTCTTCGAGTTCCCCAGTCGCGTCGGGCTACATCAGCGATCCCGGCGCGAATCCAAGGCAGTCTTCTCGAACTCGTCATCTCGGTCGTCCGCGGATTCCAGCGCGCGCGATGCGTTTCCGCGAGCTCTTCGGACGGACGCAGCCGTCGTCCGCGTGACATAAACGCAACGGACTGATCGCGCGGATTGCGGAAGAGCCTGCTGCTGCCTGCAGCGCGACGGCCTCCAGGTCGCGGGACTCGCCTCCTCGGGTATCGCCTGATATGGTGAGTAGGAGACGGACTTAATTCCACCGTAATCCCGTGGCCCGATAATGCCGTTAATAGCGACGATGATCGCGCGTAAACATGTACGGGGATTACGCAGATAAATTGATGTATCTTACTTCATTCGCGATGACTTACCGGGATAAGGAGCTTACGATAAGAAAGGATTACTCGCGGTGTCGTTTATTTAGTCCGTCACGCTCCGCGCGGCGTGTCGGCTATCGGCAAGAGGAAGAGGAGGACACGCGTGTCCACCCGGTGTATAGAACACGACTGTAATCAGTAATGCTCTACCTCGGTTTCTTCCTAGTAAGCCTACACGGTTACGTTAATTAATTATACAGCCGTGAGGAAAACAGGGACGAGAGAGAGAGAGAGAGAGAGAGAGAGAGAGAGACAGGTGCGGGCGCAGACGGACGCGAATTAATTAACGGAAGCGCCGGCGTCGCGCGCAGGAGTCATATAATTAACCCTCTGTAACCTTGCGCTGTGTAACTTTGAAGTCATATACTGATGTATCGGTATTCTTAAATTGCATGGGGTTCTTTAAAAGGAGGGCTTCGGGAGGTTTCGAAGGGCAGATGATGCTCGCGGAATGGGGAGAAAAGTTCTGACGAATATGGGGTCGAAAAGTTAATATCGCCGGAGATATGAACAATTGTCTATTTTAATTGAAGCAAGTGATTCCGGTCGCTTCCGGTGCACGGCCATATGCATTTCCGCCATTTTTCTTTTTTTTTTATTAGAGTAGTACGGTGTCATTCTTACCGTACTGTGAAAACCATAGACATAGTATACCTAGACTGCGCGTTCTCCCAAATTTCAAGGGTGGGAGTATAGCTAGAAGTAGAAAAGGATGCACTGTGTTTTTACTGTGCGTTCTCTCTCGCACACTCTCGATGGAAGGGGAATAGCGGAGGCAGTTGCTAACCTGTACGACAGTACAGCGGCTATACCTGTATATATTTCGAGATAAGCTGAAGGCACAGTGATCTAAGTTGATCACTATCGGAATCAATCAATCGGATCAATATCGGAAAAAAATAAAAAACAGCGGCTGTACTGTCCTGCAGATTAGCAACTGCCTCCCTTATTCCCCTTCCATCGAGAATGTGCGAGAGAGAGAGAGAGAGAGAGAGAGAGCGTGCACAGTAAAAACAGAGTATATCCTTTTCTACGTGAGCTATACTCCCACTCCTCGAACACGTAGTCTAGGTATACTATGTCTATGGTAAAAACCTTATGACAGCTCCCCGCAGCCGTTCAATGTTCACGAGGTTATGTGATTAACAATTGCTTGGCGAAGCGTATGCATAAGTGGAGAGAAAATCGATTTCTGTTGTTCGAGCATTCCGTGCAAGAGCGAAGAAACTTATTTTAGGGATTCCTTTGAGGGACGGTGCTCTCCTCACCGATAAATGACGTGGACAAATTACATCAGAGAATATACATAAAAGCAGCAGAAGCGAGTGAGTTACTTGCTTCGGTGAAAACAAATTATTCATAACTCCGAGAATATTAATTCTTCGATCCATAGATTTAAATCCATTAATCAGCACTTTTTTTCCTTCATTTTGTGGGTTTTATCTGCGCACGGTTGGCATGTTTTAAACTCTTTGTTAAACAAAGGCTTTAAACATGTATCAAATATTGGATAATTTTAAACATATACATTTTTTTTAAACATGTGTTTTTGTTTCTTTTAGGTATTTAATATAAATTTTATAAAATTATACGTGATATAAATTGATCTCACAAAATATCTATTTTTTTTCATATTCTTGCATATTACGATATTATACACAAATATATACATTATTATACGATTATTAAAAAGGTAGTTATTACACATACATGTATATATATCTATTTATTTAATAATTCATATATTGTATATGTGAATTATTAAACGAATGAATTATTAAATAAATAGATATATATATATATATATATATAGGGTGTCCGGGATCTTTTGGAAACGACAAATTATGAAGATTAATCAGATCAAACTGAGAAGAAAAGTCATATATCATTTTGCAACAGTTATTAATAATTGAAAATGACCATATCTAGAGACTCTTTTAATTGATAATTTGAAAATTTGCGTATTTGTTTGCAAAATAGTAAAGGACTTTTTTGTTTAGAATAACCTAATCTACAATTATATGGCAGCTATTGTGTGTGGCGATAGACATGAGTATGTTGAACTTTGAACTCTGAATCTTGAACTTATCGTTAGGAACAATAGCCGTCATATAATTGCAGGTTAGATCATTCTGAACAAAAGAATCTTTTACTATTTACGCAAGTTTTCAAGTTACCAATTAAAAGGCCTTGTAGATATGGTCATTTTCAATCATTAATAACTTAATAACGTATAATGATTTTTGCAAAATAATACTTGACTTTTCTTTTCACTTTGATCTGATTAATCTTGACAATTTTTCGCTTCCAAAGGATCCCGGACACCCTGTATATATTTCTTAGTTTATTTATTTAAATGAAAAGATTTAAAAAAAGTTTTCTTATCAAGCCACCGATTACACTTCAAACCGCATCAGAAGTCAAACTGTACTAAAAGTCAAATGCAAAAGTCAAATATATCTCTAAAGCATGTTTAAAACATATTTTCCATCTTTTAAACATGTTTTATTGCACTTGTTTAAAACATATTTCCTATGTTTCTTTGCTCTTGTTTAAAACATAAAATCTTGTTTGAAACATAAAAACGGTTTTATACAAAAAACATGATGCTTTGTTTTCATTATTTAAACATGTTCTTACCAACTCTGTATCTGTCCTTAAAGTCCTGAAGCCTTTTTTCAAACATCCCGTAGATGCTGTAACCCATTGTAAACCCATTGTAAATTACAAACCGTTTTTCTTTTGAAATAAAATCTTTGAGAATGGTGAGTTAATTGTTAATTTACATCCGGAGGTTAAGGCCCCTTGCACAATGCCAGGCAACAAGCAATAAGAATAAAAATAGACGAATCACGATCGACTATTACAAGAATAATCTATTGTGATTGGTCTATTTTTATTCTTATTGCCTGTTGCCTGGCATTGTGCAAGGGGCTTAATACTCGCTGGTTTCACGTCACGTAATTTTTTTCATATCCACAAAAAAGATCAGTTACGGAGAGCCAAGGTCACACCGGATAAAAAGTGTCACGGTGCGACGCGAACCTCGACCGATTCCCGACGCTGTTTTCCTTCAGTCTTTTCTCTCTCTCTCTCTCTCTTTCTCTCTCTCTCTCTCTCTCTCTCTCTCTCTCTCTCTCAACGTGCGGCTTCGCAGCGCGCGGGCGTGAAGATTCAGATGAGACGGGAGGTTGAGCGATGACCGGGCGATTCATAACGATAACAACCGCCATCCCCGTCGCGGCCGCTGACTGTTAGGACGGTATAAAACAAATGTTATTATCGCGGTCGCGATAAAGCACGAAGTCGCGCGGGCGGACCTTCTTCCCTCGTAAATTCCAGAGGAGACGCGCGTCGCTCGCGCCGAGTGAATATTTCTGTTCTGGGGAAAAAACCCGTGTGAAAAGGCGAGCTAACGACGCGATGCGAGCCGCCGCGTTTATCGCCGCCGATCGGATTTTCCGATCGCGTGCGTTGTTTCCACGTGGCTTGTTCATCGTGATGATCCGCTGGCCAGAAGTGGCCGGTAGTTTCTCATCGGCTGCGAGGCGGATCGCAATCGGGAGGAAGCGGATTATCGTACTTCTCATCACTCGCGTGTGTGAATGAGATCTCGGATCTGAATTCGTTGTACTTGCTACAAACGACGGCCGTCAACGAGTCGGCAATTGCCGGTTGAAGGTAATCGTTCGCGAACGCACGTCGTCGCCATCGGTGAAAATATCCGCTTTCAGCGAATGTGACGGCTGGTGTCAAGATTCCTTCGCCGATCAGCAGACGCGAGTTCGTTCAGAACGCCGCTCAGCCGCGAGACGAGAAGCGCGGATTGGATTCCGCGCGAATGAAACTCGCGACGAAAGTCCGGGAACTTCCGCGCGATTTTCCCCGCTCGGACGGAATTACAAGAGAAGTGATCACGAAGGCGGTAATCGCGAATCGCGACGCGACGAATCGGGCGGAAGGGTCGCTAATGGCCGAAATCGCGTTGAACCTGAGGGAACGTTCCGATCGACGAGCCTCTCGCTCTCCCCTTGCAGCCTTGAAAGTTCCATTTCGCCAGATTCAGGGAGAGGATGCACGCGACGAAGAGAGGGAGAGAGAGAGAGAGAGAGAGAGAGAGAGAGAGAGAGAGAGAGAGAGAGAGAGAGAGAGAGAGAGAGAGAGTGAGTGACCTACTACGAGGCGAGCCTTGAGTTTCGTTCGTCTGAAAGATTAAGTCCGGCCACACATTCCGCGCAGGGTGCATAATAATTTAAACGTGATGTCTATTATCTTGTTACTTTGACTGAGCGCTATTACGTTTTATTCGCACCTATCAACGACTGTCTTACTAAGACACTACAGAGTGGCGTTCAAAGAGGCACGGTGGCGGCCTCGACGAACAAGAACAAGAACAAGAGTACACCTTATGGATAGGCGTGCGCGCTCAGTGTCAGTTCTACGTTCTTATCTTTTTCAATGTAAAATTAAAACATAGGAAAGAAAAATAAAGATATCTATAGCTTCGTGTACGGCGGCGTGTAGGGTTAATAAAAACGTGTTTAAAATGAAAAACGTGATGTATGACATTGTGTTTTTTACGTTTAAAACTGTTTTTATGTTTCAAATATGTTTGGAACATATACAGAGTGTATAAAAAGTACCGGGACGGCGAAATGTCTCGAAAACTAAGCATTTTGTTATTTGTGTACAGATTGCGTCACTTTCGAGATACTCACTGGTCATTATTCTTCTTAAATGAAGATCTCTTTTCGTAAATTGAAATGGAATTTTTTATTATATCATCTCTTTTTACCAATTTAATTTGAACGACTTTTGTTGGAAAAATGTTTTTATTTGCCTAATACTTTTATATAAATATTTAATATTTTTTTGAGATATTTAAAGAAAACTCGGTAACTTTTTCAATATTTAACTTCTGATATCTCGCTTTGTCGGAAGAAAAAGTGGTAGTGGAATTTTTTACTCCCTTTGGTTTCATGAATAGCGTCCTGACTTTTGTTAACTTGATTTTTAAATTTCCAAAGATCGATAAGTTAACAAAAGTTCCCTAACTTTATTGTAGCAATATATTCTAGAGACCAAATAGAGTAAAAAAGTCTAGTACCATTTTTCCTTCCGACAAATAGTTAGCGAGATATCGTAAGTTAAATACTGAAAAAGTTACCAAGTTTTCTTAAATATCTTAAAAATATTGGGCAAATAAAAAAATGTTTTAGACAAAAATTATTGAAATTAATTGGTAGAAAAAGGTTATATGATAAAAAATTGGAGTTTTCATTAAAAAAAAAGTAACGATCAGTGAATATCTCGAAAGTGGCGCCGCCACTTTAAACAAAATGATATAGTTGTTTTATGTCTCCCTTGAAACCATGCAACTTTTGTCTGAAACATTATTTTCTAAAATGCTTAGTTTTCAAGATATTTCGATGTCCCGGTACTTTTTATACATCCTGTATACATGTTTGATTTTTAGTACAGTTTGAGAACTTGATTGTTGATACGGTTTGAGATGGTTTAATAAAAAAAAAACTTTATTTCTGCAAATTCACAAAAGATAATTTATTTCACCGAACCACCGACTACGTTCCGAACTGCACCGCAAAAAAAAGTTTCGATCATCCATAATTTAACATCCAGAATTTATATTAAACACTTAAAAAAGACGTATGTTTAAAATGTTATAAAAATCGAACCGTTTAAAACATGTTTGCAGCTTCTATTTTAAAGGTTCAAAACATGTCAGCCTTGGCAAAAAATATAAAGTTATTTTCTGTTCGGCTGATATCACGCCGTGACTTTTATCGCGAGACGCATCAAGTATCTTCAATACATTTGTAATACCTCATACTTATTACTAATTACATGCTTACACAATACAGCCACGGCGTTGAGTATCTTCGAGCGCGTAATTTCCCGAATGACATAACGTTTGCTTGATCGAACATCGTCATCGAGAATACAGGGAAAATCTAGTCTCTTTTCTTGCAGATGACAACATGACTGGCATAGACAATCGGGCTTATGATGGCGTCGAGCCGACGGTAAGTCAGCAACATTATGCAACGCCTCGATCGGCGGATGAATATTATGAAAATGTTACGCCCACCGCTTGGGAGACGTCTAAAGAAGTCTTGCTCTGCTTCTGATCCCCAAGTTCTTCGGATAATCGAAATCGGGATAATTGAATTTCAAATACACTGCGAGCGCGCGCGATTGTAGGAGTAATTTAAACGCTCAAGCCACGTGGGTACCCGGAGGGAAGACGGGACTATGACCCATCCGGCTTTTCGTCTCGTTGCTTCCCATCCTTTTTATTATTTCCCGGGGATACATTGAACGTGATACGTGGCGAAAATCGTGCACGTTATAAATAATATACCCGCGTCTGCACGTGTATCCATATACAGGGTGTCTGCGACGACAACATATTAGGGGTGTGAGTTAGTTTTGAGGGCTCCACCAGTAGATGGCATTAATCTTTAAAGGACCGGTATTTTTCTTTTAAAATTTGCAATTTTTTTCGCAGAAAATTTATATATATATATATATATGTAATATATGTATCATGTCGCGTAGAGTTTTCGAGTTTGTTAGTGGCTCCTATAGGAGCCACCCCGATTCGGAACGGAACGGTCAAAATAAAAAATTTTCAAAATTTGGATCTTGGCATTTTTAGGGTTTTTTTTTTTATATCGCTGATTATCATTTTGATATCAGATTATCGAAATTTTACAAAGAAAGGCAATTATTTACCTGAAATAAGTCTATATTACTATAAGTAATCTCATACAGTAATAAAACTTTCCTTTAGCATAACCCAGAGCTAACGACGTGGACTTAGAAAGTTATGTAGCTCCTTTGTTTTTTCATACTTCTTTTTGTTATTTAAAAATTTTTTTATTTTTCTATTTTTTTATAATTTTCTTAAATTTTGGTTTTAAAAAATAATAAAAATTATTTTATTTCAAAAACTATTTTTCTGTATTTTTTATACTTATTTGTTACTTTTAGAGTGATTGTTATCACATTACTTACGGTAATGTTTCTTTCGTATGCAATTTTCCGAAACAAGCACTGTGCGCAATCGAAACTCTCATAGTGTTGTGTGCTGATTGTATATAATTCTGAGAGAAAGTAGGTCTATTATAAATAAAAACGTACTGAGATGCAAATTACTATATACTACTTAAAATATCAGGTGTAGTAAAAAGAAATCCATTATTTTTGCATGAAATTGAAGGCTTTAATTACCATAGTTAGAATGATCCGATTTAGGTCAAATATGCGCCGTTTTGTTCGATAACTTGTTGCTATTTTGAAGGTAATTTCATTATGCCTCTCTCATAGAAGCCCTCGTCCCTGTTGGCAAAAAATTGAGACAGTCGATTTTCGCAAGCCTCTCTTGAAGCGAATTTTTTACCAGCAAAATTGTTCGCCATGGACAGGAACAGATGGTAATCACTTGGTGCCAGGTCCGGACTATAAGGTGGATGCATAAGAACCTCCCAACCAAGCTCCCGGAGCTTCTGGCGAGTCACTATCGATGTGTGTGGCCTGGCGTTGTCCTGACGGAACACAATTCCTCCCCTATTGGCCAAAGCTGGCCGCTTCTGGGCGATTGCTTCCTTCAGACGGTCCAATTGTTGACAGTACAGTTCCGAGTTAAGAGTTTTGCCGTAGGGGAGCAGCTCATAGTAGATAATTCCCTGCCAATCCCACCAAACACACAGCAAAACCTTCCTGGCCGTCAATCCTGGCTTGGCCACCGTTTCCACCGGCTCACCGCGATTCGACCACGACCGTTTTCGCTTGACGTTGTCGTAAGTGATCCACTTTTCATCACCAGTGACCAACCGCTTCAGAAATGGGTCGATTTTGTTGCGATTCAGCAGCGATTCGCAGATGGAAATTCGGTCCATGAGGTTTTTTTGCGTTAACTCGTGTGGCACCCATACATCGAGCTTCTTTTTGTATCCAGCCTTATTCAAATGGTTCCAAACGGTTTTTTGTGCAATCTTTAGCTCTTGGGCAATCGAAACAGTGCTTACATGACGGTCGGACTCGACAATGTCCATGATTTTATCGATATTTTCGACAATTGGCCTTCCAGTGCGTGGTGCATCTTTGACATCGAAATTACCGGAACGGAATCGACGAAACCAAAATTGCGCGTGATTGGCTGTTACAGTATCAGGACCATAAACACTATTCACATTTTCAGCCGCCTGGCTTGCGTTTTCGCCTTTATCGAAGAAAAACTGTAAAATATAGCGTATCTTCTCTTTGCTAGTGTTCATCTTTGACACGCGCTCAAACAAAATTGAGTCAACTAATCACAAAACTGTCAGAAAAGTTTTTTTAGTACGAAATCTCATCTTTCTAACGCCATCCAGTGGAACCCGATCGGACTTATACAACGCGAGATACAGATAACTAAAGCCATCTATTGGAAAAATAATGGATTTCTTTTTACTACACCTGATATGTACTTGTTAATAAATGTTTATTTACAAGTAAGGTAAAAATCACACGAACACATATGCAAATATATTTTTAGAGCACATAAACATCGACGTAAATGCATAAATAATGCATAATATAACCTTTAAGAAAACACTGAATGCCGATTTATATGTGGCTCCTACAGGAGTCATCCCGGTCCTCTAAAGGTTAATGTCACTTTTGTCAAAAATATTCCAATCATAGCTATTGTTTCGTAACGCTTCAATAATCAATATTAATGATATTTAGTCATTTATCAATAATAGACAAAATAGATAAAAATCGTGTTAATAACATCTTAAAAATGGAGCATTTCGTAAAGAGCATTTCTGATACGCGTTGCTGTTGTTTTTTAATCAGAAGAAAATGGCGGCTGAAGATCATAGAATTCTGATAGAAACTTATGGTGATGTTGTTGCATCAATTAAGACACGTGAATAGGTTTAGACTCTTCAAAGCCGGTGATTTCAATGTTAACGACAAAGATCGCTTGGCACAAGCACAAAAGTTTATTAAATATAGATTTGCAAGCATTATTGGACGAAAATCCACTTCAAAACTTGCCAGAACATTAAATGTTGATCGTACAACGGTTGCTAAACGTTTATATGATGTGGGAAAGATTCACAAAGAAGAAAAATGGGTTCCACATCAATCATCGGAAAATGTCATTGCGAACAGGTTGAACATTTGCATTTCGTTGATCGACAGACAAAAAATAGAGAGTTTTTCGTATCGAATTGTTACTGGGGATGAAAAATGGATCTATTTCGATAATCCTAAATGAAAAATGATTCAGGTCAACCGGCAATATCCACTTCAAGGCGCAATATTCACGGTTCAAAGGTATCGCTGTGTGTACGATTTAGTGGGATCAAGAAGATGTTGGGTACTATTAACTGTTAAATCCGAATGAAACTGTCACCGCTGATCGTTATCGACCACAATTATACAAATTGAAGCGAGCATTGGACCAAAACCGATCAGCAATTGCGAGTAAACGGCGCGGAGTGATCCTTCTTCACGACAATGCTCGACCTCATGTTGCATTATCAGCGAAGCAAACGTTATTAGAGCTGGAGTGGAAAGTCTCAGCGCACCCCGTGTTCTTCAGACATTGCTCCATCTGATTCACTTATTCTGGTCGATACAACGTGTTCTAGAGGTTACACACTTTCATAACTTGGAACAAGTGGGGAAATTTATTGAAAATTGAATCAACTCCAAAGAAGAATCTGTATATCGCTGCGGAATCCATCTCTTGCCAGAAAGATGGGAAAAGGTTGTAGAAAACGAAGGAAAATATTTTGATTGAGGTATTCGTTCATTATCTTGTTTAAGTGAATCAGGTTTAGAGAAAAGAATCTTCAAAACTAAATGACACTCCTAATATAAAGACACCCTATATATAGATACCATTTATGAGGTGCACGATTTTTGCCGCGTGTCACTGCTCGATGTGCAAATCAGGCGAAATTCCTCTGTCGGTTTGCGAACAAGCATGTTTGCAATTTTCATTCATTAACCCTTACTCATTAATTAACCCTTTGTGCGGAACATTTTTTTTCTACCTGACGAATCTCTGTGAAATCTTGCATTTCTGTGCTTCCTCGATGACTGATTGTAAATCTGACAAGTCAGATTTCAAAAATTCAAAATGGCAGATCCAACATGGCTGTCATGTGGAGGCAATGGCAGTTCATCTGCCGCGTAGCGCGCGTACAATAATTCACAATTTTACGCGGTTCCTCGCAAAGCGGTGTAGCAATTTTTCGTTCAGTTCCGCCTAATTATACGAGCGAGTTATCGTCGGACACCCCGTATATATACGCACAATATATCAGGTAATCAAAAAAGTCCTGTCGCCCGCGCGCGAGTTATAGTTCGGATAACCGTTTATGTGTACAATAACCCATTATCTACTGTTTGTTAAGTGAGGAATCAATTTTATATTTTCCTTCATTCGTTCATAGTGTCTCGAGCCGTAAACATTGCTTTAAAATGCCTGTGTCGAATAATGTGCGCGTATTCGTTCTACGAATGCAACCTTGAGACTAATGCCGCCGAGGCTTCTAGAAAGACTTGTATCATATTTGAAAATAATATCAAGAACCGCTCAGGGATGGTTGAGAAAATTCGTTCGGCAGATGAATCCTCGGAAGACGAAGGCAGGTCAGAAAGGCCGTCAAATTTAGACACCGATGAGTCAAGGACATTAATTGAAGCTCACTCGAATCTGACGAGTCAGATGCTTGCTAGAGAGATTCAAGTAAGTGGCGAAACAGTCGCTTTTCATTTACGCGAGATAGTTTGAAAATTATTTTTCGAACTCGCCGCGTGCCAGTTTCTCCTTTGATAAATAAATTACTGGTTTTACCGTGATGATAAAAATGATTGATTTATCGATATTCTGTGAATTTCACAAACATGTTTTATATGTATAATAAGTTTCATCGTGTTGGTCTGATTGACACTTATTCAGATTCGCACTAATTTACCCCCGTATATCATTTTGAATTTTCGAAATCTGACTTGTCAGATTTAAGAACCAGCGGTCGTGAAATAAAAAATTCCAGCGCCTTCATCTACGTCTGAAGAAGCGACGGGACTTTTTCGGTCACCTGATACATCGCGTGTAACCGCGCGCACGGAGAGAGCAGCGCGTCATTGTCCCCGGCCTGTAAACGCCGCGTTCCGCCTTTTGCAAACTTAAAGCCCCGTTTTAATCTCGTGAAGGATAAGCCGGGAGTACTCGCTGCGCGGCGTACTCGCGTATCCTTCCGCGGCGTCTCGAAAGAATAAACAACCGCGCGATATCCCAGCGCGTTTCACCTGGCCCAACGGTGTTTGCGCTCGCTCGAAAATTTGCATCGGCGCGAGCGCGCGGGAAATTTGCATAAGTATATGTAAGGTGAAGCCGCGCGGGTGAGCCCCGACGAGCAGCTGCGAGATATCGTCGCAGCTTCCCTCCGAACGGATACACACCCGAGTTTACGCAATAATCTATAAAAAGCCGCGCGCGCGCGCGAATTGCCCATTGTCGTATTTCCAGCGCGCGCGTGCTTTCGCGCAATGTCCTGAGTAAAAAATTGTTAGGGCCATCCTCATGAAGCATAAGGCCCCGATGAAAGAGTAGAATGCTCTTTCATCGGGGCCTTATGCCCCGGTGGGAAAAGGAATTACTCGTTATTACCACATCAGGTCCCGAGATGGATCTTTTTAGGATACCTTAGATTTTCCGAGATAAGGCTTTGATAGGGAAAGCTGAGAAGGGCTTTAGAAGGATTTTTTTAGGTATGCCTTAGATTTAATAAATAAGGCTTCGATAGGGATCTTAGGATCTTTTAGGGATACCTTAGATTTTACTAGAAATAAGGCTCTGATAGGAAAAGCTGAGAAGGGCCTTGGAAGGATCTTTTAGAGATGTCTTAGATTAGCAAATAAGGGTTTTGCCTTTGATAGGGAAAACTGATAAGGACTGTAAAAAGATATTTTAGGGGTGCCTTAGATTTTCCGAAATAAGGCTTTGATAAGAAAAACTGAGAAGAGCCTTAAGCGAATTTTTTAGAGATGCGTTAGATTTAACAAATAAGGCTCCGGTAGGGAAAACTGATAAAGACCTTAAAAGGATCTGTTAGGGATACTTTAGATTTTATTATTAGAAATAAGGCTTTGATCAAGAAAACTTATGAAGGCCTTAGAAGGATCTTTTAGAGATGCCTTAAATTAGCAAATAAGGCTTTGTTAGAGAAAACTGATAAGGACCATAAAAGGATCTTTTAGGGATGCTTTAGATTTTCCGAAATAAGGTTTGGTAGGAAAAACTTAGAAGGGTCTAAGAAGAATTTTTTAGAAATGCCATAGATTTTACGAAATAACGCTTAAACATGGAAAACTGATGTGGGCCTTAGAAGGATTTTTTAAGAGAGAGGATACTTTAGATATATAAAATCAAGTTTTGTTATAGAAAATTAATAAGATCTGAAGCGTGTAATAAAATTGTCATAGTTTAGTGTTGTTTCAGTAGGTACGCTCTATCTAGTTCTTTTAAAGATTTTTTAATTATACCGCAATTAAAAATAAATGTTATTAATTTTACTAATTACCATATTCATTAGTCTCTTCCAAGGATTTTTCTGGTATTGCCTTCGTTTTGAAATGCGGCAAACTTCAATAAAAACAATAGCAGGATTTTTATGTACAGAGAATGCTATATTTCATTGTAAAATATGCTATATTTTTAAAATAAAACATTCTTGTTGTATACTAAAAAGGTTATAAAGAAATAAAGAAATTACAGTCTGAATTCCTTGGAAAAAAAAAGAACAAATATCTTTACTCAATAGCAATAGTAAAAATATTTCTTTATAAGGCCCTCTTAATATTGTCTTATAAGGCCCTATTGATATTGCCTTATAAGACCCTCATAATATTGCCTTACAAGGACCCGTAAAATCATTTGTTACACATTTTGCAGGGCCTTTATCTTTCTATCCCTACTAGGGCTCGATTGATGTTAGGGAAAAATAATCAGGACCCTTAGCAGAGCCCTATTAATTTTTCTTCTCGGGGTCGGCCGCATCACGCGCGGAAAGTCGCCCCGGCGACGAGGGATGTTCAGAGTTCAACCCTGACTCTGTGTCGCGACCGTTTAGCGTCCCGCTGTGATACGCCTCGGCGCTCACGCTCGCTGAAAAATCGGAATAAAACCGGCGTTTTTATTTTCCTTCGATAAACCGACGCGCGCGCGCGCCACGTGTTTACGCTGGAACAGGAATATCGCGGCCTCCCTCCCTCCCTGCCGCTCCCTCTGTCTCTCCCGCTGTCTCTCTGGCGCTGTTGAATTCCGCATTCGCCTATGCGCGATATCACCGTTCGCGGCTGAATCGATCGGCCAGGCGATAGTTAATTTCGCGGTTCTGGTTTTTGCGGTCAGCGCCCGCGGACTCGTCCGCGCGATTGAACGGTTAATTTCCGAGATAAACACGCGGTAACGGAATCGCAAGACTTCCGCGGGACGTATCAGCGTACGTACACGCTGCCGTCGTCGCCGTCGTCGTCGTCGTCGTCGTCGAGTTTTCCGCGTGCACCTTTTTCGCGATGAGGCGCGCGCTCGCGCTCGTAACTGTGACGCTTGAAAATAACAGACCAGCGGAGTGTGTCTTTTCTCGTCGCTCGTCGCTTTTCGATCGAAAGTCTGCCGGCGCGGCTGAATACGATGAGAAAGAGATAGAGACGGAGAGAGAGACAGAGAGAGAGAGAGAGAGAGAGAGAGAGAGGCGGCGAGAGGGAGCCCGGTTTCGTTTTTCGTTTCTATTGTGCGATGCTTATTTTCGGTAACATTGCTCGCGCGAACGAGACGGACGTTTTGTGCCGGCTTAAAGCACAGAGAACGCGCGATTGCGCTGCAATTACGGGAAGTAGCGCTGCGCCATGACGAAAAAATGTCGAAGAGAAAAATAATGACGGAGAAAGGGGGCGGGGGAGAGGAGCGGAGAGAGAGAGAGAGAGAGAGAAAGAGAGAGATAGAGCGGAAATCGCGGCGTACTCCGGCATTGTCTCAATTAATGGGCCGTGCTCGAAAGCTCGAAGAACTGTGAAAAAGGAGAAAGAGACGGAGGCAGCAGAGTGAGAGAGAGAGAGAGAGAGAGAGAGAGAGGGAGAGAGAGAGAGAGAGAGAGAGAGAGAGAGAGAGAGAGAGAGAGAGAGAGAGAGAGAGAGAGAGAGAGAGAGGGAGGGAGAGAGCGCCGTCGTGTTCATCGTGTAACCTCGTTGAATAATCAGTCGATGCGCGCGGATGATACGCGCGGAAACGACTCTCGTCCTCGCGGAGAGCAGACGGGGAAGCTCTCCCGAGAGCCTCTAACGATCTTTGGATGCACCAATATATTTCTGTTCGCGACGGCGGCGACAGCGACGACGACGACGCACGCAAATGGAAAAGAGATCGAAACTCGCGGCAGGAGCGCGTCCCGCGCGATATCCTTCGCTCGCTCGGCTACTGAAAAAAGCCACGCGTAAAGAGGAAGCGGAAGCGGCGGTACGTTTGTTCGCAGCCCGTTCGAAGCCGTCGATACCGGCGCTGGGCTGGGTGGGTGGCGCGGGGCGAGGGCGGCAGAGGGAGACGAAGGGACGAGCGAGGAGCCGAAGACGAGAGCGAGGAGGAGGAGCGACACCAAATAATTGGCACCCGCCGCGCGCGAAACGCCTGTTTGCCGGCTGAGTGTCATTTAATTTGCATTAACAAGCTGTTCGGCATATTCGCGTGCAGCCGCAAATCGAGTCACCGGCTGAATATAGTTGTTAGGAATGCACCCCGGATTCAGCGAGGCGCCGCGCCGTGCGTAAACGCGCGACGCGACGCGACGAAAAGTTATCCCCCCCGCCCCCCCCCCCCCAGCTAGACGGATGAACTTTCCGTCAACTTTCCGTCTCTCACCGCGACGCGCAAGAATGCAGGCCGTGCGGCGATGTTAATTGCACGGTTATTCATCATTACGAGGCGCAGCCCGGCGCGTCGATCTTGAAAACTCGCCGCGACGATGGCTCGTTTATCGGCTCGTTTATGAACCCTCTTTCTTAAACACTCTGTATATTAATATTCTTATTTAAGAATATACACTCCTGAGATGTGAAATATTCGCCAATTAAGAGACGCTTGATCGATTATCCGTTCACCAACGTTTCCTGTACGGTGTGTGTATACAGGGTGTCCCGGATCGTTTGGAAACGAAAAATTGCGAAGATTAATCGGGTCAAGCTGAGAAGAAAAGTCAAGTTGCAAAAAGTCGCAATAGTTATTTAAGTTATTAACGATCGGAAATGAGATTCATATTCAGAGGCTCTTTTAATTGATAACTTGAAGATTTGCCTACTTATTTGCAAAATGATACTTGACTTTTCTTCTCGATTTTATCTGATTAATTTTTACAATTTTTTTCTTGTTTCCAAAAGATCCCGGACACCTTATATATATCGTCACGATCAGGTCCTTGACAGCTTGACTATCAGTTATGTATGCTAGACAATTATGCATATAAGACAATTTCGAATTTAGATTAAGAATTTAGAAAATAGGTTAGGATTTTGAGTGATTAGCATTTGAAGGTTTCTTCAATTCGATCATAAAACACGGATTTCTCTTAAACTAAAAGAAATTCCAAGAGAACATCTAGAGTCTTTTTTAACTGATAATTTGAAAATTTGCGTACTTGTTTGCAAAATGGTGGTCCAAAAATGGACTTTTTTGTTCAGCATGACATCTTCACAATTTTCATTTCCAAAAGATCTCGGATACCCTGTATATTTTTACATCGAAGTCGAAATAATATCGAACGTTCGAGATGATCGAATGTTCGATATTATTTCGATTACGACGTAGAAGTACCGAATGGAAAAAGTTCTTGAATAGGCAATCGAATATTATTGTCTTTTAATTGGCGAATATTTCATTTCTCAAAAGTGTATATTTTTAAGCAAGAATATTAATGTACAGAGTGTAAAGAAATGGCTTTAAAGGCACTTTAAAGGCGGATAATACTTACAAAATGGAGAAGAACAGTCCTGATAAACATGGGTCGAAAAATTAATATTGCCGGAGACATGAACAATTATTTATTTTGATTAAAGCAAATGACTTGCTCTCTTCTCATGCGTGGCCGTATATGAAATATTTCTGCCATTTTTTTATCAGAGTAATGCGTTGTTGTTGACAGCTCTTTGCGAGCTGTTTACTGTTTATGAGGATATATGACTAATAATTACATGGGATGAAGCGTGTATAAACGGGAAGAAAATAAATGATTGTTTACATTCCGAGCGAGAGCAAAGGGACTTTTTTTAGGGATTCTTTCAAGACATGTACAAAACCAAAGAGACTTTTCTCGCTTGCTTTAATTAAAATAAATAATTGTCCATAACTCCGACAATATATATATATTAATTTTTCGATTCATGTTTATTAGGACTTTTTTCCTCCATTTTGTGAGTATTATCTACTCTTAAAGTCCTGAATCTCTTTTTCCTGAACACCCTATGTATCGTGTATTCCGATATGCACTGTCATTATTAAAAATCTACAGTATATGCAATATGAACTATAGTAGATTTTCACTACGTAACGAAGTATAAGAATGTAACTTGCAAATTTTTTATTTCCAAGATTAAATATTTTGTGTGTATGTATGTGTGTGTGTGTGTGTGTGTGTGTGTGTGTGTGTGTGTGTGTGTGTGTGTGTGTGTGTGTGTGTGTGTGTGTGTGTACATTAGTACCATATATGTGTAATATTAAAAACTGTCATAAAAAAAATGTTAATGCTGTCATGGGTGAAGTTTCATCCCGGTGTATAATTTTTATTTTAGAAATAAAAAAAGGTCAAACAAATGCGATTAAATGTCTTATTATATTTGAAATTAGTGAAAAATAGAAGTTATTTTTACGTATAATTTAACATTTAATAAGAACGGGATGAAATTTCATCCGTGGTAGTCGTCTTTAAGATTTACCTAACATTACCACCCCTCAAATTTCAACTTTAGTGCAATAATGAGACATTTCTCTCTTAATACGTTTTCGTTGCGATAAATCAAAGGTGTCCCGACGAAAATTTCAAAGTTCCTCTCGAAGATGAGAATTATTCGGCATTTTATTCGATATATTGACTGTTAATTCGACATTAAAGGGAGCGCTTGAAACATTTACGAGTATACTCAAACACGATATTTTCTCTCGAAAATCGACATCTCGTATTTCGAGCCGCGGGTCGAAAATCAGCAGATGGGGGGAGGGAAAGGACGAGATCCGCAGGCACGCAAACGCCGGGGTGCAAAAGCGATTCGCGGATTCGCGAATTTCGCGACAACGAGGGGCAGTTATCGACTCGCGGGCGACTGACTGACTGACTGCGGAGGACTCTCTCCGTCCTGCCGCCTCGGCGCTAAAGGGCCGCCGAAAAGGAGGAAAATCCGAGCGGCAAACAGAGCGCGCTTTATGTCGCGCGGCGCGGCGCGGCGCGACGCGGCGCGGCCTTTCCCACCGAGAATCCTCCCGAACGCGCGGCACGGCGCGGCGCTCCCGAGGGCGAGAGAACGTGCCGGCATAAAAGAACGTACGAATATCGAAGCTGATGGAGACGCGCACAAAGCTCCTTTCAGACACTCATTCCGGCCGAGCGAGACTTTTGCCGGGCGGGCAAAAAGCCGCGACGAAAGTGTATTCCATTATTCGCGGCCGCGCAAGATTCATCGCGCGATCGATGCGCTTCAAGCGTCCGCCGCGCGACATCTTCAAAAGAAATGATCAGCGCTCGACAGAGAGATAGATAGAGAGAGAGAGAGAGAGAGAGAGAGAGAGAGAGAGAGAGAGAGATGGACGAGGGAGGACAGTCATCAACGATGGTCGAGCAGAAAAATAACGTACCGCGCGTTGTATGAGGGTGATCCCAGAAGTACCTGACCAGACGTATAGATAGCGGTTGTTGTTTGAAAAGAATGACTATGGTAGAAAGTACCAACCTTATAAAGCTTAAGTTTGAAGTTTGACGACGCTACGTTGTTTAGTATTTGTTTGGCAGCCATGAATAGTGAACGCTCTCGGTGAATTTGTAAACATGGAAAAAATTGGTCATCGTTATGTGATACAATACTTTCATTTGAAAGGCCTCAGTCGAACCAATATCAAAGCGGAGCTAGATTCTACTCTGGGGGAGCCTGCTTCTTCGTTTACAACAGTAAAATATTGGCTGGCAGAGTTTAAACGAGGCCGTACGAGCTGCCGTAGACGAACATCGCAGCGGTCGACGAAATGAGGTGACCACGCCAGAAATGGTGAAGAAAATCCACAAAATGGTACTGGATGACCGTCGACTGAAAGTGCGCGAGTTAGCAGACATGGTGGGCTTTTCAAAAAGTGCTGTACATCGCATATTGACTGAAAATTTGGACATGAGAAAGCTGTGCGCAAGATGGGTGTGCCGCGATTGGAACAAAAACAGCGTCGTGAGGATGTCTCAGTCGGGTGTTTGGCGAAGTTTCGCAGCAATAAAGCCGATTCATAACCATGGATGAAACATGGGTCCATCACTTCACACCCGAGACGAAGGAACAGTCAAAACAATGGACCAAGGTGGCTTGATGGCTATTTTGAGGAGCTCGACGATTCCCACTATAAACAAGGTATCGAAGCTATTGAACATCGCTGGGGAAAAGTGTATTGAGCTAAAACGAGGCTATGTAGAGAAATAAAGATATTTTCTCCCAAATCTGTTGTGTTTTCTTTGTTAGGTCAGGTACTTCTGGGACTACCCTCGGTAAGCCACGAATTGCAGGGAGCGCCTCCTCTCGTTTGCACGCGCGATATCTCGCCGCGATTGAGAGCGATATCGAGCGTAAATCACGGCTAACGTCATGTCAGCTCGCCGTGCAAACGAAACGGAATGGCGGGTCTGTGTGGACCGACGACACGAGCCCGTATTTCCCCAATCAACGTAGGTTATACGCCGTGACTCGCATTCATATAAGGGGATTAAACGTCAAGCGGCTGTTAAGAGGCGGCGGCGCATCGATGCGTCGCATTTCCGGAAGATTCCCGCGACGCCCGGTGAGAGAAAGAGACACAAAGAGAAAGAGAGAGAGAGAGTGAGAGGGGGGAGGGGAGGGAGGAGGGACGAGACGTGTGCGGTCCGACTAATTATGCCCTAACCCCTAACCTCCGTGCATCTCGATGAGAGACAGTCTCGATGGAGGGCTCCGAGGGAAGGAGGGGGAGAGAGAGAGAGAGAGAGAGACTGAGTGTGGGAGAAGGAGTGAGAGGAGAGAGGAAAGCAGACAGGAAGGGAGAAAGGAAACAACGAAGAAAGTCGCACTCGCGTAGCCTTGATGAAGATCGCCCTGCGCGCGCGCGCTTCGCACAACAAATTGGAAAATTATTAAAAGCTTCCTTTGAGTCCCCGCCGTGTAACTCGCTTGAATTCGCCGACGCCCTCGAGCACCGACACGAGCCGTTGTTTGCCCACTGTCATTGGCGTCGCGCGATGCGGTCGCGAGAACGTGCGCGAATGAAAAATTGCACGCACCGCGCAAACATCGCCGGCGCGCGCGTATTTTTTTTGCGCGCGTGGCCGAACGCGGGCAAAAAAGCGGCCGAGACGTCTCGTCTCGGCGCCGCTCGGTGAGCTCTCGGCTACCTCCTCGGCTTCGTCCTCGTCCTTGGCGAACGCGGTCGCGAGCTGCCCGCCGGCGCGGATCGCGCGGCGGATTTCGGAAAAGCGACGCCTATGGGCTGCAAGGATCGCGACGTCCGATCTCTCAGCGTCTTCCCGACGAGAACCTAACCTCGCTTCGGCTCGCCTCGCCCCGCCGCGCCGCTCCGACGTGGCAGCTCTCCGCTCTGCGAGCGGAAGCCATGAATCTTTATTAAATCCACGAAATTTATGTCGAAGAGCGGTCGCGTGGCTCGTGAAACGTGCGCCGCGATGCTCCCCGGAAGGGTATTTATCTCTCCCCTCGGCCCACCCCTCCTCCTCCTCCCTGCCCCTCCCCCTGCGGCCGCAACGTGCGCGCGATCCCGGTTTGCTTTGGCCGTTCCCATTGTGTAACATGCTCGCACTCGCTCGCACACACGCGTACGCGCGTGTCGGCCGTAATGTGTGACAATCCTTTTTTATTTCCACCGACGCGCCGTTCATTCGCGAGCGGGCGAGCGGGTAATCACGAGTCCGCGAGGCAAATGGACGTGATATTTAATTCGATGCGGTAAATAGCCGCCTCCGCGGACGGACGGACTCTTCCCGGCGGCGCACAGTGGGGCCAGATGACATTCTTTGGTTCAATATTCTCTAGAGACCTGAATTTCCAATTGACCATCGACACCAATGGATGAGGTTGATCCTGAATAAATTTCGAAGAGATCTGTCTTGCCACAATTTAAAAAAGAATTTTTTTTTCGAATTACCAGCCTTAAAAGAGGAAAATTATCGTTAAACGCGAGAAACTTGTGAAATACTCATTATCCGACATTTATTTCTATCTGATAGCGTATTCAGCGGATTGAAGCTATGAAACCAGTCGTCAACAGACACCTCGAGATTTATCGAACTTGAAGCAGAAACCCATTAACCCAAAACCCATATGCCCAAAATACAAAAACGTGAAATATAGACCCGTTGAGCACAAAACCGGGGGATTTTAATCCTTAATTCTTTCTTAATGTGGGCTGAAATGATGAGCTTTGAAATTCTGAGTTTTCTAAAAGGTGATTACAAGTTCTGAGGTCTCGCATTTAGTATCCACAGGCTCGAATCCATCGAGGTCCCAGGACACTGTGCTTTAAACGATTTAACTTTTAAAACAAACCCTAAACGCATGAACCCTGAACCGATAATTTTTTCAAAATTTCGGCTAGACAGATCTCTTTGGAATTTATTCAGGATCGACCTCATCCATTGGTGTCGATGATCGGTTGGAAATTCAGGTCTCTACAGAATTTTCAACCAAAAAATGTCATCCGGCCCCACTGTGCGGCGGCGCGACTCGACCGGAGCACGTAAGGTAAACGTCCCAATGGCCGGACACGTCTCAGTATCCGATCCGACATTTTGAAAAAAAATATTTACTGTTTATTTTAACAATAATGAATGAAAGTAATAATTATTTTAGAAGAAACTCCAATATTTGACAATTAGTTGGGAAAAATGTACTTAATATACTTAATTAAATACTTAATTAAATTATGCAAATTAAAAATATATTTAATTTGTAAAATATATTAAAAAATATATTTTGTAAATATATATGTTTAATATATTTGTAAATATATTAAAAATATATTTACTTTCGTATCAAAATAAAAATTAATTAAGTAAATATGCACGTATGGCTCGGCAAAGCAACGGTCAATCGTTAATAAATTCGTTAAAAGATAGTATCTATATTTATATTATTTCCCGTTAGCGCATTTCTAATCTTCTAATTACGGTCAGACGCTGGGACAAATTACGTCCGAGCATTGGGCCATTTCAATCTACTTCAACTGTCCGGTCACTGGGTATATTAATGCGCTTCGTTACTTGTGTAAAAATTTCATTAACAATAGATATATGAACATTGGCTTAAATCATTTTTCTCTACTTAAAGAAATCTTAAGTTTTCGAACAAATGCAAATATTTATATCGAAACTATTCTTAATATTATTTTTATATAATTAATATAATTAATATTTTTTGTCACGACCTACGCTTAAACGTCCGGTTACTCGGACATTTACCTTACGTCCATACGCGGGTTTAAGGGTTTAAGGGCCTCCTACAACGTAAACCTCGAGCCTCACATTGCAAGCAAATTTGCCGACCGCATTATTGTTTGGATTATTTAAAAAAATCACGTGAAACTGTGACGGCTTGATGAGGGAGCTTCCCTTGTTGAAGTTATCATCGAAAAAGATCGCGTTGATGCTACCACGGATGAAATTTCATCCAGCCTCTGCCTTTATTTACGGTAGAACAACTCTACTAGATACGAATTAAATGCAAAATTAAAAAATAACAATGCCAAAGCAAACATGAAACTGTGCGAATCGGAGAGTTGCAGTATTTGCTTGGAATATACAGGATGTTTAAAAAAAAGATTCAGAACTTTAAGGGCAGATAGTACGCGCAACATGGAGGAAAAAAGTTCTGATAAACATGGGTCGAAAAAGTAATATACAGGGTGACGCACTTAAAACGGGTCACTTTTGTTAACTGGATGATTTCGAAATTCCCAAACGTCATCAAAGTAACAAAAATTAGGGCATTATTGTAACAGCATATTGTTGAGATCAAATAGAATAAAAAATTGTAGTATTTTTCTCTCTCTCTCTCTCTCTCTCTCTCTCTCTCTCTCTCATTTTTTTTCTTTTGACAAATAGTTACCGAAATACCGTAAGCCGAATATTGAGAAAATTTTTCTTAAATATCTCAAAAAATATTAGGCAAAAGAAAAGTTGTTCAAATTAATCGATAGGGAAAGATGATGTAATAAAAAATGGGGTCTCCATTTAAGAAATTCAAAGTGACCTTCTCGTAACCTTGATGATGCTGTTCAAAGTCAGACCAGTTGCTATGGGATGCGTCACTTAAAACCCTACAATTTCTGTACTTAATATTTTTTTCTATCTCGCATATTTTCAAAGTTATTCTTAAGTTTTAAGTGCCTCGCTCTGTATATTGTCGGAGTTATGAGAACAATTATTTATTTTAATTTTAATTTAAGCGAGTAATTTACTCGTTTCTAGTATTTTTGTATTCTCTGTATGTATAATAATTCGTCTATGTCATTTCTTGGTGAAGAGAGTACCATGTTTTAAAAGAATCCTTAAAGAAAAAAAACCTTAAAAGGAATTCTTAAAAAGAACAAATATTTATTTTCTTCCTATTTATACATACCAAGCTTCACCAGGCAATTGTTAGTCACATGAACAATGAATAGTTGCTGTCATAAAGTTTTCACAATACGGTAAGAATGATATCGTATCACTTTAATTAAGAAATGGCAGAAATGTACGTCATATATGGCCGTGCACCGGAAGCGAGTAAGTCATTAGCTTCAATTAAAATAAATAATCTTACACAAGTCCGACATTTATCAGGATTTTCCCTCCATTTTGTGAGTACTGTCTGCCCTTAAAGTCCTCAACCCTTTCTTTACCTCCCCATTTTAGAAATTTTAGAGATTTTGGAAATCAGAAAAGTCAAACGAATGCAATTAAAATGTTTCTTAATACTGAATATCAGACGAAGAGTAGAGAAGTTACTGTTCGTAGCGGATAATTTGACATTCAACAAAAACAACAACGAAGCAAAATTTCTCTCGCGTGGGCTGAAATTTTATCCATGCTAGTCTCTAAGGACTTCTACCTAGGCTGCGTGTTTGGCTAAAAAGTCAGGAAAAGTTGAACGGAGACGGCACGCTTTGACGAGCGTCGTTTTATCTTTGTCTTTTGCCGCGCGTATTTTCCTCCACGTCTTGCAACTCTCCCTCCCGTTTCTTCCCGCCCCTCTGCTGTTCTGTTTCCTCAGTCAACGAACGGTGGGCTTTTTCAGCCCGCCACGCAACGCTGTCGTCAAGACAGCCTGGTAACCTCGTGCACCCTTCTCTTCTTATTTTCTCACGCGTTTTCACCGCGAGTGCGACTCTCTTCTGATGTTTCAGGCCCTCGCGATTTCGGCAAAAAATGCTTCATTAGCTTCCCGACTGAGGTGGCAGCCGGACCTTTCGGACGTTCCAGTTCACTCGGTCGTACTCCGAGGAACAAGCCGGGACTCTTGAGCGGTTGTCATCAGTGAGTCGAATGACCCGATGACTCGCGCATTTTCGTCCCGAGTGCGACGACAGCCGCTCGATCAGCTGTTTCGCGCCGGCTTCTCTCTTCTTCGGGCGGCTTGATATTATCATAGTGATTTATTCCGATCTTTTCGGCCGCGCGTGCCAGCGGTTATTGCGGCCATAAATCCAGCCGCGTCCGCGATGTTTGATATCCGACCTGACCTACGCTCGTCTTCCGCCTTTCCATCTTCCGCGCGCGCCCGTGGAATTTCGGACGTTTCCGCCAGAGAATAATGAAACTTTCCCAATCAACGTCGCCACCACCGCGTCGCTCCTCCGTTCTTTCTCCTCGTCCCTCGATGCGCAGCCCCTCTGAATACTTCACGTCGCGTTCAGCGCTTCTCCCTGTTGCCCATTTCCACCACGCGGCCAGCGTCTGTGCCAGCTTCGTATCGCCGTGCAAGTGAAATCTTATGGGAAACGAGAGAGTCCCATGTGGGCTCGCAGCAAATCGGGCAACTTCAACTTTCAGTCGCGGCATGCTCGATCGGAGCGAGACATACGGTTATCCTGGACGGGATGGTTGAAGGGCTGACTGGAGGGTCAGATTGCTGAAAAATCGTGCTTGTTTTTGATAATATTTTCTGACCAACTGAACAAATGTGCAAGAATGAAAATTTTAGGTATATTTATATTAGGTGTACAAACAAATAATTCAAACTTTTCAGTTAAATTCAAGGTTTATCTTAACCCTTTCACTGCACTAAATTAACGTCCCTTGAGGAAATTATTAAAATATTTGGTAGTCCTTACGTTTTTTGGGTCGCTGATTACGAACCTAAAGTTAAATTTGCAAAATTCAAAATGGCGGGCTCAATATGGCGATCACGATGTACAAAATTAATGAAAATTCCAATTATTATTAAATAATAATCAGGTCGTGATAAGAACATATGATTCTAGACGATGGAACTCGATCGAGCTGGAAAAAATTTATGTGGGAAAATGTTCAATACTGCATATTTATGCTTATTAGAGATTAAACATTCATTTTTGAGTAAGATAATATTGAATATAAAATAATATTGATAGTATGAATAAGATGGAGATACAGACTGAAAAAACTAGGAAAATAGAGCTAAAAGGTGCAAAGAAATCTAACTTCGGCCGTTTCTGTAGAAATATTTGTTTATAAAAAAAATCTAACCTGCAAAAAAATACTGAAAAATATATATGTTCTTGTACATCAGAAAAATATTCAGTGAAAATTTCAGATCTCTACATTCAATACTCTCCGAGGATTTTTCCCTAAAAGAAGCATTTTTTTTCAACTTTGATTTGTTGTAAATAATCACAAGTGAATAATTGGGTATAAAAATCTATTGGAGTATGTTGAACAACTATTCAGTTATCTGGAAAACTCAAATCCCCGAATAGTTCTTCAAAATTATGTGATTTACAACGCAAAATTGAATCAAGAAAAGGTGGGAAGTACACTTCCCGCTAACAGTGAAAGGGTTAAAAGAAAGTGTAACAAAGGACCCCGCACAATTCCTTGTATCAATTGGATTTCGGTGGAATTGGCTGAGTATTTGATACGTTGTAGATCTTGTGTCTCTGAGTTAGTCTCTCTCAGGATATTTTTGGTTCATTTACAATTAACACACAAAGGTGCATTATCCATCAAATCAACCTGCCTATCAGCTTCTTCGCACCTTCTCATAGCTATTTCTCGTTTTATCGCATTATCGTCACCATTTAATCACCGTTTAATCGAGCTAACTGATTTGGACGAAAAAGCTCGATCACAAACAAAACAAGACATTTGATTTCCATTTGCCATTTTAGTCAATACTAAATATTCAATATCAGAGGAAGTGCGAGTATTGTGTAATAGTGGGGTAATGTGGATTTTTCTAGACTGTCAAGTATCACATCCGAACGAATAGCAGTGGAATTTATTAGCTGCTGGACATTACACGTGATTAAAAAGTGAATTTTTAATGAACCAAAAATATTCTGAATTGTTACGCTTTAAAATATAGTTCAATTAAAAAGGTTGTGCTTTGTGCTCTCAACAGAAAGCGAAACATAATCGAATGGTACTTGGTTGTCAATGTATTATACATTGAAACACGTGTTTCACATAGAAAATGAAAGTATCATTGAAATCTCTGAAATCAGAAGATAAGTCAATATCAGCTTTACAGCTTTTTATTTTTAAATATACACAGAAAGAAAGTTTTTAGATGCAAGTCAAAGTAGGAATATATCTTACTCGTTGAAAATAAGAAATTGTGATATTAGACACTTTTCACATTTCACGCCTGGTAGAAGTCAAATGGTCAATTATTGGGGGTTGTGCCTATGGGAACTTTTTATCAGAGAGACAAGATCTACAACATATCAAATATTCAGCCAATTCCACCGAAATCCAATTTACATAAGGAATTGTGCGGGGTCCTTTGCCAAACCAAATATTCGCCGTTGTTTTCCATAACTTTAAGCCATCTTTCAGGCAGCTGGCGAATTCCATGTCGGAAAAATGTTGCGTCTTTGGACACGATAAAGTCGTCAAGCCATTTTCGAATCTCATCCACTGCTTTGAAGCGCATATCGAACAAGGCATGGTGCCATCGGTCAGAAAAACGTGGTATTCAGTAGGAGCGATGTCTGGTGAATACGCCGGCCGTGCTGCAAGACGTCCCAGCCAAGACTCATTATGATGTCTCTTGTCGTAAAAGCAATGTGTAGCCTAGCGCTGCGTCATGCGGAACCCGTTTTCTTTCTTTCTGAATCTTCCCCACTTCGTGTAGGCGTTTGGAGACAGTTTGTTGCGTTACTCCTAACTGCTCCGCAAGCTCTTTTGCGTTTGTGCTGAATTCTCAGCAAGCAGCTGCTTCAAATCATTGTTGCCGCACTTCCGAGGGCCTCCAGGGCGTTCTTTGTCACTCAGACTGAAATCGCCGCTTTTAAACCGTCTAAACCAAAATGCACACACATCGTACGATACGACAGCTTCGTCGAGAAAGGGACAAATCGATTCGCATGCTCTTGCAGTGCATTTTCTCCTTGTTGGAATTCGTAAAGAAGTGCAGTGTCGGATATGCACCTCATCTGTCGTCATTTTTCACTGTATTGAACTGAATAATTTTTGAGGTTGTGTTGAGCCTCCCGCCATACTAAATGTAACTTTTAATAGCTATATGTCAACACTACATAACCGTAAGAGAGCGAGAAAATTTGATTGTTTTAAAGCTAATTCCTTAGCCTTAACCCTTTCACTGTTAGTGCAAAGTATACTTCTCACCTTTTCTTGATTCAATTTTGCGTTGTAAATCACATAATTTTGAAGAACTAATCGAGGATTTGAGTCTTCCAGATAACTGAATAGTTGTTCAACACACTCCAAGAAGTTTTTATATCCAATTATTCATTTGTGATTATTTATAATAAATCAAAGTTGAAAGAAATGCTTTTTTTAGGGAAAAATTGGTTCCTCGAAGAGTATTGAATGTAGAGGTCTGAAATTTTCACTAAATATTTTTCTGATGTACAAAAACATATATTTTTTTTCAGTATTTTTTTGCAGATTAGATTTTTTTTTACAAACAAATATTTCTACAAAAACGGCCAAAATTGGATTTTTCTACACTTTTTAGCTCTATTTTCCTAGTTTTCTTCATTCTGTATCTCCATCTTATCCATACTATCAATATTATTTTACTCAAAAGATTTGTAATCAGCGATTCGAAAACCCCATATATCATCAATAATAATCGGAATTTTTATCATATTAATTTCGTACATTATGGTCGCCATATTGAATTCACCATTTTGAATTTCGCAAATCTGATTTCAGATTCGTAATCAGCGACTCGAAAAACACAAGACCACCAAATATTTTGATAATTTTCTCAAGGGAAGTTAATTCAGCGGTGAAAGGTTTAAAGAAGTTACTTATTTGTGCACCTAATACAATATATGAAGAGTAGAAAAATTTTGTTTATTAACAAATACTCATATAAATATACGATATATATAACTGAAACATACTCTTTTTTTTCAAGTTGCTTTTGCAGTAATATCTTGGCTCTCGGTGATCCGACCAGAGCGAATTTTAGCTAGAAATCTTGAAAGGGCTTATCATTATCCGGTGAATCACTATAAAAAATCGAACAAAATTAACAAACTAGCAGCTATTATTAGGAAAAAATTCAAATTTTTCAGTTCTTTTACAATAAAAAATTTAATATCTCGAAATGAAATAGTTTGACGAAGTTGTCCATGATTCGCCCGAGAGCCAGATGAACGAGTATCACTGCTCTAAAATTTCAAATCGATACGAAGCTCAGTTTCGGAGAAATCACTGCAAAAAGTTGAACAATAAAATTTCGAGAAAAACGCGTTTAAGTGGACGTATATTTATGAGTATTTGTTAATAAACAAAATTTTTCTGCTCTTCATACGTTGTATAAATATATCCAAAATTTTCATTTTTGCTGTAATTCAGTTCGTCACAAGATATTGTCAAAAACAAGCACGATTTTTCAGCAATCTGACTCTCCGGTCCCCTTAAGGGGACCCACGCGAGGCGAGCTTCGAATATATCCTGCAGTGACGACCAGAAATTTTCTGTTACATGTGAGGTCCTGTTGTGGCAACGGAAAATGCTGTTCCGCAAAGCAAAGACCGCTTTTGACCGGAGAAACTGTAACCTTTTTTCCGTCTCGACAATATAGTCACCGCAGCAGAGTAATCGACTACTCTCGCAGAAGGCGCGCGACTACATCGCACAGAGAGAAACGAAATTTCAGTCACCGCAAGCGAGAAGATTCGTCCGAAGAAGTTGAATGACACGCCGCCGATGATGCGATTTTCAAGCCGGCCGCGCAAGCGTTTTCCTCCCTTTACCACTTACGTATACAGGGACGCCCCGTTTATCCGCGTGAAGGACGAAACTTGTAACTTGTTGATGTTCGATTCAGGTGACCGAAGATATTTCTGGGACAACGGAAACCGTCTAACAGAATTTCTCGGTCGTATCGCAACCGAATTTTCAGCCGACTTCCGGAAAACGGAAGATTTCGGTTGTCGCGGCTGAAGATCAGTCGCATCGATCGAATAGTCTTCTGCGTGCACACGGCTGAACGACGATCGATTCCTTCGATCTCTCCTTAACCACTAAATATGAATGCTAGGATGAGCGAAAATTCGCTTAGTGATATTTTTTAACCGCTGCCATTAGCAGCTCATTACACAGCGGTGTCCATACATATTTATAATGTTAGGAGTGTGATTTAGTTTTGAAGATTTTTTTTCTCAAATACTGATTTACTTAAGCAGGATGATGAACGAATATCTCAATCGAAATATGTTCCCTCGTTTCCTACAACTTTTTCCCATCTTTCTGGCCAGAGATGGATTCCGCGACGATAAAAAGATTCTTCTTTGGAGTTGATCCAATTTTCGACAAATTTTCGCGCTTGTTCCAAGCGATGAAAGTGATGAAAGTGATAATTGGATGGAGCAATTTCTGGAGAATACGCGATATGCGGTAAGACTTACTATTCCAGCTCTAATAACGTTTGCTTCACTGATAATGCAACATGAAGTCGAGGATTATCGTGAAGAAGGATCACTTTGCGCCGTTTACTCGCAATTGGTGATCATTTCTGGTCCAATGCTCGCTTCAATTTGTATAATTGTTGTCGATAACGATCAGCGGTGATAGTTTCACTCGGATTTAATAGTACACAACACCTTCTTGATCCCACCAAATATACAGCGATACCTTTGAATCGTGAATATTGCGCCTCGAAGTGGATGTTGCTGGTTGGCCCGGGTCAACCCATGATTTTTTTCGTTTGGAATTATCGAAATAGATCCATTTTTCATCCTCAGTAACAATCCGATACGAAACACTCTTCATTTTTTGTCTGGCGATCAACGAAATGCAAATGTTCAACCGGTTCGCAACGGTATTTCCTAATAATTCATGAGGAACTCACTTTCCTTCTTTGTAAATCTTTCCCATATCATATAAACGTTTGGCAACTGTTAGTACGTCAACATTGAATGCTCCGGCAAGTCCTGAAGTGGATTGCGCTGGATTTTCATCCAATAATTCTCGCAAATCTGCATTTTCAAGTTTCTCCGCTTGTCCCGAGCTTGTCCTTGCCGTTGACACTGAAATCACCATTTTTAAATCGTCCAAACCAATATTCACACTTCTCAATTGATGGAGCAACATTATCGCAAGTTTCTGTCGGGATTCTATGACCCTCAGCCGCCATTTTCTTCTGATTAAAAAAACAAAAGCAACGCGTATCAAAAATGCTCTTTACGAAGCTCCATTTTCAAGATGGCATTAATACGATTTTTACCGCGATTTTCACCACGACTGACTTGGTCATCTCTTGCAAAGCCTTCAAATCACTAAATCACACTCCTAACACACACGCTCTGACAAAAAGAATAAAAGAAACGGATGAAAGCTCACCGTTTTCTAGTGATAGAAAGTAACAGAAACATCCTATTGTTCAAGGATCAATCGAGCCGCGGCGAATTTACGGACGGGCGGCATGGACGAAAGCGCGCGCGACTCGCCGCGTTAGTTTCACCTGTCCGGCGTCTGTTACTCCCCCCTCCTCCCTTCGCCCACCCCTCCTCCTGCGAGGTTAAGCGACAATTATCGGTGACGATAACACCGGCGACGTTTGAGAATAGCAAACGGTCCCTCCTCTCTCGCTCTCTTTCTCCCCCTTTCTCTCCGCTTATCTGCCTTTGAAGCGCGCCCAGAGCGTAACCGATAACGAGTGCTCGTTAATTAGCGCGGGCACGCGTACACGCGCAAACGCTTATTGCCGCGCGATCCGACTGCGCGGCGGCGGCGGCGGCGGCGGCGGCGACGGCGGCGCGCTTCCGCGAGGAACTCGGTGTTATTACGCGAGATGCATAAATTCCCGGCTCGCGCGGGCGCGCGAGAGAGCCAATAAACTTGATCACATTTAAATGACGGGCGGAATCGCGCTGGCTTCCGCTCGCACTCCCGCCGGCGAAGCAACAGCTAGTGGAGGCGGTTTACAACGCCTCGCCTCGAGGAGGGTGCAATGGTCTGAAGAAGAAGAGGAGGAAGAAGAAGAAGAAGAAGAAGAAGAAGAAGAAGAAGAAGAGAGCCGATTCTCTCGCCCCCTCTCTCTACGTGACTGGTGGGAGGCGAACGATTGATAGGAGAGAACGGGGGCGGAAGGAGAAACAGAGAGAGAGAGAGAGAGGGGGGGAGAGGGAGGAGAGAAAGAGAGAGAGAGAGAGAGAGGCCACGTCTGGCGTAGCGGTAAAAGCCGCCGGTGGCGGCTTAGACGGTAGTGGTGCTGTTGCTGATAGTGGTGGGGGGAGAGGGAGGGTGGGAGGGTGGGAGGGAGGGGGGCAGCGCGGGGGTGGCGCGCGGCGCGGAGTGTTCGCCGGTGGTGGTATGTGAGTACCACCGCGTTTTAACTCACGGGGAAAACTGCTAAGAGCGGGTGCGCGAGAGCTCGAACGCGCGGCGCGGGTGCGGACTTCAGTCGCGTGCGACGCGCGCTCCCGGTCGCTCCGCGCTCCGCGAACTCCCCGGCTACGCTTCCGACGCGCGACTCTCGACCGGACGTCGCGCGCGCGCGCGCGCGCGCGATCGAGAATCGCCGCGTGTCATTCTAATGCGTCCGCGCATCGCGTCCGGCTGATTTATCGGATCGCTCGTTATCAGTTTCGCCGACTTGAAATCCGCGGATCCGAGAAAGAAGGAGAGAAGAGAGAGAGAGAGAGAGAGAGAGAGAGAGAGAGAGGGGTGCGCTTTCTCTCTCTCTCCCCTTCGCTGCTTCCGTCTTCTTTCCCGCTGCAGCTCGCGGTGTCGCCGGACGAGTGCGCGCCTCGGCTGATTCAAATCGGGCCGAGGGCGTGTCGGGAAGACGCGGGAAGATGACGCGGCACAAGCGTTGACTCCGGGATCGAGCGATCCAGCGATCGATCGAGAGCGGTGAGAGCGCCGGAGGCCTGTCCGCGGAATCAATTTCGCCGAGTCGATGAGACGGAACGCGCGGCGCGATCTCACGAAGCGATTTGCATCCCGCCGCCGCGGCGAGTCCTCGCCGGCCGGGAAAATTGCAATTAAAGCCTGGCGCGCGCGGGCGGCGGCGGAAAACAGGGTCGAAGGGCAGGCAGGGCGGAAGGGCGGCGGAGGTGGCGAGGAAGATGCGAGGCGGAGGGTGGAAGTAAGGGCGCTTGGCGGACAATAATATTCGTTACCGGGCGAGAGAGGAGTACGAATTCAGCGCCATTGAAAAGTTCGAGACTGCGCGATAAGAATATCGCGCGCGTGAGGAGCGCTTGACTCTCGATTCCTAACGAGTCGCGATCCAGTGGACTTCCCCGACTGAGAGAATCGCTTCTCTCCCCTGCCCCCTCCCCGCCCCCCCTCTCTCTCTCTCTCTCTCTCTCTCTCGTTCCCGCGCGGTGACTTTTCGCGGAGGGAAAATCCGACGGCGCGACTTCGCTCGGCCGGAGCCTCGGCGGAAAGCGAGGATAAGTGATCTCAACATTCGGCGGCATGGACTAATACTTGGCGAAACGCGCGAAAGAGCGCGAAATTGTGCCCCGATGGTGTTTGTTGAAGCCACGCGTGGAGATTGATCTCCGGCGGAGACCGGCGGCGAGAGGACTCGCGATCAGTGGGAGCCCCGAGTGCTGGAAGTAAATCGTTCGTCTTGGGGAAAGTAACGGCGATTATGAGGGACAAGTTTGCGTTCAGCGTGAGTATTGTCTCGGTTGACCCTCATCCCGAGTGGAAAAATTAATAGAGACTTTGGAGGTTTCTTCAGTGTTCGATTTTAACACACAGATTTCTTCTAAACTAAAAGAAATTTCGAGATACATTTTTTGCATTAAAATTAAACAGTCTTTCAGTCTTCGGTATAAAAAAATATCCGTCTAAAAAAAAAACACCCATTTTCGTTTGATAAAATTAAGTCGACCGAGAAATAACCTTGAAAGTCACCTGAAATATTTCTGTAACGTCAAAAATCTTACATTTTCCTTCATATACTTTGCAACTTTTGTCCGAAACAATTTTCTTGGAGACAAAAATTTGTAACGCCCCGAATAGAAAAATTAATAAGGCTCTGGTAAGGGCGTGATTATTTTTCTCTAATATTAATCAGGCCCTGGTAGGGATAGAAAGACAAGGGCCCTGCGAGATGTGTGAGAAATGGTTTAACGGGTCCTTATAAGGCAACATTAATAGGACCTACGGCGGGTAAGGAATTATGACAATTTTATTACACGCTTCAGATCTTATTAATTTTCTATAACAAAACTTGATTTTGCATATCTAAAGCATCTCCTCTTGAAAGATCCTCCTAAGGCCCACATCAGTTTTCCACGTTAAAGCGTTATTTCGTAAAATCTAAGGCATTCCTAAAAATCCTAAGGCCCTTCTCAGCTTTTCCTATCAAAGCCTCATTTATTAGAACTAAGGCATCCCGAAAAAATTCTTCCAAGTCCCTTATCAGTTTTCCCTCTATGAAAGCCGTATTTATTAAATCTAAGGCATCCCTAAAAAATCGTCCTAAGGCCCTTCTCAACTTTCTTCACTAAAGCCTTCTTCACTAAAATTTATTAGATCTAAAGTATCCTTAAAAAATCCTTCCAAGGCCCTCATTAATTTTCCTTATCAAAGCCTGATTTCATAAAATCTAAGGTACCCTTAAAAGATCCATTTCGGGACCTGATAGTAATGAGGCATCCCGTTTTAAGGCATTCTATTTTCAGCCTTATCGGTGCCTTTTATGCTTCATGAGGATGGCCCTAACAATTTTTTGCTCGGAATGTTGACGTCTCCTCTTGTCCCTACGAGACCACGGTCGCGAGATAGCGGGAAGTGAAAAGAAACACCGATCGAGTCCACCCCTTCGCGAGTTCTCCTCAAGTTCGCTCGCCGCATCGGCGTCAACATTGCGTCGCTTTCGATCATTCAGTTCTGAGTACAGCCGGGAACCGCGACACCTCTGCGATCCGCTTCTGATGCACTTGCTTGCTCACTCTTCAGGCCCTGCTTCTTGCGAAGCACTGGCCGTTCATCTCGAAGAAGCGAGACAAAATTCTGCTCGCTGTGAAGCGAGCGAACCGAGGCTGAGCGCGTTTTCTCTCTTTTCCGGCTTGAGGTGAATCGCGTGATCCGCAAAATTCCCCACCAGCGTTCTCATCAGCACTCTCTTATGCGTTTCCCTCAGGCGCGTCCGCGGTCATGACTTATCGCGAGTTCAAGCGATAGCTAGTAACCGATGACCCTCGCGGTCGGTGTAATTTCCAGTCGGGAGTGCCGGACATGCACGAGACCCTGTCCAGCTTCCCGGAGCAGTTCGGGGACGGGCCGAGGAAGCCGGAAATCAAGCCGGAGGCTCCCAAGGAGACTGACAGGGCCGCGGACAGTCTCAAGTGCGGTTGGTTCTGGTTCAGGCCGCTCTACCTACAGAGATTCCGCACGGCCAAGTGGGCGCTCTTCTGGCTGTGTTGGGCGGGAGCCATGCAAGGTACGTTTCAAGTCTTACCAGCAGTTTACCAGCGATTCGTCGCTCTGCTGGGAGCGCGCTTTTTAATAATAGCGCCCCGAGAGAGGAGAGAGAGAGAGAGAGAGAGAGAAAGAGAGAGGGCTCGCTGCGCGCGCGCGCTCGCGAGAACTCGCCCCTTCGAGAGGCCGTCATTAGCACCGGCCGAGCGTCGGTGCGTAAAGCGTGAACTCACCTTCGATCAGCCGAGATTAGACGAGCGAGTGTCAGGGACGCGTGTATTTTCATCTCCCGGCATCTCCTCCTCGCCGCCCTCTGCCTCCTCTCGCTGATGGGGTCGGGGGCGGTCGCGCCTCCCTCCCTGCGCCTGAACGCGTAATTTCGCGGTAGCGTTTGACGCGGCGCGACGTTACCGTTTAGGCGGCGCTAATAGCCGTTCGTATGTTCGAATGCAATTTCGGGGGCTTTCACCGGGGAGCTGCAACGGGGGAGGGCAAGCGGCGGCGGAGGAGGGCCCGGCCGATGACTGGCGATAAGCGGAAATCGAGTTTGTCGGACCGATGTCAAGCGTCTCGTATTTACGGGGGTGCGGGAGACGTGTGTATACAGCTGGAGGACGCGGCGGGCGCGAAGGGAAGAGGGCAGCAGGGAGGAGAGAGAGAGAGAGAGAGAGAGAGAGAGAGAGAGAGAGAGAGGAAGGACGCGTTGAGGGATAGACGAAGAGAGATAAGAAATCTCAACAGCGCGAGCGCGCGCTATTTTTCAAGTTTTCCGTCCGCGACGGCCGCGCGCTCTCGCGCGCCGCAGGGCGCGCTTCCACGGGATTAGAGTGTATCTGTTAAATGCGTCCTGAGGGGCGCATTTACCCCGCCGCGATACAGCGGGGACTGGCGGAAGAAGCATGACGCATTGTAGTGCCGTCAGCTTCCCACGACCGCGCACGACCCAACAACGGGCGAGTCTAAAGGAGCGCGAACGATATTTACGGGCGTGCTTCCCGGCGAAATATCCCGCAGGCTGAAAGCGAGAATACGCTTCTTAACCAGCTCACTGCTAGTGACTCGCATTTGAGCGAGGAGAAGAAGTGCCACAACTGGTAATGGCTCATACATGAGCACCGTGAATGGCCCTGCCAACTTTCAACGGATCTACATCAGATTTGATGTACTCGTATTTTTTGGTTCGCCGACTATGAATCCGGAATCAAATTTGAGAATGCACAATGGCGGATCTGACATGGCGGTGCTTAAATATTCAATTTGGTCGGTTTCTAAAAAATATTTATGAAGATTGATATCCCCATTTGATTTTGTGTGAAATCTTTTTTATAGAAGGTTTCTCGGGTAACTGGTGACGAACCGGGGTCGAAATTTCGAAATTCAAAATGACACATCCAATATGGCGACTCCAAGTGACTAATTTTGTTATTCCATTATGGAGGAAATCATCATGTTCGATATGTTGATGTTTTTCGGGTTGCTGACGATGAATTCAGTCGAAATCGCAAAATCTAAAAAGGCGAATTCAATATGACGGCGCTGAAATACTCAATTTTGTCAGTTTTTGAAGAATATTTATTAAGATTGATATCTCTATTTGATTTAGTATGATACCTTTTTTATAGAAGGTTTTTCAAGTAGCTGATGACAAAACCAGGGTCGAAATTTCAAAATTCAAAACGGCAGATTTAATATGGAGATTCCAAGAAACTAATTTTATTTCACTGTGGAGATCATATTTGATGTTTATGTTTTTCGGCTTGTTGACGATGAATTCAGTCGAAATTGCGAAATCTATAATGGCGGATCCAATATGGCTTCTAGTGACTAATGGTATTCTATTATGGATATTCTTACCTCTATTATCATCCAGTGAAGTATGTTGAAAGAAATTATTTCTTTGCCGAATGATTCTGGTGGAAATTTTGAATTTATGACAATCGTTATCTACGACTAAAAAGAATCATGTTGAATTTTGATATATATCCACACATAATGGAACATCAAAGTTAACCACTTGGAGCCGCCATGTTGGATCCGTTTTTTAAAATTTTGGAATTTCGTTTCTGAATTTGTCACCAACGACCCAAAGAAACTCTTATAGATAAGTTTCCATATAAAATATTCGCTTTCACTAGTTTTGACACAAAACATTGATTTCGGGTCCACCAGTGAACTGGTCAACGAGTATGTGAATCCTTCTCCCCAGCTGCGGGTTCTTAACCGCGTTATGAGTCGTCGTGAATCTGAAGGAACCTGATCACTGACATTTTCACGGCCGCGCTTATCGTGTGAAAAAATGCTCGCTCGCCACCTGCGGATCGCGAGAACTCGCTTAGACGGTCTTTCAAGAGGCAAGCACCCTCCTTGTGCGTACGAATGCATAAATCTACCTCTATTTAGTCTCTGTCATATTGTCGTGTTACAGTTAGAGGCTGTAATTCCGAAGGACCCCTATGAGTTAGCTGAGATTTTTGGAGTACACTTGTGTAGGTGTGGGAATACTGAATATAAAATATTGGTCCCAACAATTGTTTATTAATTGTTTGTTAGTAGTCTATTTGTTTCTTAAGAACCGAGTTTCAGGACTTTTGCTTCTTAACGGTAGGTCCACTTAACAACCTTTGCTAGGATAAATTTATCTAATCGCTTTAATCAGTTCTGAGAACGGATCAAGGTTCATTTGACGCACCTCTTGCTGCCGAAGATACTCGCAGATGTGATAGTCGAGTTACTCCGATAAAATATTGTCTCCTTGTAACCTGAGTTGTAAAGGTCTCCACTGGGATTCAATCATCTGGGTATTAGTTCCGCTTCTTAGTAAACAAACTCGACGCTATGGTTCAGTTTAGGATGATTACATCCCTTATATTCAAGCATGTCTTATAGACTTTAGGTTAGGTTACGTTGGATTGTTTGAATTACTAACTTTATTTGTTCAATCACTTTTTGCTCTTTATGAGATCACATATCATTTCCATTCTCAAAATATTGACGTAGAAGTAAAAAGGTGTGCCGAATGGTTAAGAAGCAAAACTCGCTAAACTCTCCGGGCTTTTATTTAAATTGCCGGAGGGCTAATATTGTATATTTACATTTCCCATACTTGGAGAAGTGTGGGAAGTTCAGCTGCAAAAAATTCAGCTTGCTGGTTCATAGGGACCCTTCGAATCTATATCCCAATTATAGGCTGTTATTATCGGCAGATATTGACCCGAATTGTTCTTTTCTAGATAAAGTTATACAGGTGATCATCCAGATAAAATTCTGGTACCAATTTATTTTTATCTACAGGATGTTTGGAAAAGGGACTGTGGACTTTAAGGTACTTGCAAGACAGTACTCGCAAAATGGAGGAAGAAAGCCCTGATAAACATGGATCTAAAAATTCATATTGGCGGAGTTGCGAACAATTATTTATTTTAATTGAAGCAAGTGACTTGCTCGCTTCTCGTACAGCCATACGTGAAATTCACTTCTTCTATTTCTTAATTGGAGCAGCACGTCATTCTTAGCGTACTATGAAAACTTTGTGACAGCTCTCTGCAACTGTTTACTCTCTTCACGAGGATATGTGACTAACAATTGCTTGGTGAAGTGTGCGTTTAAGTGTAAAGAAAATAGATGTTTGTCGACATTCTGTACAAAAGCGAAGAGACTTTTCTTAGGAATTTCTTTGAGCACTCTCCACCAATAAACGACGTAGATAATTTGCATCAGAGAGTATAAAAGCCACTAAGTCGCTTTAATTAAAATAAATAATTGTTACAATGTTAATTTTCCCGACAATATTAATTTCTTGCTCATGTTTATTAGGACTATTTTCCTGCATTTTGTGAATACTATCTACCCTTAAAATTCTGAACCCTTTCCTTTTTTTAACACACTGTATAGATGATTATCTAAAGTTCTGATAACTTATGTTTATCTAGTTAGTGAATGTATATTAACTTCATCAGCATCTTTACGAAATAATCTAAGGTGACGTTCACAGATAATTGAGATTACATTGCGCAGAAAATGTGTAAAATATTTTCAATATCTATCTTCACATGGTAGACGTTTGCGTTATTACCGCATATACGCCGCAGAGACTGAAATTCGGAATTCGCCTGGCGAAAATGCCCAGAGAAAATGCCAACAGCAATTTCATCTCATCTCTATCGAGCTAATTGTTAAAACTATCCAAGCGTAATGCTGCGTCAAAAGCGTTAAGTTTCGCTTCTTCAAGCTCGCGTTGCGCGACATAGAGAACATAATTTTTCTCAAAGGACGTTTCCAATAATCACACACGATCCTCTGCTTCTTGACGGTCAACAAGATATCGCAGTTGGACCTCATGACCTACCAACGAATATCTCTCGAGGACCGATGGCGCACGAACATAGAGAGTTCGGGTCTCTGCTAAGCGCGCGTACTCGTTGTTCCAGGAATGGTCGTGAATGGTTTTATAAACGTCGTCATAACGACGATCGAGAGGAGATTCGGACTGAAATCGTCGGAGACCGGCTTGATAGCGGGCGGTTACGACATCGCCAGCTTCCTCCTGCTCGTACCAGTGAGCTACCTTGGCGGCCGGTCGAAAGCGTCGAAACCGAGGTACGAGCACCATGCGCGCGCGTGTGTCGCCACGGCGCCATTGTCTTACGCATTAATATTAATACCGATATCACCTCCGCTCGACGATTCTCATAAATATTAATCCCTACATCAGTCCGTCCGACACCCTGTCGGCGTTAATCTCCATCCCGTTTCTTTGCCGTGCACCCTCCGCGAGCGGTCATAATCGATAATCGATGGACCCACGGAGATCTCAGACTTCCGCCGGTGGACACCGTCGCCGGCGATCGCTCCCTCCGAGAGGGAGTCTCGCGATCGAGAGTATCCTTGCTGAAGTTAATGCACGCCGTTTCGCGTTAGAACGAAAACCTGCGTTCGTCGCCGACTCCGTCGAGCCCGACTTGCTCCGGACACATCGGGCGCGTCAACGAGTCGAGAGTCCTCATCTTACCTGCGATTCTAACCGGAAATTACCAAACTATTGCAGGTACATCGGCGTGGGAGTTCTAGTCTTAGGTATAGGAAGCCTGCTCTTCGCGACGCCGCATTATCTCGCCGGACCGTACCGGGGAGGTCAGCAGACGGAAAACTTATGCCAAAGTGCCGCCAATACCTCGGCCGGCCGTTCGGTGAGCGATCATCGTTAAGAGCTGTCTTAGATCATTACTCGGGAAATGTAGCTGAAAATTTCCTTCGTTTAACCCTTTGTGTGTGTGTGTACGTGTGGTGGCAAATAAGTTGAAAAAAGTGATTTCTTAAATCACTTAAAGAAAATCTAATTCCTTGGAAAGCGCTTAAGATTAGAGGCTGCAAATTTTTGAATATCCTTCACGTGCCAAAATATAATACATTTTTTTTCCAGAATTCTTCGCTAGATTTTCTTTTATAAACAAATCACTCGAATGAATTTTGTAAGTCCGACATGAAACTCGTAATTAACAGTCTGAGAAACATTTATAGCGTGTTGATCTGACTTACATCCATTTTTTCTTATATAACAGCCATATTGGACCCGCCATTTTGAATTTTTGAAATCTGATCTCAGATTTGTGATCGGCGAGCCAAAAACATAGAAATAGCAAGATTTCACAAAAATTTGTTAGATAGAAAATATGTGCCACACAAAGGGTTAAGCACTCGTCATCCCGCATTGTCGCATCCCCGCCACGATTATCTCCATGCGTGAAGATAATCGTGCCTTCTCCGCGCTAATTCGCGATCTCCGAGCGCTACGATCGCACAGTAACAAAAACATGGTCAGGAGCATGGACATAGTATACCTAGACTGCGTGTCGAGAAGTGGAGAGATCACGCATAGGCACAAAACAAAATGCATCCTTTTCTACGCGAGCTTTACCCCCGCTCTTGAAATTTAAGAGATAGCGCAGTCTAGATATACTATGTCTATGGTTAGAAGCGATCAGGATCGATTCCATCAGGTTCTTTTCTTCTCCATCGCCACCGCCGCCGATGCATCCATTTAGCGTAGTCGTTACTCTCAATCGGCGATCTTACCATAGGCCTGCTCCGAAATCGATTTCGGAAACTTTGGTTTTAGTTATAAGCTTGATAAGCCTTGGATTAACTCAGATGCGTTCCGCAATTGATCAGCTGATCATGCTTGGACGTTCACAGTCATGCACCACTTCTGTTTACAAACTTGGTTTTAACCACTAATTTTGTAATATTAGATAAAAAAATAGATATATTTTTTACTATTTATTTTCTTGATAATTAATCAGTTGATTAATCATGGAACGTGTCTAAGGCCTGATTTCATAATTCACTTTGAACGAAGTTTAACTCGTTCTAAATCTAGTTCAAAGGAAATGTTGTATTCCACAATTGTCATAAACTTCGGTTACCGTCGATTTGTTGTGGTTAAAGTTAAACGCCGAATTTTGGACGTTTAATAACATAAACGAAGGAATAATACTGCAGTGCCATTTCAGAGTCGAGTTGCCCAACTTTTTGGGGTTATGTTGGTACACCATCGCGATTTATCGAATGTCGAAAAGTAATGAGAAACTAATCTATACAAAAAGTGAGGAATAAATTTGTTGGAAAATATGGCTTTAGAATATATATCATCTTCATCTGAGGATAAAGATTTCGAAGATTTAATTTATCGGCGCCCAAAAGTTATAAAAAAAATTATATTTAGAAGAATCCGATTTTCATGCGCGATTTCGCTCATCCAAAGAGAATCTGTTATCCAATCAGAAAAAAATATTTAAAAAATGTTTTTAAAGATATTTAAAAAATATTTAAGAAACATTCTTAAGACGTTAGAAATAATTTAAAACAAGTTATTAATGTAAAATAAATATTAAATAAACATTAAGTAAACGTCAAATAAATATTTTTTCTTAATTATTACTTTAAATGAAGAATTAATGTAAAATATACACCGAATAAACGTTAAACAAATATTTTTTCTACAATGAATGGAAGAAATGTAGAAAAAATATAAAATGAATATTTGAGAAACGTTAAAAAAATATTGTCTACTGATTGAGTACTGCAGTGTTAGCAGGAATCAAGCAGAACATTTCTCATAAAACAGAATAATAAGTATCATATAAAGTTGATTAAAAAAGAATGTTGGACTTTTAATTCGACGGTTCCACAACGGAACGAGGCAGCAATAACATAAAGGTCGGTTATCATAAATTCAATAAAACAAAGAATATACAAGCAAACAATTAATATATAAAAATTTATAATTATGTTGATAATATGCTTAAATATACAATATTTAATGCGTCATTTGCATTTTGACTGCTCAGTAAACACAGTACAAAATTCTGCGCTACCGTTGACACGCGCACACAATCTGCAGACACGAGATTCCGACATGCAACATGGTTTTCGTCCTTACGTCTTTCCTTCTGTCCTACTTCCGACCGGCGAATTTATCACTAACCATTTACCATCTCTGTCTGTGTTTGACACGAAGGAGAAATCCTTCGTACAGACTATAGATTTACGTAAAATACAGTTGTAAATATCTGATGACGATGCGAGTTTAACCATGACGTCAAGCGTAACAGTCGTTCAGTTAAGCTCGAGTGCGTGGAACTGGGCCTGAGTTATTTTAAGGCCTGCTAACCTTACAGCTAAAACCAAAGTTTCCGAAACCGATTTCACGACAGACCTCCGTGATGATTCCGGCCACTCTGTCACTCTCTTTCTCTCAGATATCCTGCACAGGATCGGCCGTTCAAGCGGAGCTAGAGCCTTACAGTGGCGTGTACTTAACCATATTCCTGGTAGCTCAGCTGCTACATGGCGCCGGTGCGGCGCCCTTTTATACACTCGGGGTGACGTATCTAGACGAGAACGTCTCGAAGAAGATGTCCTCGGTGTATCTAGGTAAGATGCGCGCGCGCGACGTCTCGCCGACGAGGCGACGCGCTCGCAGGCCGCTTATCGATTTCTTCGATCTCAACGAGACTTGTGAAATGTGTGTCTCGCCAGGTATCTACTACACTATGGCCATAATAGGACCCGCGTTGGGCTACGTGGTGGGAGGTGAGCTGCTGAAGATTTACACGGACTTCTTCACGGTGGACTCCTCGACGTAAGTCGCGAAAGACAGCGGCCGAATTGCCGTCCTAAATTCATTTGGTCCGCGCCGCGAGGCTTTCTCGTATATCTCTTAGCAGTCTCGCTGGTCACCAGCGACCCCGTGGGGACAACAAGCGAGACAACTGCGTGTCCTCGCGGTCGCGAGACAGAGCGAGACGACGAGGAAGGTGGATGGATACGGCACAAAACTTGCAGCAACGTTGCAAGTTGTTTAGTTGCAACGTTGCAGCAAGTATTGCCGCAGCTGTATGGCTTCACTTTGCAAGATGCGTCGAGTGGTAGTCGAGAGTAGTCGACGAAAGCGGTCTGGCGGAGACGTGTCAACGGCCGTCGTGCCCATCGGAATTCGTCGCGAGCCGTTGTCACGCGTTTTCCACTTTTTCCCGCCCGCCCCCGCCCCGCCCCCGCCGACACCGCTGCCACCTGATAACACGCGGCAGCGTTTAGTCACGCGTCAGCGGCAACTTTATTAAATTCTCGCGAGGATTTATCGGCCGTTTGCGCCGATCTCCCGGACGGTGTATATACACACGCATACACATGTGTGTACATATGTACGCCGCGGGGGCAGCGGCAGGAGGAGGGAGGGGGCGGGCGGACGGGGCGACGATAACGCGCGCGTCGACGTGCGGTTTCGACGGAATAACTCGCCGATCTGATGGTATGCAAATGCTCGCATATTCGTCATTTTGCCAGCGGCGGCGGCGGCGGCGGCGGCGGTGCGTTTGATCGCGTTTTGTAGGAAATCTGATATCGCTAGCGAGATTCTGTCGCTAATCAAGCGCCGGTTAAATATCGCGCACCGAGGTGATATCGACGGCTTTGATTCGATTAACTGATCTCCGCGAGTAATTATCGAACGATCCAACGATAACGAAGCTCCGGCGCCTCGCGCGCAGCGGCATATACGTGCGTGTGTGTGTGTGTGTACGCGCGCGAGCACACGAGAGGGAGAAAGGGAGAGAGAGACAGAGAGAGAGAGAAAGAGAGAGAGAGAGAGAGAGGAGGGGGGTAGAAAAGCGCGAGAGGACACGTGCCTCTTGCGACGTCGCAGCCGGCCGGCGCCGATAAAAATATTCCGCGGAACCATTAGAGCGTATAATGGGCCGGGATTAATAGTGCGTGTAACACAGCGCACCGGTGTATAACGCGCTCCCGTGGGGAAAATGTCAAGCGGTGATCCAATGTTTGACGATGACGCCAGTGTTACCCTTCAAAACTGTCGGTTCATCCCCCGGCACTTAGGACACAATCAAGTTCCATTTGTCTACGCGTCTCCCCGAACTCGCTCGCTCGCTCTCTCTGTCTCTCTCTCTCCCCCTCCCCCTCCGCTCCTTCTCTCTCTCTCGCTCTCTCTCTGTCCCGGCGGAGAGCGCGGAAACCCCTCCTCGCGTCGACCTTGTTGAGTCACCGTGCCGTGCGCGAATCGAATTAATCGTTAGCCGAAGCGACGATTTTTTTTCCACGCCGAATAGCGGCGTGGCAAATCGAGTTTCGGCGATTCCGGCGACGTCGACTCACCACGCAGAGTTCCGCGAGTCTGTCGGGACTCCGGGCCGCTCGTTCGATGGAAGTCGATCGCGCTCGACTTCGAGACCGTCTCGGAGCTTCCTGGGAGAAGTTCCAGTTCAGCACGAGGAAGAGCGCGATGCTCGACGCACAATGTTTCGCGTTTCTGCGGCTGCAATTATCGTTCCCTCTTTACCTGCCCCCCCCCCTCCTCCTCCTCCTCCTCACGCGATTCTCGTGGGAAAGAACGGGTAAGGTGGAATTATTCGCGTAATGGCCATTCACCTGTACGCCGCGACACTCGAGAGAGCCGCTCGCACGCCGCGGCGTTTAACCTAACCTACAAAATCGTGTGAGACTCGTAGGAAGGAATTCGAGTCAAATATAAGAAATCAGGCTTGTGGTACGTATATCGGGCTAATTATAAGAAGAACGGGTAAGATTCATCGTATGTTTCTTGTCAAGCCAAATGTAGGAAACACAAGTGAGACTTGTGATTCAATTTTCACGTGTTTTGGTCAATGTTCTGCGTGTGCGATTTACGTTTTGCGAGTTGCAATTTATGTAAACTGGGCATTATAGGTACAACTTTGTCACCGACTTTGGCATGCGCTGTCGCGACTTAAATCATAGTGCAAGGGGTTAATTCCGCGGGCAAATGAAAAGTTCCGATGGCAACGCAGCGCGGCAAACGCGGCTCAAGGAGGTGAACGACTCTTCTATGCGTGATCACTTTTTCCGCTTTCTCACCTCCCCGAGCTCCTTCCCACGATAGGTTACATCGTACGGCCCGTGCGTGCCTCCCTCCCCCCCTACTCCTTGCAGCGAGGGGATCGAACGTTGCCCAAATCATTTCGTCGTCGCTCCGAAACGTTCCTATCTCCTGTGTCTTGATTCCTCTCCAGAGCTTCCGAAATCGGTTTCGGAAACTTTGCTTTTAGTTGCAGAAGGTTGGTGGACCTTAAACTATAAAAAACTTAGACTTACGTTCCGTAATTCATCAGCTGATCACGCTTGGACCTTCACTTCGCTTGGCATACACTGTTTCTGTTTACAAACTTGGTTTTTGCTATTTACTGTCCATTGGCGGGCCCGAAATCAACGTTTTGTGGCAAAGCTGGTGAGAACGAATAATTTTGTACTTTACAAGCTTATTTGTAAGAGTTGCTGATATTGGCGAATCCAGGAACGAAATTTCAAAATGTAAAATGACAGATCCAATATGGCGGTTTCAAGCGACTAACTTTGATATTCCGTTATGAGTACGTATCAAACTTGGTACGTATTTCTTTTAGCCGCAGATAATAACTGTTATAAATCTAAAGTTTCTACTAGAGCCATTTGGCAAAAAAGCAGTTTCCTTCAACATATTTCACTCGCTAATAATGGAGGTAAGAATATCTATAATAGAACACCGTTAGTCGTTAGAAGAGGTTACATTGGATTCGCTATTAGAGATTTTGCAATTTCGACTGAATTCAGCAACCCGGAAAACATGAACATATTGAAAATAATTTCCTCCATAATGGAATAACAAAGCTGGTCACTTGGAGCCGCCATATTGGATCTAGCATTTTGAATTTTAAAATTTCGACCACGGACTCGTCAGCAACGACCTGAGAAACCTTCTATAAAGAAAACTTTGTATAAAATCGAATGGGAATATCAATCTTAATAAATATTTTTCAAAAACTGACAAAACTTAGCAGTTTAGCGCCGCCATATTGGATCCGCCATTATGATTTCTCACATTTGATTCCGGATTCATAGTCATCGACCCAAAAAGTCAAGTTTGATACAAATCCGTTGAAAATTGGCAGAGCTATTCATGGCGCTCATGTATGAGTCATTACCAGTTGTGGCACTTCTTTTTTTCATTCATATATCAGCCATTATCAATGGACTGGTTAATTTTGTAACATTAGATAGGGAAACGGATAGATAGATGTCTTACTACCTATTATCTTGATAATTGATCAGCTGATCAACTACGGAACGTATCCAAGTTAGTTTAAGACCTTCCAACTAAAACCAAAGTTTCCGAACTGATTTTGGAACAAGTTCGGGTTGACGGTGAAGGGGAGGGGAAATTGCTCGTGGATTCTTCTTCATGCGCGTCAACCACCGGCCAATCGCACGCGCGTTCTTTAGTTTAGCTTCTTTAGACAAATTACGACTTAACCGTCGAGTGCTGTACACATTATGATTGTTCTATAATTTTTTTTTTATTTTTGGATATTTTTTGGCCGGACAAAAAATATCCAAAATTCAATTTTTTGGCAGACACTAATCCGATTTTCTAGCAGTATCGCTGTGCGATGTCTGCGTGGTTCTGGATGACGCACTGATGACGATAACGAGTAATTATTTTGTGCAAAGTCCATTTCTAATTTCTTTTTAGAACCGACATGTGCGTTTGTCATACGTGTTTCCATAATCGCCGAATATTCAATACAACGCGACATTTGTTGGCGCTATTAATATCAGGTAATCAAAAAAGTCCTGTCGCTCGCGCGTGTTTTATAGTTTGAATAACCCTTTATGTGTACAATAACTCATTATCGTGTGTTAACTGAGCGATAAATTTCATATTTTTGCTCGTATTTAATGTTTCGAACGTTATCGTTAACATCGATTTAAAGCGATGTTTCAACTCTTCAAAATGTCTGTGCCAAATAAATGCAGCAACGTCAAGAACCGCTCGGAGAGGGTTGAAAAATTTCGCTTCAGAAGATGAATCCTTCAGAAGACTCTCAAATTTATTGTAGATACTGATGAATTAAAGACAATAATTGAAACAAATTCAAATTTGACGTGTTAGATGCTCGCTGAAGAGTTTCGCTGAGACCGAGCGATGAAACAAACTTCATTTACATAAAATAGTTAAAAAATTATTTTAAATATATAATATACAATAAAAATATAATATACAAACATTTTTATTTACATCTCAAGGAGTGACGGAACTTTTTTGGTCACCTAATGTTTACTCGCAAATAACGCCCACGGCGAGAGGCAGCGGACTCGCCCACGAGTCTTCTTCACCCACGAGAAATGCGGAAGGCTCTCCCGTCCCGCGCCGGTTTTTCGCTTCCGGATCGATCGATAATTACACGTTGCCGAATTCATTCGGGCCCGTCACTACGCGCCGTAACCCGACGAGATTGCCGCACTTTTGTCCGGCCAAACGGTCGCGCCCCAGCAGCGCGAAGCGGCTTCTTCCAGGGGGTGTATCTCGTAGCGGGGCAATTAGCCGGAAAAGTTACGTAAGCTTCCGCCGGCGCTGCGGAATTTCTAGCCGCGCGAAATTAAAAGCGCGCAAACGAGACTGCCGAGCCGCCGTTGCCGCGCACGTGTCGTGCGAGGATCAGAGCTCGACGAGAAAGCTCGGGGAAATTAGTTCGAGCCGTTAATAGGCAGATACGAGAATCCGCGGTGAAACCTCAGATCTTTCGGATCCTTCGCGACCTCCCCTCGCTGTGCATTTTTGCTTTGCCAAGTGGAGAGTCCGGTCGGCTATTTCCATTCGCGCCGATTCCCGCCGAGTCGGAATTTGATTTTATTGGCATTAATCTTGCAAAGAAGATGTGCACCAGAATGGTTCTGGAACATATACAGGGTGTCTTAAAAATACCGAAACCCCCGGATAACTTTGCAGCATCAAGTTTTCAGGAAAAACTTTAAATACAAAAGTTGTAGAAAATCGAGTAACGGTGACTTGATGGTGACCTTGAATTTAACCTTGACCATGATCTTCAAGATCATTTGGAGGTCAACTTGCATTTTTTAAACGGGAATTCTTATTTTTTATTACACTGTCTTTTTCTACCAATTAATTTGGACGACTTTTGTCTAAAACATTTTTTTATTTGCCTAATATTTTTTGAGATATTTGAGGAAAGCTTGATAACTTTTTCAATATTTAACTTGCGATATCTCGGTAACTATTTGTCGGAAGAAAAAGTGGTACTAGACTTTCTTGCTTTATTTAGTCTCAAGAATATATTGTTACAATAGTGCCCCGATTTTTGTTAATTTGATGATTTTGAAATTTCTAAAAGTCAATAAGTTAACAAAAGTCAGGGCGCTATTGTAACAATATATTCTTGAGACTAATAAAGCAAGAAAGTCTAGTACCATTTTTTCTTCCGACAAATAGTTAGCGAGATATCGTAAATTAAATATTGAAAAAGTTATCAAGTTTTCCTCAAATATCTCAAAAAATATCAGGCAAATAAAAAAATATTTTAGACAAAAGTTGTTCAAATTAATTGGTTAATTAAAAAAACAGTGTAATAAAAAATAAGGGTTCCTATTTAAAAAACGCAAGTTGATCTCCAAATGATCTTGAAGGTCATGACTAAGGTCAAATATAAGGTCATCATCAAGTCCATTACTCGATTTTATAAAATTTTTATATTTAAAGTTTCTCATGAAACTTGATCCTCCTGCAAAGTTATTCGAGGGTTCCGGTATTTTTAAGACACCCTGTATAGATAAAATGTAGCACGATTAAAAGTACTCAGTAGATGCGCAAAAAATTGTGATGACACCATTATTGAAAAATATTACAGTCTTCAGACGATTCTTGACGATTTTCTTAGCGGCCTGGAGCCAGCTTGAGTTGTGAAGACTACAAAACTCCGAAATATTTATTTATGAGGGAGAATTAGTAGCTATTGCTACTAAATCACAGTTTATTTAGGAACTCAACTATATCTTCTTGTTATTCTAACAAAAAATAGTAGTTGCAATATGCGTAAATACAGGATATATACTAAAAAGATAGGCGCTTTGGTAGTTGTGGAATTTTTAAAGGTCATCAAGTTAACAAAAGTTAGGGCATTGTAACAGTACATTCTTGAGACCAAGTAGAGTAAAGAAAGTCTCTAGTGTCACTTTTTTCTTCCGACAAATAGTTACCGAGATATCGTAAACTGGATATTAAAAAAGTTACCAAGTTTTAATTATCTTAAAAATATTCTTAACCATCTCAAAAAGTATTAGACAAATAAAACAATATTTCAGACAATAGTTGGTCAAATAAATTAGTAGAAGAAGATGATGTAATAAAAAATGAGAGTTTCACTTACGATTTTAAAGTTGACCTTAATTCGACCTCTGAATTTGATTTCTAGGTTAAGTTCAAGTACCACTAGATATCCATTTCTAAATCCTAAAATTTTTGTACTTGACATTTTCTTCAAAAACATCGTCCCTTTAAGTTAATTCGGGATACTCATCTTTCCGGTACACCCTATATATAGTTGTTATCGCTGACACTATAATGACACTTATTCCAAAAATAGTTTCGACTATAATTATTTAGTTGTACGATTATAGCTGCAAATATCAAACTTTTCTCTGGGTGCGTGTATCGAAATTGGTATCGAGCCAATTATAAGCGTCAACAATTATTGGCAATTATTGGCAATGCAAAAATAAACCTAATGTGCTATGCACCTTATGACTATTTTACGGTTTTTTAGATATGACAGGCGTTGATTCAATTTTCCAGCAACGTGGTCCTGAATGACACTGACAAGGAAAATTGATAATTATTTCATACAAGGTCTATTTTAATTTCTCTCCCATTTCTTTAATCGATTATAACGTGTCTCTAAGCATTTAGCAAATACCCGATAGTAATAATATATAGAAACAAATGTAATTTAGGTAATTTAATAAATTAGAGTTATATAAGCTTCACAGCTCAAGGTAGCGCATTAAAAGAGATCATCCTGTATTTCTAGACTGCCATGTTTTTTCAATGATGGTGCTATTTTCGTGTATTCAATGAGCATTTTTAGTCACGCTAGATTTTATCTTTATCCGCTCCAGATATCCGTGGCCAATTTCCTCCGTGTTTAAATTTCAAGGATTTAACCCTTTCACTGCTGAATTAACTTCCCTTGAGGAAATTATTAAAATATTTGGTAGTCCTACGTTTTTTGGATCGCTGATTACGAACCTAAAGTCAGATTTGTAAAATTCAAAATGGCGGGCTCAATATGACAATCATGATGTACAAAATTAATGAAAATTCCAATTATTATGAAATAATGATCAGGTCGTGATAGAACATATAATTCTAGACGATGGAACTCGATCGAGCTGGAAAAAATTTATGTGGGAAAATGTTCAATACTGCATATTTATGCTTACTAGAGATTAAACATTCATTTTTGAGTAAAATAATATTGATAGTATGGATAAGATGGAGATACAGAATGAAAAAAGTAGGAAAATAAAACTAAAAGGTGCAAAAAAATCAAATTTCCGTTTTTGTAGGAATATTTGTTTATAAAAAAAATCTAACCTGCAAAAAAATACTGAAAGAAATATATGTTTTTGTACAACATCAGAAAAATATTTGGTGAAAATTTCGGACCTCTACATTCAATACTCTCCGAGGAATCGATTTTTCCCTAAAATAAGCATATTTTTCAACTGTGATTTGTTATAAATAATCACAAATGAATAATTGGGTATAAAAACCTATTGGAGTATGTTGAACAACTATTCAGTTATCTGGAAAACTCAAATCTCCGATTAGTTCCTCAAAATTATGTGATTTACAACGCAAAATTGAATCAAGAAAAGGTGGGAAGTATACTTTCCACTAACAGTGAAAGGGTTAAGGGATTTGAATTTAAACTTGACTCGATCTTGACATATGTCGTCAAGGACCTAACCTTGAGAAATCTTTGACAAGCTTTAGCCGTCATTGATTTTTCACTGAAAAGTTAAAAGGAAGTTCCATAAGTACGAGTTTTCCGACACTGTACACATTAAAAAATGGGTAATGTAAGAGGTTTATGAAAAAGCGATGTGTGTGTATGTAAAACAATACGTGTACATGCACGTGCTTCACCCTTTCCTCCGCACTCTCACCCCAAGCTAAACTCATCCAACCCAACCATTATTATTCACGATGATATAGATTGAGTTAGGTTAGTTTGGTTTGGAGAGGGGGCGCGTCCCTTCCCTAGCGCGTACCGTTATACGTGAACTGTTTTTATGCACTAATTGATTTTTTGTAAAGAACTTTCACACACACAATTGCAATTATATTTTTATTTATTCATCATGTTTTCCAGTTCATGATGATCTTCGGCGGGAAACAACGCAGCCATAATTTTGAACAATTCACCAATGTGATATTTACACTTGAATATAGCGAGAAGTCTTGTAAATTCCACACACACATCTACAATTCTATCTATCTCGGTAGAAAGCTGCATCGTGTTTGTGAAATAACTTTATTTATAACTTTTTCGATAAACAATTGACTGAAACTTTTTCAAGGATACTCAGCAAGATGACCTCAGCAACTACGTCAAGCTCATTCGAGCTGACTTTCCCGAACTGAATAATTATCGGGACTAAATTAAAAAAATTATTTAACGGCTGATTATCTCTACATTGTTTTTTTCCAATCAGTATATAAATCATAACGAAGATTTATGATTAATTCTAAAATTATCTGTCCAATGACGACCGACCAAATACTAGTCCAAATTTCATCTCAACTAAATTTCTTGATAAAGGACGCTCTACGCAGGGTGCTGTTTTTATTCGCTTCGAGCAAGCTTCTTAATTCGCCAGCGAGGTAATCTCTGGTAAAAACTTCTTCTACACAATAGATTTTTATTCGCTAGCTAGTCTAGAATTAAAAGACGCGGCGTCTAGTGGTCTCAAAGTTGAATGCGTCCAACTTTGCCGCGGCGACCATTGGACGTCTTCTAAATTGCAGACGCTAGCGAATGAAAATCGAGCGTCTAGAAGAAGTGTTTACCGGCGAGTTCTAAATTTTAGAAGCCAGCGAATAAAAATCTACCGTCTAGAAGAAGTTTTTACCGGCGAGTACGCTGGCGAATGAAGAAGCTCGAAGAAGAATGAAAACAGCACCGTGCAAATTGTCCTTAACACGCTCTCCTATGTGTGATAAATGATTCGACATACTCGGAAATAGTAGGAGGTTGCATTAATTCGTGCCGTTGGGAACAGATGGTTCTGGATGTTACTTTAGCGGCGTAGCCGTTAAGTTTTAGAGGTTATACATCTCGTCATTTGCAAACAACGTCCAGTCGACAAAGACGTTTCTGTGTACAGAAAAGGGTGATAAAGAACGCGCGTAAAATGTTTTCCCGACATGTGCTCCTTTATTACTTTGACTTGAAAAAAGTGCAGCTGAAGCTTATTAATTGCTTCCTGGACACTCGTGGCGAAGCTGCTTCTTCGAAAAAAACGTGCAGAAAATGGATGCAACGTTTCGAAGAAGGTAATATCGAAGTTCAAGATAAGAAACGTTCAGGGCAGCCGAAAAAATTTGACGACGAGGAAGTTATTGGATGAAAATCCAGCACAGACGCTCGAAGAATTGTCAGTGGCCCTCGAAGTCGACAAATCAACGTTTCGAGGCGGCTACATAACCAAATGGCGCGCGAGCCGGCTCTGAGCGCTACATAGATAAGAGCACTTATTCGTTAACTTTAACACGTTCTTCTGCAAAAACTACTTGTCGGACGCAATTTTGGAAAAATGAAGGAAAAAGTTGTTTGTTTTAGCATAAAATATCATGTCCTGTACTCCGAATTTCGGATCACCCTGTATATACTTATCATATTATTTTATACAAGAATATTAAATCAAAAGCCGAATAATGGCCCGTAAATACGAGTATATAATCAATTATGCTCTTGATCGAAAAATGATCAAATAATTTACAGTTGTGAATATTTTAAATCTTAGCAAATCTTCCGACGCGCTAATAAGAAAAAAACAATAATCATGTTAAGAATAACATTTCTTATTTTGTGTGCATTGATCCACTTAATCATACAATGGTTTCATATTTGCTCATCTCATATGCTCCGTTTATAGTTAAGAAAGTTAGTTAATATTGAGATAATCGAATATTAAATATCGTAATTGTAAAATAAGTCTGTTTTAAAGCTATTTTAAAGCTGGAATGTCAAGGTAACGGTAGTATATAAATATTTACAGCATCAAAGTGAGACAATATTCGGTATAACGTTATTTAATAACGTAATTCAAATAATCAATTGATTCAACGTAATTTGCCAGTTTAATGCAAAGTCGAAACTCTAGCTCGGGAAAAGTAGCGCGAACTCTAATCGACGGTCTAGTTTTGTTCTCCAGTCTACCATCCATTATCGTTGCAACAGAAATCTCGAAATAGGAAGTCAACGTCTCCGAACGTAGCTGATACGAATTCTAAATCTATCTCCATTTTTATCCTCTTGAATTTTTCTTCCGATAATTTACTTGTGAGACAACAGACTTGTCGATATAATCGAACGGGCGCGTTGGAACTTAAAAATACCGAATTTCAGGATTGGGCTAACTCCCGACAGTAACGTTTGGATTGGCGCATGGTGGATTGGTTTCTTGGCAGCGGCTGTCATTTGCTTTGTCATTGCGGTGCCTATTTTAGCATTTCCGGCAGCTTTGCCAGGTACGAACATCTATTGCCGTGCATTTAATAAAGTCTATCAAATAATCCCAATTTTCTCAGATCAGATCTCAGATAATATCTGAGATCAATCTCAGATAATGTGTTCTGGCAGCACAAAATTAAATTTTATCTAGAAAATACAGATGTATATTATCTTAATCTGCATCTTGAATCGAGAAAAGTGTCATCTTTAATTATCTAATCTGACATTCGCAGATAATTTAGTCCGCATCACTGAAAATGTGCTGAAGATACTCAAACATTTTTTTCACATCGTAGACGTTTACATTATTATTGCAGATAGCAGATAACAGGCTAATATTACGTATTGGAATTTATATACAGTTAGAATAATTAGGATAAAATGTCACGAGAAGAGTTTGCATTTGCTCTTATCTTCATCAAGCAAATGTTTTAAATCATCCAAGCGCGACGCTACAAATAAACTTTGACCTATGTCGGCTAGAAAGTACGATCGAACCACCTTAACGTGATCGATAATGCGAACAGGATCGGAGGAATTGGCCAAGGATAAAGTGTCGGAGGCGCACGAGAAATCGACTCGATCGTCCACCGCGGCGACAGGGGAAGCGTTTTCCAAAATACGTGAGCTGCCACGCGCCCTCACCGAGCTACTCGGCAACCCGGCATTTTTTATGCTGAACCTGGCAGGTGCCAGTGAAGGATTGCTGATTGCCGGATTCGCTGCCTTCCTGCCGAAGCTGATTGAAAATCAATTCAGCGTCAATGCCAGCTCGGCCGCGTTGCTGATGGGTGAATAATAATGACATTTCGATTAATAGTCTATCATATCGCGTTTAAACAACCTAGCATACCCGCGTACTGTGTTGTTTGGCTGCTTTGCGACGCGGTAGAGAAAGGGTCAGCTGTCGACGCCGGTCGGCGACGGCTTGAACAGGGTTGTAACGTGTCTAGTTACGGTATTTACGTATTTTTTATATGTATCTGTTTGCTAGTACAGTATAACTGCAACTATAACTAGTTTTCTCTTCTTTGCATCTCTATCTAAAATCTCACTTCAGATAAAGATACAATTTTGGTGTCCCCATATATATATATATATAAAATATATATATATAAAGCGGGATTTATTGACTGGAGGGTTGCGGTATGTCCTTAAAGTTTCGAAAAAATAGATTTTGAATTTTTTACATAATCGCATGAAACTATCTTCCTCGTATTTTTTAAATTTCATCATACCTTAAAATTCCGGAAATTACTTGAATGGCAACGAATAAATTTATATTCCATATATTTGCAATACAATGCAGAGAAATGTGTAAATAAAAAAAATTTTGAATATTTTGGCAATTCTGAAATTCACAAAATTCTGAAGAACGTTCGTTGTCTTTACTAAAATATGTTTGAAAAATATTTAAGATGTATCTAAGTGCATTCACATATAGTATTTACATCCGATATAATATTTACATTCGTACAACAGTTACTAAGCGTTTACGTGATACGGGAAAGAAAGAAAATTCGCAAAGAAGGAAAATGGGTTCCACATCAATTATTGGAAAATGTCATTGCGAACTGGTGGAACATTTGCATTTCGTTGATCGCCGGACAAAAAATGAAGAATTTTTCGTATCGAATTGTTACTGGGGGATGAAAAATGGATATTTTATCGTCGCGGGATTCACCTCTTACCAGAAAGATAAATTTAATAAGGAAAATGTTGTAGAGAACGAAGAAAGATATTTTGATTGAGATATTCGTTCATTGTCTTGTTTAAATAAATCAGTTTTTTTCTATAAGAAAACCCTCAAAACTGAATCACACCACTAATATTTCTCTCTTAATATCCATAATATTTCTCCTTTTAATATCAAACTCGTAATATTTCTCTTTTATCCGTAACCGCATCGAGTTATTCCAAAAGACGTGTCTGCTATGCAACACCGGTCTTAAAACAATGTAACGCGCAAAGCTGCGGCGAGTGAAACTTCGACACAGTTGCCTATGGTAAGATTTATATTGACACAGCGGTTTCCTCCCCCTTTCAGGGTTGGTAACCGTACCCGCTGGGGGCGGTGGTACCTTTCTCGGTGGCTATCTGATAAAACGCTTCAACCTGCCCTGCTCCGGTATTCTCAAGTTTTGCCTGTTAGCCACAGCCGCCTGTATCGTCTTCACGCTATGCTTCGCCCTCAACTGTCCGAACCTCGATTTCGCCGGATTAACCGTACCGTATCAAAATACCACCAAGTACGTGCCAATTAACAAAAGTCCGTGGCAACGATTGATTAATCGCTCCGCGGAACTTGGCTCGTTCGTTACACCTGCTTCTCCCTCGCTAAATGGTATCTTATTACCGCAGGAAGGTCGCGTTATCTCTGGAGAACGTCTGCAACAGCGGCTGCGGCTGTTCGAAATCGCAGTTCGACCCCATATGCGGCGTCGATGGGATCACGTATTATTCACCCTGTCACGCCGGATGTTATCGGGAAACGCCGATCAACGACGTGAAGGTGAGTGTGTCCCCCAGCATACACATGTTCAAGTCGTCCTGCGTCGCACGTCATTTTCTTTTCAGCACTGCCTATCTCTCGCGCAGAGAATTAATTTCGCGCAGATGATCCATTTCGCTACGTTCTTCATGTTTGCGACTGGAGTTAAACGCGTGAACCGTGCACACGGTATGCATCTCCAAGTGATTTTTTTTTCCAACTAATCATCGAACTAAATTAAATGTCGAATCTAAATGAATTATCGATCATTGTTAGGTCCGCGATATACGTCTTGCATTTTCGTTCCGGTCAGAGCTGACGGGTAGACGATGGAGCTTTGGTCTCGACCTAACTCGCATCCGCGAGTGGATTTTGTACCGAGAGCGGAGAGATATTCAAGGAAACGTTTCTTTCTCTGTCGCAGATATACACGAATTGCAGTTGCATCCACGCGCCGGCGATGAATCTGACGACGAGCGACGCCGGCGACGTCGTCCCGTACGAAGCTGTCAACACTACCTGCTCGAGCACGTGCTCGCACTTGTGGCTGTTCATCGTCCTGGCTTTTTGCAACATGTTCATGACCTTCTTGTGCACGATGCCGGCGCTCTCGTCTACGCTGCGAGTCGTGCGGGACGACCAGAGATCCTTCGCTCTGGGCATACAGTGGATCAAAGTGCGGATTCTGGGCACGATACCAGCGCCCATGATATTCGGCGCTCTCATAGACGACACGTGCATCTTGTGGAACAAAGCGTGCGAAGACAGCGGAGCGTGTCTCGTTTACGACAATTACTACATGAGCAGGTTGGCCACTCGTGCGATTCACGTATATCGGCTGCGGGAGATTACGCCCAGTAACTTTGGCCCCTCGAAATGAAAGCGGTTTTCGCAAGTATTTTTAGCAAGAAGATCATGGGAGAAATAATAAAAAAAAATTTATCATCAATATTAACACGAGAAAAATAGTAAGGAGATTTTAGGTGAAACGCTCGTTTAGGGAAGGCACCTCCGGTGGTCTTGATGTTGGCATATACGTATTACGTATTATAGTACCGACCCTCCTGACTGACGTACAAAAGGTTTCGGCCTCTCCCCAACAAAAAGCTAACTCCCTCCCTCAAGAGAAACCTAACTTAACCTAACCCAACGTCTTATATCTTTGCATATGGTTATGTGTTGTTGGTTGGAAAAGGGGACCTTTTCAATAATGTTCAATGATATACAGGGTATCCGGGATCTTTTGGAAACGAAAAATTAATAAAAATTAATGAAAATTAATCAGATCAAACTGTCATATACTATTTTGCAAAAATCGCAATAGTTGTTAAGTTATTAATGATTGAAAATTACCACATTTAGAAGGTTTTAATTGATAATACATCTAGAAACTTTTAATTGATAGCTCGAAAATTTGCAAAATGGTAAAGGACTTTTTTTTTCAGAATGACTTAACCTACAATTATATGACGGCTATTGTGCCTAGCGACAGGTTCGAAATTCTGGGCTCAAAGTCCAATATATTCATATCTATCGCCAGACATAATAACCGTCATATAATTGTAAATTAGGTTATTTTGAACGAAAAAGTCCTCTACTTTTTTGCAAATAAGTATGCAAATTTTTAACTTATCAATTAAAAGAGTTTCTAAATGTGGTCATTTTCAATCATAACTATTGCAATTTTTGCAAAATGGCACTTGACTTTTCTTCTCAATTTCATCTGATTAATCTTCACAATTTTTCGTTTTCAAAAGATCCCGGACACCCTGTATAAAGATAATGTCTTTCCTATAAACGGGAGTTTTATCTAGAATTTTCTTACCATTCTTCTCGTGTTAATATTGATAATACAATTTTTTTATTATTTTTCCTCGTTAAAAGCGCTTCCAAAAGTCACTTTTATTTTGAGGGGCCAAAGTTATCGTAATCATGCCATCATGCGGCAGCGCTGATAAGAGACAAGACTGGTTGAATTTTAGGGTGTTTCGGGCAATCATTATTTTTCATCTCATCAATAATATAAAATATAACAATATAAATATAAAAGGGAGTGTTTTCTTAAAAAAGGGATTCTGGATTTTAAAGGCAGACAGAACTTACAAAATGGAGGTAGAAAGTCCTAATAAACATGGGTCGAAAAATTAATATTGCCGGAGATACGAACAATTAATTATTTATTTTGATTAAAGCAAGTGACTTGCTCGCTTCTACCGCAGGAGATACCGTACATGAAATGCATTTCTTCCATTTCTTGATTAAAATAGTCGATATTGTTCTTATCGTATTGTGTAAATTTTGTGACAACTCTCTCAATTATTTACTTTGTTCACGAAGATATGTGACTAACAATTGCTTGGTGAAGCATGCGTCTAAATGGAGAGAAAATAGATGTTTATTTACATTCTGTGCAAGAGCGAAAAGACTCTTTTTAGGGCATTTTTTTCTTCTAAAGCATGGAATATCTCTTCATAATAAATGACGTAGACAAATTACATCAGAGAATACTAAAGCAGCAGACGCGAGTAAGTCGTTTGCTTTAATTAAGATAAATAATTCTTCTCGTAACTCCTACAATATTAATTTTTCGAGCCATGTTTATTAGAACTTTTTATGCGACTACTATCTGCTTTAAAAATCCTGAACCCTTTTTTCTCAACACCCTGTATATCTCAAGGAAATATTTGCAACTCTCTGATTCGTAGTTTCTTGTGTTTACTTTTGCATTGTCATTTTTTTAATTTTGTATTCAATTTGTATCCGGTACAGTTGTTTCTATCGCAAATCAAGGCAGAGAACTTTTAGAGAGAAAAAAGTACGGAAAGAGATACGCAGAGACAATTCGGCAAGTTGTAGTTTTACAAGTCATCGTGCTTCTCGCTGATGCGGGCCGTTGAGGCGGGCCGTAACGCGAAGCGCGCGCTTGTACTTGAATTTTCTTAAAACTTTAATCCCGTTTCCTAATGCGCCATATATTTCAGGTACATGCTCGCTCTGGCGTTTATCGGAAAAGCAGCTTCCCTGCTCTTCTTCTTCCTAGCGTGGTGGTCGTACGTGCCACCGGGCGGCCGAGGCATTGACCAGAATTCCCGGCAGCAAACCGCGGCCACTCTAATGCTAAGCGACACGTCCCAGGAAGCTCAAATAGTTCCGACCACGATATCGTAAACTGGGGTTACTTTGTCCCTTAGAAGATTATCCTCCTGGAGTGCTTTATAGGCACGACAGAAGCAATTGCAGTTTATCGCGCGGAGAAAATGCCCCGGCATTTGTTTCGCGACGGGAGGAATATCCTGAGGAACAAAGTAGGATAATCCGCGTCGCGGAAGCGTAGGTAAATATGAAAATGAAGCGAGACGCGCATGTACATGTCGTAGCAACGCGACTGGATAAACCGTGCATGTGTGCGTGTATGTGTGCGTCGAAAAGCGAAGTGATCCTGCGTGATGGAAGAACCCCGCTCTCGCGCGTTGAACGAGTTACAAATTTTCGGTAGCTCCGCAGGTGAGGTCCGGAAGTCGTTGTTGTTTGATTACCCAATTAATCGCTGCAAGGCAATCAAGCAGCCGGCTCGCGAGGCTCGAACTTCCGAGCCTCCTAAACGTGAATTTTTGTAATCCCGACGTTTACCAATTGTCAATTAAAGGTCAGTTAGTTAGATAATGTTTCCTGTAACGGTGAGTATCGATAGTACTTTGTATACCCGCGAGAAAACGTAACATATGCGTGTGTGTGTGTGTGTCTGTGTTTGTTTATGTGTGTGTGTGTGTGTGTGTGGGTGGGTGTGGGTGCGTGCGTGCGTGCGTGCGTGCGTGCGTGTGTGTGTGTGTGTGTGTGTGTGTGTGTGTGTGTGTGTGGGTGTGTGTATGTGTGGGTATGTGTGTGGGTGTGGGTGTGGGTGTGTGGGTGTGGGTGTGGTGTGGGTGGGTGAGCGGTGAGTGACACACGTGGACTTCGGAGACGGTTCTGTCAACAATATGTCCGATGTATCAACAATAATGCCTTGGTGGTTGTCGTATGTATCGTCAGTTTGATATCGAACTTTTTGCGCCGTTTTTCACTCGTAATTATTTTTGTCAAACGGGAAATACCGGTACGCCTAGAGCACGCATTATATATGTCACCAATAAAGAGCTAGCGAAGTACGCGAAGCGTCACCGATCTCTGCCCGCTGTCTCGCCAATGTTCTCCATCTTCTGTCTCGGCGAAACGCTCACCGAAACATTTTTGCGTAAAGAATATTAACCCTTTGTTGCACGTTTTTTTTTTTTCTAATAAATATAATTTTGTGGAACTTGTTACTCGGGGGTTTTTAGGGCCGCTGAATACAAATCTGGTGTGAAAAATACAAAATTCGAAATGGCGGGTCCAATATGGCGGACCAAGTTTTCAAAATCAGCCGAAATCGCTTGAAATGTGTTATTTAAGGATTTCCGAGGTTGCTAATTACAAATTCGTTATCTAAAAGAGTAAGTTAAAGATCTTCGATCAATTATAGAATATCTACGGTACAAGAAAACCTGATCAATAGCCACTTCCAAATTCAATTGTTTCATTTTTATAATTGTGTTCGCCGTATGAGATCTGTCCGTTTGAATTTTATATTTTTCACGCCGGATTCGAATTCAGCGACTTCAAAAACCCCCGAGTAACAAGTTTCAAGCGAGTCCGAATGATTTTGAAAGTTCCGTCCGCCATATTAGGTCCATTATTTTGAATTTTATATTTTTCACACCGGATTTGTATTCAGCGACTGCATAAACTCCCAGAATGATTTTAAAGTATACATTATTACCTAAAATTTCATGTAAACGAGTTTATTCTTTAAGAACGACAGTTTTGTTCATTATATGCTTATTAATAACAAATTACTTATTTTAAATGACTCTAAAACTTGATGTATTAGCTAGAGGAACATTCTAGTAGTCCAACAATACCAAATATGTTAAAGAAATATGTGAAAAATTTAAATTATTGGAAAAACAGGCTTGGATGATAGGTGGCGCTCTGGGAGGACCTCTACGCCGCTAAGGGTTAAATATCAGCGATGAGTTTTATCCTTGAAACAATAGCGCACCAGGCAAGCAGAGACAAAAAGGACTGTGAGAAACCTTTATTTCTTACGCTGTTCGCTTCAAAATCACTCACCAATTCTCTCGCGAGCGGCCATTTTAACTGCGGACCTGTCGTAACACGTTTAACCTGGCTGCTCACCGTTGGCTCCTCGGAATTAGCAGTTCTTCAGGGTAATCTCACAGCAGCGAATACGCGAAACGGCACTCTCGGCACTCCCGACGACATTTCGCGCGCGAGACCACTTCGCGCGTCGTAAACGCAGAACGACGGTTTGAACTTTGAGCCGCCATTATGCGACGGTTACGCGATTCTTCGTCCAACATTCCCGACGACTCGATCGACGAGATGCTCGCCTCCGGCGGCCACTCCGTAGCACTTTTCCGCGACAAGCGCGCGGGACTCATCTTCGACACTCCCGCTGGGTAGCACTTCGGCCGCGAGACTCGTATTCGGCGTGTCGAAATCGCGAGAAATACGGAGCTACTCTTCGAGTACGAAATGCCGCGTCTCAACGTCCTTCGAAGTGAACGTAGCCGAGTATCGAAACGCTCGCGATCCTCGAACTATCGAAACGCACGATATGGCGGGCTGCTCATAAGCAGAAAAATTCACTTATCTTTATGAAGAGGTTGCCACGGTTAAATTATTATTGTTAAGATACCGACGCTGCCTTGCAACGTCGGAGTATCGTGATCGTGTGAAACTTGTTTTAACCTAACGTTCTCCATCGTTGTGTCGCTTCTTACTCCGTCCGCTGCGTATTTATACGTAAAATCGGTAATGCCGAATAGGTTATAACGTTATCGACAGTTTTGGCTTTACCGTTTCTTTTTTTATTCACAAGTTCGTTGTACAACATCCGCGTAGTCGACCGAAAGCCGTTAACGACTGTTGGCGCTCTCTGAGAGAACCAAACTCAATCGAGTCGCTGCGGTTTTACCGGTAGTCTAACTAACTTACCGACGGATCTCATTGCAATGGGGGTCGAACGTTTTATGACAGATTCGTATTTAAAGATATAATCTTCCTTCAATCATCTATATGAAAACGTTTTCGAACATGATTAAGATTGTATTCCGTGAAATTTTCGAAATAGTATCCACTGGATTAATATTCTGTGAATGCTGCCTACCATGTGGCCTCTTGGTCTAGGGGTATGATTCCTGCTTTGGGTGCAGGAGGTCCCGGGTTCAAATCCCGGAGAGGCCCGTTTTTTTACAACTACAAAACTCTATTTTGCTTCTTGTTATTATGTCGTTAAGTATCAAATTGCGAGACTTTCATCTATATCGCTTCTCAAATAAGAATATTCTTCATAGACAGGAAACCAGTAATTTTTGTTTCCATTATTCAGGTATATCGGCCGATTCTGCAGAGTTTAATCCTTCATATTCTAAATTAATCTAGGATCTTATTAAATTTTTGTGTAATTAAATAGCCTTATAAGCATAGCCTTAAATAGCATATTATAAGCGTAAGGAATAGAAAAGTAAATTTTATAACAATTTAATGATTGAATTTTAAGGTGATATTTGTAAGTGCCAGCAGAAACATAAGATACGACTAGAGATATGCGAATCAAGAATTTTTATGTCAAATCGAATCGAATCGAATCGAATCTCATTTTTTAAATTGGAATTCGAATCGAATCTATGAAATTTCGCTCGAATTCGAATCAAATCGAATGAAATCGAATCGAATCATTAAAAAATTTAATATGACTATTAAACATGCAAATAATGGTGGAAGATTTTAATATGAAAGGGAATATTGATATTGTAATATCATATTAAAGTAAAATATATATTTAAATAATTAAAGTAATTTATAATTAAGTTATTAATTATAAGTTAAGTTAATTACAAGTTAAAGGTTCAAACATACAGGCCCGTTTTGTAGCTGATGCACGCAAACGATAATGTATTTGATTCCTATTCGAATTATTCGGATTCGAATCATAGGGATTCGGATTCAAATCCGAATAGTTCGCACATCTCTAGATAAGACCTAGAAAAAGAGTTTAAAAACATACGAGCGTTTGTATAAACGGTATTTTTAGTGCCGCCGGGATATAAAGGATTAAAAAATTTGAATACACCTTCATTCTCCCTCTCTCTCTCTCTCTCTATCTCTCTCAATTCTGGCTGCAGGTGTTTAACAAGATGAATCTCGTTTGATGAATATAATTAAGAACAGAGTTCGCCGAAGCACCACTGTTCTCAATCTGGAGGCTGGAATTGAACTCTTGCCTCCGTGCTGAAGAAGGGAATTTAAACAACCCAAGAACCAATCTCGAAGTTCGACCGAACAGTTCGATCACCTTGACGCCCCGAGTGCTAATTTGAACCCCGCGCCGTCCTCGGCCGCCGCCGCCGCCGCCGCGCGCAAGATGGCGGCGCGTCGGCTCGGCGGCGCATGCGCGAGTTCCTCGACGGTCGGGCAAAAACACAGCTGGTCTATGGTCCTCGAAGCGAGCTGACGGTCGAGCGTTGTGTCCAATGTGATTTATGCGATTCCGTGCCGATCTGTCGAGCCGAGCTGCGTGGCTCGCGCGAGCGTGCGGCTGCAGTGAACGTGATCGGGCGTCGGTCGCGTCCGTGAAGTTGAACAGTGCTGCGGAGGGCAAAGAGAGAGAGAGAGAGGGAGAGAGAGAGAGAGGGAGAGAGAGAGAGAGCGAGAGGAGAGTGTGGTCGTCGCCGATGTAGCCTGGAGAACCGCGGCGGTGTCACCAGGAGGATTTTTCAACTGGTCTCCCCAGCTCTGAGTACAAAGGAGTCTCGCCGCCGACACGACCGTCTCCTTTCGGTGAGTTCGTCAGGATCGTCGACGCGACGCGCTCGATGGGATCACCTTTTAACCTGGCCTGGCCGTTCTTTTTGTTCTCGGCGACTCGACGTGTGTATGCTCGTCCGAGTCGCCCGAGCTGCCCGATTCCGCTCCTCGGGAGAGATCCGACGGGACTCGCGTCGTGTTCCCGAAAATTCCGGACTCGAGCTGGCCAAGCTACTCCGGGGCGATCCGGGCTCGCAATCGCAGCGGACGATAAGCGGAATTTACGTGCGTCGCGGACGCGGATCTCTCGTGTCGCGCGACCCGTAAACGGCGTGAGAGCATCGGTACTTTCTCTCTCTCTCTCTCTCTCCTCTCTCCTTTTCTCCCGCGCTACCCTTTAACCCCATGTTTTTGAGTCGTCGAGCATCGCCGTCTCTCGCGAGCTGTGTTATCTGGAGCATTTCGTCAGACTCGTCGCGTCCCTCCCCCTCGCCCCCTTCTCTCTCTCTCTCTCTCTCTCTCTCTCTCTCTCTCTCTCTCTCTCTCTCTCTCTCTCTCTCTCTCTCTCTCTCTCTCTCTATCTCTCTCTCTCCTCCTTCTGTCTCTCTGTGTATTTACTCCGTTGGCAAATGAATAATCCTCGCACCCTCTTCCTTATTGTTAATGAACGCGACAGATGGAACGTCACGGCGATCAGTTTGTTGTACTCGACGGAAACGCGGCTGGAGTTTGTTTTTTCGCGACGCACGGCCGAGGGACGAGGGAGTGTTGTCGCTGATGAAGACGCGAATCTCGGCGCGCGTGTGCGAGCCAGACTTTATAGACTAAATATTATTCCCTCGGAGCCGCCGGCCAGGTGACTTTTATTAAGCGCGATCATATCGCCGCGACAAACAGACCACGTCACCCGCTGCGATAGGAGAAAAAAACATGAGAGAGAGAGAGAGAGAGAGAGAGAGAGGGAGGTCCTGGACGCCGAGAGGAGTACTCCGTCGAATGGTCCGTGCAGACTTTTAACGGAGATCTATACTGCTCGCCCATATTGCGAGTCTCCTCTCTCTCGTCTCTCGTCGGCACGTAACGTCGTGCGCGCGACTCGACGGAACGCGAACGTTTCGTTATCGTTCCGCGGCTACGCACGTCTATCTGTCGGCGATTCCGACGAGGCTTTGTGCAGCGGCGGAACGACCTCGCGTGCGTCGTCGAGCTAATCGACAGGAATCCGATGATCGCGTTCGGGAAATCGCCCCGGCCGGCCGGGAGAAAGAGCGAGCCTCGCGAGACCTTGCACCGTTGCGACGATCGCCGTCGCGGCCGCGCCGGCAACTGCACTAATAACTGTCGTGTCAATTAACATACGTAGTTTGGCCCACATTGCCAATTAGGCTGATGCGACGATAATCGGCGGAGATGCGCGCGTACGTAGGCATAAGACGAGCCTTCCGCGAGAAACGCGCCCTGCCCGGCCACGATTGCGCCTCTCAAGAGCTGCGGGTTCTCCTCGTCGGCGAGAGAGCTGTGATGGGTGTCGGGAGCATGCGGGAGCAGGAAGGATACAAAGGGGAGGATTATTGGGGGATACGGTGGTACTATGGCCCTTGCAGGTGTCACGGTCCCATAAGAGTGCTGATGAAGATACTGTCTCCTCTTCGGGGTTCTCATACCAAAGTAATTATTCGGGAAGTCGATTCTAATCTGTAGTCCATTGTTACACTTATGTTGCACTACACTGCTATCTTCCTAGCAGATTGTATCTCCAGCAAGCAAGTCAATATCCGCATTAAAAAGGAGTTTTATTATTATTATTATTATGAGAAATGTGCGAACTATTCGAATTCGAATCGAATCTAATGTAATTCGATTCGATTCGAATGCGAATAATTCGAAAATTTCGAATCATGAAGATTCGAATACGAATAAAATACATTAGCGTTTGCGCACATCGGCTAGAAAACGGGTCATCTGGGCCTGTATATTTGGACCCTTAACTCCCTTAATTAACTCAACTTATAATTCATAATTTAATTATAAATTATTTTAAATATTTAAATATATATTTTATTTTAAGAAGATATTATATCAATATTCCCTTTCGTATTAAAATCTTCCATCATTATTTGCATGTTTAATAGTCATGTTAAATTTTTTAATGATTCGATTCGAATTCGAATAAAATTTCATAGATTCGATCATCGAATTCGAATTTAAAAAATGAGATTCGATTCGATTTGATATAAAAATTCTTGACTCGCACATATTTAAATATTTATATTATTACAGGATTATTAGGAGAGAAGGTGGTACTATGGCCCTTGCAGGTATCACGGCCACTCTCAGTATCTCCGTTATTAGGCAGCGAATTCCAGTTGTTACTTGTGGGATCATTTGTTTGGTAGTTCGCCGTTGGGGCAATGATGTTAATATATCAATACGCGATAGCTGACACTTTTTGTAACGTATTTTTACCTTCGAGCACTTGGAGATGCCTTCCATTTCAGCGTTTAATTAGACATGTCTCCTCATTATCTTTAAACTTGAGCGTATCATCACACGAATGTATGTACAATTGAGTATTTTGTTTGTCACTTGACGTTTTATTCGGCTGTACATCCTTCAAGTTATGCAAAGTTGAAGGAAATAGCATAACATCCTGCTGATGAATACTGTCCCTTTTTTGGGGTTTTTCATACCAAAGTAATTATTCGATAAGTCGATTCTAATCTGTAGTCCACCGTTGCACTTATGTTTCCATTACACCGCTGTCTTCCTGGTAGGTTACGTTTACCAACAAGCAAGTCAATATCCGCATTAAAAGTTCGCATTGCATTCATCATTATTCCCCTTCTAAGAGTTTAATTTGAATGAATGTATAATTTCGCAGCTAAACACTTTGTATTATTTTAAACAAGATTAATTTTTCGTATCAGTTTTAGTGGGAGACCACATTGTGCCGCTCCATTTTCTCGCCGATCCATTTTGCCGTGTTGCCATATTTTTACAAAGAACATTCTGAGTAATAACATTACGTAAATATGAATCTGTAATCGATGAAGCAACACTGTGACGAATGTAGTCGTTCAGTTCTCGCTTTAAGATATTGATTATTGACAAAGTTATTGTGTAAAGTGTGAATGGAGGGGCCATAATACCACCTTCTCCTCTATAATTAGACCGACGGGACACTCTTCTTCCGAGGACTCTTCTTCCGTTTCTTTTTTTCCAGGCGAGACGCAAACTACACGTCCGGCAAATGGCCGCTCTCTCGCGGAGAGAAAGATGTGGATAATATTAGAGATGTGCGAACTATTCGAATTCGAATCGAATTACATTATTCGATTCGATTCGAATCCGAATAATTCGAAAATCTCGAATCGTGAAGATTCGAATACGAATCAAACATATTAGCGTTTGCGCGCGCATCAGCTACAAAACGGACTATCTGGGCCTATATGTTTGAACCCTTAACTTGTAATTAACTTATAATTCATAACTTAATGATAAATAACTTTAAATATTTAAAAATATATTTTACTTTAAGAAGATATCACAATATCAATATTCCCTTTCATATTAAAATTTTCCATCATTATTTGCATGTTTAATAGTCATGTTAAATTTTTTAATGATTCGCTTCGATTTCATTCGATTCGATTCGAATCCGAATAAAATTTCATAGATTCGATTCGATTCGAATTCGAATAAAATTTCATAGATTCGGTTCGATTCGAATTCGAATAAAATTTCATGGATTCAATTCGACTCGAATTCGAATTAAAAAAATGAGATTCGATTCGATTCGACATAAAAATTCTTGATTCGCACATCTCTAGTAAATGCGTTATTAACTCTTAAGGGCTGCTGAAATTTCACCCCGTGCGAGTTTTTGATCTTATTAAAGAACACAACCACACTGACAATACCAGTTTTATAGGTGTTTACTCACTTACTGTCAACATAATGACGACATTGTGATAAAACATATCAAACACATTCTCATACTTTATTATAAACAACAAGAAAAGTTGGCCTGGCTGGATATTTGATGGCAGCTCTTAAGGGTTAAAATTATTTCAGTGTTCCTTGGTCCCCCATCTGTGTCTTCTCGTTTCTTTGTTGTAACAAGAAAGAAGCAATTGGTTTTATTTTATTTTATTGCTAGCAAAACTTGGAGAAATGACTCTCCCATCTGTGATTCCTCCCGGTAGCCGATCGCATAGTCGCAAACGGCAAACGCTTTTCTCCCAGTGCGCCATATTCCACGGTGTCCGATTTTGAAATCCGTCCTCGAAAGACTTCTCTCGAGAGAGAGAGAGAGAGAGGGAGGGAGAGAAAGAGAGAGAGAGAGAGAGAGAGAGCGAGCCATATAACGCGCCATTGAAATTGAAAGTCACGTATAATCGCACGTTTCTTGATTTCAAGCCGGCCGTTTCGTTATCGCGGAGCTCGTGATACGATTACGCAACGCTTCTCTGCCGCGGACGAACGTGAATTGCGTTATATTTCTTCACACACGTCGAAACGTCGAAAACGTTCTGTTCCTCGTTAAATATCGCATTCTCGGGCGGCCGAGACAACCGGGACGCGATACATCGCGACGGCGGCGTGACGGAAATGAATCAATTGCGACGCACTCGTCGGAATCGCCTCGGAGTCGCGATGCGGTATCGATCGGGGATTGGTTTATCGGTCAGTGCGACCCGTTTTATAACGTTTACGTCGACGTCGGCTCGGCATAGCGGACTTCCGCTATTAGCGACTCACGCGTGCACGCACATGCGAGAAAGTGCAAGTTTGCGATAATTGACTTGATTTCCCCGTCAAGGCGGCGGTAAGGAGGTTAAGGTCGATCTCTTATCGAATCAGTGACAGTCCGGCATATCCGGCTACTTCGTCTCTGATTTCCCCTCAAGCCTATCCCGCAAGCTCTCGTCTACTCGAGGCGGCGGCTCCTGCGAAGCTGGACTTTTCTTTCTTCCTCCCGCACGCAGATCCAAAATCACCTTTCGTCTTTCGCGCCAAGCGCGAAACTCGTTTGCGATTCTGCTGCGGAAAAGACCCAGGCCCCCCCCTCTCCCCGCCAGAGCGGTTCTGCCGGAGCCTAAACTTTCTCCCGAGGCCGAATTTAGATTCGGAATCGCAAGCTTCAGTTTTCTAGCGGGACTCGCCTGCGAGAACACAGGCGTCATTGTGCGTCCGCTAACACGGTAGTCCTTGGAGTCGTTTAAGTGTCGTCGAACGCGCGGATTTTTGCGCGCGACTTTACGCGGATTCGTGCTCGTCGTGTTCATCGAGCCTCTCGTGCCTTCTTCTCGGCGTGAGAGCTCCTGCGGCTCCGTTTTGTCTGAGGACCCACGCGTCGCTCCTCGGTCTCTTTACGTTTACATGCTCTCGGTTGCGAGGTATGCTCAGTCGTGGTTAGGAGAATTACTACTATAACGGTTTTTAGTTTATACAGGGTGTCCGGGATCTTTTGGAAGCGAAAAATTGCGGAGATTAATCGGATGAGACTGAGAAGAAAAGTCAAGTATCATTTTGCAAAAATCGCAATACTTATTAAATTATTAATGATTGAAAGCGACGACATCTAGAGGCCCTTTTAATTGACAGCTTGAAAATTTGCGTACTTGTTTGCAAAATGGTAGAGGACTTTTCTGTTCAGAATCAGACCTAATCTACAATCACATGATGGCTATTGTGTCTGGCGATAGATATGAGTATGTTGAACTTTGAACCCTGAATTTTGAACCTGTCGCTAGGCACAATAGTCGTCATATAATTGTAGGTTAAGTCATTCTGAATGAAAAAGTCCTTTATCATTTTGCAAATAAGTAGGCAAATCTTCAAGCTATCGATGAAAAGAGCTTCTAAACATGGTCATTTTCAATTATTAATAACTTAATAACTATTGCGACTTTTGCTAAATGGTACTTTTGACTTTCGGTACTAACGACTTTTCTTCTCAGATTGATCTAATTCACAATTTTCCGTTCCCAAAGATCCCGGACACTCTGTATAATAATTTTATATAATATATTTTTAATATATATATATATATATATAATATATAATTAAATTATTATATTATATTATATATTATACTATATTGTATATATAATATATATTAATGTTTTTATATTATTTTTATATAAGAATTTACATAAAAATATATAAAAGTAATATAATATAATTATAATGTAACGTAATATATATCATAATACTATGTAAGCAAGAAAGTTCATGCCGTTTTAATCAATAGAGATAAATAATAAATTTTTGTAATAATTAATTTCCATAAGTGTTACACGCCGCTAAATTCTCCGTTAAATAAGCTTTTGTTTAAACATACGTAACTGACTTTTAAACATAACGTAACAGACTTTTAATTGATAGTATGCGCATATGCAGTTTGACAATGATAAAATTCAGAAACGGCACGAACTTTCTCTCGGTTACCTAATATATTTAAATAAAACATTTTTCTCTCCAAAAGTTTGCTCTTTCGAAAGGTATCGCGCGAAAAGATTCTCAGCTCATTTCTTCTCGTTTATGTCTGTACAAAGAGAGACGTTAGGGTCTGTTACACACGGCAAAGTAAATGTTACTTGTTCCAAGTATTTTACAAGTCTGTCGTATTAAATTCGTCATGAGCGTCGAATTTATTCAAGATACCTCCCGAGTCCCAGTAAAATCAGTACCTTAATCAAGGATATGAAATTTGAGACAAGAATCCCGTTTTTATCAGCATGTTTAAAAAGAGATTTGGATTTTAAGGGCAGATAATACTCACAAAATGGAAGAAAAAAGTTCTAATAAATGGATCGAAAAATTAATATCGTCGGAGTTATGAACAATTATTTAATTGTTTCAATTGAAACAATTTTAATTGAAACAAGTGACTTGCTCGCTTCTGCCGCACGGCCATATATGAAATGCATTTCTAGGTTGGAATAGTACAATGTCATTCTTACACTACCGTATTGTGAAAACTTTGTGATGGCACACTGCAACTGTTCATTGTTCATGAGAATATGTGACTAACAATTGCTTGGTGAAGCTTGGTGCGTATAAATGGAAAGAAAATATATATTTGTTTGCGTTCCTAGCAAGAGCGAACTATTTTTAGGGATTCTTTTAACCCTTTATATCCTAGTACTTAAAAGTATACCAATGTGAACCTGGCAAACTTAATAAAAAAAAAAATTCTCAATACGGTTCGATTGTACTTCGTTTGTGTACCTGTTTGTAGCACTTTTTGTTTCGTTTGTATCTCAGAGAATAAAAAGATAGGGGGAGGGGGAAAAATAGCCAGCAAGCAAATATAAGATATTCGAAAACGGCCAACGCCATTCGAAAGAAAATCATTTATACCCGTTTATATCTTTCTTCATATCGTTTGTATCTCAAAGGAACCGGAAGTACAGGATCTTCAAAAAACGTCCAAGAGGTATTTTCGCAAATTTTTTAGATATCGCAAAACGACCAACGCCATTCGAAAGAGAATCGTTTATACTCATTTGTAACTCTTTTCAAATCGTTTGTACCTCAAAAGGACCGAAAGTACAGGATCTTCAAAAAATGTCCAAGAGGTACTTTCGCCAATTTTTGAAATATCGCAAAACGGCCAATATTTGAAAGAGAATCGTTTGTACCCGTTTGTACCTCTCTTCAAATCGTTTGTACCTCAAAGGGACCGAAAGTACGAAAATAACCTTCCGACATATTTTGAAGATCCTGTACTTCCGATTCCTCTGAGGTACAAACGATTTGAAGAGAGGTACAAACAGGTACAAACGATTCTCTCTCGAATGGCGTTGGCCGTTTTGCGAGATCTTATACTTGCTTGCTGGCTATTTTTCCTCTTCCCCTTATTTTTTATCCTTCAAGGTACAAACGAAACAAAAAGTGATACAAACAAGTACAAACGAAGTATTGTCAATGCAATCGAACCGTATTGCGAATATTTTTCTGATCAAGTTGCTTGCCAGGTTCACATCAGGTTAGAAAAGTACCGCTCTATATAAACGCTCATATGTTTTTGAACTTTTTTCTCACCTTTCTTGTCTTACCTTACATTTCTGTCGGTACTTAAAAAATACCACTTTAAAATTGTTATAAAATTTATTTTCCTATTCCTTATGTTTATAATATGCCAGAAGTTTTTGGTTACGCAAAAATTTAATAAGGTCTTGGGTAGATTAATTCAGGATACAAAGGATGATACTCTCTTCACTGATAAATAACATGGATAAATTACATGGGAGAATACAAAAGCACCAGAAGCGAGTAAGTCGCTTACTTTAATTAAAACAAATAATTGTCTATAACTTTGATAATTAATATTAATTTTTCGATCCATCCTTATTAGGATTTTTTCCCTCCATTTTGTGAGACTATCTACTCTTTAAGTCCTGAGCCCAAATTTATTCGGCAATTATTTGAAATAAGGCCTTTTTCGAACTTTGATATTGTTTTGTGGTTTCCTTGATAAAAATCTCCATTGTGACTCTAATAGTGGTAATCAATCGTGGGAGCCTGAAAAATATGCCATCTATACACTTTTTTTAACTATTTCTTTCCAACATGGCTGTCGGGATGTGCTAAGGTTAAAAATATATGATGGCCTTTAAAAGGGCTGATTTTCTGCCTGTTTATGCTTGAAAACAAAGTTACAAACAATACAAAGTTACTGAAAAAGATTAGCAAGAGTAGCAAAGTAGAATATACAGGGTGTTCTATTAAAAATAAAATATGCTCAAATATATTAAAAACATCGCGTTTTAGGAAAAAAATGTCCCAAATAAAGATTGTTTTGGCTTTGAGGAGGACACAAAGTGATAAAGTCAGTTTGGCCTTACATGACAATTCCGAAGTCGCGCGTCAAGGTCATATTGACATTTTTAAGCATAAACCCTTATTTTTTATTGTAGATTCTTGTAGCTTGCATCAAGGCCTTTTCAAAATGTTATGGATAAGTTGAACTTATTTCAGAATACATATAAGCTTTGACTTACATATAAGTTTACTTACATATAAGTTTTGACCAAATAAGTTAAGTTAGGTTAGGTTAAGTTAGGTTAAAAAATATGTAGATGACATATTTTTCAGGCTGCCCTGATTGATCATCACTATTAGAATCGCGACAAAGATCAAGAGAAGCGCAAAAAAAGTTTCAAAATTCAAAAAGAATAGTTACCAACTTCTGAATAATTGCCACTTCTTTTTAAACACCCTACACAAGATAAACTTGACTAAGATGACCATGATATAATATTCACGATATTGTCATCCCGAATAGTTTACGCACATAAACTACCGCACATAAATATCAATTATTTTTGTGAATGCTTGCAAAAAAACGGACTGTTTGGTAATTATCGCGGAGAAATCGCGGTCGTCTTTTCCGTGGAGCCGTTTTACTCTGGAGTACAAGGAGTTTCCACAATCCTGAATTCTCAAGAAAGGAATAAACTCTCTTGTCTCGAGCGCACGACAATGAGGACTACCCGGAAACGTGCGACGAACATATCGATGACCCCCGAAGTGACCATCGCAGGAAAATATTCGCCGGCGGCCACGATCCGCTTTTCTCAGCGGCGTGACGGCTTTTTGCCCGGCCCTGCGTGATTTTTTAACGCATCCCTGACGATCGAAAGGCACCGCTGGCAGAAACGGCAGATCCAACGCGCCGGATCAGAGAGCGTCGCAAGCCCCGCATCGTGGTGCCAAGTAAAGGTTAATTCGCAGGCAGAGCTGATTACATGAATATATTTGCGTCTCGGTACCAGAAGACACACACACACCCACAGAGAGAGCCGAAGTGTGCTCCGTATAAGCTCGACGGGCCGGTACGCGTAGTTTCGCCTGGCACCACGGGACGCGTCACGACCGCGTGGCGGGGCCTGGGGAGGGGCTGGGGGAGAGAGGGAATTAGCATTATAACAGCATTATACAGAACGCCTTGGACACCATCCAAAGGCATTGAAATCCTTTAATAGAGCGCATATCGGACGCCGAGAAGCCGGAGCGGAAGGTCAGCTGCGTCGTCGGAGACACTTGGAAAGTACATTTCTGACTTTGCCACGTGTCGCGCGCGCGCGCGCGTGTGTGTACGTGTGTGTGCGCGCGGTAAAGCCTTTCGTTCGGATCCAGCCGAGTGAACGAGCGCGAGGTGTCAGGCGCGGCAGGTCGGCGATATCGAGCGATCCGAATCGGCGGGATCGCGACACGACACACACGTCGCTCTCCCGCGGAAGAGAACGTTTTCTCCCGAGCACGGGCGCGCGGAGAGCGCGGAGAGCGCGAAGACGGTTGAATGCGCGGAAACGCGCACGCATCGCTCTCTCATACGCCACGGCACGGCCGCGAATTATGTAACGAATCGTGTCTCGCCGCATTTGATCTTTCTGCATTGCGGCATGCACTCTCGGTACGTACTCACCGCGCGGTATTTTGTTGCGGCCTCCCGGCCGCCGCCCCCCTCCTCCCCCCGTCCCGACGCGCGCCGAAACTTTGCGCGCGCGCGCGCGCCACGCGATCGGCGCGATAAACTTTCGTCCGACTGGCGATTATGTAAAGTCGCGCACGAGAGCGTTTATCGGCGCGCAGAGAGAAAGAAAAAGAGAGGGAGTGACAGCAGCGGTCGCGCCGTTTTGCATATTGCGAAAGCTCGAAATAGTGGCGAAGCATCAGGGGTGTCCTTTCGCCCGCTTATGTATCTTCGCGCGGACGACGCGGTGTTTCGTCATCGTTTCGGCGAGCGAAAAGTACGGACGAACGGATGGGGGAAGCGCGCGGCGGGGAGGAAGGTGAGAGAGAGAGAGAGAGAGAGAGAGAGAGAGAGAGAGAGAGAGGAAAGGAAAAGGAAGAAATTCAGCGGTGCTGAAAAGTAGGGCGCGCTGTGCGCGCCGGCGATCCCCGGCTACGTCCGAGCTGCCTAGATTCTCGCTTTTGCATTCGACAAATAATCCACTGTCACGAAGGTGGGCGGCGCGCGGCGAGTCCTCGCGTGCGGTACGCGCGCGCATTGTGCAAAGCGGAGCCTCGCATCGCCGCGATCCGCGGCACAGCCGGCCGACGCTCGTTTCGCGCTAACGCGGGATCGGGACATGTGTGTGTGTGTGTGTGTGTGTGTTGGCGGCTGCAAGTAGGGATGGGCGATTTTCATCGATTAATCGAAAGAGCCGATAGTTCGTCTTTAATTAATCCATGTTTTCAGATGATTCTATTTTTACTCAATTAACCCATTAAGGCCCATCCTTAGACCAGTAGAGATATGAAAGAAGTAACTATTGGTTTTCTAGCAGGGTTCCCCAGCAAAATGATTATTGGTGCTTTAAATTGGTTGAAAAGAAAATGTCTCAAACAAATTGTAAACGAATTAGGAAAAAATTAATTTTTCCGAAAAACTAACCACGCCAATCGATGATTCTACGGGAAAAATCATCACTAAAGAAACATGTGTTACATTTTCGATTTTCCGCTTCATTTGTTGTTAAAAATTATAAACAATCTAAGACAAATTTAATCTAAGACAATATCTAAGATAACTAATCTAAGACAAAATTAAAAATTTGATGATGTTTTCTCATCATCGGCAACCGATTTTTACTTTCTTTTTTTTTCTTAATAGAGAATTTTTGTAATATCGTCTTTAAAATACGAAATGAACGAAATTTGTGAACGTCGAGTCCGGATCTAGTAGGGCATAGTAAGCTTTAAGAAAGTTAAGTCTTAAGAAATTAGCCAACCATAGTCAATTATTCTTGTAAAAGTAGGTTAGGATTGGTTAATTTCTTAAGGTTTAAAGTTTACTACCTCTATCGTACAGTCATGGACAATAGGGTTGTTCAGTTTTTATTGATAAGTTTCGGAACGTTGCCGAATGTGGTCCAATGAGAGCATTTATCTTCCCAAAATGAGTCCTCTTATCACATGGAAAATACATCAAACGAGATACCGAGTTAAAGGCCTCGCACATTGACGCGATTAGCGACGAATAATAAGCGATATCTAATGAGAGTTCTGTTTTAAAGAAGAAATGAAAGCTCTTTCTTCTTAAAACAGAACTTTCATTAGATTTCGCTCATAGCATGCTGCTAGTTGCGTCCAATGTGCAAGATCCTTCAGGAGGATTTCTGATAATACTGAGAATACTGCGGACGTTATTCCACCCTTGTTTAACATTCAATGAAAAATAAGGATTGATTAACGTCGGCTACATCTGTTGCGAATTTAAGAACGCATCCAACATGTAAGCAAGGAGAGCATTCGAGTGATGTTTCCGAACGCACTCTTAGCAGTTAGTGTTTCATCTGGTGCTAACCAATTTAAATGTTTACTTTGCAAATTTAATCGGTCAATCGATAAATCGACTTTTTTTGTTTTTTTTTTGTTTAGAAAATAATCGATATTATTTCATTTTTTTTATTAATCGATATTTTAAACACCGATATATTTTCGAACATTGCTTATCCCCACTCGAGAGACAGCGTCCGATCGTCGGCAGCGCCGACGGTTTGTTCCGAAATCGGTTTCGGAAACTTTGGCTTCGGTTACAAAGTTGGTAGGCCTTCAGTTAACCCGAAACTTGCTGCGAAATCGGTTTCGGAAACTTTAGTTTTAGTTATAAGGGGTTGGTACGCCTCTTGAGCTAACTTAGATAGATTTTCATAATTAATCAGCTGATCAATTATCAAGGTAGTAAGTAATAAAAAATTTTTCGATCTAATATTGTAAAATTAATGGCTAAGTTAGAATCAAGTTCGTGTACGGAAATGGTACGTAGTTATGTGACGTTCAAGCGCGACCAACTGATCAATTACGGAACATGTCTGAATCTAAGACTTACCAACCTTGTAACTAAAACCAAAGTTTCCGAAATCGATTTCGAAACAGGCCTTTAGTTATACGTTCCGTAGTTGATCAGCTGATCACGCTTGGACGCTCGCAGTCGGTACCACTCCTATTTACAAACTTGGCCTTTTAACTGTTAATTTTCTGTTAATGTAATATTAATACACAATATTTTGTGCTAATATTAGATGGAGAAATGGATAAATGTCTTATTACTTATTATTTTGATGATCAACCCAAGGTTGGCAAAAAACATGTTTAAAATAAGAAAACAAAACATCACTTTTTTAACTGCTTCAGACATGTTTTAAACAAGCGTAGAAAAAAACATGTTTGAAACATATAATTTTTAATATAGTTCGGACATTTGACTTTTGATGCGATTTGGAGCGTAGTCGGTGATTCAATAAGAAAACTTTTTTTGAATCGTTTTATTTAAATAAACTATGAGATATACATATACAATACGTGAATTGTTAAATATATAATAGATATAATATATATACGCGTATATGTAATAATTATTTTTTTAGTAATAATCGTGCAATAATGTATACATTTAATAATTTTACGCCCAAAATTTACTTATTAAACATCTAAAAAGCACGTGTTTCAAAAAACGTATGTTTACAATTCTGGAATGCTCGAAACACACGCTCGAACACACGCTCGAACACACGCTTAAAACTTTTATTTCAAACAAAAAATTTAAAACATGCTTGAATCGATCAGCTGATCAATTATGGAACCTAACCTAAATTACTTTAAGGCCTACCAACCCCTCATGACTAAAACCAAAGTTCCCGAAACCGACGTCGGAACAAGGCCCGAGTATCACAACGCACGGGTGAAACGCCCCCTCCGGCGGTGAATCTTTCAATTGCCCCGCCCGCCGTCGGCGATTAAAAGATTCATCGCCCGTCATCAAAAATGAAGGAAAGAGAAGCGGAAGAACGAGCGCGAGAGCGAGATAGCGAGATAGCGATAGAATAGCGAGGACGAGAAGTTGAAATATCGCGCCGCAATGGGGCGGCGATATCGTGCGGCCGCAAGGGTGAAAGGGTGACCTAGTGGCCGAGCTATCGCGAGGAACTCCAAGACCTTCCAGCACGCGAGGGCCCGAGGTTCGATCTGCGCGCGCGAGGATAGACGGATTCTCGTCGATTTAGGCCGCATCCACCGGCCGCTCGAGGCTCGCTATGCCGCTTCGATCGATTCACCTCGGAGAGACGCCGCGTTCATTTCCGCAGTCCGCGGAGGAAATGAGCCGCGGGACGGTCGTTAATTCTCCAGGGTCCGCCATGACGCGTAATTAGCGACCGATTATTACCGGCTAATCAAATTTTCGCCCCTCGTCGTCGTCCTCCTCGTCGTCGCGCGACGATCCAGGGGATCGTTTACGGAGCAAGGGGGGAGAGGGGATATAAGCTGATCAATCGGAAAATCGCGACTCAGAAAACAGGCCGACTCTCTCCTCCCGCTTCTTCTTCGAGGTCCGAATGAGTCAGCTCAGCCGAGGAGAAAGACGGAACGCGAGCGCGGCGTCGAAAATCGTCGGGCTAACGGGACACGTTTATGGTTCATCGCTCTGTCCGGGATTCGGCAATTCCGCTGCCGCTAATTCGGCCTCGCGGTCGTCACGCCGTGATTCAACCGGGTCCCGTCCTGCGATGCTGCGATTGGGGAGGGGGAGGGGGGATTTTTAAGACGGGATCATCGGGCGAACGTGCTTCCTTGAGAACGTCGGCTCCGAATTAATCGGCCCCGCGCGAGATTCGCGTTAGAGTATCGCGATTCCGTTCGCGTCCGCTGCGTTCGATCGATCATAATGGGTTCCAGCCGAACTACTTCTGCCGGAGAAACACCCGCGAGTGACGTAACATGACGACAACGACAACGACGACGACAGTACATCCACGTTTCGCGTGCGTCGAATTACCGTCATCGCGCGGATGTTATCAGTGTTGCCGTGCGGTTATCGGAGTATTCAACCGGCGCCATTGTTACAGCCGAACGGTTGTTAACGAAGCTTAATGCCGACGAGGACCCCCGTTGTAGATGGCTGGCTGATAACGACGCGCGAGTGGGACTTTCTTTCTCTCTTCCTTTTCTTCTCTTCCCCGCCGCTCTTTTTCCTCAAATAACTCGAGTGCAGCTTTCAAGAGGAGAGTGTCGCACTTTCGTTTTTAGCGGGTCTCGGCTGAGGTAATCGCGAGAGAACGTTTACATGAACGACACGTGTCCGTGGCTCCTTACTTACGCAAGACGGTTCAGCAGCTTTTTCTCCGTCTCGTCGAGGAGAGAAACGGTTCGCTAATGAGAGAGGGGCGAGTGTCAACAAAAGTCGTCGAATCTTCTGGAAATTGTGTGTTGCGTTGATGGCTCAAAGTCCGAGTACTCCGAACGAGGTGATCTCTCTCTCTCTCTCTCTCTCTCTCTCCCCCTCCCTCCCTCCCTCCCTCCCTCCCTTCCTCTCTCTCTCTCTCTCTCTCTCTCTCTCTCTCTCTCTCTCTCTCTCTCTCGCTCTCCTCAGCGTTGAGCGGTAATCAGTTGATCAGTTGAAGGTTAAGTTGAAAAATTAATAACTTTTTTAATTTGGCTCAGTTCATTTTAAACGTGTCGATTTTTAACTCAAACCGGTCATTCTCAGATGCGTTAACTTGTTAATTTTTTTTCAAGTGATAGATTAGGTTACGATAATTCATCAATATTAAAGTCGTGTGAAAACGGTGCACAATACTTAGTCAAGTAAGTAATTAAACAGATGATCTCTTTCCTCAGGCCTGGGCGGTGATCAGTTAGTCAGTGAAAGGTTAGGTCAAGAAGTTAATAACTTTCAGTTAATTTTAAACGTGTTGATTTTTGAACTTGAACCAATCACTTTCAAGTGTTCTAACTTTAACTTGTTAACCCTTTTCAAGTCACAATAATTCATCGATATTAAAGTCATGCGGAAGCGGTGCACAGTAGTTAGTTAAGGAATTAATTAAACAGTATTAGTGAACGCATGATGCGGCGGGGCGATCTCTGCAAACAAGTCTCTCGTTCAAAATATGACTCGAATCTGTTGCTGATTTCCTGGCAAAGGCTCATGATGGTAGACATTGGAGTTGAGCAGTTGGTATTATGCACCGTTTGCCGTTGCCAACAGATAGTCGATAAATTCGAGCCATTTGGATGAGATCTCGTCTACAGAGCTCGTCCTCCCGCTTCTCGTTCCCCGCGCGTACTCATTCGCGCTAACATTGTTTGTTAATCAATTCCTTGATAACTGTTCTATAATTCGTAAAATGGCGCAGGATTTTCCCGTTCAGTTTGATTCGCTCTACCTGCGCACAAGTATTTTATCTTTCACTGTTTTTAATTGTTCTGACTTTTGCTTTTAAAAACACACTAATCCCTCTATTACAGCTATTGTACTTTTTAAATAACATATATTATTAAGAGGGGAAAAACAGAGATTATCTCTCTCTCTCTCTCTCTCTCTCTCTCTCTCTCTCTCTCTCTCTCACGAAATACTACTTTTTTATCATTTCACCTGAACTTAATGTACAATTAAAAGGTTAATTCTGTAAAAAGAAAATATACAGCTCAGCATAATTAACTTTCAACTTTAACAGGTTGATCTAATTTTTTACTTGACTTTTAATCGAGTTGGTTGTTTAAGTAAACCTTTAACGTAAACTTAACTTGTTTATGAATCATTAATTTTTAAATTAATTTAGTCTAAAACAAACTAACTTACCCAGCGCTCTGGATATTTCATAGTTCCCCCAGCCTGTAAATGTTATACATATGTAAATCTACCGTATGTTCAATAAAAAAAAGTCAATCAAAACTGTCAGGATACATTTGCGACGCGTAAAACACGTATTTTTATACTATTTGTAAAAAAAGCCTTTTTTTTTAGATAGTTCGCGACTTTCTTTATTGTTCCGTGTAAACCCTCATTTTTCCCTGTTGCCAAGTTTAATTAAAATTCTACACATGAACAGTGCATTGTGGAGGTCAACGGAATAGTGCAAGGAGTTCAAAATGTATTCGAAAAATAGGCACTTTTCTGTAAGCGGAATGAGAAAGCACTCATCCAACGTACCATGTGTACAAATGTGTCCCCTCATCGCTTTTTATTTTCTCCTCAAACACACATCGAACACTTAAAGAACCACGAAATTCCTGGATTACCCGGCACGAGTGAAATGCGATGAGTGCACTCTCCGCAAGTGAAGCATCCCATGGATGCCGGGAAGAGATAATTTTCTCTGAAGCAGCCGAGAGTCTCGTTTAAACCGTCGGCGCGAATATAATTTTCAGAAGATTTCACGCAGACAGGAAAACAACTTACTGAGACGGCCTTCCTTGGAGCTTAAAAGCAGGATCAGTGCAAAAACATGTTTGAAATAAAAAAAGAAACAAAACGTTTTTTGTTTGCAAAACTGTTTCTTACGTTTTAAGGATGTTCTAGACAAGCGCAGAAGAAAATCTTTAAAACATGAAAAATGTGTATGCATTTGGTTTCTAGTATAGTTTAAACGTTTGACTTTTAATGCGGTTAGTGGGAGTCAATGGTTTAATAAGAAAACTTTTTTTAAATCGTCTAATTTAAACAAATTATGAAATATATATACAGGGTGTCCAGAATCCTTTGGAAACGAAAAAGTATGAAGATCAATCAGATGAAACTGAGAAAAAAATGAAGTACCATTTTGCAAAAATCGCAATAATTAAGTTATTAATGATTGAAAATGACCGCAGAAGCTTTTTTAATTCATAACTTGAAAGTTGCGTACTTATTTGCAAAATGATAAAGAACTTTTTTGTTCAGAATGACCTAATCTACAATTATATGATGGTTATTGTGCCCAGCGACAGGTTCAAGGTTCAAGGTTCAAAGTTCAATATACTCGTATCTATCGCAATAGCTGTCATATATATAATTGCAAATTAGATCATTCTGAATAAAAAAGTCCTTACCATTTTACAAATAAGTACACGAATTTTCAAGTTATCGATTAAAAGAGCTTCTAGATGCAGTCATTTCCAATTATAATTACTGCGATTTTTGCAAAATAAGTAAATACTTGATTTTTCTTCTCAGTCTGATCCGATTAATCTTTACAATTTTACCAAAAGATTCCGTACACCGGAAATATATATACAAAATGTGGATTATCAAGCCAATAAATATATTATATACATGTATATGTAATAATTATTTTTTTTACATATTCGCGTAATAATGTACATATTTATGTGTAGTACTGTAATATGCAAAAACATAAAAAAATAGATACTTCGTAAAGAGATCAGTTCATATCATCTCAAGAATTGTCCAAAATTTACATTAAGTACCTAAAAAAACATATAAGCGCCCTGTAGCACTTAAAAGGTTAGAGATTTTTATTAATAACTTCGTGCAGTATGCAACATTTCAAAACAATGTGGAATGTGTGATACAACGAGACATTTGGGGTCAACAAATAACAAACGACGTGCGTAGTATCCACGTAATTCCAGCGCGAGAGATTAAGATGACCGAATCTTTGGAACACATTTAAAAAGTTCTATTGTAAACAAAAAGTAAAACCTGCTAAAAGCGCGAGTTTCGCGACTGGCGACACGTCAATGCTGCCGATAACGGGCCTCTTTTTCCTCTTTTTCCGTGGCTTTTTTCTCGCCAAACGATCGCGGATCGAGGCTTCGAGACGCGCGTTCTGCTTTGGAGGTGCAGCGCGAGCGCGAAAGTTCGAACTTGTCGGCGCATCGATCGATCGCGCGAGTCTCTACAACCGTAAACAACCGCCTGTCCGCGAAGACGATATAGAATCGCGCGCGATCATCGTATCGTCAGTAGCCCTGACTTTGAATCTGTCGTCGATCCGCGTTACATCGGCCATACCCCCTTCAATTTTTCATCGTAACAGGGAAATCAAGGACGCGCGCGATCGATAATCTAAAAAAAACATGAGGAAGCAGCGGGCGTTCGCGTACGCTCGTTCGCTCGCTGCCGCGGTAGGGACGCGATTATATCGCCGAACAATCGATAGCACGGGAGCTCGCGATCGGCCGATTGCCGAATTATTCGATCATTAGACTCGTCTGCCGGCGCCGCCGCACAGTCGGGCCAGGTGACATTTTTTGGTTGAAAATTCTCTAGAGACCTGAATTTCCAACCGATCATCGACACACCAATGGGTGAGGTTGATCCTGAATAAATCCAAAGAGATCTGTCTAGCCGAAATCGTTTGAAAAAATTATCGGTTCAGGGTTCATGAGTTTAGGATTTGTCTGAAACGTTTCGAGGCTCGAACTTAATGTTTTATAGCTAGAATATTCAACGTCGAGTATTATTAGGTTCTCGAGCTATGGCTAGATTGGGATTTTGGACTATTTGGGGCTCTTAATGTATATACGGCTTTGTGCATCCATGAACTAAAAAGTTCTCGGATTGATAGATTCCTAAGTTGATGGGCTTAAGACTCAAAATCCCTCGGTTTTGTGCTTAACGGGTCTATATTTCATGTTTTTCTATTTTGGGCGTATGAGTTTTGGGTTACTGGGTTTCTGGTCCAAGATCGATAAATCTTGAGATGTCTGTTGATTGGTTTTATAGTTTCAATCTGCTGAATATGCTATTAGATAGAAATAAGTGTCGAATAATGAGTGTTCCACAAGTTTCTCGCGTTTAACGATAATTTGTCCTCTTTCGGGGCTAGTAATTCGAGAAAAACATTTTTTTATTTTGGCAAGACAGATCTCTTCGGAATTTATTCAGGGTCAACCTCATCCATTGGTGTCGATGATCGGTTGGAAATTCAGGTCTCTAGAGAATTTTCAACCAAAGAATGTTATCTGGCCCCACGGCCATCTGTGCGCCGCGATGGGCAACGAGCGATATCGTTTTCATCGTCATGGTATCTTCCAGAGGAGGGATTCCCGAGGTGCGAAGGACCAACGTCTCGTTGCTCGGTTTCCGGATTACAAGAGCCTCGGGAATTTGTCTGTTTACTCGATCAACAAGAACGTCCCTCTTTGCACTCTTTACAAAGTACAAAAGTGGATGCATATTAGGGAGACACTTGAGTAGGGATTGTGAACGTAGAATTTTTCCGCAGGATGTTAACATTCGTTGTCGCACTAAATCCTCAGCACTATACCACCTGAGTAGAAAAATTAGTAGGCCTCTGGTAAGATCCTGATTATTTTTCTCTGACATGAATCGGACCCTAGTGGGGATAAAAAGACCCTAGGGCCCTGTAAGATGTGTAACAAATGGTTTAACGAGTCCTTACTGAGGCGATATTATGAGAGGGCCTTACAAGGCAATATTAATAGGCCTTATAAGGAAATATTTTTATTATTGCTTGAGTAAAAATATTTATTCTTTTCATTCCAAGAAATTTAGCCTGTAATTTCTTTATTTCTTTATAACCTTGTTAGTATACAACAGGAATTTTTTATTTTAGAAATATAGCATACTTTACAATAAAATATAGCATTCTTTACATACAAAACTCCTGCTACTGTTTTTATTAAAGTTTGCTGCATTTCAAAACGAAGGCAATACTAGAAAAATCCTTAGAACAGACTAATGAATATGGCAACTGATGAAAGCTAATAAAATTGGTTTTTAATTGCGGTATAATTAAAAAATTTTTTAAAGGAACAGATAGAGCGTACCTACTAAAACAATACTATGACTAAACTATGACAATTTTATTACACGCTTCGGACTTTATTAATTTTCTGTAACAAAACTTGATTTTTTATATCTAAAGCATATCCTCTTAAAAGATCCTTCCAAGGCCCTCATCAGTTTTTCTTATCAAAGCCTTATTTCGTAAACTCTCAGATATCTATCTCGGAATACCTGATGTAGCAACAATAAGGCATCCCTTTTTAGGGCATTCTGCTTTCAACCTTATCGAGGCCTTATGCTTCATGAGAATGATCCTAACAATTTTTGGTCGGGTAGCTTGTCCAGTTTTAAAATACGTTTGTGTTATCCGAAACATTTGAAAGTAATATGGAAAAGAAATTATAAGTATCTCAAAAAAAGAAAAGAAAAATAAGTAAATATAAAACAAAATTGAGACCGTGAATTCATATCAGAAGGATAATTTTTACATATATAGAAATTTCTTATAAGAATTTCTAACGTTCACAACTTTTACATATATAGTATAAGTAATGCGTCCCACACATAGACATAGTTGATAAAAAATATGTTTAAAATAAAAAAACAAATCATGTTTATTGTTTAAAACTTTTTTTATATTTTAAAGTGGAAAAAAACATAAATATGAATCTGCGTGTAATACTGTAATGTGCAAGAAAATGAAATATAGAAAAGAGATAAATATTTTGTGAAAGATTTATTTTGTGTCAGATTTATCAAATTATTTATTTGTGTCATCAATAATTTTACGTCCAAAATTCACATTAAACACTTAAAAAATACATGTTTTAAACATACGTTTTTTTAAACATGCTTAAAACATGTTTTTAAGAAATATATATTTAAAGCGATGGAATGTTTGAAACATATTAAAAACCTTTGTTTTAAACAAAAAATTGAAAATATGCCATTTTCCTGCATATAGGACATTTTTCTGGAAGATTTATAGCACCCATATACTGAAAAAATTCCACATTAGTGTCCAGCTAGGATATATTCGTATTCCATTCGAGATATTTGAAGGTAACATGGGAAATTATCTTATGTGTGGTATAAATTTTCATATTGTAAAATTCAAAGAGTATCCGGACAAACAGATAATTTAGGCTCTCGCAGTGTAAAGAAGTACTTTGGTTTCCGGATTGTTATTATTCATCGGATGTTCGTTTCAAAGCTCAGATCAGATGTCAGGGTGAATTCGATTACCGCAAGTAAATCGATATGCTGAATAAAGTAACGATGACATTTTATAGTTTGATAGAAGCTAAAAGACGAGGTTATCGGATGAGATTGCAGGAAACAAAAAAGAATATATTCATAAAAACGGAATACCCTCCAATGACCTTGAGACTTTGATATGTATTGTAAAGGTCATCGTCCTGAGTAGCATACTAAAAGTTTTAGCCGCCGCTCATTGTTTATTAAATAGTTATTAACAAGAGAAGTTTTATTAACACATAATGCAATTTTCCGACATTTTTGGACGGAACTTTTGGACACCATGTATGTAAACATGATATAGTCAGTTGATTAGATTGGATTAGGGTTAGGTTAGATTAAGTTTAGTTTGTATATTGTTGATGATATGCGTCGTTCATTATTTAAAAAAAGAAACTATCAGATCGGTTATCTAATTTTATTTGCCTTTTAATTAGAAATCCTGCAATATAGCTTTCGTAATGATACTTGCGTATCTCATAGAGTGATATTGTCGTTCGCATATCACGCCACAACCGTTCTATATTTTAAGTATGGGCACTTGTAGCTTGTATTGACGTAACTTGGACTTGTAATGTTGGATCAACGAAATATAATCTTTGTTATTATTACCTTATTACTACGAAGCACAATGATATATAAACCTAACTTGATCTAACTCAATCCAACCAACCAACCAACCAACTATACCGTATATAATATACAGAGTGTCCAGGATCTTTTGGAAACGAAAAATTGCGAAGATTAATCAGATCAATCTGAGAAGAAAAGTAAATGTGTCATTTTGCCGAAATAGCAATAGTTATTAAGTTGTTAATGATTGAAACGATCGCATCTAGCTTTTTTAATTGATAACTTGAAAATTTACGTACTTATTTGCAAAATGGTAAAGGACCTTTTGTTCAGAATGACCTAACCTTTAATTATATGACGGCTATTGTTGTGCCTAGCGACAGGTTCAAAGTTCAATATACTCATATCTATCGCTAGACACAATAGCCGTCATATAATTGTAGATTAGGTCATTCTGAACAAAAGATCCTGCTTCATTTTGCAAATAAGTACGCACATTTTCAAGTTATCAATTAAAAAAGCCTCTAGATGTGGTCATTTTCAATCTATTCAACCATTACAATTTTCGCAAAACGGCACATGACTTTTCTCCTCAGTTTCATCTGATCAATCTCACAATTTTTCGCTCCCAAGAGATCCCGGACACTCTGTATGTCAAGGTCACTAGAGGATGTTCCGTTTTTATGAATATTTACCAAAAAGAAGTCCCGCTCAAATGAGCCTGAAAAAAAGTCAGATCGACAGCAACGTCGGGGTTGACGAGGGTTGAAGAAAATAAATTTGCCCCGCGCGGGCTGCGACGTGCAGCGCGTCGACGGTGATTCTCTAGCGACTTGCTGCTGGATCGCTAAAACAAAGCGCGCGCTCGCGTGAGGTTCCGCCGAAAAGGCCCCGAGCACGTGGGGTCGCTCCTTTTGTTCTCCGTATACCGTATGTAGCGTGACGAATACAGTTATATCTAGTTATCTCCGCTACGGAGATGATAGCGCGCGAGCTCTCGTCGCCGGTGCGCACCGTGCGCGCTGGCGAACGGCCCTGACCTTATGGGCGCGGGTTCGTTGAACCGTTGAATCTTGAGATGTCAATTGATCGTGCAGCTTCACAATGCGCGGTCAGCGCGGCGAATGAAGCTCGCTAATGCGCGTCTCCCCGGCGCGCTCGGGAACGCGCCGGTGTCTGGGCCGGGAAAGAGTGAGAAAGAAAGAGAGAGCGAGAGAGAGAGAGAGAGAGAGAGGGCCCAGATCACGACGCCGTAGCCGCAGTCGTCCTCCCCCGCTGACTAGTGCGATTGATTTCTGTTGCAGACAACAATGCCGTCGGTCGACTCGTAATATCCGGAGTAGCGCGAGGGAACGGGGACAGATAGATGTCAGAAGAATGGCGTCCACCAGCGGGCACAAGAGGAACGGCTCCAGCTCGAGCATGTTCGCGCACAAACGCACCGAGTCCGGGGGTGGCTTCGTCGGCTACAAGCGCACCGAGGGCGGCCACAAGCGTGCCGAGAGTATATCCAGTGCCTTTGGCCACAAGCGATCGGAGAGTGGCCACAAGAGGAACGAGAGCAGCGGCGGCTTCGGTCACAAGAGGTGACTCATATTTTTTTCTTTTCTTTTCCTTCAGACAGAGCTCCTGGCTCCTAGCCTCCTTCTCACGCCCCCCTCTCGCCTATCTCTCTCTCTCTCTCTCTTGCAGGTCCGAGTCCGGCAGCAACTACCATGCCGGCCACCGGCGGAATGAGAGCATGTACGCCATGACGGGCCTCTACGCCGAGAGCGCCGGCACTGGCACCGACGACAACGCGGACCCGTTGCAGGCGAGCGGCAGCAGACTGACCCACGACACCGTCATTAGGTGTCACAGCAGAAACCCGAGTTCCGGCCTTGTGGATCATAGGTGAGCGGCGAAGGTCCTCCGAGTCCCGCGAGCGATGACTAGCCGAGCCAAGCCGAGCCGCCTACGTCACTCTGATCATCGCGCATCCCTCGCCCGCGGCCGTTCCTTCTTCTCTTTGTCCGCGACACCTCGGCTCCCTCGGCCGACGGAAGATCGCCAGGTGCCCCCTCCCCCCCCCCCGGCTCTTATCTCGCCGTCGGACCGGCTGATCGCATCGATGTCCTTTCGCCACGCGCGCGACACGTCATTGCGGATTTCAGTCTCTCGCTCGCTGCGATTAACCGTGATTCATTCTCGCTCGTCCGCGCAGAAGGAGAGATTATTGTTGCGCCTCCCCCCCCTCTCTCTCTCTCTCTCTTCCTCTCTTTATAGGTAGCGATATTTTCGCGTTTCCGAGCTGCGCCGTAAGCGCACGCACCTTTGTATTCTCGCCCCGACCGGAGCTTTGCGAAATGTTAACACGGCGCGCGACAAAGTCGCAAGTGCGCTACCGCGAAAGACTGCTCAAGTAGCCAAGTAGAAAGCGAGAGCACGACGACCATGACATATTTGCCCGTGCGTGGTGCGTAGATTTTCGTGTCGGAGCGCACCGCACGCTTTTCGTTATCGTCACAATCGTTACGCCGCACTCTCGTTGCTCCACCACCGTTTTCTCGCTTCGCAATACGCAATTCATCGGGCAAAGTCGGGCCGGGCCGGGTGGGGGGAGGGGGGAGGGGGTCGTCGACGACGAGCGAACTGTGGCGTGAAAAGGTTCTTCTTCTTCTTCTTCTTCTTGGGCCGGTTCTCGGCGATAAATATCGCGAGTCGTAAGCCGGTAAGTAAGAAACGGTCGATCACAGTTGATCACCACGAGAATAATCGCGGCTGTGATTGCGAGCAATTCTTACGGCTTGCGATTTGCGACACCTACTGCAGAGCCGGCGGAGAATTAACGGAGAAGCTCGGAAGCGTGACCGCGCGCTCCCCGTGTCATTCGGAGGAGAAAACGCGTGGCGCTTAACCCCGGATAGGAACTAAGCTACTTACGAGTAACGTTGTGACTAAACATTCGTGAAAATGACGACGTCAGTTAAAAAAAAACGCGAATACAATTAGGCTCTTTTGATTCAACGGCGGAAACATCTTATCTCGCAAAGAAACGGGATAAGTGAAATTAGAAAATTATATTTTTCATATTGAAACATTTGGAACAAATGTCCCGACGTTCGTCATTTCTACGAAAGGTTTGCTATCCACAGGGTTGATAAAAAATACGATTAAAGTAAAATAAAAAAAAAACGAAACACGCCTTTTTGTTTAAAACTGTTTTCTTGTGTTTTGAATATGCTTTCAACAAGCGTAAGAAAAAATATGTTTTAGGCATATATGCATTTGATTTTTAGTACAGTTTGAACATTTGACTCTTGATGCGGTTTGGAGCGTAGTCGGCGGTTAAAATTTTTTTTTAATTATTTCATTTAGATAAACTATGAGATGTATGTAAACAAAATGGGAATTATTAAGTAAATAGGTATAATATACATATACACATATATATGTAATAATTATTCCTTTTTTATAATCGTGCAATGATGCATATATTTGTGTGTAACGCTGTAACGTACAAGAGTATGAAAAAATAGATATTTTGTAAAAAGATCAAATTTATATCGTAATTTTACGTCCAAAATTCATATAATTATTCGAAGTAAGGTCTTTCTCGATTTTTGACATTTTTTTGCGGTTTTCTTGATAAAAATCTTCATTGTGACTCTAACAGTGATAATCAATCGGGGAAGCCTGAAAAACATGCTATCTATATACTTTTTTTTAACTATTTCTTTCCAACATGGCTGTCTGGATCTGGCAAGGTTAAAAATATGGATGATGGCCTTTGAAAGAGCCGATTTTGTGCCTGTTTATGCTTGAAAACAAAGCTGTAAACGAAACAAGACTATAGAAAAAGATTAACAAGGGTAAAAAAGTAGAATATATACAGGGTGTCACATTAAAAAATATATATATATACTTAGATGTATCAAAAACGTCGCGTTTTAGAAAAAAAATGTTTCAGATAAAGTTGTTTAATTTTGAAGGAGACACAAAGTGATAAAGTCAGTTTGACCTCGCGTCCACAATTCCGAGCTCACGTGAAGGTCACATTGAAATTTTTATTTAATATAAACTTCTATTTTTTATTGTAGATTCTTGTAGCAGACATCGAGGTCTTTTCAAGACGCTATGGATAAGTTGAATTTCTTTCAGAATTTTTATGTTATGAGATATTAAAGTTTAAAAACCGCTCTCATTAGCGTTACCCGGTGCACACCACGAAGAGGTTGCTCGGTCGGATTTTGTACATCATGCAGCTCTAAAAAGGACTGATGTGATGCAAATATGTATAGATATGTTTTAATTAAATAGGTTAGGTTAAGTTAAAAAAATACGCAAACGACGATATTTCTCAGGCTCCCCTGACTTATTATCACTATTAGAGCACAATAAAAATTTTTATCAAGAAAAGTGCAAAGAATATCAAAATTCGCAAAATAGACCTTACTCCGAACAATTACGAGAATTGATGTTAAATGTTTAAAAGAAAAAGAAAAACACGTTTTAGAAGAAAACGCGCGTTTAACATGACCGAGTGTTTAAGGCATGTTTGAAACTTCAGTTTTAAACAGAAAGTTCAAAACGTGCCAAGCCTGGTCACCCAGGGTTAATTACGGCGTTCTAACGCGGGCGATTCTAACGCCGCGCCGCGCCGTCGGTCGTAACGTCGCAGCACCGACATGCACGTACATACGCCGCCGCATCGCACAGCACACATGTATTCATGCTTCGTTTCTCTTGTTCCAATTATTTTTCAGAGATTTTATCATCAAATGTCACAGCAGGAATCCCAGTGCTTCTATGGTGGACAGGTAAAATATCACGTCATCATTCCATTGCCGCTCGCTGTTTTGTTGTCCGTCGTCATTAGCGTAGTTTGCTGTTCGTGCCTTGTGTTCAGTCTGTTTGCTTGCACTTTTGACACTTTTGTACCTCGCGCCCACTGGGCGTTGCATACTGGCCTCTCTTTAGAAAGAAGAGGCCTCTTGTTGGATATCGTCTATCGCGTCCGGTGTGTAACAGGCATTAGATATATTAGGAGTGTGACTTAATTTTGATGGTTTTGTTTTCTCAAACTGAATTACTTAAACAAACGACGAACGAATACCTCGATCAACATATTTTCCTTTGTCTCCTACAGCCTTCCTGGCAAGAGATGAATTCCGCGACGTTGAAAAGATTTTCCTTTGGAGTTGATCCAATTTCCATCAAATTTTCGCGTTTGTTCCAAGTTATGAAAGTGTGTACTCCCTAGAGCAGGGGTTCCCAACCGGCGGTACGAAAAAGCATTCTTGGGGGGAGGGGGTGCGAGGAAAAGTGATTACAATTTGATAATGATTAAGATGAATTCTAGAATAATCTGGCATTTTCATCATCAGATTAAAAAAAAATATTAAAATTATACAGGGTGTCCCATTTTAATCCGGCCGGCTGAATAAAATTCGAGAATGATATTTTCCAGAAAAAAATGTCAGACAAATGTTGCTCAGTTCTAAGGGGGACATTCGATGCCTTTGATATATAAATATATCAAAAATTTTCATTCTTGCACATTTATTCAGTTCGTCAGAAAATATTATCAAAAACAAGCACGATTTTTCAGTAATCTGACTCTCCAGTCCCCTTAAGAAACAACAATAGCTGTGATTGGAATGTCTTCGGAAAAACTGACATTAGTGCCCCACCTCTCGCGAAACCCTCAGAACTAAATCACACTCCTAATAAAGATGTCAAAGGTGCAAGCAACGCGGACAAACCTATTAGCGCGACACGCTTGTTCGGGGAAACGACGATCGCGCGTATTAAGAGGAGAGGAAGATCTCGGGGGATTTCCCCGATGTGTTTTCTCTTCGGCCCGCCGGCCGTGCGTTCAATTCGATTTCCCGCTTGTTCTCTTCCCCCCGCCCGCGCCGCGCCGCGCCGCGTCGCGTCGATCTTTATCGCCGGGCCGCAGTTTACTCATTCTCGCGGTTTCACACTTTAACACGCTCCGTTGTTCATTGTCTGATCTCCTTGAAACGAATGCAGGGCGGAGAAGGAGAGGGCGCAAACTCCGCCGTTTAATCCGGACTCCAAGGACTGTGGGATTCTGAGTTGTAGGCCGGCCTTCATTCAGAGATTCGCCGGAATAAAGGTACGAAGGCCGCGAATTTGCATGTTTATTCGCGAGAGGGGGCGCCTTTGGGAAAAGCCGTGTCTTGATTCTCTCTCTCTCTCTCTCTCTCTCTCTCTCTCTCTCGCACGCGCGCGCGGAGTATTTTGGCATCTCGCTTGCTCTCTCGACGCGTTTCAAGGGAAATTGATCGTTGCCGTGCGGCGGCGTTTCGGAGATTTGTATTCGTCCTACGCGGAGGATAACGGGGCGAGAGAGATCCGTGTCGCGAATTTTTTTGTTTTTCTTCTTCTTTTACGTCGTAGGAGAGCGTCAAGTCGCCGAAGTCGCGAGGGAGATAACGCGTTACGAGGTGAGCGATCGCCGCGCTCTTCATCTTATAAGGTCGCTCACATATTACAAGCGGCGAGTGGCGCGTTTCAATTGGCGCGGTGCACGCGGATGTATAAAACAGGCGCCGTGACTCATCATTCGAAAGGATACGAGCCGTGCCGTATGACGGTGGAATTGTACGAAAGAGGCTCGGGACCGCGCGCGGCGATCGCCGCGACATATCGCGCGAATAAGTTCGCCTCTCGGAATAGAACCTGCGCCGTCCCTCGCTGAGGTCGAGCGACGGCTCAGGATCACGGGAGGACCCGCGCGAGCCTTACTCACTCCTGCCGATCACCGATGTGATGTTCGAATTTCAGGTGTTCGTATTCCTCCTGTCGTTCCTCGTTACGTTGCAGCAAGCGCTTAGCTCAGGTTACATCAATTCTGTGATAACGACCATAGAGAAGAGGTTCGAGATCCCGTCCAGCCTTTCAGGCCTCATTGCGAGCTCCTACGAGATCGGCAATGTTATCACTGTCATTTTCGTCAGTTATCTCGGTAGTCGCAGGCATATACCTGTCTGGATAGCGATCGGTACGATAATGGTCATTTGATTAAACGCGCACGCGACGACTTCGCGACCACGCCGGACGGCGAGATGTGTTTTATTAACTCACACCTCTTTCTCTCTCTCTCTCTCTCTCTCTTTCTCTTGCGATGAAGGTGCAGTGATAATGGGACTGGGATCGATGATCTTTATGGTGCCACATTTCACAGCGGAACCCAACCTGACGACTACAGCGAATCATTCCAATTCGGATAATATCTGTCGTGGCGTGTCGTTGCGTGAACAGGACATGGGTTTGGGTGAGCGTCTCCAGAGAGTGATGTTTGTTGAGAAAGCTCCGTATCGAGTTTTCTCTCTTGTCTTTTTTTGCTTTTTCAATCAACCCTTAACAAGCTACATCTGTTTCTGTGTTATACTGTAATGTGCAAAAGTAATGAGAAAATGGATATTTTGCAAGGAGATCAATTTATATCATCAATAATTGCCCAAAATTTATATTAAACAATTAAAAAAAGCTTGCTTTAAAACGAAACATATGTTTAAAATTATCGAATGCTTGAAACTTTTATTTTAAACAAAAATGTATATTTTTCTACACTTTTAAGGAAAATATTTATAATTTTGTGCCAATTGTTGATGCAGGAATTATTTTCTTTTTAAATAATCGTGCAATAATGTATACATTTGTGTGTAAAACCGTGTAATGTGCAAAAGTAATGAGAAAATGGATATTTTGCAAGGAGATCAATTTATATCATCAATAATTGCCCAAAATTTATATTAAACAATTAAAAAAAGCTTGCTTTAAAACGAAACATATGTTTAAAATTATCGAATGCTTGAAACTTTTGTTTCAAACAAAAGTATATATTTTTCTGCATTCTTAAAGAAAAGATTTATAATGTTGATAAAGATCTCGGACCATTCAAATAAAAGCAATCTTTTTTTTTCTTCTACAGCAAAGGGTTATTATTTTTCCTTTGAAAAATTGTATATGATTTGAAACTGTTTATACGTTACCACAAATTTTGGCCAAATATTTATAGTTCATGTACACTCAAAGAAAGTAACACAAAACAATTGTGGGTGAAAATTCACTCGTTCTAACGATAATGAAGTAACAAAAACATCCCAATGTTCAAGGGTTCAAAACCGTGTAATTTGGAAATCTGTCCGCAGGTCGGCTCTCGTCAGGGTTATCTTCGCCTCCTTTAGCGCCACATAATAATTTAAGAGGTGACAATTGCATACAGGGATCTCCGTCTACAGCTGGACCCGTCATGCTGTTTGTACTTGCTCAGTTACTATTAGGATGTGGGGGTTCTCCTTTGTTTACTCTCGGTACTACTTATATAGACGATCACGTGAGACCGGAAAGCGCGTCTTTATATATCGGTGAGTAAAAGTGCCGCAGGATCGCGCGTGCGTTGAAGAGGGTGTTTGTCAAAAGTGAAGGTCGACGTTTGGTCAAGTCGAATTTTTGTGCTTTTACTCTTCGCATTTGCTCTTCTCTTCTGATTGTCGATGATGAATCGACAGCGAATCTTTCCCAATCGCGCTGCAAGAAGTGGTCTTTCTCCTTGCCAGGTTGTATGTATAGTATGGCGGCCTTTGGACCAGTCTTGGGTTTTCTCCTCGGAGCGTATCTTTTGTCCTTTCATATGGACTCATTTTCTGGAACGATCATAAGCATCGGTAAGACAAGTCTCTCTCCTTGTACCTTGAACCGTGTGTCGTTGTCACCCGAACTCGCCTGTAACACAAATTCGTTTCAGATCCCGGAGATCACAGATGGGTCGGCATGTGGTGGGGCGGATTTCTACTCTGCGGCCTGCTTCTGATTTTAGTGGCAATCCCCTTTTTCAGTTTTCCCAAGACACTGCAGCGTGAGAAAGAAAAGATACGGATCATAGAAAAGAACAAACCAACCAACCAGAAGGAGAAGGAGCAACAGAAGGAAATTAAGAAAGAAAACGTCGACGATAGCGGCTACGGCAAGGATGTGAAAGGTATGAATCAGTTTCTGCGCAGTTCCCACTCTCAATGTTCAGTCGAACGTCGTGTCGTTAAGTCCGCTTAACGTTAATGCAACGCGAATCTCCCTGAGATGTTATTCTTCTCGCGACAGATATCCCACGAAGTATGTGGAGGCTTGTCTGCAATCCAGTCTACGTAGTGACGTGTTTGGGAGCGTGCATGGAGCTGGTGATCGTGTCCGGCTTCGTGGTGTTTCTACCAAAGTACCTGGAAACGCAGTTCAGTCTTGGGAAGAGCCAAGCTAGCATCTTCACCGGCTCGATCGCAATACCGGGCGCCTGCATCGGGATCTTCTCCGGCGGATGTTTGCTCAAACGCTTAGAACTAAGGCCGAAGGGTGCGGTACAGTTCGTTCTCGTGTCGAATATAATTTGCTTGGTGTGTTACGGTCTGCTATTTTTCCTCGGCTGCGAAAATGTAAAGATGGCTGGGACCACTATACCGTACTTTAACAGTAGTACAAAGGGCCCCGAACCCTTTCAAGTAAATCTCACTGCCGCATGCAACTTTGGTTGTGAATGCCGAATGACGGACGTCGAGCCGGTTTGCGGCAACAACGGTCTGACGTACTTTAGTCCATGTCACGCAGGTTGCACTGCCTTCAGTTCAAAATCAAATTTCACAAATTGCGCATGTAAGTCCATGTTCAGTGTGCGATAGTCCGGGATAATGAGTGAGGCGGCATTGTCGCGACTAATCGCCTCGTTCCCGTGTCCTCAGGTATACACGGTAATTTGACTATGTTACCACCAGCCGCTCCGGAATTTGCGGAAGTGACCGTCGTGCCGGTAGCGACCGCCGGTCCTTGCACTTCGCCGTGCAAAACTATATTTCCATTTTTAATTCTTTTATTCTTCATGACGTTCATTGTCGCCGTGACTCAGATGCCTTTACTCATGATAGTATTACGGTGAGTCCCCAGCGTGCATGTCTGCCGGTTGCCGCGAGAGTGCGCTTCTACCGCTATGTGTGTCGCTTGCAGGTCCGTTTCCGAAGAAGAAAGATCCTTCGCTCTGGGTATGCAATTTGTAATCTTTCGATTGTTCGGTTATATACCGGCACCGATACTGTTCGGTAATCTGATCGACTCCACGTGCTTGCTGTGGAAGAGCACCTGCGGGGAAAAGGGGGGTCGATGTCTACTCTACGACATCGAACAATTTAGATACAGGTAGACAGGTTTCGTATATCTTGATTGCGTGTTTGCGCTTGATCTTGACGCGAATCTTTCCTTGACACGATTCCAGGTACGTCGGCCTATGTGCTGGTATAAAAATTTTAGCCCTGGCGTTATTTCTAATCGATTGGTGGCTGGTGAGGAGGAGAAGACAAATGGAAGACCAGCCGCCATCCTTCACTGTCAATGAGTTTGTAGGGTCAATTATCAGCCTAGATAAACGTGAGTAGCAAACGACGGTTACATCGCATAGTTACAGGATATATATCGCGCTCGCGACTCGACGATGAAACGATAACGCGCGCTATCGCACGCCGTACAGTGTTTGAGGAGAAGCCGCATCATCAGAATCTAGGTGGAGATGGTGACGCAACTCTGCCGAGTTCCGAGATTCCAACGCCATCCTCCATCTCGTCGCCTACAGAACCTACCAAGTCAACGAATCTCGAGGAAACAGGGTCGTCGAATCAGACGCAAGATTCCACGGAGACGACGAATCGCTCAAAACACACGGAAATGGAAGTTCCCGATACGAGGCAAGCGCCGTTCGCCGCCATGCAAGAGCCGCCGGACGTCGAGATCAAGCCGTCGAGCGGTATGGCGGAGAATCGTAACCGAAATGTTTAATGTTTATTTCACACTAGAAGCTATAAAAATGAATATATCAAATTAGTGATATGTAAATTTGTGACAAATTATTTTATATAACTATATATATATATATATATATATATACACACACGTGTATACAGGTATATTTGCTGATGGATCTTGCCTGAGTAATACAGGTCTACATATCCACACACACACAGACACACACACACACACATACACACATGTACATTCTTTCTTTTCCGTCGACAGAAGATGCGTTACAATGTCCGTAGGCGGTAAAAGTTTGTACGATACTGAAACATCCGAGAAGCCGTAAATGTAATGAATTCTCGCGATTGTATTTATTTATTATATTTCCATCTCTCTTTGTATGCATATAGCACACCGTGTACCATGCGCGTATGGGTGCACGTAAAAATTTATTATTTATTAGTCGAGATGATTTGTCACAAATTTAAATAGCCGAGTCGATTACTCTTAGGGAATAATAATATCACTAGAACGTAAATTTTTACAGCAATCATATGTATGTCAATAAGTAGATATATAACGCGTAAGTGTAGTTCGTTTCAAACGTACAACTTGTGAGATTGTATTATTCATTGCACATTTAGATTTATACTGTTGCTACGTATATCGTTAACGAACAAATATGTACGGGGGGAGGGAGGGGGGATAGGGTGGTGAGCGAGATGGGGAAAGATACGACGGATGTGCAATGCGGATAAACTTCTCTTGTCGTCCGAATCGTTCTGTCGCGTCGCGATAAAATAAGCCTTGCGCTATTGCAAGAGAAGGCCAACGTAACGATGAAATTGTAAATATGAAAATTCCTGCCTTAAGAAATATACAAGACTAGACAAATGTATATTTAAAGATAATGAACTAAGTATCAGAACTAACGATCTATATATAAATATATAAATATAAATATATATATATGTATATATATATATATAAATATATATATGTATGTATGTATATGTATATATATATATATACATATATATAAGGTGTCTCAAAAATACCGGACCCCCCGGATAAGTTTGCAGGATCAAACTTTCATGAAAAACTTTAAATACAAAAGTTGTAGGAAATCGAGTAACGGACTTGATGATGACCTTGAATTTGACCTTGGCCATGACCTTCAAGGTGATTTGAAAGTCAACTTGAAAATTTTTAATGGGAACTCCTATTTTTTGTGACACTGTTTTTTTCTACCAATTAATTTGAACAACTTTTGTCTAAAACATTTTTTTATTTGCCTAATATTTTTTGAGATATTTGAGGAAAGCTTGATAACTTTTTCAATATTTAACTTACGATATCTGGCTATTTGTCGGAAGGAAAAATGGTACTAGACTTTTTTGCTTTATTTAATCTCAAGAATATATTGTTACAATAGCGCCCTGACTTTTGTTAACTTATTGGCTTTTGGAAATTTTAAAATCATCAAATTAACAAAAATCACGGCACTATTGTAACAATATATTCTTGAAACTAAATAAAGCAAGAAGGTCTAATACCGCTTTTTCTTCCAACAAATAGTTAGCGAGATATCGTAAGTTAAATATTGAAAAAGTTATCAAGTTTTCCTCAAATATCTCAAAAAATATTAGGCAAATAAAAGTATGTTTTAGACAAAAGTTGTTAAAATTAATTGGTAGAAAAAAAACAGTGTGATAAAAAATAGGGGTTCCTATTTAAATTTTTCAAGTTGACCTCTAAATGATCTTGAAGGTCATGGCCAAGGTCAAATTCAAGGTCACCTTCAAGTCCGTTGCTCGATTTCCTACAACTTTTGTATGTAAAGTTTTTCATAAAAATTTGATCCTGCAAAGTTATCCAGGGGGTCCGGTATTTTTGAGACACCTTGTATATATATATATATATATATATATATATGATATCACTAGTGCAAAGGTAAGAGCTACGATTTATTTTATAACTAGAGATTAGGTTTCTCGGAAAACCAGTAGTCAATTTAGCGTAGTGAGACAAACGACGAGGATTAGTATGACGAATTTCTATAAGTAATTCCCATTGTTGAACGACGCGTTGATCTGTGTCTTATGTTTGTTCCCCGTAGGCAAACATACGCAACCGTCACAAAGTGCGCATCGATCAGCCGCACGTGATCTCTTGTCTCCTTTTAGTTCTTCTACACGCTCTTCTTTCCTTCGGTTCGTAGGCGACCGTTCCTTTACGTGAGCTTTTCATAGAGAGTCCTAGAGGATAACGTTTCCACGATGAACCGTGGAAGTCGCTGTACACCTATATCATACAAACGATGCTTCCAAGCAACGAAAATGATGACTTTTATTTGCTGACCGTGGCTCGGTGTGTATCGAGGGATGATTGGGATTAACGTATATCACCGTTTTGTCTCGGTTCAAAGTCCTGGCTTTACGCAAAGAGCTCGCTCGCCGTACGGGGAGCCTGTTTGCTTCGTACCTGAAAGCCTCTCGAATCAATTTCGATGTAAAAGGAAACTATTATAAAATCACTCAGGAATGTGAAATTCTATATAGAGGGTAGTGGCACCACTCCTAATTTAACTCAAACTAAAGGACTCGTACGAATCAATATGCCGTTTGAGAGAGAGAGAGAGAGAGAGAGAGAGAGAGAGAGAGAGAGAGAGAGAGAGAGAGAGAGAGAGAGAGAGAGAGAGAGAGAGAGAGAGAGATTGTTAGTAGTAGAGGAAGTAGGAGCTTGTCTTTGTTGCGCGTCGAATCTATTTCTTCTCCGATGAAACTTCCTCTCCATGAAGGATTCGAGGGTACTGAGCCGTGAATGAGGAAAACAAAGAGGAAGGATATCTAGAGTAGACGATTTAGGCGCAATTGCTTTCCGCGGATATACGTTCGCCGCCGGCTGACTTTCGGACATTTCTCTGCAGGCTATTCTCCACGCTTCGCGGGTACTAAATAGTTTAGCGCGTATTGTCGCTTACCGAAAGAGCAGGCGTAGCCTTAATTTCACGTAATTCTACCCACCCCGCTTTGGCTCATCACTGTCAATTTCTCGATACTGTAATACACGTTACTATATTTTAGAGACGGGATTTTCGAGTTTACTGTAAATCACTTCGTCAAAGCTAACCGTTCGCCACCACGTTTCGAAGGACAGCGCGCGTATGATCTCCGTAACTACATATTACTGAACACTTATATACCTGCTTTGTGATATAAACTTCTTCCGAACGGTAACCTTTGAGGAAGAACCGTAGAGAATAACAAAAAAGTGCTGTGAATAGAGAGGGGGAGGGAAAAATACACGCGTTAAAATCAAATTTTACTCAATGTACGTGCCGAGAGAGAGAGAGAGAGAGAGAGAGAGAGAGAGAGAGAGAGAGAGAGAGAGAGAGAGAGAGAGAGAAAGAAAGACGGTAGGAGGGAGAGGCGCGAGTTCATGCCGGATCTTTGTCCCGCGACTGTACATACATAAAGTAGTTAGGGCGATTTATATCAAGCGAGAAAGAGAGAGAGAGAGAGAGAGAAGAGCGCATGTATCGCATAGTATAATCTCGTTCGTTGAGGTTGCCATGATGAAACGACATTTTTATCGGCGTAAAGCGGGCGATCGCAGCGTAATCGACTCTGAAAAGACGATTGACTCGCCTGTAGCAGCCTATAATTTGCGCGTAGCTCGTATTTATTGTTGTATATTTCTTTCTTCTTTTCTAAGAGCGTTACTTAAGTACTTTTGTAAGAGTTTTTCTCTCCTGTACATGTGTGTATATTGTTCTTTCCGCCGTGTGAGCGAGGCGAGACGCAAAACGCCCTCACCGGATCTCGTAGTTTTCGTTTACTCTCTCGCGTAATGAAGCGTCGTCGGTTTTTACGATCGTCGTGTTGCGTTGCTCCACCGCCTGTCGCTCTGTCGCTATTATTATTATTATTATATTATTAACACGAGTAATATAATGCGCGTATCGTTACTATTGCTCTACCATCATCGCTGCGACAACAGTGCTGTATCGTTAATTTGACGAACCCTTCGTTCGCGCAGCTTGATACAGTCCTTTTTTTTTTCTTACGACCGTTGATACTAATGCGTTGATAACATTCCGGAGCTAAAGGTGTGTCTGTACTTGCGTGCGTGCGTGCGTGCGTGAGCGGAGTGGTACGAGGAGAATGCGGAGAGAGGACGAGAGGTTAGAAGACGGACGAGTGTGAGAGAACGATCGACCGTCTCCTAGGGATCGAGTAGTTGCTAGAGATGTGCGACTTCCCGAAAATTTCGGGTCGGATATTTTCGTCGGGTATTTTCTTCGGGGTTCGCGGGACGGGACTACCGCGATTTCGGACATTCGCACATCTCTACGCACACGTAGCGGTAATGCGTTCAAGTGCGACGAAACTGTTATGTACATACATATGATTATTACACACGGTAACGTAAGCTGCTTATAGATGTAATGTATTTTTTGTAGGGACCATAATATAAGCGGAATATATATATATTATATATATATATATATATATATAAAGTTACGATCAGTACTAACGAGTGATACAAATCGATGATTCTTTGTCACATTTATGAAAGCAATACGCAATCGGTCGCGACACTGTAATAGTGCGAGGAACAAAATAGCGAGAGAGAGAGAGAGAGAGAGAGAGAGAGATGCGTTATCACTTATGTTTGTCACGACGATTATATTAAAGCGAGATAGCGTGTCTTAGGCCCAGTTGTACCAACATTATTTTGGTTTTAAGTGAGACTTAAATATATCTCTGTCTTTATTTATTTAGTAAGAAAAATAAAGATAGACTTATGTTTAAGTCTCACTTAAAACCAAAATAATGTTGGTGCAACTGGGCCTTAAGCGTCGATCGGAGCGATAAGGACGCGCGGCGCGAGATATTAGGTGATACGAAGATGCAATGCGATACGAGATTTAGGGAGAGAAAACGACTAAATCTCTAGAATTCTTTCTGCTTTAGAAACACGGATCGAATTTTATCCAAGTCAAGATATGCCTTAAAACATAGGGAGATTAAAAAGAAAAAAACGTAATTAACTCTTTCGTAGCGATGTTACTCATCCGAGGAGTTCTACCATCCGTTTCCGGCGCAAATTTCCGGAGCAGCTTTCTTTAGGCGACCGCTTACGGCAATCGAAAGCATATCCCTTGAAGATGTCGAGTCATATTTTTTGAACGGTACACGCGCGCACTTTCGCAGCGAAAGAGTTAAAGGATTAAAAAGAGATGGTTGCAGAAATGCGCGGAGCGCTTGCGGAAGAAACAGTCAAATCGCAGCGCACTTTTGCGACCGCCATCTTATTTCTGAGTAATCCCGCGTGCGGAGCCGCTGGCACTCGACCGACGGCTGCGCGCCCGCGAAATCTGTGAAATCTCTGCTTCTTATAAATTATCTCGTTCTCCCTTCTGCGACGAAGAGCGATGTTTTGGATTTTCGAGAGTGCTCGCATAATTCGAAAACACTCGTCCGTGCCGAATGAGGGAGCGAGTCGCCGCGCGCGATTTTTACGGTTGATGCACAGGACGTAACGTGTCTCGCGTGCCGGAATCATTATTGTCGAATTAACTACTTCAACCGGGGAAAAAAAAATAGAAATAATAATCATAATGATCGGAAACGCCTTTTATGTGACTCATACAAGCCTAATTTTTCGAAGAGTAAGGCACAAACAGACAATGTATTTACAATGAATAAATGTTTTGAAAACTGTTATTCGTCGGAGGTCTGATGTGACGCGCGACCGCAATTCCCCGAGAGCCGATCTCGACGATGCGAAACGATAATTCTGTCGATTCGCACGTTCCGTATCGTAACTGGATTCAGCAAAGCGTTGTTCTCTTTCCGACACCTTGTGCATTATTTCGCACGAGACATACGATTATTCGAATTCCCCTTTGCACGGAGCGGTATTATTGGAATTTCGCACGCTCTCCCGTCGTCCAATCGCAGCGAAGATCCGACTGCGGCACTTCCGGCCATTTCCGCCATTTCCTAACCCGTTCATCCATCCAGCGTTTCCAAATGGACAAGCGTCACGCACGCGCAATAGCGTCAGCAGTACGGTCAGTCTCCAGTAGCGTAGTTTTTTCCGAAAAAAGAGGTATCCTTGATTTGTGCGGAAGACACAAAAATTTATAAAATTCATGTCGGTTGATTGAGAAAAGTTGAGCAGATCGAATCGTTTGCTCTCGCAAATTATCACACAGTTATCAATATTTGAAGCGAGGCAGCAGAAAATCTAAAAATCTAAAAAATTTATAATTATATAAAATTATATATAATTGCATATAATCGTATACGATTCACATGAATTTTGTCTCTATACTTGAGCATATATAACCATAATTCACACCAAAAAATGCTACTGAATGGAAACAGGAAATAATGATTTGGGTCAATTAAACGTTGACATTACAGTCTACAAACACCACCATTTACTTCAATTATGCTTGCACAACATTCGTATACACGATTTTAGAGGAAATTCATATACGGATAATTTCCTCCCACCTTAGTGAAAAGCTTTTTTGAGATCTGAAATGAGATTTCCTACATGAAAAATTTCCTACGTGAGATCTCAATTATTTTATACGATATCTCAATTGATATATCACATAAGAAATAATCTTCTATTTTTCATTACTTACTTTTTCATGTGATATCTCGATTAAGATGTATGAAATAATTGAGATCCCATGTAGGAAATTTTTCGAAAATCTCGATAGGGCGGACGAGCAAAATATTACAATTTGAACAAGTATATATAAATCCTACTCGAGTTTATTCGCCCAGACTCCCAGACAAAACGAATGAATCTTTTCGTTACATGTATACACCGGTACACGTATTTCGACACGCCATTGAGTAAAAAAAATTATAGAAAATATAAGAAAATAAACAAAATTAAGAAAAGATAAGAAAATATAGAAATATAAGAAGATAAAAAGAATTATAGACAAGAATAAAAAAATTATGGATAAGAAGTCGCACAGCGACCCACGGGCCCGCCGGGCGGCCTTACAGCCCTGGCGCGCGGCGGTCACGTGAGCCGGGCGCGCAGGTTCCGGGTGCGCGGCTGCGCGGCGCGTGGTGGGAGTTGTCCCTTCATCCGGAGTGCGTCCGTCAGTGCGGTCGGCCGTTCCAGTTGTTCACGGGCTTCTCAGGCGAGTGGACGAGTGCGCGAGCGGTGCGAGTATCCTCGGCGTGTTTCCTGTCACCTACGGAGTTGCGTTTTCGCTAACGAACGCCCCACCGTAGCTTCCATATTCAATGTGTATGGCGATTCAGGTGAGTGCTCGCGCCCATGCGGAACGCCCGAGAGACGACGCGCAAAGTCGCGAGGTACACGGCACGACATGCGTGTGTACACACTTGCGTACGAGCGAGAGAGCGAGCGGACGGACGAACAGGCGGACGAGCGTAATGTCGATCGCTCGTCGTGTCGGCGGTTTCGCTGAAAACACGCTCGTGCACGACGCGTATTTGCGCTCGTCCTTGCGTGCGTCGTGTGCATCCCCGTCCCTCCGTCCTCCCGTTCGTCCGTGTGCTGCATTCGGTGGATGTACGCGGCGCGGGCGACGAACTCTGGCGTCTCGTCTCCACTGCCGCCAACTCCATCGCACGCGAAACCGCGATCTTTTTTCTCTCTCCCCATCAGAGCCGCGCTCTCGCCGTGGCGTGGCGTGGCGTGGCGTGCCGCGCCGCGTCGCGTCGCGTCGCGTCGTGTCGAAACGTGAGTCTCTCGGCACGCGCCCGCGCCCCGGTCCCTCTCGGCCGACGGTAATCTCGCGAAATGTCCCCGAGGAGGCAGCCTCTGCACGCTCGGGACGCATCGGATCGCTTCGCCTCGCGAGGCGTGACGCCTCCTTCGCCAGCTCCGCGACGGCCTGCGTGTTGCGTGCATGCTTTGCGCGCTCGAGCGTCCACGCGTCGTCTCTTCTACTCACACTAGTCACAGGGAGAGAGAGACAGAGAGAAAAGGCGGGCCCGCTCTCGAGTGGGTTTCTCCAGCCCGACGACGCATGAAACGTCAAACACGTCGTCGAGGTTGACGCGCCCGCGCCAATTTCCTCACGCTCTCTCGATCGCGCCGGCTCGCCGATACTTTTGGTGATCGATGGATGTACGTTTCCTCCCTCCCCCCTTGCTCGAGGAAAAAGTGTGCTTCGGCCACGCGCGCATGTGTGTGCATGAGACATGTGGCCGCGCAACGTTGCGCAGTGTGTAGCGTAACCGCGTGGCGATCGCGTCGGGCTCGCTCTTTTGTTTATCGACGGGGGGGGTCGCAAGAGCTTCCGTTTCTTTCCTGCTGCTCTTCTCTCTCTCTCTCTCTCTTTCTCTCTCTCTTGAGGACGTTTGGTCTTGCTCGAGTAGCTTTCGGCGCTCGGCTTCCTCCTTCCTCGGCGAGTCTTCAGAGAGAACCTTCTTGCCGACTTCCGAGAGTTGCGTTGCGCCGATGATTACTCGGCGCCGAGGTCGCCGAAGAGCGTCCTCGCATAATCCCGATCTCGATCTCAATCTCGGCGGCGCGAGCGCGCGCGCGCACGCGCGCGTGCGAAACCGGCGAGTCCACTCGCGCGTATATCGCGGCCGTGACTCAACGCGTAACAATGCGAAACAAGCGGATATCTCGCAATCGGCCGACTCGGCCGCGGTTTATTCCCGTTTGGAGCGCCGGCTGTCGCCGGAGATAACTCCGTCGCGCGTACGCGCACCGACGAGTACCAGCCGGTATCTTGGCGTAGCGCGCATCTCGCAGTCGCCTTAAGCCCGGATCAGACTACGGATTGGGATTGAGTATTGGATTGAAATTTAACCAGTCAAGACTGAGTTTGCTATATTTGAGATTATTTTCCCTTTTCCAATTGGCTTTACGTCCGAAGGACCCCCGAGGAAAAACGTGTCCGTTAAACAGATCGCTCTCCTCTCGGCAAAGCACCGAGAGAGTATCCTGCCTGGTAAAATCTCTCTAATATTGCTGTTCGGAATCGGCGTTAAACCGTAAGTCCCGTATATATGTGGATAATCTAGATGCGCAACGCGTATAGAGATTGGATATGGCGCATCAAGAAGATAAACAGACGCGGGTCATCTACTTGTCGATGACAAATTCGCCTTGACGTGGGCGAATTCGTGAAATATCGAGAGAGAGAGAGAGAGAGAGAGAGAGAGAGAGAGAGAGAGAGTGAGAGAAAGAGGGCCGACAAAGGCGAACGCAAAACGCGAGATCTCTCTCTCTCTCTTTTTTCCGACGTCGTTCGCCTCCTCCCCTCGGCGACAAATCGCTGATCCCCATCGGTGTTAATTATAATTGCGATACGAACAAAAAGGAGGCTGGTTTATTCAGGAGCGTCCCTGTCCGCTCGATAGATCCGATCTCCCACACATTTTCGCCCGATTGCCACCCCGCGGTGACTCGATTTCTCGGAAAAAAACGGAAAAATGGCTTGACGTCATTCGGTGGCGCGGCGTGGCGCGGCGCGACCAAGAGGCGTCTAACTAACCAGCGGACGAGCGAGCGCACGCATGATATGTGTGTGTGACGCGCGCGATGGTGCGGTGAGGCCGGGAAGTGATAATCGCGTCGGCGAACTTCGGCCATGTTTTACTGGCGCTTTGCGTCAACCGGTCCGATAGGTGCGAAATTGCAGTCATTGTCGTGACTTCGGCTTATCGAGCGCGCCCGCCGAACGTCTCGTCCGGCGAGAACGACCGCGAGTGCCGGCGCGGCGGCCGTGCGTCGGCGTTTCTTTCCGCCGCGTCGCACGCGCGAGAGTGATCGAGAAGCGCCACGTCGTTATCGGTTTCGTAATCACGATACGGCCGGCACGAGCGCGCCCGACGCGGCGTCCATGCCCGCCGAGGGCCGCGAAAGCGATGCTCGCGAAATACGCCGTTGGCCTTTACGCGCGGCAACTCTCGCCCCGTGAGATCGCGCGCGCGGTGTCAGGCCTGTTCTTTTCGGCCGGAGCAGGGCTGTATCGGGACTTTCGGGCCCCCTCCCCCTGCGACGTGCGGCCGGCCAGCCGAGGCTTTCCACTCGGTAACGCGGGCCGCGCGAACTATCGCTCCTTGTTTCACACACAGAAGAATACACGTTGCAAAGGTCACTCGTTTCGAGTGTCTGAAGCAAGTTTGTGTGGCTAGTAAGTTTGGGACTTTGATCGAGAATATTAAACTGAAACAAAAATCCGGTTTTTTGTTTTTTTTTTGTTTTTTTTTTTCGCTATGTAAAGCGCAAGTTTTGTGATTCTCTTAAGCAGAGGTTAAGTTCTTCTTCTCAGCATATGACAGTGAGATTTTCTCCGACTTGCGATGAGTATATTTTAATATGTTTTAAGAATCGTCGAGAGAAAATAATCGTTACTTAAGGGAAAAAGCGTGAGTCGAAGAATCGGTTTTCTTTTAGCAGCAGAATTATATTTTTCTCTGTGTACAGCGAGTGGCAAAAGTAAGACGATGCTTGCGTCGACTTGCGTTTCCAAGTGGGAAGCTATACAGAGGATGTTTCAAAAAGACTGGCTTGGCTATATGTAGTTGTAACCTTCTCATCGAGACAGACAAAAAAGTTCCGACGAACGCAGTGCCTAAAATGCTTATTTAAAAAGCCAATGTCGATTTTAATATATAATTATCGACATGAATTTCAAAAACTAAAAAAAAATCACCGGATGCTTTGCTGATATCTCTCGCAATATAATTCGCCTTCCATTCTTTGTAAAACTTGTTATTCATCGTCAGTCGGAGCCGAGTAAACAATCGTTTTCGAATGGATAAAAGTCAAGCGTGTTTTAATAATTATAAACAACCATAAAATGTTATAACATCGAAACCAATTCCTCTAATTCCGGCGTAACCTTCTCAACCGAGCGTTTTCTGGGCGCCATGTTTTTTCTTCGTCCCGCTGAGAAGAATACAGAGGACCAGTCCGTTCGTTTCGAAATACCCTGTATACTCGGTTTACTCCACGCAATGCAAGAAATGCAACCCAACTAAACTAGAAAGATCACTCGCCGGCGACGTGCATGCCCGTTTCGAGAGATCCGTCGAAGCGTCATCGTCGTCGTCGTCGTCGTCGTCGTCGTCGTCGTCGATTGCGGACGGCAGCTATCGCCGCACGTCTCGCACATGGTGAGGTCGCGTCTATTAATATGTGTTAATATGTATCCCGCTGTGTATGTATTAATATGTACCGTGTATCGCTCCGGAAATATTGTGCTGTCGCGAATTCGGAGAACGGCTCGGGCTCGGCTTTTCCGAAGAAAAAGTCTCGTTATCCGCTCTCGTCATCTCGCTTTACGCGACCACGTGCGCGGTCTGGTTCGCGTGGGTCGTCGAATTACGCCGCGATCGCATTTCACCTATGTAGAACATATCAGGTACGATCGTAACTCGCGAAATTGGCTCGCGCCGCGCCGCGCCGGTCGAGCGATCGAGCTGGCGACCGCGGCGATTTTTCACTCGCGATTTTCACGCTGCGAATTTAATCGGCGCGCGATATCGCCGTCGCCGGGAGAGCGCGAATCTCAGGAAGTGCGATCGATCGATCGCGCGCCGATTCGCGCTCGAGTATTTTCTAAACGCTGCCCTCTGCTTCGCCCTCCTCACCTCGTCCCGCCATTGTTCGTTGTTCGCCGGTGTACACATATGCTTTATGTTATTTTTTTTTGTTCGCGGTGGCGATTTACGAAGTCGCGCTTTGCGACGCGATTTCTCCGCGGAATCGCGATCGCGGTTTTTAGTGCAGGTGCAATTTCGCGTTGCTGGTGCGGCTTTCGGTCGGCAATTTCACACCGGCCATTGAATCTCTTCAATCGCCATCGCAAATGGCGCGACTTGTTGCGTTTGCGAGTTTCTTCCGGGAACGTCGGCGCTTCAATTTGGGATGAGCTTTTTTTTTTATCTTTTTTAACAATTTTCTGTGCTCTGTATGTTCTAACCTTCTATTACGCCGTGTAATTTTAAGGTTACATACTGATGTCGATATTTTTAATCTAAATTACATACATAAAAATAAATTGTAAATGTAATAAACATATTTTCCTAATATATTATATAGAGATCACTTGTAGTTTCCAAGACATATGATTTTGAAATTATAGAATTATTAACTTATAAAATTGTACGTGTTGAATGCAATTATTTGTAGAAGTTTATTTTTATTTAACAATCTTGTTCTAAATATTTATTGTTTACAGTTACATAAATCTTTCGTCTTATTAAATTGATGAATTTACTAATGAACTTACATGTACTAAAAATGGAAATTTTATGAAGATTAGCAAAGATTTCTTCAAAGATACAAAGTTGACAAAAGTGACAGATACATATACGTCTTGCAGAAAAATTTATTAAAAAATTAAAAAGTTTAAATCCAATACTTCATAGATTAAAATCAATTCTTCCTAACCTTGCGTACGGGTTTTTACTAATCTTCGCAAGATTTTTATTTTTAGTATACGGTAAATTTGTCAAAGATCAAATTAGGTTAGGCTCTTTTTGCCAATAATTAACAATAAGTTAATTTAGGTCCTTTTTGGAAATAATTTCCATCACTCCTACAATATATATTCAATTTCAACAAAATCAGTGAAGTGTACAACCATTCATGCATATTTACCTTTTGAAACCTTAAAGTCATGTATCTCGGAAACTATAAGCGACTCCCATATAATTGTATCGGGAAAAGTTATTCAGAATTTCATTTTTTACAACATATTTCAAGATGAAAAAAATCGGTATAACCTTTTATGCGTATTTATCAATAATTATAATAAATTACATATATATCCCGGTGTAACTCTAAACTTACAACCGGTTTTTTTTTTTTTTTTTATAAAATAAAATCTTTGAGAATTGTAAATTAATTATCGACTTGTTAAAATTGTTATTAATATAATAATAGTTAGAGTTATCTATATCAATTCACATCGAGAAGTTAATATTCGCTATTTTTGCGTTACACAACCTTTTTTATATCCGCGAAAAAAATTAATCGAGTCAAAGGACGCGACGTGCAGCGTTGCGATGATGTTTATTCTGCCGTGTATTGTCACGATCATGTTCTTGGCTATCAATTGTACGTGCGTTGTAGTAACGTTGTCAGTTGGTTGGTGCACATTGTTTACATCGCTTGTGAGCTGCTTCGGTTCGCGAGATTCCGAGTTAGTCGGCCGATAACGAACGCTGTGTACAAACATGTGTCCCGACTGACTTCGACACGTCGGATGACCGTCTAAATTAATATTTTCTCCCGCCGAGAGATTGAACGATTGCCGAACAACAGTCGCGGCGAGAGTCTCAAAGAAATGCAACTCATTCATGATGTATGAGCGATGTGCAAAACGCAAGCAACGGGTGATTCGTGCCGAGACGAGAGAGCAAGTTATTTTCCCTGCTGCAAGTCTGGAAAATACGACATGGCGCGTTAGATTAGTTTAGTTTAAGTCGAGTTGCCGGAAATCTTCTCGGGATATTTATTTTTTATCTAAGGAGAGCCCGTTTTCACATACACCCATACACACACAAGTCGGCTGAATCGGAGCACGGACGATTCGCCGCGAGCGCGATCTCGCGGCAGAAATTCGCGGCGCGGTCGAAGAAAGGAAAATCGCGCGTCTCTCTAGTCCGCGGTTCGCCTCTCTTCGTTAATTGGCGCGTGTCGCCGAGCTCTTCGCACATTTTACGTCTCGTCGTGGCTGCGAACGCCGGCATCCTCACGCAAGGCGGAAATTGCGCAAGTCTTTATCCCGCCCGTTGTCGCTGATAAGGCCGACGTGCTTTTCACGCCGCGTGCAACGACCGATCGGTTCAGTCGGATGTCGCGGTCGTCGGATTTCTCGCGGTGTTTGCAATGAAAATAACCTACATCCGGACGCGCACAGGCGACTAGGAGGGGGGGGGGGGCTGTCAAAAAGCCGCGCGCGAACTTTCGCTCTCCGTCGCCATCCTTCTTCTTTCGCCTTCTCGTTGCCTGGAGGGCGCGCGAGAACAAGTCCGAACGGACATTCCTTGAATGTACTTGGCGATCTCTCGATTTCTGGAGAATCGACTTTTTTCCCCAAAACGCGTCTTTCAGATCGATTCCTTCTCGCTCGATTTTTTTCAGCTCGTTGATGCGCTTATTCTCATCGACGTTGTCTCTTTTAACCCTTTGAAGCACGAATTTTTTTATGCAATAATAAAAGAAACTGATTATGTATATAGAGGTTTCCTGGATCTCTGATTACGAATCTGGAGTCAAAATTTTAAAATTCAATATGATGACTTCAAATGGTTAACTTTGATATGATATTCTGGATATGTATTAAACTATATATGTTTCTCCGATCATAGATGACAAATACAGAGTCGAAATTAAAAATGACGGATCCAATATGGCGACTTCAAATAGCTAACTTTGATATGATATGAATTTTAATTTCGGAAATCTGATAACAAATTCGTGATCAATGACCCAAAAAACCTCCATGTATCTCTATTTCTGTCGAAATCGAAGGATTTTGAACATTTTTGTCCGCCATATTGGATTCGCCATTTTGAATTTTGAAATTCTGACCCCGAATTCGTAATCGGCGACCTCAAAAACGTAAAATGAACAAGTTTCGTTACGACTGTTTTTATAGATCACCGTTAAGTGAATTTTTATTGAAAAATATATAATTTTATGCAATTTCTTTGTTTATAGGATACTTAAATTAAAAAAAATGGACATTTTACATTTTTAGCACGTATATTAATATCTAAAATATCTTAGAAGTGAAAAAAGTTCGGATGAAAAAATCAAAAAGATAGCTTAAATAATTAAAAATGAAGAGAGAAAAGGTGGGATTGTGGGATACCACCATGCTTCAAAGGGTTAACGAAGAGTTGACATGCAGAGTCGACATTCAATACAATCAGGATATCGTTTTATTTTTATGTCCTCTGGAAGAGGATCGACTGACGGTGAACCTGTTACGCAGAAGTAACTAGAACGCAAGCGGTTGAGATTCTGTTTACTCGTTTACTGCGTACACGGGGTTATTTCCGTCTTTTTCTAGATTACGCAAACCTAGAGCAATGTCTCCATTGGTCCTTCTCAGCTTAACTCTTAAACGCTAGGTTGGGTGAAAATTCATCCGACATTTTTTAATTATTACAGGACATTACGTTGGAGCGGTACCCTGTTGGGATTTATAATCTTTATTAATATAGTACATATGTAATGAAAAAAAAAGATAAAAATATATGGCTGAAAATTCATTCATTCTAGTAACAGGAGGTAACAACAACTAGTGTTCAAGGATTACGTTTTCACTGACGCCTGTAGTTATGGAAATTTGTGTAAAGCCGTCCGCTTTACATTTTCGCTCTTTTAAAACCCCGTGTGGCGTCGGCTTTATAAAGTCGGAAGGAACACGCTTAATTGTGATCACTGCGTACAATTTCTTTAAGTTGATTTTCAAGAAACCGTTTCTCTTAGGTCGATTTTTATTTCTTCTGGTGGTAGATCGATTTCATGTCGACACAAAAACCAATTTTATAGATTCTATCAAAATTTATAAAATCAGAAACAGCATTGTTTGGTTACGCTCATTGCGTACGATTCTTTCAGATCAATTTTTAGGAAACCGTTTCAAACTGATTATTTTTCTTCTTGGGTAAATTGATTCCAGATCGATACAAAAATCAATTTTACGAATTTGATAGAATTTTATAAAATCAGAAAGAACACGAATAATTGTGCGTACAACTTTTTTAGATCGATTTTCAAGAAACCATTTCTTTTAAGCCGTTTCTTTCTCTTCTGATATTTTTTCTGATGGAAATCGACTTTAGATCGATACAAAAACCAGTTTTATAAATTTTATAAAATCAGGAAGAGTTTAGTTACACTCATTGCGTATAATTCTTTCAGATCTATTTTTAGGAAACCGTTTCAGACTGATTCCTTTTTCTTCAGTAAATCGATCCCAGAGCGATATAAAAATATTTTATGAATTTTATAAAATTTCATAAAATCGTAAGAAACACGAATAATTGTGCTCATTGCGTGCGATTTTTCTAGTCCAATTTTTAGGAGACTGTTCCTCTTAGGTCGATGTTTTTTCTTTTCTGGTAAATCGATTCCATATCGATTTCTTTCTAGAAAATCGCCCATCACTGAGCATGCGAAAATGGCGTTTGCGCGATCATCGCGCGAATAAAGTCGCCTGCGTTGCAGTTTTGCGCCGAAAAACTGCGGCGGCGACTGCACCCGCGATTCGTTAGGACAGATCTAACGTTCCGTTTCCTGTTATGCAAATTGCATTACATTATATAACAGTGAACAGAGAGAACAGAGAGAGAGTCCAGGGCGGCGAGCTGGGAGTGGTCGTGCTGCGCGTGGCATAATTACGTGAATATTAACTAATGTAATTAACTCCGCGATCCCGCATCTCGCGTGTACTATCGGCGTATGTCCCTCCTTCTCTTTTTATTCTCCCCTTTACTCATCTTTCCTTTTGTTACTCACGTGTTATACCTATTTTGTTGTTCGGAAAGATGGAGCACAAACACGAGCACCGGAAATAATCGTTCTACTATCTGTGAGAATATTATCTCCAAATGTCGAGATATCCGAGGAATTTTAGAAATGTCCAGTTGCCATGTCATCCGAAAAACTTTCTGAAAATCCTCGAACCATGCATATGTGACATTGCCAACGCTCCTTGTCGTAAAATCGGTCAAGCGTAATAAGACGAGGAATTTAAGAGTGCCTTGATTACCTGAAGTCTTTGTCGCTTTTATCTTCATCCCACGTTAAATCTGGCTTAGTCGTCGCGTCTACAACCGAGTCATATATATACACATACATAAATATACACACTATCTCCGCCAGCCGAATAACTCGACAACTGAACGCGGCAGATAAGAATGTTTCAGACAAAAGTTGTAGGGTTTTAACAAATAGCAATACGTCCAAATAGCAATTTGTCCTTGAGAACAGTTATGAAAGAAATCTTGAAGTCAGCTTTAAGATCCTAGAAACCTCCGTTTTTTATCATATCATCTTTTTCCACCAATTAATTTCGGCGACTTTGTCTGAATTTCATTTTTTTATTGTTTAATATTTCTTGAGATATTTCAGGAAAACTTTCTCGATATCTCAATAACTATTTGTCGGAAGAAAAAGTGGTACGAGACTTTTTTAATCTATTTGGTCTCAAGAATGTACTGCTGAACAATAGCGCCTTAATCTATCTATTTGTCTAATAGTGTCCTAACTATTTATCTAATAATATCCTAACTTTTGTTAACGTAAAATGTATCGATATTGACCATTGGAAATTTCAAAATCATCAAGTTTTGTGACGGCCGCGAGCAGGCTAAATTATTTATAACAATTAAAGTAATGTAAGATATTATTTCTTCGAAACTTCTTTTATCTTAAATAATTATGCAGGATGCCCGGGATCTTTTGGAACCGAAAAATTGTCAAGATTAATCAGATCAAACTGAGAAGAAAAGTTCAAGTACCATTTTGCAAAAATCGTAATTAAGTTATTAATAATTGAAAATTACCACATCTAGATGCTCTTTTAATTGATAACTTGAAAATTTGCATACTTATTTGCAAAATGGTACTTAACTTTTCTTCTTAGCTTCACAATTTTTCGTTTTCAAAAGATCCCAGACACCCTGTATACATATTTCTTTTTTTTTCCTTTTTATTATAGAACATTGGATTTTTATCGTGAAATAATCGACACATGATGTACATGTGAACTTCTTTCTTCACTTTTATCCTTTATCCTTAAATCACTGAAATATTAAGTTTTCAATGCTTTTTAAAATATTTGTGCTTAGATTTAATGAAAAAAAAAATTTGGTAATAACGGCATACTTTTCATTCTTTCGTCGCGATGCAAATGGGTTAAATATCGAAGAATAAATATCTAAATATCGAACTATGAACACAAACTACACGATACCGCGATGAAACAACAGAATTTTTGTAGATCGACCGGAAAGGACGCGAATAATTCGGGCGGCGGCGCTGTTCCTCCAAAACCGGTCACCCGCTGATTCCGCTGAAACTCGAGTTTTGTAAATTCATTTTATATTGAAAACAAAGTATCTCCCAAGAGAATTTTTGGCGAGAACTAAGCTGGTTACTTAAATATTTTTTTATACTCTTATGTTTTCTGTGTATTTCAATATATCTTGATTTGCATCAGCAAATTGTTAAAAATTGTAATACAGGTTAGGGGAATCTATAGTGTCAAAAATGTATGTCCTACGAAGAAGATTCGAGACAGACAAGAGGTTGCTTCTTCCTTTTCTCTTTCACTTTGTTGTTGTCCGTTTATTTGCATTACGCGAGCGGGTTTTTGTATAAATCGAAACATTAAGTAACAGCGATTGTTCGTTTTTATAAATAAAAATTCGTATCTCATTTATCTATAAAGCCTCAAAGGAAATCCTTAGTTTTCTCTTCTCCTTTTTCTTTTTTTCTTTCTTTCGTCAGCAGTTTACAAGAAACTAAAAATATATACATGTTTTGATGTTTATACATAAATATATATACTTGTGTTGCAATCAGTAGTTTGCAAGAAAAACGAAAAGCATGAAGATGTAAAAAAAATGTTTAGAAACTTGCTTAGCATTGAAGGCTGCTGAGGATATTCCTTGGGGATATTTTTTTAACTTAAAACGATTCCGTTTGCAAAGCTTTGAACCAAGTCGAAGCGCGGTCGCCGGAAGGATTCTGGCCAGACCGCAGTGAGTTAAAACCGAGTGGGAGATGACCGAAATCCAAGGGTCGTCGGGATGTCGTTAGCGATAATTACGGTGTTGAATTCGAGTCGTAGGTTCAATGAGTGTTTCTGTTTCGTCCAAACGAACTGGACACTGGGAGCACGCGCTAGGTCGAGCGTGCGCTCCGAGTAATTCGACGAAGGAGAAGGACGGCGGCACTAGTAAGTACCGCCTCTTTTTCTGTCGGTGTCGTCTTTTCAGAGGCCTCCGACCAGCTCCCGGTGGCCGCGGCCAAGGCTTTTCCCGCAAGATTATTCCGAGACTCTCCTCTTTCTTCCCGCCGCGCCACGTGTTGGATAGAGTTACTATCTCGACTAGACCGGTTGCGAGCGATACGTGTGGCTCGAGGCAAAGGACGATTCAGCACGACGTGCGTGCAGGGCCGTACGCATCGATGCGAGAGCGAGAACACAAGAAGTGACGCTCGCCTCCCCGAAGCTCAGTGTACACAGTAACGACACTCTCCAAATTTCGCATCTCCAAAAATGAACTGCACATGCGCAGCTGTGTTACCTAACCAATAGCGTTACAGACATATTTTTCTATCTCACTTTCTCGCAGAAAATATACTATACATCTCACTCTAACTTATCACACTTAGTTCAGCAGTGCAGCTAAAACACAGTGCCGACAGAGTGTCGCTACTGTGCCCAAAGTCCGTTCCCACCAAGGTCAACCGAAACCTAGACTTTGCACATACGAACTCTAAAACTCATTCGTTGACGTTCCGCTTCGACTTGTTCCGCCCGATTATTCTTGCATTTGGGAAAAAGCGAATGTAACATAAGGCAGCTAAAGACTAGGAATTCGTCTTCGGAATGTTTGTGTACTGCCGGCAGTCTTCAGCCAATATTGTAGCTCGCGATAGCCGGAAACGCCGTCCTCCGATAGCAGGTAGAACACGAAGCGCTCTTGAGCGGACAGCTGGTGGGTCGCGCTTTTTATCTTTGAAGAGAGGAAAACGCGCGGCTCAATGGCCGAGCTGTCGACGATTCGTTCTCTTCGCCGCGACAGGTCCTCGTTATCTCGCTGAGAAAGGCTGCCGAGCTCGAGCGAGGAGAGATATCGTGCGCCTACATCGGAGGAGAATTTATATTTATAAGCGACAATAGGAGTGCTCTGGCCTATTACGCAACAATAGGCGCGCCAGGCTTAACCCGGTCTCTTGAGTTTTCCCGCTCAGAATCTTTCCTGCGAATTCGTCTACTCGCATTCGATTGACCCTTCGTCTCCGTCTCTCCGAGCGCGGTCGTTTCCTCGGCGGCTCGGACAATTCATTGAAAAGACATCCAGCGGAGGGGCTCTTTTTTATACCAGCCAGACCTTTTGCATAATAGAGCACCGTCAGTTTCGGCCTCAGGCACGATCAGACTAGTCTTTTGGGTATTCCCCGGCTACCCGGAGCGTTGAGATATCCGGCCGGCTCATAGTCGATAGCAACGCCGCGGGACCGAACGCGAGAAACAGTCGGACGAGACTCTCATTGTTCCAGCGGCAACACGCGATACGTCCTTCCGCGGGATTCGAGCTCGCTCGGAAGGTTCGACGCACTCTCGCTGGCCGAAGGTGATCGCGCCGGCAGATCCGTAAGCCGATCTGTGGTACAACGATGGATGATCTCGATCTTCAGAAAGCCGATCCTTTTCCTCCAAAGATAGATCCTTTTCTGCTCGATTGTTGCACAAGTCGATTCTTTTCAATGGCGGATCGAGTTTCGATCCGTTGATACACTCAGGCCCGGTTCCACAATGTATTGTAAACGTTTAATTCGTTAACCCTAGTTTAGACGAAAAATTGCGTTCCACAACTGCCTTAAACCATGATTAACGTTGATTTCTCACAGTTAAAGTTAAACCTAAAACTTAGGGCATTTAACGAATTTAAACGAAGTTTAACACTGCAGCACCATCAATTTGAGAAACAAATTTATGTATTTATATATCCCGCTGTTGGAGTTCAGTTGACAAATATTTTGAACGTTTGAACGCCAAAGAGATATGGCTTTAGAATACATATTACATATTATCTTCATCTGAAGATGAAGATTTTGAAAACTTAATTTATCGACGGACAAGAAATATAAGAATAAGATGACCATCATATTTGGAAGAATTTGATAATGTCGGTTTTTATGCACGATGTAGATTATCAAAAGAATCTGTTATTGCAGTTCTAGCAGAAATCGAGCATAAAATTTCTCATAAAACAGAACAGTAAATATATAAATTTAATTTAAAATATTGAGTTTTTTACTTCGACAGATTATATTCTAAAACAGAGTAGCAGCTACATATAAAAGTCAATTATTATATGATGAATTTAATCAAATCAATAATATAAACTAATTGATTATTATTAACACTGGACTTCCACCTTTTAATAAATTAATACTTATAAACAATTAGAGCAAATGTTAATGTTGGTTAGTGTTTACTTGATACAAAACAGATATATTGCTCTATTAGGTATCATAGCATCCAGCTTATTTCAATTTTCCCTCTTTTCACTTTTAGCAACAACCAATCATACTCTACGTTTGAAAAGAAAGAGAAGTCTTTGACAGTTTCTTCACACAGACTATAGGTTTAAGTAAACTATTGTTAAAAGCACGATGTGGAACGCGATATATAAGTTTAACCCGTTAAGTGCCGTTAAATGTAACGTCAGTTCAGATAATCACGATTTAAACTTGATTTTGTGGAACTGGGCCTCACTCGTCAATGTTGCTTCGTTTTTAGGATGACTTTCGCCAACTCTAGTTCATCCAACCGCGGCCGCGGCGGTCAAAAACAGAAGGGGTGCCAACTTGAATTCTAATAATGAACGTGAATGCTTCAGGTTTAATTTCAATTTTCCAATTGTAGTTGGGTCTCGCATCAAAAATTCGAAGTCATTAAAGCGAAGAAGCGGAAGTAATAAGCTGTGAAACTATTTTTAACTCTCTTATCGATAAGTGTCTTTTAATGGATTATAAATCACATCTAAGCGCATTTATGGACGAAAGAGAATTTAAAATTTGGGCCTTTAGCGCTGTAACCGTGATGTAACATTTGCTCGATTTAATGAATTTCTTCTGGTCTCGCAATGTCAGCTGTGATTTTAGAAAGCTAGTGGCTTTTATGGAATAGTAGTCTTTTAATTTGATAAAATATTTAATATTTGAAAAACCAGCCTCAATGACGGCGGATTAATGATCTCGAGTTTTTAACGTGAGACGGAGTGATACAAACTACAATCAGAAAATTGAGGTTAAGTATGAAGTATCCGTTAGAATTTAATCCATCACCTTGCTACTTTGATCTTTTACTTTTTTAAAAGTGATAGAGCTCTTATCGATAAGTCCCGGCTTAAAGCTTAACTCACCATTGTAAACTGCGATTAAATGTGTTATGTTTAATGGATTATAAATCACATTTATCGATGAAAGAGGACTCAATATGGACCTTTATCACTCACCTTGACGTGATACTTCACAATGACCTCGAATCTTCTAACGCGAGATGTGACATGACAACTACAAACTGCAATCGGAAAATTGAGGTTAAGTATCCGTGACCATTAGAATTTAAGTTGGTACTCTGCTACTTTTAACCGTCGGTTAGATCACAACCGGCGTTGGTAAAAATCAGCTTCGATGAAGAGTCCAACCGGAGCGAACGTTCGAGAGGATCGACTTGTGCAAAAGTCGAACGGGAGAGAATCGCCATTCCGAAAATCGAATCGAGATCGCCACATCGCCAACCTACAAGCGTCGATGCCAGACGGAGCCATCTGTAGGGCGATTCACATGCTGCTGCCTTTATTCGCTCTGAGCAAGCTTCTTGATTCGCCAGCGAATTCGCCGATAAAAACTTCTTTTTATTCTTTTTATTCGCCAGCGTCTGAAATTTAGAAAACGCAATGCCTAGAGTGGTCAAGGTTGAACGTGTCCAACTTCGTCTCGCGTCCTCGAAATTTTAGACGTTAGCGTCTAAATAAAAGTCTGCCGTCTAGAAGTTTTTAGCAGCGAGTTCGCCAGCAAACGAAAGCAACACCATGTAAATCACCCTTGTGACGACGTGGAATGATCTATTGATGTAACATTGTGTGTTAGCGTTTGAACACTCAGCCGGGCGATAAGGAGAGGCTCCTCGGCGTGCTCGGATTAAGTTGCCCCCTTGTGCGGCTCCTCCGCTGCTGTTGGTCGTCACGGTCGCAACACGAGACAAAACACAGGCGGACAAGAGACAAAGAGCGGCGGACCACCGTCGTCGTCGTCGCGTGTCGTCCGTCGCTGGCAATCGCGCGCTTCTTTGGAGCGCTTCGCTTTCGCCCGCCAGCGGGCGCCGCGAGCGGCGGATTTCCGGCGCTCTTAAATTTAGCCGAGGTAGGGGGCGCGCTTCCGAAACAATTAACGCCGGCCAAGCCGGCAGGAATTCGGCCGAATTGGGAGAACTGCCAACCCCCCGCTAATTGATTGGCGCGTTCGCGCAGCGGGACGTAATCGCGCAACGGCGCCGACCTAGGCGCGATCTCTCGCCTCGCTCGCGCTCTGCAAATACATGGGCTATGAGTCACATGGGCTGCGCACACGGCCGCACGTTTCTAAGCACGTGCTCCTCTCGTCGTCCAGGTGATGAAATGCACGAGAGAGAGATGCGCGCGCGCGATTGACTTCTCGCGATCCGGCCGCCATGAGCGAACTCGCGCAAGCCTTCTCGTTTCGCGAGGCGAAAGGGTCTCGTGAAAGACACACATACATACACACGCACGCACGCACACACACACACACACAGGGACGGTCAAAAATAGAGCGCCGTCTGCGGGGGGTGTGAACAAGCCTTGCGAGGGTCGGCCGCAGGACGACGAGTGTCGCCGTCCCCGCAGGAGCGTTGCTCGATGAAGGAGAGACAAAAAAGAGGGGGGAGATATTCGACGCCCAGACGCGCCTAGGGTGGACGACCGGTGTCACTGACCTTGCCTAACGATCGCCGATGTCTGCCGGGCCATCGGCGACGGCGGGTCCAGCTGAGCTCGTCAAAGGGGAGCCACGCGGATCCGCTCCGCGGCTAGTTCCTGATTTAGAAGCGAACAATGCACAGGCTCTCTCCCGTCCCCCTTCGCCCCTCAAGCCCTGCTTTCGCGCACTGCGGCCGCGTTCTCCGCGCCGCGAGGAGCGAGGCGAGCGGAGAGGGAGCACGCTGTAAAAATACAGCGGCTTTCACCCAGCTGATTTCCCCCGCGCGAGGGCCGATAAGGGTCCGCACCTCTCTCTCTTTCTCTCTCGCGCGCGCGCGCAGGCGGCGGCGGCGCTCGAAACGTGATGGACGGATACACTTCCGGCGCACGGGACGTTACTTCGGATCGCGATCACGCCGACGATCCTGCGGCCGAGGTGGAGCAGGAGGAGGAGGAGGAGGTCGTCTCTCTTATCATCCTTCGCCTGCTAACCCACTGACCTACTTGAAATATCGATTTTAACGGGCACCTGAGACCGCTCGTGCCGCGGCCGCCGCGCGCTTTTCGCGGCCGAGCATGTATATGAGAGAGCGCGTGTCGAAGGAAATTATTTATAGACGCTCTTTTGTTCAAGAATAGCGCGCAGGGCGGGCGCGTAGGCGCGCCGTCGAAAAATCGCGCCGAAGGTTGCGGCTAATTCCCAGAGCGTGGCTTCGTCGTCAGCCCGAGGTCACGACGGCGGCCACTTTCTCTTTGAGGCCGACGTTTCACGGCGTGTCAATGCTCGACGAGTATCTCTCGTTATCCCGGGAAACCTCCCGGAGACCTTTCCACCCTCGATATCGCGGCTCTCCAAGGTCGCGCATTGTCCCGACCGAGCGGCCGGCCAGACTTTTTGCCGGAGGGAGGAGCGAAAGACCTAGTAGGGCGGGCGAGGAACCGCAGAGCACGCAGTTATGAACGGTGCCTAATGCGCGCGCGGTTCGTCGGCCCCCCAGGGCTCGTTCAACCCCGCCCCCCTGTCGTCTGGAAAACTCGCCGGCGGTGTCGCGAGGGGAATGAGGAAGGGGGAGGGGGCACCAGGGTGGCGCAGATAACGAAATCCGCGTGACGTACGAAGACACGCACGCGCGGAAACTCGATATGGCAGACGTCATATCTTTATGCGTTTCGCCTTGACTTATCGTTCTCTCTCTCTCTCTTTCTCTCTCTCTCTCTCTCTCTCTCTCTCCGTTCCATAAAAACATTTGCAACTTCGGTAGTAAAGAAGCCATACACACCGGCCGAGCGAAGTGCACGCATACTTATGTGCATCCCCACCCACACACGTGGCACCCGCTGTGACGTCACGCCTCGACGACGACGTCACGACGCCTCCCACTCCCGCTTGTCCTCCCGCTCGCTCGCTCGCTCGCTCGCTCGTTCGTTCGTTATTGATTTCCGGTGACTTAACTGCTTCATTCGCGAAATGCCGCGTGCCTTCGTTGTTTGTGTGGTTTCCCGTGTCTTTTCTCTTCTCTCTCCTTCTTCTGCGATTCTTCGGACCCGGAGGCTCAGGGGGCCTCTTAGGATTCCCAGATTAAGCGAAGATGACAGGAGCGAGCAACTCGCGCAATATTCACTCACCTTCGTGAAAATGCAAAGTTACTCGCGTGAGCAAACTCGACACTTGATGCAAAATTTCATGCGAAAAGGTGAAATGACGCAACAAAATACAGGGTGTCCGGGATCTTTTGAAAACGAAAAATTATGAAGATTAATCAGATCAAACTGAGAAGAAAAGTTATCATTTATACCATTTTGTAAAAATCGTTATTGAGTTATTAATGATTGAAAACATTGACCACATCTAGAGGCTCTTTTAATTGATAACTTGAAAATTTGCGTATTTATTTGCGAAATGATAAGGGACTTTTTTGTTCAGAATGACCTACAATTATATGACGGCTATTGTGTCTAGCGACAGGTTCAAAGTTCAATATACCCATATCTATCGCTAGATGCAATAGTCATCATATAATTGTAGGTTAGGTTAGGTTAAATTATTCTGAATCAGAAAGTCCTTTACCATTTTGCAAGTAAGGGACGGGAATTTTCAAATTCTCAAGTAAAAGGGCTTCTAGATGTGATCTTTTTCATTAATAACTTAATAACCATTGCGATGTTCGCAAAATCGTATTTTTCCTCTCAGTTTGATCCGATTAATCTTCACAATTTTCCCTTTCCAAAAAATCCCGGACACCCTATATATCCGTCTCACTCCAATTTGTTACACCGGTGTAGCAGCGCAGCTGAAAAGAGCAAACCGAAGTACAGTGACGAGGAGAAATTATCTCCACAGTGGATAATTCCATTTAATAATGATAATAATTAACATTAATATTGATCACGGTAATGATTCAATAATACTCTTTTCTGCTTCTCCGTAATGTCCATTCTATTTTCATCTTTATTCTCTTTTTCTAACAACCGACCCAAGGTATTAATCATCAGGACGAGCGGTTGCCAACAGCACACGTTTCCCCGATAATCGCGCAATTTCTTAGCAAATCTGTCGCAATCTTAACCTTTGCTGGCGCCATTGGCGAATCGGTCGCGCTCGTTTTGCGCGAAAACGTCCGAAGCGACGAACGCGGCGCAGCCTTCGCGAAAATGCCCAGTCGATCGCTTCGCCGGAAATGCCCAGTCACCTTGCATTTTCACTCGACAGTTTCGTAATTGCTTGACCAACGTCACGTAAAATGACAATGCGGTTAGTGAGTAAATTCGGCCGGAAACCGTATCAGGCGCCCCAGGTACCGAGAGCGCGCTCGCGCGCGCATCCCGAAGGGCGTCCGTGGAAAAAAAACGTTCGACTTGTCGCTGCTGCTTGTCGTGCGCTTAATCACTTGCGTTGTGCCCCGCGCTGCGACGGTTTCGTGCCCGAAGGACACGTCGGGCCGCAACGGTACCAGGACATTATCTGCCGGCGCACGTGGCGCGACCGCGACGTCAACGACGACGAGGACGCGCGGTCGCGAGGCGACCCGTGATTCCCCGAAAGCGCGCGCGCGCGAATACATACGCCACTGCGTAAGTGACCCAGTAATTTAGCCGGTCGGACGGCTTTTGACGTCATTAAAACGTTTCCGTTTTCTCTCCGCCGCCGAGAATGACCGTGAAAGTCGCGTCGCGCCGATCTCACGCGCGCTGCGCCGTCCTGTTACGCCCCTTCGGGACTCGCGAGCGTAATGGGAGAACCAGGTTTTGTTAATATGCACCGTTGCTGCGCGATGAGAGAAGTTTATTCAAAGGTCGCTCCATACCGGACTCGGAATTGCCTCAAGTAGCTAGGACGAGTCGCGAGCATGTCGGGAAGCGAACTTCTTCGCCGTCTTCCATCAGTTGCTATGTGATTCGTAGAGGTCGCATCTCAGGACCTGAAGTTTTCGCTCAAGATTTATACGACTGCGCTACAAGGTGGGATTTACGGAGATGTATCGTTGCGAACTGAAGGCGAGTAGCATAAGGAACTTGATCACTTTTACGCTTTTTGATGAAAAAAATTTTTACAAAGAAAAAAGATGGTCGGGAATCCTGCTAAAATGCCGAAGAGTATACCATATGGCAGACTCGGTAAAATATACCGTTAAAATGAAAAAAAAATAGAAACATGTTTTTTTGTTTAAAACTTTTTGTGTTTTAAACATGTTTTAGACAAGCGCAAGAAACATGCTTTAAACATATATGCATTTGATTTTTAGTAAAGAAGGTCCAATTATTACGGAGTAATAACTCCATAAGTACGTAGTTGGCGCAGTGACGCTAATATCTCAATACACGATAGCTGACATTTTTTATAACGTATTTTTACCTTCGAGCATTTCGAGATGTCTTTCACGGTACATTTCAGCATTTAATCAGACATGTCTCCTCATTAACCTCTTTAAACTTGAGCGTATCGTTATGGTGGTCAATTGCTGTACTATGTAATTTTCTAACTTCTAATGTCTGCAGAAGGCTTTATTTTTTAGTTTTGATATCTGGCAATAATATTCAGTTGACTCAGTAAATGTTTGGGTTTGTAACAATAATATGGTGTTTATCTGATTCGAAAATGTCGAAATTCGAGCATCATTCCCGAGAAATTCTCATTTTCTGTTTTCATTTGAAGAAAACAGCCGCTGAAGCTCATCGAATGCTCGTAGAAGCTCATGGTGAAAGTGCTCCCACCGATAAATCATGCAGAGAATGGTTTCGACATTTCAAAAGTGATGATTTCAGTGTCGATGACAAACCTCGTCCAGGTCAGTCGAAGAAATTCGAGGACGAGGAATTGCAGGAGCTAATCGATGAAGATCCGTGTCAATCGCAACATGAGCTCGCAACAATTGTTGAATGTTGATCGATCAACAATTTCTGTGCGTTTGGCAGCCATGGGAAAGATTTACAAAGAAGGAAGATGGGTGCCATACGAACTGAAAGAAAGAGACGTCGAGAGGCGAAAAGCCATGTCTAAAATCTTGCTTACCAGGCAAAAAAGAAAAAAAGGTTTTTTGCATCGTGACTGGAGACGAAAAGTAGATATATTTCGATAATCCCAAACAAAGGAAATGCGTTAGCGACCCAGGAAAACCATCCACATTGATACCAAAGCGGAATATTCACGGCAAGAAAATAATGCTCTGTATATGGTGGGACCAGAAGGGTGTAGTGTATCATGAACTATTAAAACAGAGCCAAACCATCACTGCCGAACTTTACCAACAACAATTGATCCGTTTAAACAACGCATTGGAGAATAGTCGGTCGGAATATGCAGAGACACGACAAAGTGATCTTCCAGCACGATAACACTCAGCCACATGTTGGAAAGATTGTGAAAGCCACCTTCACTTGGAAGCACTTGACTGGGACGTTTTACCTCACCCGCCGTATTCACCAGACATTGCTCCATCCGATTATCACTTGTTCAGATCGATGGCACACGGGCTTTCGGACCAGCACTTCAACAATTATGAAGAAACAGAGAAATGGCTCAATGAATGGATCGCTTCGAAGGACGAGTCGTTTTTCCGTCACGGAATGCAACTGCCAGACAGATGGGAAAAAATAATAGCAAGCGATGGCAAATACTTTTATTAGTATATTTTTTCATGTTTTTTCATACTAAAACCTTTTTTGGAAGAAAAAATGGACCGAATTAATTCACACATGTAATATATAATACTGCAATCTGCAAGAATATGAAAAACTAGATATTTTGCGGAAAGATCAAATTTATATCACCAACAATTTTACGTCCAAAATTTATATTAAACATCTAAGATAAAAAGAAAGTGTGTTTAGGATTATCGAATGTTTAAAACTTATTTAAAACTCTTGTTTTAAATAAAAATTTTTAAAACCAATTTGCACTGAGAGTATGAAAAAAGAATCGCGTAACAATTTTCACGAAAGAGACTGCATTAAAAAAACTTAAATTTATTTGTCCATTTAAAATACTCTCCGCAACAATGGAGAAACTCTGAAGTTCCCTGGTATTTGGTTAGCATAAAAAAATGCGCGAAGGGAATTCGGAAGATATTAATGATACGAAAGGGTTACGGGGGGAAGAGAGTCTCTGGAGCAGGGATTCCCAAGGAGGGGTGCGAAAAAACATTCTTGGAGGTGCAAGAAAAAATAATTATAATTAATAATGATTAAGATGAATTCTAAAATAATCCGGCATTTTTACCATCAAATTAAAGAAAATGTTATTAGAATTATATATTTTTTACGTTGAATTTTACGTTGAATTTTACCTTGAAAAGTCCAGTCAAGATCAACAAAAATCTTAAATGGATACCCCAATTTTTTATTACATCATCTTTTTCTAGCAATTAATTTGAACAACTTTTATCTGAAACATTTTTTATTTACCTAATATTTTTTTTAGATATTTAAGAAAAACTTGATAACTTTTTTAATAATTAACTCACGATATCTCGCTAACTATATGTCAGAAGAAAAAGTGGTACTAGACTTTTTTGCTCTATTTAGTCTCAAGAATATATTTTGACAATAGTGCCCTGACTTTTGTTAACTTGCTGATTGTTGGAAATTTTAAAATCATCAAATTAATCAAATTCAGCGCGCTATTGGAACAATATATTCTTCAAACTAAATAGAGCAAAAAAGTCTAGTATCACTTTTCCTTCTGACAAATAGTTAGCGAGATATCGTGAGTTAAATATTGAAAGAGTTATCAAGTTTTCCTTAAATATCTAAAAAAGAAATTAGGTAAATAAAAAATGTTTCAGACAAAAGTTGTTCAAATTAATTGCTAGAAAAAGATGATGTAATAAAAAATTGAGGTATCCATTTAAGATTTTTATGTTAATCTTGGCTGGACTTTTCAAGGTTATCCCAAGGTCAAATTCATAGCGTCAGTAAATAGATCCTTTGAAGCCCTACAACTTTGGTCTGAAATATTTTTCTCTAAAATGTGTTAACGAAAAAATCGGGTGACCCGGGTGGTCTGAAACACCCGGTATATTCATTACGTATCACTATGCGAAGCTTTATACTATGGATAATAATTTTATAATATTAAAATGAGAGTTAATTTCTATAAAACAATACTATGTAATAATAAGTTATTATAAATTAACTTCTTACCTTAAAACCCTAACCCCTAACCCTAACCCCTAACAACTAATTTTTACCACAAAACGTACGAATAATTTGCTTTTTGTAGGGGGCGTAAAAGTTCATTAATAAATTTTTAGGGATGCGAAATACAAATAGGATTGAGAAACTTTTCTGCTCAGGAGAGATGACGTTGCGCCTCATAAAAGAAAACAGTCCGCGCGTAGTTTCCGCAGGACGACCACGCACTCGCGAGTGCGTGGGGGACGCTCGCAAAGCGTCGCCGACGCGGCCGGCAGCGTCTTGTCGGGCTTGTGCGCGCCCGCGGAACGGAGGAGCCGTGCAACCTTATGCAATCCCATGCAATAGCCTGCAATCACACGCGATCTCGGCAGCAGATTACTAATTCGTCTCGACCGTTGGCGAGAGCGAACTGCGCGGCGGACATTGCGCGATTTCCTCGAGCGACAAGAGCGAGCGAGCGCGCCCGCACCTCGCTCGGAGCGGACGAATTAATTAGCGGCTGCGGGGGAGGGACGATGGGCGATTGGGATTCAATTTTCCTGTCGTTCCTTGCGTTGAAAATAATCGGGAATATCTGTTTTTTTTTTTCCGGACTGCTGAGTCCAGATCCATAAACGGGATTTTTTAATTTCGAGAACTCAATAAGGCGGTTGAAAGTACAAATAGACAGGGGGTCGTTTCGAAAGCAATAAAATGGTTCATTAAAAAAAAAGAAGCAATTTCAGAACAAGCAGAATCATCGAAATTTTAGAAAATTTTATTCTTATATACAGCTTCGAGAGGATTCCTCTAAGATTAAGAGGAAAATATTATAAACACATTATTCTTAAAGTTAGAGGGATTATTTATTTATTTATTTATTAATAATATATAGGTCTAATCCCTTTGGTATACAAAAATTGAGACAGTAGTATACGAGTAAGAAAATTTCCATACAATAAAAAGTGAACGAAAATAATAAAAAAGAAAAAAAAAGAGAAGATTATATATTATATGTATAATGCAAATCTTATTCATTTTAATATATTAATTTATTATTTAATATTATACATTATATATTAAGATTATATATTATGTAATATATTATTCAATATACAATAAATTTCCTCTTATACACAGATTATTTAATCTTTTTAGGAGGATTGTTATTCTTGCTGTACTTTATCCTTGCTGGTTATACTAGTTAATTTGAAAAAATTATTATAATGTATAGCGAAAAATAATATATATATATATATATAGATGTATTTCTGGCTCTGGTTCTACAATAAGTAGGCACGAATGAAATAAGATCATCATAACAAACAAATTTCCAATCAATTTTGTTATGGATTCCATAGCTACACAGATGTTTATCATAATCAATTACATGAAACATAATTAAAAGAAAGAATATATTGTTCAACTTCTTGCAATAGATTATAAACTGTATTTGACCAAATATGGGTAAATTATCTTCGTTATATGTTACACATATATCTTGTTTAAAAAGCTTAAATATCTTGTTTCAAATATTCTGATCCATGAGCATATGGTTATTTTTTCGTTGATATCTAGAGATAGAGCCATGACTGAACAAAAAAGACCGACATTCAAATCAACATATTCCTCTTCATATAAGAGGAAAGTTAATTGATCTAAGAGGGAATCCTCTTGAAACAAGAGAAAAACAGAATAATATCTAATAAATTTTAGATAAATGGCTCATTTTAATCACTTGATCGAAAGAGGAATCCGTTTTCTGTAAAAGGCTTTCGCTTAGAATATGAGATTATGGGAAAAATCACTTTACAAATAGAATACTTTGTTTTGGGTGTTCGTTTGGATTTCTTGACCAAAGTTTGTACCTTCTGACGAGAGAGACGTTGATGGCGAAGAAAAAACATGGCCGAGTACATTAAAAAAAGAAACTGCTAATTTTGACTACTCGTTTGTTCATAATACTTTTGCAGTTAACGATTAACGACTGCATGTACTTTTGTCGCATTTGCCAATGCTCTATGGACCTACGAGACAACAAGAAAACTCCATCGGTTTTGTTGAGCAGTCCTTGAAACATTTCCAGGGCTGAGAGAGAACAAAGGTAGAGTGCTCAGCGTCCCGGAAAATAAACACTGACGAATAAGCGTATCAATCGACGGATCGAAACTCGATCGTCTATCGGACAGAATCGGTTCGTATGCGGGGGGAAAGGATCGATGTAAGAAAGAAAATCAATTTCCGTCGGAAAAAGATCGATTTTTCGAAGGTCGTCCACTACGTCACTGAGCAAGGACGGCGGGCGAGGATCGACGACGCGAGTCGTCGCGATTGATCGATTCTACCCGGCCGATTATTCGTCGATCAACAATCCCGATCGTCAATCGCGATTTCGTCGGCCCGTGGCCGACGAAAATCTGGCGCCACGTTTATCTACGCTTAGATAACGGCGCTCAGATAAGCGCCGGCGGTGTCGAAGTCCGAAGCTGATTAAACGCGGCGGCCAGTCGGTGGCGGGCGTCGCGAGCGCAGCTCGCCGTTTCCGACAAACCGATTCTCCTCGACAGAGCCCGCCCCGCCGATATACTCGCGTTTCATCCCGGAAAAGGCCGCGACGGCCGAACTTTCCTCTTCTCCTCGCCGAAGAGGAAAGCGAGCGCGCTCGAGGCGCGTAGCACGTGGTGCGCCGCGCGCCTTCCGGAGGAACCCAAGAAGGTCAGACGGTCAACGACCTCCCGCCCTCCGTCAAGGTACAGGAATCCACCTGCGCGATAGAGAGAGAGAGAGAGAGAGAGAGAGAAAGAGAGACCCAACCGACTTTGCTCCGTCGGCCTTTGACGCCCCGGCCGTTGCTCAACCGACAATAATAACAACGGCCACGGTTTCCGGCGGAACTGCGCGTGCACGACGCCGACGGCCGAGGCGCGAAAAAGCGACGACGGACGTCATCGCCGCAGGGACTCGGCACAAAAGCGAATGGCAGAGGGGCGACTTGCCGGCGTGGCGCGGAGAGTGAACATTGCGTGCGTGCGTGCGTGCGTGAACGCGCGTGGGGGATCAGATGACGAACGAGCACCCGACGGCGGCGGCGGCGGCGAGGCGAGGAAGACGGCGAGAGGGAAGCTGTCTCGACGCCGTGCTATTTTCATCAGCACTCGCGGCTGGCCCAGATTCGACACGACCGCCGCGCCGAGTGCTTCGCGCCGAGATCGCCCGACTGCTGAACCGTGCCTGCTCGCGCTCGCTGCGGTCCCTCTCGCGCGTTCTCGGTACGTCGAGGAGCTCGCGGAGGAGGATGTGAGCCTGCGAGGACGCTGCGTAGAGCCCTGAGAGAGAAAGAGAGAGAGAGAGAGAGAGAGAGAGAGAGAGAGAGAGAGAGAGAGAGAGAGAGAGAGAGAGAGAGAGAAATCTTGAGTCGTAAGTCGTGCGATGCGCCGCGCCGCTAGGCCGTTCGCGCGCTGAGAGTGCCGAACTTCCGGGAGGTGTCCCGCGAGTGTGCGCGCGTGGAATGAAGATGTGACTTCCTGAGCGAGCGGCGCGCTCTCTGTGATCCTCCGGCTCTCGGCCGCCTCGCGTCACGCGACGACATTGTCTCTCGGACTCGACGGCAGCCGGTGGCGTGAGAGAGAGAGAGAGTGAGAGAGAGAGAGAGAGGGGGGGGAGGAAAGGCGGCTGATCGAGTCTTCGTTGCTCGCGAGGCTCTCCGCCACCCTCGGACTCCGCACGGAGCCCTCTCGCCGGATGACCGTGAGGTAAAAGTCGCCAAGGATCGAACGTGTGTCCTCGGGAGTACACGTGCCGCGGAGACACGCAGCTGGCCTTCGGAGAGACGAAGAGAATTCAATGTCCGGAAAAAGCCCAGCAGTAAGACGTAAGCGGCGAGAAATTGATCGATCGTCAAAATTGATTATTCTTATGACTCAGAAATGTTCGACTCTACTCCACTATAGTTTATAATTTAAACTATAGTGTGCAATATATAACGTACAGAGTGTATAAAAAGTACACCGGGACGGCGAAATATCTCGAAAACTAAGCATTTTAGAAAAAAATGTCAGACAAAAGTTGTATAGTTTCAAGAGGGACATAAAACAAAACTGTATCATTTCGTTTACAGATGGCGCCACACTCGAGATATTCGCTGATCGTTACTTTTCTCAAATGGAAATCCCCAAGTTTTTACTTATATCCTCTTTTTCTATCAATTAATTTCCACAGCATTTGTTTGAAACATTTTTTTTATTCTAATCCTGTCTAATCCGGTCTAATATTTTTTTAGATATTTGAGGAAAACTTGATAACTTTTTCAATATTTAACTCACGATATCTCGCTATTTGTTGGAAGAAAAAGTGGTACTAGACTTTTTACTCTGTTTGGTATTAAGAATATATTGTTACAATAGACTTTTGTTAATTTGATGATTTTGAAATTTCCAAGAGTCGAGAAGTTAACAAAAATCAGGGCGCTATTGTAACAATATATTTTTGAGACTAGAGTAAAATAGTCTAGGACTATTTTCTCTTTCGACAAATAGTTGGCGAGATATCGTAGACTAAATATTGAGAAAGTTACCAAGTTTTCATTAAATATCTAAACAAATATTATGCAAATAAAAAAATGTTCGAGACAAAAGTTGTTAAAATTGATAGGAAAAGATGATATAATAAAGAAAAATGAAGTTTCTACTTAAGAAAAGTGACGATCAAAAGTGAATAGTTCAAAAGTGGCGCCATCTGTAAACATAATGATATCGCCATATAAATGTCCCCCTTCAAATCAAACAACTTTTGTGTGAAACGTTTTTCTTTTATGTCTTTCGAGATTTTTGTCTGGTTTATTTAAAATGGGACACCCTGTATATTAATATTACATATATATAGAGTGCCCGGGATCTTTTAGAAACGAAACATTATGAAAGTTAATCACATCGAACTGAGAAAAAAGGTCACGTACCATTTTGTAAAACTTGCAATAGTTATTAAGTTATTAACGAAAATTAATTGAAAATGAGCACATCTAGAGGCTCTTTTAACTGATAACTTGAAAATTTGCGTACCTATTTGCAAAATGGTAAAGGATTTTTCTTTTCAGTTTGGACGCACGTTCGAAAATATTTCTTTTTCTTCACTTGACACTCCCTAATTTTTAATCGATAATTAGAAAAAAAAATTATTCAAATCAAAATATTCAAACACGATCTGAAAGAACAAGCCTTTAGAAGGCTTTAAAATAACGTATAAGACATTACAAAATGTCTTTTTCTTGGACAAATTTCCGTCGGAAAAAGCGCTACGAAATTATGCACCGACTCGACAATGAGGAAATTGTCTGGTCAAAATCGATTGTTCTCCTTACGATCCGAAAATAATTCAACTGCGGTTGGTTAATTTGCTTACTGCTTGCGTTTTTCTATGTGCGATCCGCTTTAAGGCCCGTACTCACCGAAAAACCGTAGTGGCGAGCAAGTGAACCGATCGGTTGAACATTTTCCGACCGTAAGGAGGATAGTCAATTTTGATGGGTCAGTTCCCTTACTGCCTACATCTTTTCTACACGCCGCTTAAGGGTTCATACACACAGAAAAATCCTACCGTTCTACCGTCAGCCGATGCAACGTACACTCGGCAAAGTCGTGACGCGCATATGAATGAAGCAAATTGTCGTCGCGCACGCAATGCAGCACGAGTTGCAAGTTCCTCAAGAACGATGGCGCGGGGGGGGGGGAGTTCCTCATAGAGGAATTTGGAGTTGAACTCGAGGCGTGCGCCCGTGAATTCGCTCTTGAGCTTCGCCGGGACTTTTTTTAGCTGCTACTCCCGCGTAGCAGCGGACTGAAAAATCCGTCGACGGTTTCCGCCCACGGTTTTCCGTTTGGCAGAGTCCACCTGCTTGCGCCACGCGCGCAGTTTCCCGTCGCCGTGAAACCGGTAGCGATTAGCCTTGTCTCTTACTTTCGTCGGGGCGATTTTACGACTTTCGGTTTCCTCCGAGAGCGCGCGTGTGCGAGCCGTATAAATTCGTCGATGTCGCTCGCGGATTATGCAATGCTCACTCTATTGTTCGCGAGACGCAGATCGCCGCTCGCTACCGACGACTCTCGTCTTCCGGAGAGAGATCCTCGTTCTCGCTGTCGTCGCCCGAGAGAGGCGTCTGACGGTGTGAGGAGATGTTTTCTTTCGGCGCTCTTTCGCGTTTTAGCGAAGGCGGATAAATGGGTCCTTGCGTCGCTCGCAGCCGGATATGGCTGTTCTGACTCTTGACCCGCGATTTCTCTCGTCCCGTCTCGTCTCGTCCCGTCTTCGTCGCGCACGATATGTGGCGTGTCTCTTGCTAATTGCACACCGACGAGCCGGCCGAGCCGTTCGTGAGTGTTTTTTTCCTTCGCACACTCATTCGACTTGATAATGCTCGGGCGTGAAGACGGGACGTTGAAAACAGATTTCGGGAGAAATACTGACGAAGTCATCACAAAGTTGAACGAGGGCAATTAAGAACTGTCTAGATGTGTGTGTTGAGTGAAGAAGTAGCGTTTATTAGTTAACCCTTTGAGGCAGGTATTTTTCAGAAAATCCGAATCACATGAAAATTTACATACGGGGTTCTCTGGTTTTCTAGGGTCGCTGATGACGAATCCGTTATCAGATTTTCGAAATTCAAGATGGCGGACGCAAAAATGAAAAAACGCGATAATTTCGGTGGCAATGGGTATTGTGGAGTGTTTGAAGTCGCTGATTACGAATCCGTTATCAGAATTTCAAAATTCAAGATGGCGGACGCAAAAATGAAAAACCACAATAATTTCGGTGACAATGGGTATTGTGGGGTTTTTGAAGTCGCTGATTACGAATCCGTTATCAGATTTTCAAAATTCAAGATGGCGGCCACAAATATGAAAAATTAACCAACCGGAAGACAATGTCAGATAAATATATTAGAATTCCATGATCCGCCAACTTGAATCTGCAATCTTGAACAATGAATTTTGGACCTCGGATTCGTAATCAGCGAGTTCAAAAACTAACCAGAGTACGATTGTAGCTAATTTAATAAAAATTCTATGATCCGCCATCTTGGAAAATTAATTTTGGAATTTGGACCTCAGATTCGTGATCAGCGACTCAAAAAATCCCCAAATCTTAATTTTGAGAAAAAAATTCACTCATAGTTTGTGGAAAATGATTTTTTTCTGTAAAAATGTGTATTTTTCACGCTTTATTTATGGTAAATGGACAACTTATGCAATACACTTTTCAATCTTTCATATATGTTCCCATATCATATAAGAAGCTAAAAAACGCAAAAAACCCAACAAGTATCCCTCAAATATGAAATATTTCATGAAAATGTGAGAATAAATAGGTGGTAAGTATACTTACCACTATGCCTCAAAGGGTTAAACGAAGCGAAACAACTCGGAGCCATAAAAAATTAATTAAGCGAAGATTTAAGTGTACTTTACCTTTGCTTCGCGCGCTAACGACGGCCGATCTAGATTCGATCTTCAGAAGATCGATTTTTACATCGGTTCCTCCAAACATTTCGACCCCGCTTGAATTCTCCATCAGACGAGATAACGTTGATAAATAATGCCGGTCGTGAGCGAGAATCTGTTTGCAGAAAAGTCGAATAGAAAAGGGTAGGGATGCCGATTTTTTTTCAAACGATTTAAAGATCGATTCGAATTCGAACACGGAGAAAAGAATCGATCTTTAAAAAACCGGTTTGTAAAGAATCGATTTCAGAAAATCGATTTGAATTGGTATGCATGTAAAGTGAACTACTCATATTAGAGTATACTATCTGTCAAATTTCTACACTCTAAAGTAGACCTCGTGCAATTCATATAAAGTTTAATATGAATTAAAGAAATTAAACAGATGGTACTCTTTTGGTTTTGTGTGTGTATATGTGTGACCAAAATAAGATAGAAAAAGATCTTTAAATTTTCATGCTAAGGATTTAATTAGTTCGATTAAACGTCAATCAAGGGTTTTTAACGTTATTAAATAAGAAATCACATTTACTATTATATGCATATGCATATGTATACAATGTATACTATTATACTATTATACGGAGTGGCTGTGATTGGTTCGCGCGTTCCGCTGAAAATTTTCGCCTATGGGACATCGGCCTAAAGGCAACATAAAATACATAGTGCAGCCATTGAGTGAGTTTAAATGTTACAACTAAAAGAATTTAAAAAAAACTATATTACTATATAACTATATTACTAGTAGAGACTGAAAGAATCGTGTTGGCGATTTTCAGAATTTACATAAGATCGATCTTTGAATTGATTCAGTCCCGGAAAATCGATTTGAAATCGATCTTTTAGACTGCAATTAATCGATCTTCGATTACATCGATTTAAAATCGGCATCCCTAGAAAAGGGTCAGTTGGAACAAATCAATTTTCCGGAGATCGAATCATAAAGTCGCGCATGGTGGTTCTCGATTCTGATTCGAGAAAAGGCAGTTTCTTCTCCCCTCTCCGAAGCGGAAACTTCCGCTCCGTTATCTCACGTTGTAGAGCGCCTCCGCGCTATTCTATCTGTACATATCTAACAGTCTATCGACAGAATCGCTACGGACACAAACGGTCCTCTCTCGTTTCGCGCCTCGCTCCGGCTGACCGGCGGCGCTCGCTCGCTCGCTCCCGCACGACGCAACTCTACAAATAGAATTTTGTTTACCGTGTGAGGGCAGCCGACGCATCATCGGTCTTGTGACAAGCCGCGGTGTGATGCTTTCGCGCGCCGGTGATGGACACGAGCTCGAAATATTCGATCGCTTTCGAAGTCGTCGCGGATCGTCTCTCGTCTCTGTCTAGTCGCGGGCGAGCGAGTGAGCGAGCGAGTGGAGGAAACTCTCGTCGTCCGTCGTATGCGAAACAACTCAGCCGCTTCGTTTGTTTCCACAACGTAGATGCGTATGTACATTCATATTACATACACCGTGCGCGATTGTGCTTCTGCACCTACATGCGCACGCGTATGTATGTGCGTGTTGTGTGTTTGTGCGTACGTGTGTTTGTGACAGCGGTGCGTGTTGTTTGCAAAACACGCACGCGATGATCTTCTGTATGAATCGCGACGTGAAAGAATTCCATTCGCGATGCAACGCATATGCACGCACACACACACACACACACATATGTGTGTGTGTGTGTGTGTGTGTGTGTGTGTGTGTGTGTGTGTGTATCGGTGTGTGTGTGTGTGCGTGCGTGCGTGCGTGTGTGTGTGTGTGTGTGTGTGTGTGTGTGTGTGTGTGTGTGTGTATATACACACATATATATATATATATATACATACACAGGGTATCCAAGATCTTTTGGGACTGAAAAATGGTGAAGATTAATCAAATCAAACTGAGAAGAAAAGTCAAGTATTATTGTGTCAAAATAGTTATGAATAAATTAAAATAAGCCACTTTGTATATACCGGGTGTCCAGGATCTTTTGGAAACAAAAAATTGTGAAGATTAACCGGATCAAACTAAGAAGAAAGATTATATACCATTTTGCAAAAATCGCAATAGTTTTTAAGTGAATTGAAAATGACACATTCGGAGGCTCTTTTAATTGATAACTTGAAAATTTGCGTATTTACATGCAAAATGGTAAAGGATTTTTTATTCAGAATGACCTAACCTACAATTATACGACGGCTATTATATCTAGGTAGAGTTTGTAGCAATAGATATGAGTATATTGAACTTTGAGCCCTGAATCTTGAATCTGTTGCTAGGCACAATAATCGTCATATAATTGTAGATTAGGCCATTCCGAACAAAAAAGTTCTTTACCATTTTGCAAATAAGTACGCAAATTTTCAAGTTATCAATTAAAAAAGCTGGATATGATCGTTTCAATCATTAATAACTATCGCGATTTTTGTAAAATGGTACATAACTTTTCTTCTCAGTTTGACTTGATTAATCTTGACAATTTTTCGTTTCCAAAATATCCTGTATATGTATAGTGGCTTATTTTAATATATTCATTCAAATATCTCGACAAATGTAAAAGATACGGAAAAAATGTTTCAGAAACAACTATATCATTTTGTTTATAGATGGCGTTACTCTCGAAATATTCACTGATCGTCATTTCGAAATCATCATGGCGCCGTCTGTAAACAAAACGATATCGCTCGCGTCTTGTGCCCACTCGCAAACCAAACGACTCTTGTCTCACACATTTTTCCGTGTCGTTTATATTTTTCGAGATGTTTGAACGGGTAAATCAAAATGAGTCACCCTGTATATATCCCTCCTTCGCGCATCGATACGCGTTCGCGCTCGTTTCCTCCCCTCGACGAGAAGTTAGCGGCGGTCCGCGCGTTCGCGCGAATTTTTCCTCTGCGCTGCCGATTATCGGCCAACTGACGCGCGACTGGCTGTTTTATTTCCGCCGGATTCGAGTAACAGCGCCGGGTTCCGCGAGAACGTGTGTGTGCGCGCGCCGCCGCAAAGCGCGGTGCAAAGTTCAAATCAGACACACATCGCCATGCTGTAATCGCACACGCGGGGTTCCCGCTTAAGTCCGCGCGAGCGTGCCCCAGCGAGTTTGCGCGCGTCGTTTTACGCGCCGCGGCCTAAGTAGGTTTGTAGGCTGCCTCTCGAGTTCGCTTCTCGCCCCGGGATCTCTTTTGTGAATCTAACGGTAATCCCTGCGCGATCTGCACCCACCTCGATTCGATTTTCAGAGGATCGATTTCCTTCCTCGAGAATACGCCTATTCGTCGGTTATACGCTGATGAATAAGTATACTGACAAGTAACACTATCTAACTGTCATTCACCAATCGGAATGAAACTTAGCACTCTTATAAGGCATTGAAAAATATTGAAAATCCGTTTTTATTTTTATTTTTCTTCAAATCGCTTTTTAATCCCTTAACTCGGTCGGAGGCAAATTGTACTTAATGGGCCAAAAACGCGTTGACACAAAGTGAGTCTGATCATAAAACTCGATATTCTAAGCATTTTTTGCATTGCTGAATCCGAATATATCAGAATTTCAAAATTGAGAATGGCAGATCCAACGTAGCTGACACCAATTTCGAAAAATCAACATATTTTTGTAAAACTCGGTATTCTAATTTTGAAATTTCGATATCATATTCCGATTCAGTGTCCCAAAAAAATCTGAGGATACCGAGTTTTATGAAAATATGTTGACTTCTTTTAATTGGTGTCCGCCATTTTTAATTTTAAAATTTTGATATATTCGGATTTAGCGACCCAAAAAACCTTAGAATACCGAGTTTTATGACCATCAGAGTTACTTTGTGTCAACGCATTTTAGTTACACAAGGTACAATTTGCCTCCGACAGTTAAGGGAGTAAAAAGCGTTTTGAGGAAAAATAAAAAACGGATTTTCAATATTTTTCAATGCTTTATAAGAGAGCAAAGTTTCATTCCGATTGGTGAGTGACAATTGGGTAGTGTTACTTTGTGAGTATGATATTAGGAGTGTGATTTGGTTTTGAAGAGTCTTTTTCTCAAAAACGGGTTCATTTAAATAAGATAACGAAGGAATACCTTAGTCAAAATATCTTCCTTCGTTTTTTACAACTTTTCCCCATCTTTCTGGCAAGAGACGTATTCCGCGACGATAAAAAGGTTCTTCTTTAGAGTCGATCCAATTTTCAACAAATCTTCGCACAAGTTTCAAGTTATGAAAGTGTGTACCCTCTAGAGAACATGTTGCATCGACCGGAACAAGTGATAATTGGATGGAGCAATGTCTGGAGAATATGCAGGATGTGGTAAGACTTCCCACTCCAGCTCTAATAGCGTTTGCTTCACTGATAATGCAACATGGGGTCGAGCATTGTCGTGAAGAAGGATTACTTTGCGTCGTTTACTCGCAATTGGTGATCATTTTTGGTCCAATGCTCGCTTAAATTTGTATAATTATTGTCGATAACGATCAGCGGTGACAGTTTCATTCGGATTTAACAGTCCATAGTACACAATATCTTTTCGATCCCACCAAATATACAGCGATATCTTTAAGCCGTGAATATTGCGCATCGAAGTGGATGTTGCTGGTTGGATTGGATCAACCCATGATTTTTTCATTCAGGATTATCGAAATAGATCCGTTTTTCATCCTCAGTAACAATTCGATACAAAAATCTCTTCATTTTTTGTCTGGCGATCAACAAAACGCAAATGTTCAACCGGTTCGCAATGGCATTTTCCGATGATTGATGTGGAAGCCATTTTCCTTCATTGTGAGTCTTTCCCATATCATGTAAACGTTTAGCAACTGTTGTACAATCAACACTTAATATTCTGACAAGTTCTGAAGTGAATCGTGCTAGATTTTCGTTCAATAATGCCTGCGAATCTGCATTTTCAAGCGTTTTTGCTTGTTCCGATATTTGTCGTTAACATTCATCACTTTTGAATCGTCTAAACCAATATTTATATGTCTCAATTGATGAAGCAACATCACCCGTAAGTTTTCCACCACTGAATTCTATAACCTTCAGCCGTTGTTTTCTTCTGATTAAAAAATAAAAACAACGCATATCGAAGATATTTTTTAGGAAGCTCCATTTTTAAAATGGATATCAAAACGATTTTTACTGCGTCTATTGTTAGTAAATGACTAAATATCATGGGTTAATATTAAGAAACAATAGCTGTGATTGGAATGTCTTCGAGAAAGGTGAGGTTAGTGCCATCTCTTGCAATACTCTCAAAACTAAATCACACTCTTAATAGTAACATAATAAATAATACAAAAATAAACAGCGTAATGATAAAATTGATATAGCCGAGAATTGTTATGTATGAATGTATTTGTTTATCAATATTGTCTGTATTCAACAATTGTAACGCAAACAGGTTCATCAACATTTGAAAGAAGCGACTAAAAATTCGATTCTTTCCTGCTTGAGTTTTGTATGAAACGCGATTGAGTTCTCCATTAAGATAACTAAGCTATCTGCGAGTAACGTTATCACTAAACGTTCGTGAAAATTACGTCAATAAAAAAAAGAAACGAATAATTAAGTTTCTTTAATTCTTTGGCAACAAAATATTTTCCCAAGTAGCAAGATGACATTTAAAGATCTCATTATGCGTCATTAAGACGTTTTTAACGTCATTATAACGTCATTTTGCTACCTGGGTTATCTTCTAAAGAAACAAGATAAATGAAATTAAGTGGCGTTAATATCTGGCATTAAATTTATCAATCGAATTTGGAACGCTCCGATCGCCTTTGCAAAAGGTTGATTATCCAGGGGTAAACGAAACAACATCGATGAACGAATACCGGTCATAAGTAAGAAATGATTTGCACAAAGATCGATTTCTGGAGTGCGTCTGGCAAGTACGTCTTCGACACACTTGTGAGGGCAACAAGCTGCTTTGCAGCTGTTGTAAAATCCGCAAGTCTGTTTGGTTAGACTCGGCCAGAGGATCGAGAACACGCGACAGTCGGAGATGTGCGAATTTTGCGACAGCTCCAAGCGGCATTTTTCGCCGATGGGGGGCGGCGCAGCCCTTCGTGCGTGTCGCCCGCTGCAAAATTCGGTATAATATTGTAGGAAAATAAAAAAAGAAATATATTTTCTTTATATGGAGTACAGAAGCGACAGAGGACGGGGCAACGCTAAAGTTACGTCTGTCTCTTCTCTTCAAACAAAATTGCGCACCTCAGCGCCACCGCGGCGACTTCTCCAAAACACGAAGCAAGGACGAAATCAACCATAGACTTCTATATATAAGCTAGACTGAGAACTTCCATTGGTTTTCATGTATAAAAGTGACTCTTATGTAAAATATAAAATCGTGTTCACATGCATGTTGCAAGATCCCGTTAGTATTCTATATATTGAATAAACATTGAATGTGACGTTGCAAGAGGAAATATTAAATATATAAATATTAACATTTTTTGGAATAAAAATGCCTGTACGGTGCAGTTAGATTCCTTTCGGGATTTTGCAATGCGCATGTGCAGAATTTTAATACCTATTTTTAAGGGACATGTTAAAGAGACCAGTTATCGGTCTAGTGCAAGGTTTCCCAACCTTTTTTGTATTTTGCATCCTTAAAAATTTATTGACCTTCGCACCCCCTACAAAAAAATCATTCATATGTTTTATGATAAAAATTAGATGTTAGGGTTTTAAGATAAGAATTTAATTTATAATGATTTATTATTACATAGTATTGTTTTATAGAAATTAACTATCATTTTAATATTATAAATTATTATCCATGGTATTAAGCTTCGCGTAGTGATATATAATGAATATATATGAGCGTAAAGAATACGTACGTAAAAAATATATAATTTTAGTAACATTTTTTTAATTTGATGGTAAAAATGCCGGATTATTCCAGAATTCATCTTAATCATTATCAATTACCATCAATTTTTCCTCACATCCCCAAGAATGTTCGTTCGCACCCCCAGATGGTGCGAGCATCCCTGATTGAGGACCCCTGGTCTAATCTATAATATAGAAGTCTATGGAACCAACCGTCACAGCGCTCGCTTTAGCGCGCAAGAAAGATCTTCCAATAATATAAAATAAATGAAATCTTGCTACTTCCTACAACATTATCGAGTGACTGCATGGCGTGTGTGTGCGTGCGTCAATCGTCACGCGGACGACACGAGGAACTTCTCTCGAGGAAGACTCGTGACTCGCACGTATCAGTGATTCTCTTCGCGAGTGTGAGACCCTTGAATCGCGCCGTCCAAAGCGAGGAAGGACGTTGCTCGAAGTTGAAAAATTCGATCGCCAAGTTTCGACGCGGTGTAAAATATGAGCGGAGCGCGACGACGACGCCGACGCCGACGCCGTCGTCGTCGTCCTCTTCATCGTCGTTGCCGTCGTCGCGGCCGCGAGTGTCGTCACGGCGGACTCGACCTTGGCGGTGGCACGCGGAGCGTAAAGTCCGCTCCTCTCGTGGCTCGGCGTCCCTTGCCAATTATTTCGGTTATTCCGGTACGTACGCGCGGCCGAATGTCGGTCGGTCGGTCGGTCGCACTTTTTTCCCCATCAGTCAAACGCGCTCACGTCGCATATCGACAGCGGCGTTGCGCAAAGGGGAGCTTTCGCAAATCCGTCCGGACGAAGAGCGAGAGGTCGTCGTTAGGTTGCTGCAACTACGTCGCGCGGTCTGTCAAACGCCGCGCATAGTGAGGCCAGATGATATTTTTTTGGTTCAAACAGTTCTCTAGAGAACTGAATTTCCAATCGATCATCGACACACCGATGGATGAGGTTGATCCTGAATAAATTCCAAAGAGATCTGTCTAGCCGAGATCTTTTGAAAAAAATTATTGGTTCAGGGTTCGTGGGTTTTCAGGGTTTGTCTTAAAAGTTTCGAGGCTCGAACTTAATGTTTTATAGCTGAATATTATTCAACGTCGAGTATTATTAGGTTCTCGAGCTATGGCTAGATTGGGTTCTTGGATTATTTGGGGCTCTTAATGTATGTACGGCTTCGTGCATCCACGAGCTAAAAAGTTCGCGGATTGACAGATTCCTAGGTTGATGGGCTTAAGACTCAAAATCCCTCGGTTTTGTCTATATTTCATGTTTTTGTATTTCGGGCACACGAGTTTTGGGTTAATGGGTTTCTGCTTCAGAATCGATAAATCTCAAAGTGTCTGTTGATTGCTTTCATAGTTTCAATCCGCTGAATACGCTATTAGATAGAAATAAATGTCGAATAATGAGTGTTTCACAAGTTTCTCGCGTTTAACGATAATTTTTCCTCTCTTGGGGCTAGAAATCCGAGAAAAAACATTTTTTTTTTAATTGTGCCAAGACAGATCTCTTGGGAATTCATTCAGGATCAATCTCATCCATTGATGTGTCGATCGGTTGGGAATTCAGGTCTCTACAGAATTTTCAAGCAAAAACTGTCATCTGGCCCCACTGTGTGCGCCGCCTCGCTCTTCCCGGCCAGGCTTGGCATGGAATGACGCGAAGGAAATACCGCGCGACCTGCGTGACATAACGCGCTGCGCCGCGCCGCGCCGCGGTGGCGGCTTTATATATGCATGAAGCTCCCGAGAAATGATCTCGGGGCACGTTCGTCGCACGTGCGAGCGAGCGACTTCGGCGGCGCCACGTCGAGCAGGTCGCTTTGATTCGTCGCGTCTATTCAGATGGGAAAGACATTGAATAGACATATGTCGCGCGCGGGCAAATTGGCATCGGCCGCGCGACTTTCGGCTATTACCTGTCGCGACCGCCGAGGGCTCTCTCGCCGTTGTTGGGAGTCGCGCGAGTGCAGCGAGGGGGGACGCAGGTAGCCCGGAGAAGAGAGGAGAGGAAAAGAAAAGAAAAGAAAAGAAACGAACGATCGGGTGGTCGCGCGCGCGAGCCGCAGGATTTCGCGACACCCTGTGAACGTGGGGGTGTGTATCGTTGCTCGTGCCGCCATTGATGTGTGTGATCTCGTCTCTGTTGCAGTTTCCTGGTGAGTGCATCCTCACATACATGGAGTTTCAGTTGGATAGCGCAGAATACTGCCAGGCTCAACACAAATAGAGAGATACGCCCGCACTCTCGCTGAGGACTATTAGGTACTGTTGAAGCGAGCAGAGGGAGGGTTATAGACACGTCTCGGAGAGAGAAGAAAGGTGGACACACGTTGAAGTAGAGAATTATCACACACACATACACACACACACTCACTCACTCATTCACTCACTCATTCATTCACTCACTTACACACACACACACACACATATACACACGGACACACGCTCTCACATACACAGCCGGGGGGAGCTGGAAACAGAAAAGGCATCAACTAGTCATCACGCAAGGCGTAGGAGAATTTTAATAGAAACAATTATTAATTTACATTAGTAGATGCAAGCATCGTAGTTACTGAGCGCACCTGTCACACGGGAGCACCCAGTGCCAAATAGGTGAGTGAGGGTATCCTCGTCGTCTCCGAGGAGACTGAGCTCCGTTTTGAGAGATACGAGGAGAGATTAGCGGCGCCGTTATCTCGCTCTCGACGTGTCGAGAGCATTGAGAAAGTAAGAGCGCGGCTCACTCCGCGGCGTGTAACCGCGTTGTTCTTCTTTCAGATAATCTTCCGAGTCATAGTCGAAAGTCTCTCAAGTGGGAAAGAGTAAAGCGCATATCAACACCGCCTAATGTAACGTAGCCCTTACCCTTTCGGCGAGATTCGCATCCCGACAACCTCTCTCGAAGTCTACATGTAAACCCACGGTTCTGTCCTCTGTAAAAAAATAAGGGATAATTCTTATTAGTTAAATGAGAAGCAACTTTATAAGACTGACATTTAATGGGCTAAGTTGTCAAATCCAGCCTTTGTCGCTTCGTATAGTGTGGCACACGTACGAGACTCGAAGAGACAAGTTCTAAGATCTTTTAAGAGTTAACAACAATAAGGGGAGATAGATATATTATACAACCATCTGCCGTTAAGAAGGAAATGAGCAACATGAGGGTGAAGGATATCAGGCCGGCGCCCGCCGAAATTGAATACAAAAACATGAAGTTCCTCATCACCGATCGGCCCAATGATCAAACCATCCATACTTTTATTCAAGTAAGTCAGCCCCCTCTCCGCGGGAACGCTTTCGTTCTCAGGACTATACAACAAACTATATAACGTTGTCTGTCTTCTCCACAGGAACTGAAAAAGCACAATGTGAAGGAGGTGGTGAGAGTCTGCGAACCAACGTACAAAGTCGAAGAACTTAAGTCGGAAGGGATCAATGTGATAGATTTGGTGTTTGATGACGGTACATTCCCGCCTAACGAGGTAACGTATTCTTATACGCGTATGAGAGAGGGGAAGTGAGAGAGAGAGAGAGAGAGAGAGAGAGAGAGAGAGAGAGAGAGAGAGAGAGAGAGAGAGAGAGAGAGAAAGAGAAAGAGACAAAGAGATCAACACTTCAACTTGCCAAAACATTTCAGGTGGTGGATGAATGGTTCGAATTGCTGAAAAATCGATTCCGGGAATCGCCTGACGCGTGTGTAGCAGTACACTGCGTCGCGGGTCTCGGCAGAGCACCAGTCCTGGTAGCGGTGGCTCTCATTGAACTCGGGCTTAAGTTCGAAGATGCCGTTGCCCTAATCAGGGAGTAAATAGCTTTTGCACATCTTTGTCGTCCACGCACATTGGACTCTGTCTACTAGGCGCGCGCGGATTAATCACCTTGTGTGTGTGTGTGTGTGTTTCCAGGAAAAGACGAGGCGCCATAAACGCGAAGCAGTTGACTTTCCTTGAGAAGTATCGTCCCAAGTCTCGATTGAAGATTAAGAACGGGCAGAAGAACTCCTGCTGCATCCAGTAGACGGAAGGATCTCTCTTCGAAGAGCGGAAGACAGAAAAGTCACTAATTCACGATTGATATAGGTTTTGACGTCTGGCAACAAAAACCGGTATATTGTAGCGAATCTGTTTTGAATGGCCTATCAATGGAAATGCAACCGTGATGAAGAACTGCAACTTGCCAGTTGCGAACAACCAGCCGCAATTTTGAGGCACATTCTGTCTGTCCAATTATGTATCTTGAGACGAGCCGTTAACACGTGAATTGCTTCAAATTGTTGCTGTGTTTCCTTTTATGAAAAACCTGTATTTATTTTTGATACTTAATCGATATTGATCGTAATAAGACAGAAGTTAAGCTTTAAAACTGTGTAATAACTATTAACTTTAAAATATTCGCCAGTCATTATTATTGCTACTCTCGCTCGCTCGTGCGTAAAATACGAATCGCGACACCAGATTTTTACTCACACGCATTGTTCATTATACGCTTCCCCTCCAATGTGGCGAACGAAAAGTTCATTGTGTAAATCATCGTTGCAAGCTTGTGATCGATTTATATTGGAGAAATTTCAATCATAACTATATTGTAAACGGCTAATATATGTGATGTACGAATCGCGGCTCTTCGCTTAATTTTTCTTTTTCATCTTTTTATCATCATCGATAATTATACATTGTGTTTGAGGAAGTAGGAAATGTAGGATATTTCTAATTTGTAGGATTTTTAACAAACCGTTAGAAAATTACTGTTAAGATTACATTGAGTGATTACGGTCTACATTTCCAGATAAGCGTAGCCAAGAGACAAATACCCCATTATGAGGAAACCATAGAATTCTTTTTCTTTTTACAAAGCATGTGCAAAAATGACTCAAAGACATCCGAAGTGGAACGTTAGACTCGAATTTCTTTTTCGTCTCAAAAAAAAGGGGGGGAGTACATCTTGACTACCTGATCACTCTTTGGAAGCGTCTTATAAAAATCTATTTTTTACAAAATATGTTTAGAATAAAAAGGAGCTATATATGTATACATGCGCATTTTTTTAAATGTCTAACATATGTATGGTTTTGATATAACGTATCGGTCGCAGCTTTGTAAGACGAACGGACACGATCGATGTCACAATTATTTTTACGATGAATCAGGATCAGCCTCACAGCAACGAGGAGTTGTGAATCTTGCGATGTAAACATGCGCTGTGCCAAGTGCTGGGTGCTAAGTTTGCGAAACGCGTGACATTGCAAATCTGCCGAAAATTTCTTTTTTTTTTTTTTTGCCGCTCCTGCGAGTGGTCACGAGGTTGAGTCCACGGCTAATATTAACTTTTGTCAACACAATACAAATTGCAGAGAGAGAAACACAGTCGATGCTTGGTTTACTTGTATACATACACACACGTGTAGATATAGATACGTACATCTGTCAAAACAAATGTACTTTTCCTTTTTTAATATTCTCGAATACACGCGAATTGTAGTAGCGAGGCGCGTTTTTCAGATCTTTCGAAAATATAACTCGCGCGAGCGTTCTTTAAAGATTCGTCCACAGATTTAAAGAACGCACGAAGAGAACGCGTTGTCACGTGCGTGTATTGCGTTGCATTTCCAATGGCATGCCGAACCGCTGATGGATGTTCTTAACTCTTATTGGACTTGGAATCTGCGTTAACTTGAACGACGAGCACACGAATAACTCGAGAATAATGAGAAACTAACGCGAGGTAAAAAAAAAAAGAAAAAAAAACAGAAAAGAAAAAAGAATCACACTCCAGAGTTGTATATCACGTTTATCGTAGCTCAACGACAATTTCACCAAAATGTTTGCATATCTATTATATATGAACTTTTTAGTGCGGAAACAAAGGGATAGATTTTTCAATCTGACACAAGCATTTTATGTGAAAGCCATCGTCGTCTTCTATTTTGGTAAAATTGTCAATGACGCTATACGCCACACTAAACTGTGTTCAAAGGATAGAAAAAGAAATTCACTCGTAAACTAATAACGAATATAATAACTTAGAAAACATTTCGCCCGGCGTCTGCCGATTTCACGTGAATGTACGCACTTTGTAAACGAACCGATGCGCCGCCGCCATCTTCGCTTCCGACTGTCTCTCGCGCCGTCCGACAACAATAGACACGCGCCGAAAATGGTTTCTCCGACGATTACGCGGCGATGATCAAGCTTTGCTTTTGCGTACACACATACATACACCATGCTATGTTCGACCCCAACCGTGTTGAATCGTCGCGGTTACCGGCACCGGCGCGCGGTCGTATCTCCAGAGCGCAGCGACTCATCGTCGTCGTCGCATTATTTTCTTTTGACCGGCAATATTCACCTTTTATTCCGCAAGACACGACCGATCGACGTTCAGTTATCCGGTGGACAGCGAGCAATCCATCTCTCCTCCGCAAAAGCGCCTTTTCCGATTGCCGTGCGTGTGTTTTTATAACGGGTGACGACACACGATTGTGTATACAACGGAGTACATTCACGCGCTACGATCGCAGATACTCGGATTGAAATCTAAATCTGGTACATCTCCTTTTTTGTAATATTAAAAAATTGCAATATTTTTTACCAGAGGATGGGACGAGGGGATATTCGTAGAAAAGAAAAAAAGATGATCCAACCTTAGATACAAAAGTAACATTACTCTTTATTATTCACTCCTAATTTAATTACGATAATTAAAAAGCAATTGGACACGCGCGTCTTCTTTTCCGATATATCGAGCTCCCCCCTTTTTCAAACAGGCACGCCCCGACATCGTGCGGGAGGGTAGGCGTGGCCTCGAAAGAGACAAGTTACCATGCAATGATTTTCATCATTTAGCTATTGCTTTTGCACACATCGATTCACTTCTTCAAGACGTGTAGTTAATCCGATAAATAACTATAAATGTAAAATGTCTTCTTTTTTTTCTCTCTCCTCTTCTCTTTTCTTTCATATCTGTGATAGGTTTTTCCTCGTGTGCATAAAGAAGGCGCAGACTGAGAGAAATAGTGTAGAGCGACAATTGCGATGTTGAAACTACTGTGATGCTAAGTGTAAATGCTTGCGCGGTCTCCTGTGTAGAAAATTATGCACGTTGCTGTTTCGTTCGGAAAGTTGAATGTTAAATTGCAATTTAACAGGTTGAAAAATCACATACTTGTGCAATAATGCTATTTATAAACGATATACATACGAGAGCGTGGAATGTTGTTTCTCTCGAAGAAATGAATCGAATCGCTGCTGCAAAAACGTTAACAATCGCTCGAAGAAACGTAATTGCATAAATGAATCTTTCTTTTCTCAATAGCTACTTGATGATCTCGATAATACGATAATTTTACGCGCCGATAAAAACCTTTTTGCGTTTAATTACACGTTCAATGTGAATATTCGAAGCAAGAACAATTTAGATAGCAAAGAAATCCTCTATTTTGAACCGACGTAATAAAATAAGAACAATCACTCCCTACAAATTGATTATACAAAAGAAAAGAAAAAAAAAAAGGAATAAAAGTAACGAGTTAGCGCAATTTAAATGAACGTTGCTTTACTGTTTTAATTTCACGATGCAATTTCTCCTATACCCATTACTACTACGATTTACCTTTAATTAAATTTAACAAACGCTCGTTTTATTACATTGTAAATGTCAGTGATGAAATAAAACAGAAAGGAAGTTGTTTTTTTTTGTGAGAAAATAAAGAACGATGTTTTATAACGATTCTTATACTCTGATGTATGCTGTGAAAATAAAGTTTCTAATTTTATTTCAGCGAAACAAGTATAGCGCGCGCATCTTATTCTCTCATACAATCAAGATACGTACATTCGTCGCCGCAGAATATTGGGTATGCATGTACACGCACCAGACGTATTTGTAGTTTACTTCTCCGGGTTCATTTCGTGTGCAGTTTTATTTGTCTACATAAACATATCGCCGAAGAATCGCGGAGGTCGCATGTGATCGTCTCCGGGTCTGTGACGAGGTGGCCTTATCGGGTCCAGATCAGGCGGGCCGAACGGATCGAATCTCGCACCAGGTGGCACCGCACCTCTAAGAGGAAATACATGTGCGGTCTAAATGAAGCTTCCATATCCAAATTCGAAATGTCAAGTCAGGTCTACATACACCGGCAATCTCCCAGGAACTCCTAGAGGATCGTGCAAATCAGCAGGTGTACGTCTTTGGAAAGGATCAAAAATCATACCGCCGCCGTTTCCACCTGGATACAGATCAGAGACACCGATAGTTCCAGGTTCAGGTGGACTACAAGGAATGAATTAGACCACTTTATATCGTAGAATTATTGCAAAATTGTACCCATTAATTGAACAATGATACCATTGTTAAAGTTAACATTGGTAAGGTTAACATTGTTCAATTTACAAAAGTAAATGTAATTCTGTATTTGAAAAAATCAATATAGCTGTGTTTTAAATTGAGATTATACCAGATTCATAATATATAACTGGAGAATCAAGAAGTATCAACTTAAGCGCAAGCATTAATTTAATGTCAAACTAAGCGCAAGCTTAATTTAATGTCATTACCGCTGTACAGGCTGTATTGGCTGCCGCCAATCGAGTTCCCGTGGATTTCGAATTCTTGACGACAATGAAAAATCCACAACCTCGCCTGTGTTTGTTTGGGTTGCTGTTTCCACAGTATTTTCCAAATCAGTCAGCGTCAATTTACATACTGGTTTCAAAAATTCATTGCGTAACTGATGCAACAGTGCTTCATAACATGGTATCATAGTTTCTAGAGATCCATCTAGTGTAGTTACAGTTTTGTCAATTGGGAATGCAGTGTTGGAAATAGTATCATTGTCAAGTTTCTGCAAGAATAATATCAAGTAACATAACATACTACAGATACAAAACACATAATTGCCATAGACTTGGTGGTAAATTAATCTCAATTTTATCATAAAGTTATTGCAAATTACCGCGAGATTTATAAGTATTTCATCGTCTGATTTGATCCCACAGAGTAAATACAATGTATTATTTTTGACATAACGTAACGCATAGCTGGGACCAGTGTTCCACTCTTTTGGAAGTAATTCTGATCCCTTGTCTGACATGTTAAAAACATTCTGCAAAATACACATTCAGATATTACTTTTACAAAATAACTGATATTTATAGCAGGTTAGAGTCACTTAAAACATTAAAATTATTCTACAATACGTGTTGAAAGCTGTAAGCCGTACGAACTGACCAATTATAGCCGATTATTTTTGTAATAATCGACTGTGATTCGCCAATTCTTACGGCTTACAACTTACGACACATATCGTGGAATGACCTTTAAGAAAACATGGTATGAGTATGAGAAAACATGGTATAAATAGCAGAAAAAAAGCATGAAAGAGGATACTTTAGATAGAAACATAGTAATGGGAAGGTATAACGTAAACTATCAATTTTATTATGAGATGTGATTTTAACAACGTTTTAATCTATCTCGAAACTCACATTATCTCCGATGCCAATACAACGAAGTCCACACTTGACCAAGTACCAATGCACAAATAAGATTAATATGTCTTCTTTTTTCTGGATCTCATTATGATACAATTTATGAAAGGCCTCAAAGCCAAATGTATCATTCACGTTTGCCATTATGACTGAATGTGACTCTCACTGAAAGATTAGTTGCAAATTTTCCGAGTATACGCCATTATTACTGAGCTCTCATACTGCGTTCCAAAATGCATTGACAGTACTAAAGTCAGCGGCACACAGTGGTTGCGTTCAGAAAACTAAGCGCTCACTGAGCGCTTAGGAACTATTGGTCCTTAAGCCAGCGGCACACGGTGCTTGTTTTCGTGCTAGATTGCTTGCTGGATGAAAATACTGCGTTGTGATTGGTGCATTTCCATCCATCTTCGGAAATGTACCAATCAGAACGCAATATTCTCATCTAGCAAGCAATCCAGCACGAAAACAAGCACCGTGTGCCGCTGGCTTTAGATCCTTACATTCAGACCAATAATGTTGACGAATTACTTTAACCTTCGATATCTCCTAAACGGTTAGAGATACAGGCCTGGTTCTGGCACCAAATTAAAGTCCTCTCAAAACCCTACATTTTGCCGTAAGTGACGACTCTCTACTCCCAGTAGAAGCGGAGATATCGACGGAGAAAGCTTGGAAAACTTTAGCCTTCGATATCTCCTAAACGGTTAGAGATACAGACCTGGTTCTGGCACCAAATTAAAGTCCTCTCAAAACCCTACATTTTGCCGTAAGTGACGACTCTCTACTCCCAGTAGAAGCGGAGATATCCACGGAGAAAGCTTGGAAAATTTTAACCTTCGATATCTCCTAAACGGTTAGAGATACAGGCTTCGGACAGGTACCAAATTAAAGCCCTTTCAAAACCCTACATTTTGGACTACATGGACGACCCTCTACTCCCAGTAGAAGCGGAGATATCGACGGAGAAAGGTTGGAAAACTTTAACTTCATATCTCTAAACGTTAGAGATACAGCTTCGGACAGGTACCAATAAAGCATTTCAAAACTAATTTTACTACAGGACGACTCCTACTCCCAGTAGAAGCGGAGATATCGACGGATGAAGACGGTTGACGAAAGGTTGGAAAACTTTAACCTTCGATATCTCCTAAACGGTTAGAGATACAGGCTTCGGACAGGTACCAAATTAAAGCCCTTTCAAAACCCTACATTTTGGACTACATGGACGACTCTCTACTCCCAGTAGAAGCGGAGATATCGACGGATGAAGACTGGATACGACGGAGAAAGGTTGGAAAACTTTAACCTTCGATATCTCCTAAACGGTTAGAGATACAGGCTTCGGACAGGTACCAAATTAAAGCCCTTTCAAAACCCTACATTTTGCACTACATGGACGACTCTCTACTCCCAGTAGAAGCGGAGATATCGACGGAGAAAGGTGGAAAACTTTAACCTTCGATATCTCCTAAACGGTTAGAGATACAGGCTTCGGACAGGTACCAAATTAAAGCCCTTTCAAAACCCTACATTTTGGACTACATGGACGACCTCTACTCCCAGTAGAAGCGGAGATATCGACGGATGAAGGATGGATATCGACGGAGAAAGGTTGGAAAACTTTAACCTTCGATATCTCCTAAACGGTTAGAGATACAGGCTTCGGACAGGTACCAAATTAAAGCCCTTTCAAAACCCTACATTTTGCACTACATGGACGACTCTCTACTCCCAGTAGAAGCGGAGATATCGACGGAGAAAGGTTGGAAAATTTTAACCTTCGATATCTCCTAAACGGTTAGAGATACAGGCTTCGGACAGGTACCAAATTAAAGCCCTTTCAAAACCCTACATTTTTGGACTACATGGACGACTCTCTACTCCCAGTAGAAGCGGAGATATCGACGGATGAAGACTGGATATCGACGGAGAAAGGTTGGAAAACTTTAACCTTCGATATCTCCTAAACGGTTAGAGATACAGGCTTCGGACAGGTACCAAATTAAAGCCCTTTCAAAACCCTACATTTTGCCGTAAGTGACGACTCTCTACTCCCAGTAGAAGCGGAGATATCGACGGAGAAAGGTTGGAAAACTTTAACCTTCGATATCTCCTAAACGGTTAGAGATACAGGCTTCGGACAGTACCAAATTAAAGCCCTTTCAAAACCCTACATTTTGGACTACATGGACGACTCTCTACTTCCAGTAGAAGCGGAGATATCGACGGATGAAGACTGGATATCGACGAAGAAAGGTTGGAAAACTTTAACCTTCGATATCTCCTAAACGGTTAGAGATACAGGCTTCGGACAGGTACCAAATTAAAGCACTTTCAAAACCCTACATTTTGCACTACATGGACGACTCTCTACTCCCAGTAGAAGCGGAGATATCGACGGAGAAAGGTTGGAAAACTTTAACCTTCGATATCTCCTAAACGGTTAGAGATACAGGCTTCGGACATGTACCAAATTAAAGCCCTTTCAAAACCCTACATTTTGGACTACATGGACGACTCTCTACTCCCAGTAGAAGCGGAGAAATCGACGGATGAAGACTGGATATCGACGGAGAAAGGTTGGAAAACTTTAACCTTCGATATCTCCTAAACGGTTAGAGATACAGGCTTCGGACAGGTACCAAATTAAGCCCTTTCAAAACCCTACATTTTGCACTACATGGACGACCCTCTTCTCCCAGTAGAAGCGGAGATATCGACGGATGAAGACTGGATATCGACGGAGAAATGTTGCAAAACTTTAACCTTCGATATCTCCTAAACGGTTAGAGATACAGGCTTCGGACAGGTACCAAATTAAAGCCCATTCAAACCCTACATTTTGGACTACATGGACGACTCTCTACTCCCAGTAGAAGCGGAGATATCGACGGATGAAGTGGATATCGACGGAGAAAGGTTGGAAAACTTTAACCTTCGATATCTCCTAAACGGTTAGAGATACAGGCTTCGGACAGGTACCAAATTAAAGCCCTTTCAAAACCCTACATTTTGGACTACATGGACGACTCTCTACTCCCAGTAGAAGCGGAGATATCGACGAGGAGAAAGGTTGGAAAACTTTAACCTTCGATATCTCCTAAACGGTTAGAGATACAGGCTTCGGACAGGTACCAAATTAAAGCCCTTTCAAAACCCTACATTTTGGACTACATGGACGACCTCTACTCCCAGTAGAAGCGGAGATATCGACGATGAAGGCTGGATATCGACGGAGAAAGGTTGGAAAACTTTAACCTTCGATATCTCCTAAACGGTTAGAGATACAGGCTTCGGACAGGTACCAAATTAAAGCCCTTTCAAAACCCTACATTTTGGACTACATGGACGACTCTCTACTCCCAGTAGAAGCGGAGATATCGACGGAGAAAGGTTGGAAAACTTTAACCTTCGATATCTCCTAAACGGTTAGAGATACAGGCTTCGGACAGGTACCAAATTAAAGCCCTTTCAAAACCCTACATTTTGGACTACATGGACGACTCTCTACTCCCAGTAGAAGCGGAGATATCGACGGATGACTGGATATCGACGGAGAAAGGTTGGAAAACTTTAACCTTCGATATCTCCTAAACGGTTAGAGATACAGGCTTCGGACAGGTACCAAATTAAAGCCCTTTCAAAACCCTACATTTTGGACTACATGGACGACTCTCTACTCCCAGTAGAAGCGGAGATATCGACGGATGAAGACTGGATATCGACGGAGAAAGGTTGGAAAACTTTAACCTTCGATATCTCCTAAACGGTTAGAGATACAGGCTTCGGACAGGTACCAAATTAAAGCCCTTTCAAAACCCTACATTTTGGACTACATGGACGACTCTCTACTCCCAGTAGAAGCGGAGATATCGACGGATGAAGATGGATATCGACGAGAAAGGTTGGAAAACTTTAACCTTCGATATCTCCTAAACGGTTAGAGATACAGGCTTCGGACAGGTACCAAATTAAAGCCCTTTCAAAACCCTACATTTTGGACTACATGGACGACTCTCTACTCCCAGTAGAAGCGGAGATATCGACGGATGAAGGTTGGAAAACTTTAACCTTCGATATCTCCTAAACGGTTAGAGATACAGGCTTCGGACAGGTACCAAATTAAAGCCCTTTCAAAACCCTACATTTTGGACTACATGGACGACCTCTACTCCCAGTAGAAGCGGAGATATCGACGGATGAAGACTGGATATCGACGGAGAAAGTTAAACTTTAACCTTCGATATCTCCTAAACGGTTAGAGATACAGGCTTCGGACAGGTACCAAATTAAAGCCCTTTCAAAACCCTACATTTTGGACTACATGGACGACTCTCTACTCCCAGTAGAAGCGGAGATATCGACGGATGAAGGCTGGATATCGACGGAGAAAGGTTGGAAAACTTTAACCTTCGATATCTCCTAAACGGTTAGAGATACAGGCTTCGGACAGGTACCAAATTAAAGCCCTTTCAAAACCCTACATTTTGGACTACATGGACGACTCTCTACTCCCAGTAGAAGCGGAGATATCGACAAAGAAAGGTTGGAAAACTTTAACCTTCGATATCTCCTAAACGGTTAGAGATACAGGCTTCGGACAGGTACCAAATTAAAGCCCTTTCAAAACCCTACATTTTGGACTACATGGACGACCTCTACTCCCAGTAGAAGCGGAGATATCGACGGAGAAAGGTTGGAAAACTTTAACCTTCGATATCTCCTAAACGGTTAGAGATACAGGCTTCGGACAGGTACCAAATTAAAGCCCTTTCAAAACCCTACATTTTGGACTACATGGACGACTCCTACTCCCAGTAGAAGCGGAGATATCGACGGATGAAGGATGGATATCGACGGAGAAAGGTTGGAAAACTTTAACCTTCGATATCTCCTAAACGGTTAGAGATACAGGCTTCGGACAGGTACCAAATTAAAGCCCTTTCAAAACCCTACATTTTGGACTACATGGACGACTCCTACTCCCAGTAGAAGCGGAGATATCGACGGATGAAGGCTGGATATCGACGGAGAAAGGTTGGAAAACTTTAACCTTCGATATCTCCTAAACGGTTAGAGATACAGGCTTCGGACAGGTACCAAATTAAAGCCCTTTCAAAACCCTACATTTTGGACTACATGGACGACTCTCTACTCCCAGTAGAAGCGGAGATATCGACGGATGAAGATGGATATCGACGGAGAAAGGTTGGAAAACTTTAACCTTCGATATCTCCTAAACGGTTAGAGATACAGGCTTCGGACAGGTACCAAATTAAAGCCCTTTCAAAACCCTACATTTTGGACTACATGGACGACCTCTACTCCCAGTAGAAGCGGAGATATCGACGGAGAAAGGTTGGAAAACTTTAACCTTCGATATCTCCTAAACGGTTAGAGATACAGGCTTCGGACAGGTACCAAATTAAAGCCCTTTCAAAACCCTACATTTTGGACTACATGGACGACTCTCTACTCCCAGTAGAAGCGGAGATATCGACGGATGAAGACTGGATATCGACGGAGAAAGGTTGAAAACTTTAACCTTCGATATCTCCTAAACGGTTAGAGATACAGGCTTCGGACAGGTACCAAATTAAAGCCCTTTCAAAACCCTACATTTTGGACTACATGGACGACTCTCTACTCCCAGTAGAAGCGGAGATATCGACGGATGAAGGCTGGATATCGACGGAGAAAGGTTGGAAAACTTTAACCTTCGATATCTCCTAAACGGTTAGAGATACAGGCTTCGGACAGGTACCAAATTAAAGCCCTTTCAAAACCCTACATTTTGGACTACATGGACGACTCTCTACTCCCAGTAGAAGCGGAGATATCGACGGAGAAAGGTTGGAAAACTTTAACCTTCGATATCTCCTAAACGGTTAGAGATACAGGCTTCGGACAGGTACCAAATTAAAGCCCTTTCAAAACCCTACATTTTGGACTACATGGACGACTCCTACTCCCAGTAGAAGCGGAGATATCGACGGATGAAGACTGGATATCGACGGAGAAAGGTTGGAAAACTTTAACCTTCGATATCTCCTAAACGGTTAGAGATACAGGCTTCGGACAGGTACCAAATTAAAGCCCTTTCAAAACCCTACATTTTGGACTACATGGACGACTCTCTACTCCCAGTAGAAACGGAGATATCGACGGAGAAAGGTTGGAAAACTTTAACCTTCGATATCTCCTAAACGGTTAGAGATACAGGCTTCGGACAGGTACCAAATTAAAGCCCTTTCAAAACCCTACATTTTGGACTACATGGACGACCTCTACTCCCAGTAGAAGCGGAGATATCGACGGATGAAGGCTGGATATCGACGGAGAAAGGTTGGAAAACTTTAACCTTCGATATCTCCTAAACGGTTAGAGATACAGGCTTCGGACAGGTACCAAATTAAAGCCCTTTCAAAACCCTACATTTTGGACTACATGGACGACTCTCTACTCCCAGTAGAAGCGGAGATATCGACGGATGAAGGCTGGATATCGACGGAGAAAGGTTGGAAAACTTTAACCTTCGATATCTCCTAAACGGTTAGAGATACAGGCTTCGGACAGGTACCAAATTAAAGCCCTTTCAAAACCCTACATTTTGGACTACATGGACGACTCTCTACTCCCAGTAGAAGCGGAGATATCGACGGATGAAGGCTGGATATCGACGGAGAAAGGTTGAAAACTTTAACCTTCGATATCTCCTAAACGGTTAGAGATACAGGCTTCGGACAGGTACCAAATTAAAGCCCTTTCAAAACCCTACATTTTGGACTACATGGACGACCTCTACTCCCAGTAGAAGCGGAGATATCGACGGAGAAAGGTTGGAAAACTTTAACCTTCGATATCTCCTAAACGGTTAGAGATACAGGCTTCGGACAGGTACCAAATTAAAGCCCTTTCAAAACCCTACATTTTGGACTACATGGACGACTCTCTACTCCCAGTAGAAGCGGAGATATCGACGGATGAAGACTGGATATCGACGGAGAAAGGTTGGAAAACTTTAACCTTCGATATCTCCTAAACGGTTAGAGATACAGGCTTCGGACAGGTACCAAATTAAAGCCCTTTCAAAACCCTACATTTTGGACTACATGGACGACTCTCTACTCCCAGTAGAAGCGGAGATATCGACGGATGAAGGCTGGATATCGACGGAGAAAGGTTGGAAAACTTTAACCTTCGATATCTCCTAAACGGTTAGAGATACAGGCTTCGGACAGGTACCAAATTAAAGCCCTTTCAAAACCCTACATTTTGGACTACATGGACGACTCTCTACTCCCAGTAGAAGCGGAGATATCGACGGAGAAAGGTTGGAAAACTTTAACCTTCGATATCTCCTAAACGGTTAGAGATACAGGCTTCGGACAGGTACCAAATTAAAGCCCTTTCAAAACCCTACATTTTGGACTACATGGACGACTCCTACTCCCAGTAGAAGCGGAGATATCGACGGATGAAGGCTGGATATCGACGGAGAAAGGTTGGAAAACTTTAACCTTCGATATCTCCTAAACGGTTAGAGATACAGGCTTCGGACAGGTACCAAATTAAAGCCCTTTCAAAACCCTACATTTTGGACTACATGGACGACTCTCTACTCCCAGTAGAAGCGGAGATATCGACGGATGAACTGGATATCGACGGAGAAAGGTTGGAAAACTTTAACCTTCGATATCTCCTAAACGGTTAGAGATACAGGCTTCGGACAGGTACCAAATTAAAGCCCTTTCAAAACCCTACATTTTGGACTACATGGACGACTCTCTACTCCCAGTAGAAGCGGAGATATCGACGGATGAAGGTGGATATCGACGGAGAAAGGTTGGAAAACTTTAACCTTCGATATCTCCTAAACGGTTAGAGATACAGGCTTCGGACAGGTACCAAATTAAAGCCCTTTCAAAACCCTACATTTTGGACTACATGGACGACTCTCTACTCCCAGTAGAAGCGGAGATATCGACGGAGAAAGGTTGGAAAACTTTAACCTTCGATATCTCCTAAACGGTTAGAGATACAGGCTTCGGACAGGTACCAAATTAAAGCCCTTTCAAAACCCTACATTTTGGACTACATGGACGACTCTCTACTCCCAGTAGAAGCGGAGATATCGACGGATGAATGGATATCGACGAAAACTTGGAAAACTTTAACCTTCGATATCTCCTAAACGGTTAGAGATACAGGCTTCGGACAGGTACCAAATTAAAGCCCTTTCAAAACCCTACATTTTGGACTACATGGACGACTCTCTACTCCCAGTAGAAGCGGAGATATCGACGGAGAAAGGTTGGAAAACTTTAACCTTCGATATCTCCTAAACGGTTAGAGATACAGGCTTCGGACAGGTACCAAATTAAAGCCCTTTCAAAACCCATTTTGGACTACATGGACGACTCTCTACTCCCAGTAGAAGCGGAGATATCGACGGAGAAAGGTTGGAAAACTTTAACCTTCGATATCTCCTAAACGGTTAGAGATACAGGCTTCGGACAGGTACCAAATTAAGCCCTTTCAAAACCCTACATTTTGGACTACATGGACGACTCTCTACTCCCAGTAGAAGCGGAGATATCGACGGATGAAGACTGGATATCGACGGAGAAAGGTTGGAAAACTTTAACCTTCGATATCTCCTAAACGGTTAGAGATACAGGCTTCGGACAGGTACCAAATTAAAGCCCTTTCAAAACCCTACATTTTGCACTACATGGACGACTCTCTACTCCCAGTAGAAGCGGAGATATCGACGGATGAGATGGATATCGACGGAGAAAGGTTGGAAAACTTTAACCTTCGATATCTCCTAAACGGTTAGAGATACAGGCTTCGGACAGGTACCAAATTAAAGCCCTTTCAAAACCCTACATTTTGGACTACATGGACGACTCTCTACTCCCAGTAGAAGCGGAGATATCGACGGAGAAAGGTTGGAAAACTTTAACCTTCGATATCTCCTAAACGGTTAGAGATACAGGCTTCGGACAGGTACCAAATTAAAGCCCTTTCAAAACCTACATTTTGGACTACATGGACGACTCTCTACTCCCAGTAGAAGCGGAGATATCGACGGATGAAACTGGATTCGACGAGAAAGGTTGGAAAACTTTAACCTTCGATATCTCCTAAACGGTTAGAGATACAGGCTTCGGACAGGA